>NW_012115154.1:17998684-17999068 GCF_000951035.1 Colobus angolensis palliatus | reverse complement strand
CTCATTGACCTTGTGCATAACAAGAGGCAGTTCCCCCTCCTCAAATACCCCCATGCCTGTGTCTTCCCTGCCTTGGGTCCTTGGTTGTGGGCAGTACCCTGGAAAAGCACTGTCAGTGGCTGCTAGAATGGCCTTGAGAGTCATCCTCCATTACCTCTTATGGTGGGCACGTACAAGAGAAACTTTGTGTGACAGAGGTGTCTGTTCTAACACACTTAATGACAGGGTTGGGACTGGCTCTCCTTGTCCAGTATTCCAACACAACTACAATCGAGGACACAAGGTGATTTTCCAACTTTCACTTCTTCAATTAATTTAATGGAGAATGATAGAGAAGGAGCGACTCCAAGAAATAGTGAGAAGTCGGTAGCTGAGTAGATTTCG
>NW_012115154.1:17996013-17996504 GCF_000951035.1 Colobus angolensis palliatus | reverse complement strand
AGGAGGCTGAGGCAGGAGAATCTCTTGAAATGGGAAGGCGGAGGTTGCAGTGAGTTGAGATCGCACTGCTCTACTCCAGCCTGGTCGACAGATAGATTCTGTCTCAAAAAAAAAGTGTATATTTCGTGGATTGTTGTGTAGATTCAATGAGTTTAGCTGGGTAAAGCACATGAAACAGGACTGGCACATAGTAAATTCTGTATACCGTTTTGCTGAACAGATAAAAAGCTCGCAGGGAAATCAGCTAACATTCACGAGAGCCAATAAACACAAGGGAATAAAAACCCACATGGCAGGAGAAGGTATCTATTGCACATAACTGATGAAGGGTTTATTCCCAAAATACATAAAGTATTGCACAAGACAGTTAAAAAATAGGTTAAGTTAATGAAGATAAAAAATGAAGAAGAGACTTGAGCAGTCACTTCACAGAAGAGGACATCCAAGTGACCAATAAGCCTATGAAAAGATGCTCAAACCTCATGAGTCTA
>NW_012115154.1:17988467-17992233 GCF_000951035.1 Colobus angolensis palliatus | reverse complement strand
AAAAAAAAAAAAAAAAAAAGATACTCAAAAAATAATAGTCTTTTAAAAATGTGACATATATCCACCATGGAATACTATGCAGCCATAAAAAAGAATGATATCATGTCCTTTGGAGCAACATGGATGGAGCTGCAGGGCATATATCATTTGCAAACTAACACAAGAACAGAAAACCAAATACTGCATGTTCTCACAAGTGGAATCTAAATGATGAGGACACATTGACACAGAAGGGGACACTACACACTTGCACTTACTTGAGGGTGAAAGGAGAAAAGATCAGAAAAAATACATATGCATAGTACAGGCTGACAAAATAATCTGTACACCAAACCTCCGTGACATGAGTTTACCTATGTGACAAACCTGCACATGTACCCCTGAACCTAAAATAAAGTTAGGGAAAAAAAAATGATTGTCTACAGTGTACCACTTGTAGGAATTTATTCTTCAAAAATATTCCAATAATTGCATGAAGACGCATATATGTGGAGATTCATGGACAGCGTTTTTTAATTCCTCACAGCAAACACTGGAGACCATCTACCAGGCTTTGTCTCCTACCCTGGAGGGGATGAGGAGAAGGTGGAGATGCACAGAAGCAGAGGATGCTGAGGGGACTCTATACCTTGGTCTTCTCAGTCAGGTAGAAAACAGGTCATCCAAAGAGAATCAAGGAGGTAGACTGGGAATCATTACTTGGGAAGAAGGGCAAAGTGTGAACCAGGCATGGTGGGAAACGGAGAAGAGGTGAATTAGAAAGGAATGGAATCATTGCTCATTAGGAGAGAGGCACTGGTTGAGGTCAGACTGGCATAGATTTGCAGTGGGACCATTTGTGTGGCTGTACAATTTACTCCAGCAAAGACTGGCTCCCCCAGAGCAAAGATGGGAAAGGCCAATGGCGAGTGTATCCGCGGAAGCAGAAGGGCTCATGAGGGAGCTAGACAGACCACAGGCCAAGCCCTCAGAGGAGCCTGAATCATGACTGAGAGGCCAAACATGGGGTTCATAATAGGCAGGCAGATAGCTGAACCCCAAGGTGTCTCTGGGGTCATGGGAACAGAGAGAGGTAGACAAGATTAAGGTCAAAATGAGGATAATGAAACATTTTCTGTAACAGGAAGGACATGTAAACATCAGAAGAGGTGCCATTGAAGGAGTTTTCTGATTCTAAGATCCTGAAAGAGAATAAGTGATGATCAAGTTTGGCTATGAATGCTGAACAACCAAAATAACAAAGGATTAAAGCAAAATGGAAAGAAGCAAACAAACCAGAACCTTAAAAGCTGCCACGTAAAAGTCCACAGCTAGGTGGTCCGGGCATGACTTTTCATAGGGTCAAGAACCCGAGTTCTCCTTTCTGACTGTCTGTCTGGCTTGGCTTTCATCCCAGCATGCCATTAGCCACATTAGCACCTCATCGACCTGCCAGGCAGCGGGAGATGGAAAAGACAAGTCTTTGCTGTAGGGACACCCATCACTTTCACCTGCATCTCATTGACCAGCCTATGCCTGTGGCCTTACAGCTCCAAGAGGGTCTGGGAAATGAAGATTTCCTTCTGGGAAGCCATGTGCCCGGCTGATAACCAAGAAGCAGAGTAGAAGATACTACTGGAAAATGCTGAATCTATGCCTCACCACACCCGTTGAGAGCAGCAGTGAGTGGAGTTTGTGAACGTTCATAGAGGCAGTAGGATGGAAATCTCGGGAGGCCTTAGCATTGGAAGCACATTGCCATAGTGTTTGACATTCCTGAGGACAGAAGGAGAGGGAGGTGAGGAAAAGAAGATTATTAGCCTGGTTCTAAAAATATCCCGTTTGTGGAGTCCCGTATATCAGAGAAGACATGAATGGTGAGAGGAGCGAGTGGTGGAAGGAGATAGCTTCGAGAGAGGAGAAGCAGGGAGGGATGGTGGAGGAGCTGGGGTTTGGGGGTAATGTGGAGAATAAGACTGAGAAGGTGACCCCACCCTGTCCATCCCAGAGGTTGAAGAGGAGGGATGACTTCAGGGGAAAGCTGGCCTTCAGGTGTACAAGGATGGATAAAAAGCCAGACTTGCAGGGAAAGGCTAAGGAGGAAGGAGACTGTTTACAGAGTAACTGGAGGGCTGGCAGGCTTGGGTGGAGGAGCTGAAACAGTAGTGGGGATACAGGAAGGAGACTGCCCCGAGAGACCGTTTACACTAACAGAAGGCATTGGACGGCAGGGACGCGAAAGGGGCAAGTACCCAAGTTCTAGGCCAAAGCTCTAAGTGTTTGTAAAACTGGAACAGCAAAAGCTGCTTCTTAAAATCCTTAAGATTTTGTGGGTATCTAGTGGGCATATATATTTACGGGGTGTATGAACTGTTGTGAAACAGACATGCAATGTGAAATAAGCTCACCATGGGGAATGGGGTGTCCATCCCCTCTAGCGTTTATCCTTTGAGTTACCAATGCCACTTTTTAGGGGGGCGGAAAAAGTACTAAATAAAAAGTTCACATATCTTGTTAACAAAAGGAATCTACTTTAATGAATAGGAAATCATGAAGCACGTCATTGAAAATAAAAGAAGCTCTTTTTTTCAGGCCACTACATCTGAAACTAATAAGGAGAGTCACAGGATACAGAATATTTTCAACTCAGGGGAGTACAGCAAAGCACCATTTGCTAAATGATCAAATTAGACAGAGCCTCAAGTGACACTACACTTGTGCCTGCTTCTCTGTTGTGTTTTTCAGCCATTCAATATAAAGATAGTAAGACTTTCTTGCTTTCAGACAGTTTTATTACAGGAACATGTTTTTAATCTATCTAAAATATAAACTACTATTGTGTACAGAAATCTGAAGAATTAAATGTATTTTAGGTACTTTTTAAAAAGGTTCATAAAACATGATTAGTATAAGGGATACTAAAAATCATGAATTGGTGCTTCTGAATTCTATGCTGTCTAGCTGAACCTGCATGAATGTTGAGATTTGTGTCAAAAAAGCTGTTTGTTCTCTAAAGCATAGGATGCCATGACATCCTCTAGTTTTTGAGATGGTTGATATAATTCAGTGATCCCTTCTGCAGAAGTTTGCTTTTAAAGCTTAACTATGATATAAAATTGCCTCTGATAGTTGGAACATCTGAACACAATGTAGCACTTTCCTTATACTTCAACATGTTGACATTTAATCCTCTGCAAACTGTCTTGGCCTTCTAAGGGCTTACTCATTGAGTGATAGATCTTGGTGGTTTGTTTTGTAACTAGAAGACCAATACCACCCCATCCCAGGCAGAATGACTGGATCCAGAAGGTGTGAAATTAAGACAACTAGGAAATGCTGAAAGAACCTTTGTTCCTGAAAGATGCTGTTCTGGTCCAGTTTTAAGTGCTGTCCACATAAGTGTGACATGAAAATCAATCTTGGGGCCCCCAAATCACCCAGCTAAAGGGAAAAGTCCAGCTGGGAACTGCTTAGGGTCAACCTGCCTCCCATTTTATTCAAAGTCACCTCTCTGCTTATGAGATAAATCTGTATCAGATTGCCTCTTTTAGAGAGGCTTATCAGAAATGCAAAAGAATGCAACCTTTTGTCTCTTCTCTACCTATGACCTGGAAGCCCCCTCCCAGCTTCCAGTTGTCCCACCTTCGCCTGGCATTGTCCCACCTTTGCGGACGGAACGAGTGTACATCTTACACATATTGATTGATAGCTCATGTGTCCCTAAAATGTATAAAACCAAGCTGTGCCCCACCCAGCTTGGGCACAGGTTGTCAGGACTCGCCTGAGG
>NW_012115154.1:17961005-17985572 GCF_000951035.1 Colobus angolensis palliatus | reverse complement strand
AAAAATGAAGAAGAGACTTGAGCAGTCACTTCACAGAAGAGGACATCCAAGTGACCAATAAGCCTATGAAAAGATGCTCAAACCTCATGAGTCTAGAAAGGTGCAAATTAGGCTGGGCGCGTTGGCTCACACCTGTAATCCCAGCACTTTGGGAGGCCGAGGAGGCGGGATCACCTGAGGTCGGGAGTTCAAGACCAGCCTGACCAACATGGAGAAACCCTATCTCTCTTAAAAATACAAAATTAGCTAGGCTTGGTGGCGCATGCCTGTAATCCCAGCTACTCAGGAGGCTGAGGTAGGAGCATTGTTTGAACCCAAGAAGCAGAGGTTGTGGTGAGCCGAGATTGCGCCACTGCACTCCAGCCTGGGCAACGAGAGCAAAACTCCATCTCAAAACAGAAAGGAAAGAAGGATGCGAGTTAAACCACAGTGAACTATCACTAGAATTGTTGCTAGGATGGTTTAAATGAAAGAGACTGATGTTACTCAGCGATGGTATGTAGAGCCATAGTAACTCTCATCCCCTGCTAGTGGCAGTGTCATTTGCTGTATCCACTTTAGAAAACCGTCTGACCTTATTGGCTAAAGCCCAAAATAGAAACACCCACTTCCTCGACAATTGTATTCCTAGATACAGAGATTAAAGAGTATCTACGTACGTGCAAGATTCTTGTTCATAGCAACATTCCTTTCAATCTTCTATATCTTGATTTAGGAGGTGGGTACATTTGTGTGTATATGTACAAATTAATTGAGCTGTACGTTAAAGATTTCTGTACCTTATGTAAGTTATATTTCAGGTTAAAGTAAATAAAAAGGAAGATGTCGTTTTTTTTTCATTTCTGGAATGTCTTAGTTGATTCATTTAAAAAACATATTTGGTGATTTTTTTAGAGTCTTTTGTTCCTCAATTCAGTTTCCATTTCCCTTTTATTTAAGAACATTTTTGTCTTTCAGTTTTCAATTCAAAGCTTTCACCACCCCACCATTTAATAATGTTTCTTTTTATATTTTAGGTAGGCAGCTAGTAGCATATTAAGGAGGTAGAATATTTGTCCTCGCTTGCCAAGAATTTTTTTAAAATCATGAAGGTGTGTTGGATTTGACTGGATGTTTTTCTTCATCTATTTGAATGACGTGATTTTTCTCCTTTAATCTGTTGTCTTAGCTTAGATTTCTTAGAAAGAGACTCTGAAACTATAATGGAAGAACAAGTAGTTCATTTGGAAGATAAGTTCAGGAAACACCAGTGGGGAGTGGAAAGTCAGACAGAGAAAGCAAAGAAACCAATAAAAGGTGGTGTCCATCTAAATAACAGGCAGAGAGAAGCTCTCTGAAAAGCAATGTAACTTATTTAGGGAATGAGCATTGGCAATGGGAATACAGATGTCATAGTAAACTATGTTTGAGGAAGTTGTAGTAAGAGAAAGGTTTTTTTTGTTTTTGTGTTGTTTTTGCGTCGGGGACGGAGTTTTGCTCTTGTTGCCCTGGCTGGAGTGCAATGGCAAGATCTTGGCTTACTGCAACCTCCGCCTCCTGGGTTCAAGCGATTCTCCTGCCTCAAGAAGCAAGGTAAAAGACACTGGTGGAAAACGCTGACTCTGCCTCACCCCACTCCTTGAGAGCCACAGTGAGTGGAGTTTGTGAACGTTCGTAGAGGCAGCAGGATGGAAATCTCGGGAGGCCTTAGCGTTGGAAGCACATTGCCATGGTGTCTGACGTTCCTGAGGACAGAAGGAGAGGGAGGTGAGGAAAATAGGATTATTAGCTTGGTTCTAAAAGTGTCCACTGTTTGTGGAGTTCCGTATATCAGAGAAGACATGAATGGTGAGAGGAGAGAGTGGTGAAAGGAGATGGCATTGAGAGAGCAGAAGAATGGAGGGATGGTGGAGGAGTTGGGGTTTGGGGGCAATGTGGAGAATGAGGCCGAGAAGTTGACCCCATCCTCTGTGTGGCCCATGCCAATCTAAGATGTATGTGGATAAAGTTAGCTACCGAAGTTGAACATAAAGGAAAGAATGGAGAACCTGGATCTGCATCAGGGACCCCTTGCTCTACAGTCAAAAGCTGTAGCCCTGAGCTATGCCCCCATGGCACACTGAGGTTAACTAGTTAATATATTTTATCAGTATGGGAGCACTCAGCTTTGTGAAATTAAATGATGGCTTCCCTCCAGGACTGACTTTCTGGAAGCTGCCAGACCTGATTGACAGCTAGATACCTTCCCTCAGCTCTGCAGCTCACCAGGCCTGTCCCTGGGTGGAGCCATGAACAGGAGAAAAGGATGGAAGCTGCCTGCAGAACCCCCAGCCATTTCCCATTGTTTTTTGGGGTTAACCCAAGAGCTGGCCACTGGTCTCCAAAACAGTCCACAGACTCTGACCCAAGCTCCCAGCCCGGCTTCCTTTTTCTGGCAGTGAAGACAGAGTGGACAAATATAACTGATGATAAACTGCCTAGCATGATATTAGCACATAGTAGTGCATAGTAAGCGTTGAAAAAGTAACATCAGTTCCTGTCCTTTACTTTTGGCAAACCCCCAAACCACTATCTGTTATGTCTCCTAAATGACGTCCTTAGACAAAGGATCTGACCTGGTTCTTCATTGCAGCACACAGGACTCCCTGTGGCCCACAGAACAAAGTTGGAATTCCAAATCATCTCCTACGAACAGACTCTTGAGTCTAATCCCCTATCTCCAAGCCTTGGGCCACAGTCACAGAGTGGGCTGAAATTCGACTGCAGCCGCAGAGCTACAGGGGTTGGGTCTGCAGGGGCAGCACTGCAGAACCTCTATCTCCCTTGTTAGAGTAGCTGAGCCAGGCCTTTGGCCTACAAGGTTGAAGCAAGGGTGTGAGTGAGCTCTGTCGTGGGAGAAACCAATTCTCCAGGGAGAAATATCTGCCCTACATGGGAATGCTGTGTGCTGTGATTTGTCTCCCCAGGTCTGGCCACCACTCCAGTGCAAAAACTGCTGCTGTGGGAAGGAGCCAGGAGGGTGATAACTTGGGATACCATTCCCTGTCTGGTTCTGGGAAACCTGCTGTAGTACTACTCTCTGGTCTGCCTTGGAAAAACCCAGCAGCATTCTGCATGACAGCTGGAAAAATTACATGTATAGGGGGAGCAGGGAGCTGGATACCAAGAATATGAGGGATACCCATGGAACTGGTGCTGGAAGAGATGAGAAGTTATCCAGCCAGGGTGCAGCTGGGTAGGCCTGAGCTGTAGCTTCCAGTTCCAGGGAAAATCATAGGTAGAATGGATGAAAAGAAACTGGAATATGACCAACAGCTTCTGTGAAGAACATAACAGCTTGTATGAATAGAAAAAGTGCAGTAGGGGGCACCCAGATTTGAACTGGGGACCTCTTGATCTGCAGTCAAATGCTCTACCCCTGAGCTATACCCCCTACTTGTCATGAGTGTTTAATAAGCACCTTTCATGTTGGTAATCACACGCAGCAGTCCTACAGCACATTGAAAGTTCCTGCTTGCTTTTAGAGAGTAAGACCAGCAATGGATTTCACCACAAACACACCCCAGAAAAGTCCATCCCCGATTCCCAAACCCTAGCCCCTGCTCACATACCTGCACATCTCCCCGCTTTCCCTCAGTCTGTGGTGACGGGAGCAGCTGGGAGGAGTGTTCCCGTTTACTGCTGAAACAGCCTTTAGGTCTACATGTCTGATTTCTTCTTGTTTACAAAATAGCAGTTTGGAGACACAAATTGAGACACATGCAATACTGACACATAAAGATATCTCTCAGTCTGGGATCTTTGCCTTAAATCCAGTTCATGGAACAGTTGGGGAAGTTCCCCGGCCCTGACATGGATCAGAGAGTAGTCCTGGGAAGCATCGTGGAGACAACATAGCATGAGGACCACACAGCTCCTCCGGGTTTTGGCCAGAAAACTCCTCTGCTAGTGTGGAAAGCTCTACCCTGAACTATACCTCCATTCCCAGTGCATGACTGTTTTTAATGTTATATATATTTTTATAATTTATGGGAAGTTTCGACTGGTTGGAGCCCACCACAGCGCCACAAAGCCTCCGCAGCCAGACTGCCTTTCTAGATTCCTCCTCCGGGCAGAGTATCTCTGAAAGAAAGGCAGTAGCCTCATTCAGGGCCTTGTAGGTAAAACTCCCATCTCCCTGGGACAGAGCACCTGGGGAAAGGTGTGGCTGTGGGTACAGCTTCAACAGACTTAAACTTTTTTGCCTGCCAGCTCTGAAGAGAGCAGTGGATCTCCCAGCATGGTGCTCGAGCTCTGCTAAGGGACAGACTGCCTCCTCAAGTGGGTCCCTGAACCCTGTGCCTCCTGATGGGGAGACACCTCCCACCAGGGATCGACAGACACCTCATACAAGAGAGCTCCGGCTGGCATCTGGCATGTGCTCCTCTGGGATGAAGATTCCAGAGGAAGGAGCAGTCAGCAGTCTTTGCTGTTCTGCGGCCTCTGCTGGTGATACCCAGGAAAACAGCGTCTGGGGTAGACCACCAGCAAACTCTTAGCAGACCTGCTGAAAAGGGGCGTGTTAGAAGGAAAACTAACGAACAGAAAGCAATAGCATCAACATAAACAAAAAGGACGACCACGCAAAAACCCCATCCGAAGGTCACCAACATCAAAGACCAAAGGCATTTCTCTATTTCTCTGTCTTTCCCTTCCTTCACTCCCTCCCTCCTTCCCTTCTTCCTTCTCTTCTCTCCTTTTTTTTTCTTCTTTTGAGACAAGGTGTTGCTCTGTCATGCAGGCTGAAGTGCAGTGGCATGATCATAGCTCACTACAGTCTCAAGCCATCCCACCTTAGCCTGCTCTCCAGCTGGGACTCCAGATACATACCATCACACCTAGACTCATGACATTTCACAGGACATATGCGCAGAAAATGGTGGCATTAGCATGATTTGAGGGTGAGGTTTTTGGGCCTCTGATGTCAAAAGGCCACCTCAGGCACTTGCAGAGACCCAGTTGAAGAGTCAGTTGTCTCAACCAGTTTTAGCTGGACAGGAGCTGGCCCAAGTGCCTGAAAAACAACTGAAGTGACCATCACCATGTGACCTATGAACGTTATCTATACAGCCTCCTGTGAAAGTTAAGTTTCTGCATTCAGCATTGAGGCTCTCAGGTACAGTGGCCTTCAGCTTCATGGAAAAAGGAAAATAATAACAAGAAGCAAGCAACAAAAAGCAAGCAGGGCAGGTGGGTCTGATCAAATCAATCCCTCCATTTCAAAGCAAGCAGGAAACAACCTGCCTTGGGGATTCGGGGGTTACAAGGCACAAGTGAACCACTTGGAAGTGGCCCTGGATCCTCCCTTATTTTTGCATCTGTGACCTTCACCATGAGACTTTGCAGATCTTCCCACTAGAGGTGGAACCTGCTTCCCTGCTCTTGAGTTAGGGCTGACTTGCTTTGATCAATGAGATGTTAGCACTTGTGATGCAAACAGAGGCTTGAAAGCTGCTTGCATAGTTGGGCCTCCCCCTTTGCATTTCTGCTGTCACAAGAAGAATGTCCCCTTGCTAGCTGCTACTCCTCCAGCTGGGATTGTAGAAGGAACACACATGGGGCAGACTTGAGCCCAGCTCAAACAGAAACCAAGCACAGATGGAGCCACAGCTTGAAGCAGACACCATGTCAAGCCTAGCCTACATCAGCTGATTGGCATCCATGCTACTGACCTATGAGCACGAGAGTACATGCTTATGGTTTCATACGGCCGAATTCTGGGGTGATTTGTTGTGACACATTGTTGTGGAAATACCTGACTAATACAGCCTTGATTCTTACCCCTGCCTCTCCCCCAACCCCCAGCCCCTATGCCCATCAGGTACTGAGTAAGGGAATGGGAGGAGACAGTTGAAGGAGTTCAGGTTGTGGCTTCAGAGTAGAAAAGTACCATTAGACCAGTGAAGGGTCTCTGGGAAATGGAGGGGTGAACTCATGACCAGAAGAGCAGTCTCTAGTCAGTGGTGGTAGAGTTGCCAATTTCCATAAGCTGGCTGGGAATGAATACAATTTACAGTGCACCATAGCATCCTTGAGTGTGGCAACACAGGTGAAATATGTGAGGAGGAGTATCTACCAAGCAGGGGGGGTTAGCTCAGGGGTAGAGCATTTGACTGCAGGTCAAGAGGTCCCTGATTCAAATCCAGGTGCCCCCTGCTGCCACTTAGCTGTGGGTTCTCTTTTCCTGATGTTGAGCTTGCTAGTCATCTTTACCACTGTCCTTCTTCCTATAGCTTGTGTCAGTTTTCTTGTGACTTCATTTTTCTGGCACAAGTCATGGTCAAGTCAGTAATAATTTGTGTGTGTTTCAAAAGTTCTAACCAGCTGCTCTTCTTTGAAGTTCATATTATGGCAGGACAGGCTGAATCAGCGGTTACGTAGTCTGACTTTGCATCAGCATTACTGACAGAACATATCAAAAATACAGAGTACTCCCTAGAAATTCCAGTGTAGTAGAACTGAGGAGGAATCAGAGAACTTCTACTTTTGGGGGTGGTTTGGAGCATAATCCCGTTAACACCTGTTCTAACATCCAATAATTCAAAGCGGCTGGAAAATTTTTTTGGAACCTACAACAACTTGTCATTCTACACAACATCCTGGTGGGAAGCATCAATGACATTCAAGCTAGTGCCTGCCTTCAGTCCATCACTGAGGGCATGTGGGGTGCTGAGCTGCAGGCATAGGCAGTGGCCAGGGGTGTAGAGGTGGGAGAGGGTGGGAAAGGTGGGGGGAGTCAGAATGAAGCTGTGGGCATGGTAGGAGGGTGACCAATCGCAATGGCACAGTCAGCCAGGGGTAGTGGCAGGCCATGAGTGATTACTCAACTCCCTGCATTAAAGTTCAGAATTGAAGCATGTTCAAAGCAACACTAGTTGTTTTTGAGTAAAGCATTTGATTGACAATCCACAGGTCCCTGACTCAAATTCATATGTTCCCTAACTACCCTAATTTCTTCCCATACTGACCAGGATATTCAAACAGTTTCCTTTCACCTCCTGAGGCCCCTGCAGCTGACTCTTCCTGCAAGGAGGACGAGAGGGTAAGGAGGAGGTCTGTTTGTCCCATGCTACTTTCTACTTTCCTGCTGCCCCACGTGACCTGCCCAGATCTGCTCTGCAGGCCTGATCAGTCTTATCTTGCTTTTCTTTGGTGAGCATTTCTCTTGTGTTTTCTTGTTTTTCTTCCTATTCTTCCCCACCCTGTGAACCCTCTGTCCACATTTTGAGGATCCCCAGTTGTGTGAGGGATAGTGGAAGACATGGCTCTGCTTGCAGCCCCCGAAGCTGAAGGAAAAAGCCACTTTCTCTCTTTGTCTTCCTGGCACTTCTAGCCACTCACGTGGCCCTGAGTGATAAGTGATACTATGCATGCAGAGTGAGTGACTTGTAGAGGCAGAGATAGCTTCGCATTCATTCCCGGGCTGGCAGAGCTCAGGCACCGTCCGGCAGCTCCCTAACCAGTGTGACTTCCTGAGAGCCCGACTACATGGGTGGCCTGGATCCCCCTGTTTCAGCAGCTCGAGCTCCCTGACACAGGGACAATGGCAGTCTCATCTGTTTCACTGGACAGAACCAGTTTCTGTAACGATGTACCTATGCAGCTACCTCAATTGGAGAGGGTTACAGGCAAAAGATCCCAAAGAAAATGGGGTAAGTGTAGGATGGACTTTGTCATGATTGGGATTGCAGAAAGTAGAAATCCAGTTGATTGTTCAGGGTTGACAATCTGGGAGCCCAAGGGTCTCAGGGGTAAAGTAACTGGGTACTTGATCACCTGGATTCAGTTGATCACCAGATATGACGCTGCTTATTCACTTGGTAGGCATTCAGTGGCTGCTTATGGCTGGCGTTCATTCTGATTGGTCAGTGTCTGTGCTGTAGCTGTGGTTAAATATATCAAGTGTCACTTCTTGGAATAAAGTTCCCACTGAAGGACAAAACTTTTAGGGACCAGCTGTTGTTACAGAGCAGTATGAAGGGTCCAGCTGAGTCTGACAGCATTGGGAAGCTCAAAGACATACAATGGAAAGCTCAGATGTCTACAATGCCTTCTCCAGACACAGATGGAATGTGCAGATGTCCCCACGACTACACCAAAACACTCAGCTCCTGCTGCTGAATAACTGAGATTGCTGAAAAACAAAACGGCAGAATTGCTGATCTGCGATTCTGGTTGGTTTCACAGTTTCCCCATCTCTAGTGTTATGACTTGCTACGTCAGTGATAGCTGCAGGGCATCTTTGGAAGGTGTCAGGAGAACTCAAACTTGAGAGAAGTTGCTACACTGTACTCGCACATTAGCCTTTATTGGGATACGTTTCTGTTCCTGAGGTCATGGCGCCAGGGAGGAGAAAATGCTTAGGTTGAATGGGTCTCCCTAGAACACTAGGGAATGGGTTCTACTTGCCAGATTCTACCTACCTCTATATATATATTTCTTTTTTTTTTTTTTTGAGATGGAGCCTCATTGTATTACCCAGGCTGGAGTGCAGTGGCGCGATCTTGGCTCACTACAAGGTCCGCCTCCCGTGTTCACGCCATTCTCCTGCCTCAGCCTCCGAGTAGCTGGGACTACAGGTGCCCACCACCACGCCCGGCTAGTATATATATATTTCTATATTTCTAATGATCCAGAACTTTTTTCTAGTAGTTAGGGGCACATACACATTTGACATTTCTTATTTTGAGTGTCTACGGTGGCCTATCCTTTTTTCTTTTTATCTAAAACTAAGTTGAACTTTGTGATAAGAGAAACACCTTTGGCACTAAGTTCAAAAGGATATTTGGCAGATGCCTCAGCCAAAGAAAAAGAACAGGAAAACACTGTGTTTTTAAATTGCCTGTTCTCTCACATGTCCGGCTGTGACAGGAACAATGTTTGTATTGTCAGCACAGCAACCATTCCTTGAGGCAACATTTCTTGATGCAAATGTCTCAAAGATACTGATGTAGTGGACATGTGGGAGGTTTCTTGGCTGCCCAAGGTCCGTTTCCCCTTCCTAATAATAAATATCCTGGTTCCCTTGTGTGCAGTCTGAGGAAACTAGAATGCACGACACTCTATAAACTTGAGGGGGACATGCCCCGATGTTAGCTGGGTTATACACATGCCCTCTTCTTGGATCTTGAGCACCTTGGACAAGGGACAAGTTTCCCAGAATGGTTGGCTCTGGATCAGGCAAATGCCATCCTTGACCATCCTGGCCTCATGGTGAGATCACTGCTGCGCCCTCAGAATCTCTGAGGCTAATTTGGTTCTGCATTTAGGAAGCCTTGTTCTCTGCCTCCTAACACTTCTTCCAATAAATTCTCTTCTTAAATTAAGCAGTCTTTTTCAGCAGTTTGTTGGAAAACAGAAATGGATACAGCTACCTTCACTCTCTTTTTACATGTCAGCAACTGGAAGAGCAATGTATTTTCACTGACCTGTGGGTGAGGGATGGTAGCTTTGTGAGTAACCCCTATTTACTTCTGCAGAAATGCTAAAACACTCCCAAATAATAAAGCCATTGGGGTTGCCAAAGAGAGATGCAGAATTTAGATGTCACTGTTCTATGAGCCCACCAGCCTGGATGCTGGGTCCTCAGGAAGAGAGCAGATGGAATTCTGACAGTCGGGACCTGCCTTCACTGACCCATTATGATTCCTGTTAGAATCAGTTTCTTTTCAGATAAAGGTATCTCTTGCTTAACGGAACTGGAATTGTTGCTTTTTTTAATAACAAAACTAATATATTTAGAGAAAAGCAAATAGATCATTTTAAGGAGAATTTATGTATACAACATATGTAACTTACAAAAGTGAAATTATTCTTCATGTTTATGATAATTTCAACTTTTTTTGAAAAAAAAAAAGGAGGAGGGTAAGTTCAAAGCCAGATAGAGGTCTGTCTGAATGAGGTCATTGTCAGTGGTTCACTGAAAATAATGAGAAATTACAGTGTATATTAGATCCTTGGGCCTGGGAACATAGGTGAATCAGTGTCAGTCAGGAAAGTCTAAACAGATAAGAGGGCACATTTTGGGGGCAGAGCATCTGGCTGCATGTCAAGTAGTCCCTGGTTCAAGACGGTGTCACTTGTTGGCCGTTCCTTTCACTCTGCCCACATGTTTTCAATCTCTCCATCCTGTATCATGTCCCAGTGTCCACGGATTTCTCAGATTCTCTGCTTCACCACTTTTCCATGGATTGGATCCTGTCTTCTGGTTACTGCTTTTATCTGACACATTGTGGGATTCAGCGAATGGAGAAGAAAAGGAAAGGAAAGGCAGTTCAACTCCTGCCTCAGAATGTTCAGTACAAAGAGGCCCTTTATCATGAACGTGGATTCTAGTCATGACTTGGTCATTAATTAGGTGTGTTTTGTTTGGGTATGATTTTAATTACCATCATTGTTTCCAGATCTGTACCACGGAAGGGAACAGATTAAACCAGTATCTCCAAACCATGAATTAGAATGGTGCAGGTTTTTCAGAAGCATACATGTTCCGTAGGTCCCTTCCCAGAGAGTCTGGGTTAGGAGTCCTCAAGTGGGGCCCAAGAACTTTTGCTTTTACCCAGCTCTGCCCCACCCAGCCTCACCTCCAGCAGGTCTGCTGAACAACCAATTCTTTTGAGTCCCTTTGTTCTAGGCAAGTCTGAAGGATGTTCTGGCTGCAAACTTCAGTGATTTTAATGTCACTGCCTTCAGTCAGACACTGGAGAAGGAAGGATGCTGGTTGTAAGTAGAGCTGGCAGGCAGGTATGGAGTAGGAAGGGGGTGTATCATGACAAAGCAAGTACCCATCTCATGATGGTGACAGGGTGTGGCCATACAGGTTTATAGTACTTATTAGGGACAACTAGTCAAATGGGGGTATAGCTCAGGGGTAGAGCATTTGACTGCAGATCAAGAGGTCCCTGGTTCAAATCCAGGTTCCCCCTCCTTGTTTTCAGTCACTGAACATGATAGGATGTTCTATTCCTAGCCTTTCTTCAACACATGGATTCATTCTGAAAAGCAGGAGAGAGAGTGGGGTAGGTCAGGTCTTCACTAGAAAGCCTCCCCTGACACCGGAAGCTCTAGAGAAACCCAATTTCTTGATGACTAAGTCATTGTCCACAGGTCTGGGGAGAACTCTTTTTTTCTTACACATCTCAACCCTCTTCATTTGAGGAATTCACAATTGTGTAAGTCTTGGTGGAAGACAGGATTCTGTCTCTGGTTAAGGGAAGTACGAGGTCAGATATGTCCTCTCCCTGAATGTTGGTGTGTGAATCAGGGTTCCTCAGAGAAAACAGAACCAATAGGGGCTTGTGTTTGTGTGTGCACATGCGCACATGTTTGTGCACATAGATTTTAAGAAACTGGATCATGCCATTGTGGGGGCTGGCAAGTGTCGTGTCTTCAGGGCATGGCAGCAATCTGGAGAAGCAGGGAAGAGTTGAGGTTGCAGCTCGAGCCTGAAGACAGCATGGAGACAAAATTCCTTTCTTGGGGGACAGCAGACATTTCCTCATTAGGTTTTCATCTGATTGGATGATGCCCACCCACATTTTGGAGGGTAATCTGCTTTACTCAAAGTCTGTCGATTGAATGTTAATCATATCTAAAAAATACTTTTACAGCAACATCCAGATTGGTATGGACAAATATCGGGCCACCATGGCCTAGCCAAGTTGACACATTTAAAGAAGAAAATTTGTTGAGGCAGACAGAGCCTCCCTCTACCACCCAAGCTGGAGTGCAGTGGCACTATCTCCACTCACCACAGCCTTCGTCTACTGGGCTCAAGAGATCCTCCCACCACAACCTCTGGAGTAGCTGGGACAGGTGCGCACCACCATGCCCAGCTAATTTTTGTATTTTTTGTAGAGATGGGATTTCTGCCATGTTGCCCAGGCTGGTCTCAAACTTTTGGGCTTCAGCGATCCGCATGCCTCAGCCTACCAAACTGCTGGAATTACAGGCATGAGCCACTGTGCCCTGCCAACACATAAAATTAACCAGCACAACTGGGAATGGCTTCAGTTTGGCCAATTATATTCCCCTAAACAAGACCATGAATGTAGATTAAATCCTACATAGAGGCAGGGTGAATTTGGAATTCATTCTGGAGATGGCAGAGCTCTGGCAATGGCAGTAGGGCCAGAGGCTGCAGCCAGTGTCTGTTGTGGTAGCAGTGGCGGCTCCCTAGCCAGGGTGGGCTGAGGTCCTGCCTATTTGATGAGCCTGGCTCTGCAGGCTTCTCTGAAGTACATTAACTCCTCGTCATCCTGTCAGCAATTGCGCTCTGTGTCTCCACTCACCTTGTATGACATCTTCTTTAGAAATCATAGTGCCCTTGCTGGTACCAGGGATGTATAATAAATGATTACAGAAACATGAAGGGAATGTGGATTGGGAATCTGGCTTCATTAAACTTGAAGGTAATGAAAATCTATGCAGTTTGAGGGGATAGAAATCCAGAAGCCCATGTCAGTCTGTAGAAAAGTTGAGTAAGTTTTGCCTGCAGTCCCATCAGGACCAATTTGTAGTTCCCAGATTATAAGTGACCTCTGGGCAGGATGACTGGTCCTACCAGTTTAAACAAAGCAAATAGCTCATGTGTCACCCTGTATGATCCATTCCATGTGGACTGAAGCTCCGCCTCCCAGGTTCCCACCATTCTTCTGCCTCAGCCTCCTGAGTAGCTGGGACTACAGGCACCCGCCACCACGCCCAGCTAATTTTTTGTATTTTTAGTAGAGACGGAGTTTCACCATGTTAGCTGGGATAGTCTCGATCTTCTGACCTTGTGATCTGCCCGCCTCGGCCTCCCAAAGTGCTGGGATTACAGGCGTGCGCCACTGCACCCGGCCACAGGAGGCCAATTGTAAATGCATTTGAGATACTAGGGATTTCTTGCTATAATGTAGAAAGAATCCATAGGCTTCAGGGGGTAGGTAAGCTGGAGTGGATTTATCACACGTGACTTGCCCTGGCTTGAAAAATACATAGGTGTGTGGAGCTTCTACATTCGTAAAAAGAATTATGGTAGCTGTTCTCTGTAGACAAATGCTGGTGGGAGGGATGATAGCGGAAAGGGAGCCCCTGATTTCAGTGGGGCTAGGAGGATCCTGGGGTGTCAGAGGCCAAGCACTGTGATACTTTACTGCGAAATGTTATTCCATGGTCTGTGCCACACAGGTCTTGGCTGTGACTCATCAGTGGTGAGGATTTTAGGCCTGAGAATGGGGAGCCATCGTGGTCCCCTGGACGTGTAGGTCTGAGCTACCACCATGGCCGGCACAATGGAGGTTCCTGGCCTCTGACCCATTCCCCAGGTCTGAATCTGCTCAAAGAACCTGCCTTCCCTGATGACGAGAAAGCCAAGCTTGAGAAAAGAACTCTGCCACAGTACCCAGTCATGGACTGTGAATCTTCCTGCCAGATTTCCCCTAATAGGCCCTTCAGCCATTTGCCTGGAAACTGCATTAAGGAGTGGGAAATATCCACATAATTTTGGGACTATTGGTGGCTCTGCTGCATCTGTGAAGCTCCTGGAGGTTTGGTATTTTTGGGAACATTAAGAATATTCCAGAAAGGACCACATCCTGCATCTTGCTTTGTTCAGCTACCACCACCATCAGAGGGGGCTGGAGAGACCACAGTTACTACCCATGGTGTGCTCCTCTCACCCAAAAGACTACAGACTGCAAGGTTTTCATCACATAATAATGAGATGAGCCTTAGAGGACAGACCAAAAGTTTCCAATCAGGGTACCATTTACCTATTCTTATTTTTATTTACTGATTTTGGAATCTGACTCCAGCCTACTTTTCCTTGCTGGAGCCCATGATCTGTATCTGTCTGCGTGGAGGAGAGAGAAGAGGCTGATGGGATCAGGTCAGTCCTCTGGGAAGTCCCAGCTGACTTCCTGCATCATCTCACTCCCTGCCCGTAGTCTCACAGAGCCTCCCAGAATCCTGCTCTCCCCCAGTCCTTGGTCTGGTTAGGCCAGGGTGTGAGTCTGCAGCAGCCGCAGATTGGAAATCCAGAACCTGAGGGCACAGAGCCAAAGTCCAGGGTGCAGCACTCTAAGCTCAAAAATCTAAGCTCATTAGATTTCTCATGCCCATTGAAGGCAGGCATGAGACTGTGGCTGGTTCAGGTACTCCTGTGCCACAGTGGAAGCTGGGTGCTGTGGAGAATACAGCAGGACTTAGAGACATGGCCCAGCCTTCTCTTGCGGATCACATGGATGTGCCTGGGGAGATTCTGGAGAAGTCTGCAAAAGTGCTGGAGTGGTACCCAGCGGGCTGCAGGAGACAGGGGTGCCCTACAAACTTTAAAGCCCATAAAATCACCTGAGGGTTATTGAGTCTGCACTTCAGAGATGCTGTGGGTCAGAGATTAGATAGGCTGTGTCATTTTTTGCCCAGGGTGGGTTGGGAGGAGCTTATGACCTAGGACCCACTTTGAAGATTAAAAGTAGACTGGTGTAGGGGGCACCTGGATTTGAACCAGGGACCTCTTGATCTGCAGTCAAATGCTCTACCCCTGAGCTATACCCCCTGGTCATAGGCAGATAATGTAATTAACACCCTTTTGATAGTATAATTAACACCCTTTTGATGTGTCAGCACAGCAAGAGCAAGACCCAGCACTGCTGGATTGGATGTCTAAGCCGGTTCTGTTTCTCTGAATTCTGGGCTCACTCCTGTCACTGATACTTCTTTCTCCATCACTTCTGTGTGTACCTGGCTAAAGAACACCCTGGTGGCCTTGTTGACCTTTGTAAATGGAGAGACCCTTCAAGTCATCCAGATAATTCTCTTAGACAGTAGCAATTGTTGAGCATCATGTGAGGTGTGCTAGGCTGGGGACAGAACTGTAACTAGGGGACACCACCCTCCCTGGCACTGAAAGGAGACCAGAGCCTGTGTCTGGAGACTTGTGTTTGACATAGAATACTGTTCATGATAATTTGTCAAGTAAAAAGCAAATTGCTTTTGTAAAAAAAAAAAAAAAAAAGATACTCAAAAAATAATACTTAGTTTTTAAAAAATGTGGCACATATTCATGGAATACTATGTAGCCATAAAAAAGAATGAGATCATTTCCTTTGGAGCAACATGGATGGACCTGCAGGGCGTTAGCCTTAGCAACTAACACAAGAACAGAAAATCAAATAATGCATGTTCTCACAAGTGGGAAATAAATGATGACAACACATGGACACAGAGAGGGGAACACCACACACTGGCACCTACTTGAGGGTGGATGGTGGAAGGTGGAAGGAGAGAAGATTGGAAAATAATACATATGCATAGTACGTGGCTGATGAAATAATCTGTACACCAAACCTTCATGACATGAGTTTGCCTATGTGACAAACCTGCACATGTACCCCGAACCTAAAAAAAAAAGAAAGAAAGAAAAGATGATTCTCTACAGAGTATCACTTGCAGGAATTTATCCTTCGAAAATATTCCTATAATTGCATATTATAGGAATAGATACTTCAGACACATGTATACGGAGATTCATGATAGTGGTTTTTTAATTCCTCACAGCAAACACTGGAGACCATCTAAATATCCATTGGCAGGGAATTGGTTAAAACCAGGCTTTGTCTCCTACCCTGGAGGGGATGAGGAGAAGGTGAAGATGCACAGAAGCAGAGGATGCTGAGGGAACTCTATACCTCGGTCTTCTCAGGTAGAAAACAGGTCATCCAAAGAGAATCAAGGAGGTAGGCTGGGAATCATTACTTGGGAAGAAGGGCAAAGTGTGAACCAGGCATGGTGGGAAATGGAGAAGAGGTGAATTAGAAAGGAATAGAATTGTTGCTCATTAGCAGAGAGGCACAGTAAGGAGAAAAGGTAAACATCAGAAGAGGTGTCATTAAAGGACTTTTCTGATTCTGAGATCTTGAAAGAGAATAGTTTGAGTGATGATCACATTTGGCTATGAATACTGAATGATTAAAGTAAAACCAGAAGCAGCAAACAAACCAGAAGCTTCCTTATCTGCCACTTAAAAGTCCACAGCTAGGTGGTCCAGGCATGGCTTTCCATAGGGTCAAGAACTCGAGTTTTTTCTAGCTGTCTGGCTGGCTTGGCTTTCATCCCAGCATGCCGTCACCCACATCAGCATCTCATCGACCTCCCAGGCAGCAGGAAGATGGAAAAGACAAGTCTTTCCTATTAGTACACCCATCACTTTCACCTGCATCTCATCGACCAGCCTTGTGCCTGTGGCCTCACAGCTCCAAGAGGGCCTGGGAAATGCAGTTTTCCTTCCAGGAAGCTGTGTGCTCAGCTGATAAATAAGAAGCAGGGTAGAAGACACTGGTGGAAAATGCTGAATCTCTGTCTCACCACACACCTTGAGAGCTGCAGTGAGTAGAGTTTGTGAACATTTGTAGAGCCGTGAAGAAGGAAGTCTCTTAGCATTGGGAGGCCTTAGCATTGGAAGCACATTGTCATGGTGTTTGACATTCCTGAGGACAAAAGGAGAGGGTGGAGAGGAAAATAGGGTTGTTAGTCTGCTTCTAAAAATGTCCAGTGTTTCTGTGTAAAATATCAGAGAAGACATGAATGGTGAGAGAGTGGTGGAAGGAGATGGCTTTGAGAGAGAAGCATGGAGGGATGGCAGAGGAGCTGGGGCTTAGAGACAGTATGGAGAATGAAGCCAAGAAGGTGACCCCACCGTCTGTTCTGGAAGTTGAAGGGGAGAGATGGCTTTAGGGGAAAGCTGACCTTCGAGTGTACAAGGATGGATAAAAAGGCAGACTTGCAGGGAAAGGTTAAGGTGGAAGAAGACTGTTTATAATAGAGTAACTGGAGGGCTGGCGGGCTTGGGTGGAGGAACTGAAACAGTAATGGGGATACAGGAAGGAGGCTGCCCCAAGAGACCATTTCTACTAACAGAAGGCACTGGAGGGTAGGGACAGGAAAGGGGCAAGTACCCAAGTTCTAGGCCAACGTGCTAAGTGTGAAACTGGAACAGCAAAAGGTACTTCTTAAAAATTTAAGTGTTTGTAGGTACATAGTCGGTATATATATTGATGGGGTACATGAGCTATTGGGAAACAGTCATGCAATGTGAAATAAGCTCACCGTGGGGAATGGGGTGTCCATCCCCTCTAACATTTATCCTTTGAGTTACCAATGCCACTTTTTGGAGGGGAAAAAAATACTAAATAAAAAGTTCACATCTCTTGTTAAAAGGAATCCGCTTTAATGAATAGGAAATTATGAAACACGTCACTGAAAATAAAAGAAGTTCTGTTTTTCAGGCCACAACGCCTTATACTAATAAGGAAAGTCACAGGATACAGAATATTTTCGACTCAGGGGAGTAGAGCAAAGCACCCTTTGCTAAATGATCACATTAGCGCCTCAAGTGACACTACACTTGACCAGGCTCTGTCTTCAATGCCTGCCTCTCTGATGTGTTTTCCTGCCATTCAATGTAAAGATAGTTAGACTTTCCTGCTTTCAAGTAGTTTTATTACAAGAACTTGTTTTTAGCCTATCTAAAGTATAAACTTACATTGTTTACATAAATCTGAAGAATTATTAAATGTATTTTAGGTAGTTTTTAAAAAGGTTCATAAAACATGATTAGTATAAGGGATACTAAAAATCATGAATTGTGCTTCTGAATTCTATGCTGTATAGCTGAACCTCCATGAATTTTAAGATTTGTATAAAAAAAAAAAAAAGCTGTTTGTTCTCTAAAGCATAGAACGCCATGACATCCTCTAGTTTTTGAGATGGTTGATATAATTCAGTGATCCCTTCTGCAGAAGTTTGCTTTTAAAGCTTATAACTATGACGTAAAATTGCCTTTGATAATTGGAACATCTGAACACAACGTAGAACTTTACTTATACTTTAACATGTTGATATTTCATCTTCTGCAAACTCTCTTGGCCTTATAAGGGCTTACTCATTGAGCTGTAGATCCTGGTGGTTTGTCTTGGAAATAGAAGACCAATACCACCCCAACCCAGAGAGAGTGTCTACATCAACAAGAGGAAAAGTTAAGACAACTAGGAAATGTTGAAACAGCATTTGTTCCTGGAAGATGCTGTTCTGGTCCAGTTTTAAGTGCTGTCCACATAAGTGTTAAAGGAAAGTCAATCTTGGGGGTCCCAAATCACTCAGCTAAAGGGAAAAGTCCAGCTGGGAACTGTTTAGGGCAAACCTGCCTCCTATTTTATTCAAAGTCACCCCTCTGATTATGAGATAAACCTGTTTCAGATTGCCTCTTTTAGAGAAGCTCATCAGAAATGCAAAAGAATGCAACCTTTTGTCTCTTCTCTATCTATGACCTGGAAGCCCCCTCCCAGCTTCCAGTTGTCCCACCTTCGCCTGGCATTGTCCTACCTTTCCGAACGAACGAGTGTACATCTTACACATATTGATTGATAGCTCATGTGTCCCTAAAATGTATAAAACCAAGCTGTGCCCCACCCAGCTTGGGCACAGGTTGTCAGGACTCGCCTGAGGCGGTGTCACAGACGTGCACCCGCAGCCTTGGAAAAATTAACTGATTAACTAATCCTAATTAACTGAGACCGTTCTCTAGATATTTGGGGTTCACCTAAGGATGAATAAGAAGAGGCAGAGTGGGAAGAAGGAGACTTGGGCTAAGGAGACTTCTTGGAAGCTCTGCTAAAGTGGGGTCTTGCCCTTAGCTACAGTCTAGAGCCTCCTGGGGAGCTTTCACCATGCCTGGGCCCCACCCTAGATGTTCTGATTTAATTGGTCTGGGGTGGGGCACGGGAAATGGCACTTTTACGGACTCTTCAAGTGATTCTAATTTATATCTGGGGTTAAGAACCACCACTTTCTACCCTCAGCATTTGCTGATTTCAGAAAAAAATGAAACCTTGACCCTAGTGTCTAATAAGGAAGAAGTTAAAATGTAGGCACCCATTTAAAATGTTGTTATAAAGTAAAATGTTTATTTAGACATAGAATGTTCGTTTTTTGGTACTGCAAGGAGAAATTTGCATTCAGACAAAACGTATTCTCAGTAAGGCAATTTTACTTTCTGTAGAAAGGGTCCTCTTTGCAGATGGAATAATGGCCAGAGCACACTTGAACAATGGAGGGAAGCAATTTTTATCTTTTACGTAGCTTGTCTTTGCTATTGTGTTTTGTCTCTATTGGCTGGAGCTAGACTTTATAATTTAAGCTGAACTTGATTGGCTTACAATTTAAAACTTTTTTAAATAGGTAAAAGTAATGGAGAAGAAAGGAAAAGAGGAAGTTGCTTATGAAATATTAGAAAAGTAACAACATTTTTTTTTTTTTTTTTTTTTTTGAGACGGAGTCTCGCTCTGGATCTCAGCTCACTGCAAGCTCTGCCTCCTGGGTTTGCGCCATTCTCCTGCCTCAGCCTCCTGAGTAGCTGGGACTACAGGCGCCCGCCACCTCGCCCAGCTAGTTTTTTTGTATTTTTTTAGTAGAGACGGGGTTTCACCGTGTTCGCCAGGATGGTCTCGATCTCCTGACCTCGTGATCCACCTGTCTCAGCCTCCCAAAGTGCTGGGATTACAGGCTTGAGCCACCGCACCCGGCCACAACATTCTTAAATAAGGAAGGGGCATAGGCTGCAAGCTGGAACATGCTTGTAAGCATGTTTAGCACAAATATCTTGGTTAAAGTACAAGAACATAGATGTACTTATTCTTTTTTATCTAACCGCTGCATAGGATTAGGCTTAATAAAGAGTTATTAGCACAAAGCAAGGAGGCTTGAAGGAAGTTAGTTTTTAAAAGAAACTATTATTTTTAACACTTAGGATTTATTCTTTAATAAGGAGGGAAACTTCGAAGAGGAAACTTTTTACTTTCTACAGTTCGCTCCTCTTGATTTTATAGCTTTTTTTCTCTTTAAACTTTCTTAACATGTCTTGGCTTAGCTGTTTTGCTTGAGTTTTTAAAAGAAAAAGTTTTTTTGGTTGATGAAATGCCAGGGTAAAAGAATAGTTAATTGAACTAGCACAAGTACTGCTCTAATTATTTGGCAGGGTGTCTAGTAAAGGTATTCTACAATACTGCTATACATCTGCCTCGGGATGAATAAGGGCATACTGATGAGTCAGCTCTTGGAAGTGCTTGACCTCACTGCATCCTGTTTAGTCTCTAAGGAACGCCAAATTATTCTCTTGTTGTTGGAGACACGAGGTAAAATTGGTCTTGGAAGATGGAGACTGGATGGCCCTTGGCGGCTGACCCACAGGGTACTGCACTTCAGGAAATAGCAGAGAGAGAGTTTGGCACAGTTCACTATCCCAAGCTGTAGGATTTTGAAAAGGAACCACCATGTAGTCCATGTCTTGTTGTAGAGGACCATCTGAGTGGAAAGGGGACAACCTGGGCCTTTGGCCTACCGTGCACACAAGCATGACAATTGCTTTTATTAAGAGTGCAGATGGAATATTTAGTCTATTTTAGCCAGGCATTTATATCTTGATACCCTGTTTTAATTGCTGTGGTTTGATTTAGATTTTCTTTTACTATAGAGACTTTGGTTTTGTCACTGTGTTTGGGAGGAGTGATGATGGAGAAGTTGAACTAGCAATAAAGTGCATTTCAAAATTTTCTCTAGGATTTTTTTTTTTTTTGAAATGTTGGCTCTTATACTACAAATCCTTACAGGAACTCATTATGTCTTCCCAATCCGAGGAAGTCCAAGAGGGACGAAGATATTTTTTTGAAGTAGTAAGCTGTCTTTGGTTATGTAAATCTCTGTAAGGTATAACTAAACCGGCATCAAAAGTAGTAACTTGAGGTGAGTTAGATCTGGTTACATTAATAACAAGATGGGGAGTAAAGGGAAGAAAAGAAAAAGAAAAGATAGATTGAGTTTTTCTTAGCTTTAATTTGATAGGGCTTGACCTTGGAACAATGGCTCGTGATTTCGACGGTGACGATGCTTTCTTGACTTGGGTGTGTTGTGTCCATCTTTTTTCCGCTGTGCGAATGGCAGTCTCAGTGGTGAGCACCATGAGGTAGGGTCCTCCCCAGGCTGGCTTGAGTTTTTTTGTTTTTATTTTTCTTTTTATGTTTTGATGATGACATGGTAGGCTGGTGCAGGTTTACCAGAAATTTTAGGGGTAGTACTTGTGTTAAAAGACTTTTAGTTCTGAGGGAAGGGAAACGTAGAAGAGAAACTAAGTATATAATTTCTGGACAACTGATTTTTTTTGTTTTAAATGTGGGGACATTAGCAGTGGAATATAAGTAAGGCAATTTATAGGCGTCTTTGATTTTATCGTCTCTAGTGCCTTTTTGCTGAGAAATTTTCTTTTTAAATTTTTACTTATGTTGTCTCTGAGGGACTCTCTGGGGCTCCTTATTTTGTCAGAACTCTGCGTATCTTGGGGCCCAAGACCCCACGGTGACACCCCTTGCTCCATGCCTGCTCCGCGTTGCCTAGGGGGTGCAACAGCCCTGCCCCCTCTTAAGGTCTCGACCTCCCTGTGGCCTTCACTGCTCCTGTGCGTTGCAGCTTTGGGTATGAGGGGCTTTGTGACTCACCCAGCCGCCTTCAGACTTTGCTCCTGCCTGAGTCCTCACTGTCTGGCCCCTGGCCTTGGGCGGGGTTGCGCTGTCTAACGGCCACTTGGCCCCCTCCCCTGTACAGGAAGTGTCTGTTCAAGGTTAGGTCCCCTCATCAGCTCGTGCTGCAGCCTCTCTAGGAGCCGCTGGAGGTGGAAACTTGTTATTAACTTTGTGCTGGAGGGCTCTTAATGGGTTTTGTGATGTAGATGGAGCAAGATTTCCTTTATAAGGGGTTTGGATAATATTTCTCTTTGGTTTAGTAATATTTATTTTCTTTTTGAATTTTCATTAGCACCTTTTTTTAACCTTTTAATGTAGGTAAAAATCCATATTTTTATGCCTCTTTATAATTCTTTTAGTAAAAGTATGTTTTACTTTCCTTACATACTTTGCACATCAACTGTTTCTTTAATAGTTTTACATTTAGGATGCCTAATTTTAAATTATACAATATTTCTTGCATAAATTCCCTATTATAACATTTTTTACAACTTTCATAGACCATCTTTGACATGCCTCAACTTTCTGACTTCTTTTTACACTATTTCTTTCCCCAATCACACCTTCTGTGTCTTTCTCTAATCTCTTCTCTTTCAGCCTCTCTATCACTTATTCCCTCCCTCTGTCTCTCTCTTTCTCATTTGCTCTCTCTCTCTCTTTCTCTGTCATCCCATTTCCTTTTTCTTTTCTACTTAGTCCTTTGGGCTGGGTGGGATTTGCATGGCCGCAGTCTGGGCCCGGGCCGCCGCTGGCCCAGAGGCTCAGCAGATGCTTGGCATAAATTGCACAAGTCATTAACACTGGGCTAGAGGGTGCCATTGTATTTTCTCCTTACCTTCACATCCACAGCCCTTACATACTTACTTTGACCTTCTCCTTTAAAGTACTGACTTTGCTTTCTTTCTCTTTGCATTTCTGAGTTCCCTGTCTTTCTTCTTTCACCTCTTCTAGAAAACTTTAAAATTTTGCCAAAAGATTTTTGCTTTCTGTCTCTGCCTTTCTCTTTCTCTCTCTGCTGGTCTTTTCATGCCTCTGCCAGCCACCCACGCTGCTGTTCTCCCCTCTCCTTCCCCTTCCCCTATGGAGTGGCCAGCGGGAGTGGAGCTTAGCCTCTTTCTTCCCCTGAGAAGATGGGAAAGGGAAGTTCTGAATATGTTTTCCTACTACCAGAGGTTTGTGTGAGGTTCAATCTCCCCCTGATGGAGATTTTTCACCTCTTTTTAACTCTTTATAAGGGGTTTGGATAACCTCCAAGACACCCCGACTAAGGAATACTTCACTCACATCCTGCGGCTTTTCTTTCCTTAGTCCTGACTAAGGAATGCTTTATTGCCCGTGTGGTTTCTCTTTCCATGGTATATCTTAACCAGGGAATGCTTCACTGCCCTGCGGCTTTTCTTTCCTTGGTCTTGACCACCAATGAAATGCTTTACCAGCTCTTCTGGTGTTTCCTTCCTTGGCTCATGCATGAGGTTACCTGGTCCACGTGATATGTGAAGATCTTTTACTGTATGTCGCCGGCTGGTTTATTTCTGCCTTGCTGAGAGTCTAGGTTTATTCCTTGCACTGGGTATGACTTGATTCCTTACCCCTGAGGCCCCTGCAATGAGGCAGCAGGGCACGTCTTCATGAGAGAGGAAGAGAATGTATCCCTGTACAGGCCACCATTTTGTTATAAGTAAAATGTTTATTTAGAAATAAAATGTTTGTTTTTTGGTACTGCAAGGAAAAATTTGCATTTAGACAAAAAGTTTTCTCAGCAAGGCAATTTTACTTTCTGTAGAAAGGGTGCTCTTTGCAGATGGAATAATAGCAGAGCACACTTGAACAATGGAGGGAAACAATTTTTATCTTTTATGTAGCTTGTCTTGACTACTGTGTTTTGTCTCTATTGGCTGGAGCTAGACTTTATAATTTAAACTAAACTTGATTGGCTAACAATTTAAAACCTTTTTAAATAGGTAAAAGTAATGGAGAAGAAAGGAAAAGAGGAAGTTGCTTACGAAAAGACTTAGAAAAGTAATAATATTCTTTAATGAGAAAGGGACATAGGATGTAAGCTAGAACATGCTTGTAAGCATGTTTAGCACAAATATCTTGGTTAAAGTACAAAACAGAATATACTTATTCTTTTATATGTAACAGCTACATAAGATAAGGCTTAATAGTTATCGGCACAAAGCAAAGAGGCTTGAAAGAAGTTAGTTTTTAAAAGAAACTATTACTTTAACACTTATGATTTATTATTTAATAAAAAGAGAAACTTTGAAAACAAAACTTTTTACTTTCTACAAATGTCAAAATAGAAAATGCGGAGGGGGTGTCTGGAATTGAACTGGGGGCCTCTTGGTCTGCAGTCCAGTGCTCCACCCCTGAGCTATACCCCCTCCTGCTGTTATGAGGGTCAATTAATGGCTTTGACTTGTGCAGTCACACCCAGATGACCTGTGTTGCCACTTCACAATGGAAGCTCCTAGGAGCTGCCAGGCCTACCTCAGTGAAAACTCATTGACCTTGTGCGTAACAAGAGGCAGTGCCCCCTTCTAAAATACTCTGGATCTTGTGTCTTCCCTGCCTTGAGTCCTTGGTTGCGGACAGCAACCTGGAAAAGCACTGCCAGTGGCTGCTAGAATGGCCTTCAGAGTCAACCTCCAGTACCTGTTATGGTGGGCATGTACAAGAGAAACTGTGTGACTGAGATGTCTGTCCTACCATACTTAATAACAGAGCTGGGCCTGGCTCTCCTAGCCCAGTATTCCATTCAGGGCAGATTCAACACAACTGCAGTCTAGGACAAAAGATGATTCTTCCAACTTTGACTTCTTCAGTTAATACAGATGGAGAATGATAGAGAAGGAGCAACTCTAAGAAATAGTGAGAAGTAGGTAGCTGAGTAGATTTCAGAATCCCCAAAAGCATTAATAGGGCCAATGTTACCATAGTTTCATGACCAAAAAATGTTGCTAAAGAACAACCCCACTTGGTCTCATTTTTTTTT
>NW_012115154.1:17929530-17955025 GCF_000951035.1 Colobus angolensis palliatus | reverse complement strand
AGCAGCTGACCAGCACCGATTGTCCGGCACTCCCTAGTGAGATGACCCCAGCACCTCAGTTGAAAATGCAGAAATCACCGGTCTTCTGTGTCGCTCGCGCTGGGAGTTGGAGACTGGAGCTGTTCCTATTCGGCCATCTTGCTCTGCTCATTTTTTTTTTCTTAAGCAACAGGGTATTTTTCTGTCATCCAGGCTGCAGTGCAGTGAAACAATCATAGCTTACTGCAGCCTCTAACTCCTGGGTTGAAGCAATCCTCCCACCTCAACCTCCTAAATGCTGGGACCCCAGGTAGATGCCACCATACCCAGCTAATATTTTTTATTTTTTTGTAGAGACGAAGTCTCACTATGTTGCCCAGGCTAGTCTGAAACTCCTGGCCTCAAGTGACCCTTTTTCCCTGGCCTCCCAAAGTGCTGGGGTGACAGACATGAGCCACTGCTTCCAGCCTCCCGTGAGACCTTTTCTGATGACAGAACCCCATCCCACCTAGAAAGAACACTTGGAGTAACACTTGGGTTAGCACCTTTTCATCTCCTCAGCCGTGCCAAGGCCCCACTTCTCTTGTCACAGGAGCTGGTAAACTCTCTTCTGCAAACTGCCTTTCCCTGCTACTAGAATTTTCTCCTTTACCCACAGGCCTTTGCCTTGTAGTCCTGGCAACCTTCTCAGAAGGCAGTCAACAGCCAGCCACTCCTCTCTACTGCAGGCCCAAGAGCCTCGGGAAACACTGACTTCCGCTGCCATTTCTATGATAATGTTAAAATCCTCTTGCTTTTCCTTTTTGGCAGTAGGGAGGACTGCGAAGGAAGATGCAAAGGAATGATGAGACTGTGGGAGCACGGAATGCTCTGCTGGCAGGGCTGGGCAGCAACCTGAGTCCAAGAGGGCTGGGACGTGTCTGGATTCTGGAGGCCAGGTGTCAGTAGTACAGTGATGAACGGGCATTTCTAGGAAGAAGTGTTAGGCCCCACACATGGTGAGGAATCAGGAAAGAAACTGCCTTGCACAGAGACAGGATACAAGAAGGGCTGAGCTCTTTCGGAAGGAGTGAAGAGAATACAGGAAGAAAGAAAACCAGTCCCGAGAATCCCTAGCCGCGGGCTGAGTGGCTGGGGTTTAATGGGCCCTGAATTCACAGCCTTTATTGGGTCTGAAAAACTACAGGCAACTTATTTCAAGTTGGAGTTGGATGTGTAGTGCTTTAGGCTCCTGGCCAAATGAAAATCCTCCCCAGACTGCATCAGGAACTATACTTCAAAGAATGCCCATTGATAGAGTTTGGACAAGCACAATAAGCCTGGGAGAAACAGTGCGGCGTGGATACCAATAGGTGTGGATTCTGAAGCCAGACAGCCTGGCTTCAAGGCGTACCCCACTAGAAGACCTTGGGCAGATTACTGCCCTTCCCTTTCTCCAACTGTGCTATCTGTGAAATGGGGGTAATAAGAGTGTCTACTTGATGGAATGTTGTGTAGATAGAATGAGTTAATCTACGTAAAGCACTGAAACAGGACTGGCATGTAGTAACTTCTGTATACTGTTTACTGAACAGTTAAAAAGTGTGCAGGGAAATCAGCTGACATTCATGAGTGCCGATAAACACAAGTAAGGGAATAAAAACCCATACGGCAGGAGAAGGTATCTATTGCACATAACTGATGAAGGGTTTATACCCAAAATATATAAAGAATTGCACAAGACAATTTACAAATACACAACTCAGTAGAAAAATGACGAAGAGATTTGAGCAGTTACATCATACAATTGGGCATCCGAGCAGCCAATAAGCTTATTAAAAGATGCTCAAACCTCGTGAGTCTAGAAAGGTGCAAGTTAAACCACAGTGAACTATCGCTAGAATTGTTGCTAGGATGGTTAAAATGAAAGAGACTGATGTTACTCAGTGATGGTATGTGGAGCCATAGTAACTCTCATCCCCTGCTAGTGGTAGTGTCATTTGCTGTATCCACTTTAGAAAACCATCTGGCATTATTGGCTAAAAGTAAAAGTAGAAACACCCTCTTCCTCAACAGTTATATTCCTTGATACAGACATCAGAGAGTGTATATGCACATGCAAGAATGTTCATGGCAGCATTTCTTTTAATAGTCCCAAACGGAAACAAATGTCCATGAACAGTAGGATAGATAGGTAAATAAGTCATGGTCTAGTCATACAATGGAATCCTAAACAGAGTTTTAAAAAGGACAGAGTACCACCACCGTGGAAAAACACAGATAAGTCCTGTAGACATAAGACTGAGTGAAAGAAGGCAGTTTTAAAGGAATAACTATGTACAATTCCAGTGTATAAAATCAAGAACAGGCAAGACTAGTCCATGGTGATAGAATAGTGTTACCTTTTTGGGAGAGAGGGTAATTGGGAAGGGGAACCAGGGGACCCTCTGAGCTGCTAGAAATTTTCTATATCTTGATTTGGGAGGTGGGTACATAGGTATGCATGCGTGCAAATTAATTGAGCTGTATGTTGAAGATTTGTGTACCTTACTGTGAGTTGTATTTCAATTAAAAGTAAATAAAAAGGAAGACATTGATACTTTTCATTTCTGGAATGTCTTAGTTGATTTATTTTAAAAATATATTTGGTGATTTTTGATAAGTCTTTTGCTCCTCAATTCAGTTTCCATTCCTCCTTTATTTAAGAACACTTTTGTCTTGCTTTCAGTTTTCAGTTGAAAGCTTTCACCATCCCACCATTAAGTAAGATTTCTTTTTACGTTTTAGGTAGACACATCATGAAGACATGTTGAATTTGATTGGATGTTTTTCTTCATCTATTTTAATGAAGTGATTTTTTTCCTTTGATCTGTTGTCTTAGCTTGGCTTTCTTGAGAAGTAGACCCTGAAACTAGAATTTAAGAGCAAGTAGTTTATTTGGGAGATAAGTTCAGGAAACACCAGTCAGGAATGGTAAGTCAGACAGGAAAGAAGCCAATAAAAGGTGGTGTCAGCCTACATAACAGACAGAGAGAAGCTCTCTGAAAGGAAATTATATTTAGGGAACGAGCATTGGCAATGGGAATACAGGTGTCATAGTAAACTGTGTGTTTTTGAGGAGATCGTGGTAAGGTAAAGGCAAAATGAGAAGGATTATATAAATTGTTTTGGAGAAATAATTCCTGGCTACAGCAATCAGTAACAAAGGTGGCAACAGTCCAAGGCTGGTCAGGCTTTTGCTGGGCAAATGTCCTTGCAGAAGTATTTGTTGTGAGTGTGTAAGGTTACAGTGGCCTTTGTGCAAGGTTGTGGTTTTTACAGAGTCTTTTGTGATAGTTCTTGTTATCAGGAATTCATATATAAAAACTCTACCTTTGTGGCCTTCCCTGGCTCCATTTGTCGGGTTTTAACACAAGTGACTCCATTTTCATTCTGACAGCTTTCACAGTGGGATATTAGACAAGTTACCATTATAGGTACCATTATAGGCAACTGGAGCTTAATACTGTTAGGGACTTTGTAAGAATGTATAACATGCTTTAGGGTTGTCCTCTCCAAAAGAACAAGGCAACTTGTGTATTTCTCCATCTGCTTCCATCAGTCATGGGTAGAGGGTTGCTTTCGAAGGTTGGTTGCTAATTATTTGGTACTTTTAGCCTGTTATATGTTTGGGCAGACTGATAATACCCTCAGACATGTTACAGGTGCTGACAGTTGAAATTGGGGCCTGCATGCACAGAACTGATAAGTTCTGAAGGAATATCAGTGGGACACCAACAGCATTTACTATGTCCTATAGTGTAGTGAATTACAGTAACAGATTTTTCTAATATTAAGTCAACCTTACATTCTGAAATGATCTTAACTTGGTTATTATGTGTTATTCTTTCTTATGTAATGTTGACCTTGATGTATTAATAGTTTTGCTTATGGTTTTTAAAGTCTATTCTATGTTAATATATGAGATTGGCCTGTTTTCTTACATTGTCTTTGTTATTTTTTATAATAAGTTTAACTAGCCTCATAAAATGAGTTGGGAAAGGTATGCTGTTTTTATTTTTCTATTCTCCAGAAGTGTCTGTGTAAGACTTACATCATTTCTTTCTGAAGTGTTTGGTATAACAAGTGTTTAAACTATCTGTGCCTGGAAGTTTTTTGTTACTTTTTTAATGGCAAAATGTTTCATTATGAATTCAAGTTCCTTAATCGTTCTATGATTAGTCGTGATTTTTAGTTCTTCTTGTGTCAATTTTGATAAAATTAAGCCAGATGTTGAGGACAAATACCACTAGTATAAGCATAAAGTAAGATTTATTTGGGAAAAGTTACAAACAATGCATCAGAATGTCTGTAACTTCCCAAAGTCTCTTTATTTCAAGGAAACACGTTCTTGAGCTGGACAAGTTAGACACATGGTAGCAAGTACTCCAGAAGAGACATTCTTTCTCTGTGCCACATCAGATATTTGGAGGAAATACTTAACAGTAAAAGCTTCTTGGCAAAAGAATCAGCCTTGCTGGTAGACAGGAGAATGTGGAGCATTGCCACCAAGTGTTTATGAGGTTGGCATAATGGCACCTGTATCAGCTAAAAAATTGTATTTTTTTCCTTCAAACCAGCTTAGTACTGCTAAACTAAAGTGGATTAACGAGAAGGGAGAGAACCGAGACCATCAAGCAGACAAAGAATTTCTCTCTTCATGTAAGTTTTATTTTTCTAGAAACTTTTCCATGCCATGTAAATATTATGTTTCATTGGCATAAAATTGATCATAATATCATCTTACAATCTTTTTAATTTGGGGGGGACTATAATAATGCATTCTTTTCTCTCCTGATATTGGTTATTAGTGTTACTTTGTCAATCTTGTCTGGGTGATTACTTTTATTGTTTGTTTCCAAGAACAACTTTAGCTTCATTGACCCTCTCTCTTGTGTGTTTTCTACTTAATTAATTTGTGCTTTCATTAATTAATCTATTACTTTCTCCCTTATTTTTTCCTTGGATTCATTTTACTATTACTTTCATGCCTTTTGGGAGACATGCTTAGTTTGTTCATTTTAACCTTTTCTTTCTATAATACTAGAGATGCATTAAGGCTGTAAATTGCCATCTAAGTACTGTAGAGCTGCAACTGATAAATTTTAATATCTAGTATTTTCATCATTTAGTTCAAAATATTTTCTAATTCGTATTACGATTTATTATTTGACCCATAGGTTATTTAGAAGTAGAATTTTTAGTTTCTAAACGTGAAGATTTTCTAATATTTGTTGGATTTGTTAGTTATTTGATGTTATTAATTTCTAGCTTAATTTTATTTTGGTCAGAAAACATGCTCTTTATGATTTCAATACTTTGGAATTTGTTAAGACTGGCTTTGTGGTTCAGTATACAATTCATATTTGTCAGAGTTCCACGTGCTCTTGGAAAAAAATCCACATTCTGCATATAAGTGCAAGATTCTTTACGTGTTAAACAGGTCAGTTTTGTTAGTCATGTTGTCCAAATCGTCTGTGTCCTTTTGATACTATGTGGGCTTGTTTTCACATTCACAAGGGTTTTTAAGATCTCTCACATGAAAGATCCAGCAGAGGTTTGTCCATTTCTCTTTTTCAGTTTCGTTTATTTTCACTTATGTTTTGAGGCTGTGTTATTAGGTATACCAAATTTAGAATTGCTGTTTTTGGTGAATTGAACTTTCTGTCAATACAAAATTACTCTCTTTATCCCTGGTAATGCTTCGGGCCTCAAAAACTATTTTCTCTGGTATTACTTACTATAGCTACATCATATGTAGTTGCTTTAGATACAGATATCTTTTTCTGTTCTTTTATTTTTAACATTTCTGTATCTTCTCTCGTGAACAAGACACAATTTTTTTAATCCAGTTAATTTTTTTGTGTTTTAAGTGGAGAATTTAATGGATTATATTCCATGTGTTCATACTGGTAACAATGGATTCTATGCCATGTTCATACTGCTAACACTTTTGATTAAATTTCCTATCTTTGTCCGGCAAGTTCTAGTTTCTTTTTATCTCCTTTATGGTCTTATTTTGGACACTATAGAAAGAGATCCTCACAGTTTAGAGGTGAGATTCCCACCACAGCCAAGCCTGGAGTGAACTGGTAAAAATCTGCAAGAGTCCCCTGAGCGAATGGATTCCTCCGCTGAGGAGATCACCCAAAAGATGGTTAATGTATGACTGACAGAAGGTAGAAGTGGGCTGTACACAAGGAAACCAGTAACCTGCTCTACTCCTGAGAGTGACCTAGACACCTTGAGCCAGGATCTGCATAGAATTAAAACATAAAGAGCTGGAGAGTAAAATCATTGGCACTCTCCTTGTGCTAACCTAGGCAGGGACAAGTGTATCTGGGAACATCAGTGTTCTCAGTGCCCATTGAGAGGTGGACTCCAGAGAGGAGCAGCACACAATCCCAGCTCCAACAAAATGACACCGCTCCTCTTTGTACTGTCCAAGTCCCTCTGCTCAGACTGCAGGCTCATCAGCAACCTGCTGTCTCCCCACGCTCTGTCCTTGCGGTGCGTTCCCTCTGCTTTACAGAGGGAGTCAAAGCCGCCAGACCTCAGCTCCTCGGCTTCCCACCCTACCACAGAGACATCTCTCTTCATCTGTTCTCAGTCCTTTCCCTTCTGTTTCAGAGAAAGCATTCTCCTGTCTCCTTCCAAAGCAAATTACCCCAACCCCATCTGTACTCTTGTCTCTATAACTGAATTGAGTTCTTTCTCAATCTCGTTCCTTCCCCCACCCAAAGCATGCTCAGTCTCTATCCTAAGTTAGATTAGATTGCCCGCTTTCCCCTGTAGCTACTGCTATATTTCTCTCTGGAAAAAAAGAAATTTTTATTTCTCGACTCTTCTTTCTCATGTTTTCCTCAGCCTTTACATCTGATCAATCACCAAGTCCTATAATATTTTATCTTGAAAGTTTCTCTGGAATCCCTTTTTCTCCTCTACATTCCTTTCCTTACTCTGTGTCAATGGGCAGGGTATTTAACTCTATAAGCTTCAGTTTCTTCTTCTTAAACACGGATAAGTTTCTTACGACAAATATAACTTATGATAAACTGCCTAGTGTGATATTAGCACATAATAGGGGTTCAGAAAATAACACCAGTTCCTGTCCTTGTCTTTTGGCAAACTCCAAATCATTCTCTGTAATGTCTCCGAAATGACCTCCTGAAACAAGTGACCTGACCTGGTTGCTTCATTTTAGGGCACAGGACTCCTGTAGCCCCCAAAACAAACTCAGAATTCAGCCAGTCACGATGGTTCATGCCTGTAATCCCAGCACTGTGGAGGCCAAGGCGGGTAGATCACCTGACGTCAGGAGTTCGAGACCAACCTGGCCAACACGGTGAAACCCCGTCTCTACTAAAAATACAAAAATTTGCTGGGTGTGGTGGCACATGCCTGTGATCCCAGCTACTCAGGAGGCTGAGGCAGGAGAATCCCATGAACCCGGGAGGCGGAGGTTGCAGTGAGTTGAGAACGCACCAGTGAACTCCAGCCTGGGTGACAGAGTGAGATTCCATCTCAAAAAACGAACAGTTGGAATTCCAAAACATCTCATAGGTGCAGAGTCTTGAGTCTAGTCACCCACTTCCAAGCCTTAGGCTGCAGTCACAGTCCTCCCACCCCCTGCTCTGCACACTCATCACAAAAACACTTCCGATCTACTCCGTATGAAAGCAGGCATACCTGCAGGCACGAACACACACAGGTGCACACACACCCAGGCACACACACCTGGGTCTGTCTTTTAGACCCAGAAAGCACTCCAACAGCGTTGCATCTTTGTTCCTCTGCATTTTCTGTCTAGCATGCCTTTCCCACACACTCACCTTCAAGACCTCACTGCTGCTCACTATCTCTGCAGAGCTGTCACTAAGTCCACATCCGGAGGTATCCCGGGTGTAGTCCGCACTGCTTTCTGTCGCAGCTAATGTCATTTTTTGTTGCACATCACTTTTCCTCACTAGATTGAGAGCTTCTAAGAGAGAACAGGGATGATTTGTGCTAGATTTCACTCATCTCTATCCTCCCACAAAGGCTGGCCTCTTGGTTACTAAATATTTGAGAAATTTAATTGAGGGGATTGACTGCTGACTCTGTACAGGTCAATAGCTCTCTGGAGTTTTTTTCTTACCCAGAGGGAGAAAGATGAGGGAGAGGAGGCTGCAGGGTTACTGGCTGAGGGTTCCGTGGCCTTGGTGGAAGGGGAGTAGGCAGCAGGAAGAGAGACACATTTTCAGTGGGGTGGGTCAACCCTGCTTATGTAAGATGGCAATGTCATAGCTGTGGTTTCAACACTGAAGAAATACTAGTTATGGCTGGACATGGTTTCTCATGCCTGTAATCCCAGCTCTTGGGAAGCTGAGACACTTCCTAGGTCTAGATTAGCCTGGGAAACATAGCAGGACCCCACCTCTATGAATTAAAAAATAAAAAAATGAGCTGGACATGTGGCACTGGCTTGTAGTCCTACCTACTGGGGAGATTGAGGCAGGAGGATTGCTTGGGCCCAAAAGTTTGAGGGTACAGTAAGCCATGACCTATACCACTGCACTGTAGTATAGGTGACAGAGTGAGACCTCTGTCTCTATAAAAAATTAAAAATTAAAAACAATTCACTGGGCATGGTTGCTCATGCCTGTAGTCTAGCTATTCAGGAGGCTGACGTGGGAGGATTGCTGGAGCCCAGGAGTTGGAGGCTGCAGTGAGCTATGATCATGGCACTGTACTCCAGTCTGAGCTGGACCTGAGCTGAGTGAGACAGCTTGAAAGAAGAAAAGGAGAGGTAAGGAAAAAGGAAAGGGAAGAAAATGGAGAGGAGGGGAAGGGAGGGAGGGGACTAGTCAGAAAAATATGGTCATTCACATGTTGGGTGACATGTCAAATAACGTCTTGGATCTAGTGCATTAGACTGCAGACTAAAAAATCTCTGTCTGTTTCAGATCTCCATGCTGACTCCTTACTGTTTTTTTGGTGGTGTTTTTTGTTTGTTTGTTTGTTTTATTTTTGAGACAGAGTCTCCCTCTGTCACCCAGACTGGAGGTCTGTGGCACAGTCTTGGCTCACTGCAACCTCCACCTCCTGGGTTTGAGTGATTCTTGTGCCTCAGCCTCCTGAGTAGCTGTTATTACAGGCACCTGCCTCCATGCCTGGCTAATTTTTGTGTTTTTATTAGAGACGGAGTTTCGCCATGTTGGGCAGGCTGGTCTCAAACTCCTGGCCTCAGGTGATCCGCCTGCCTCGGCCTTTCAAAGTGCTGGGATTACAGGCATGAGCCACCAGACACAGCCAGGCATTGTTCTACGTGCTTTAAACCCTCACCAAGGAAACCTATGAGGTGGTAGGATTATTATCTTCCATTTGACAGATGTAGAAACTGAGGCCCAGCAGAAGTGGAGTAACTTATGCGAGGTGTCACTCACCTCACACGCCCCAGCGGGTGTCCAGGTGGGCCTGCCTCTTGGAATAGGAATCAGACATCCCACAGGAGCTTCTGAGGTTTTCCCACTGCTGCCAGATGTATGCAAGGAACATGTGATCTTCATAATTCCAGAGCGGGGCAAACTGCTTGGCGCCTCTTCAATAGGTGACATTCAGTGAGTAAATGACTGTGACTCAACTGTGACTCTCCTGACAGCCTCAGCCTTCTCAAGTATTCCCCTCCAAGTTGTACTTGTCCTTGTTAGCACAGCCTCATGAGACTGAAGTTCCTACCCCTCAAACCTTAGCCTGCCAATTCTAAGAATTCAGAAATGCAGCTCTGCACTCTGTGGCTGGCTCTGGACCAAAACAAGCACCATTTCTCCTTGACCAGGAGTATGGGATGGAAGATGGAGAGAGGAGCTGGAGGGGAGGAGCATGGAGGGAGTGGCTAGGGAGGTCGGAAGGGCTATCTACTGAGCAATTCCTGAGACCTGCTTTGAGTGCACTGTACTAATGAGGTGGGGGATTGCAAGACGAGGCAGCCTTCAGGGCATCTGGATGATTATAATGGATTAAGGAGGCAAACCCCACACAGATAGAAGGAACATCAGTGTGGCTCATGCCAATCTAAGATGTATGTGGATAAAGTTCTCTACCAAAATTAAACTTAACAGAAGTGAGAACCTGGATTTGAACCAGGGACCTCTTGCTCTACAGTCAAAAAGCCCTAGCCCTGAGCTATACCCCGATGGCACACTAAGGTTACCTAGTTCATACCTTTCATCAGTGTGGGAGCACTCAGCTTTGTAAAATTAAATGATGGCTTCCCTCCATACTGACTTTCTGGAAGCTGCCAGACCTGATTGACAGCTAGACACCTTCCCTCAGCTCTGCAGCTCACCAGGCCTGTCCCTGGGTGGAGCCATGAACAGGAGAAAAGGATGGAAGCTGCCTGCAGAACCCCCAGTCATTTCCCATTGTTTTTTGGGGTTAACCCAAGAGCTGGCCACTGGTCTCCGAAACAGTCCACAGATTCTGATCTGACCTCCCAGCCTGAATTCCTTTTTCTTGCAGTGAAGACAGAGTGGACAAATATGATAACTGATGATAAACTGCCTAGCATGATATTAGCCCATAGTACGGCATAGTAGGTGTTCAAAAAATAACACCAGTTCCTGTCCTTGTCTTTTGGCAAACTCCAAACCAGTATCTATAATGTCTCCTAAATGACCTCCTTAGACAAAGGATCTGACCTGGTTCTTCATTGCAGCACACAGGACTCCCTGTGGCCCACAGAACACAGCTGGATTCCAAATCATCTCCTACGAACAGACTCTTGAGTCTAATCCCCTACCTCCAAGCCTTGGGCCACAGTCACAGAGTGGGCTGAAATTCAACTGCAGCCGCAGAGCTACAGGGGTTGGGTCTGCAGGGGCAGCACTGCAGAACCTCTGTCTCCCTTGTTAGAGTAGCTGAGCCAGGCTTTTGGCCTACAAGGTTGAAGCAAGGGTGTGAGTGAGCTCTGGCGTGGGAGAAACCAATTCTCCAGGGGGAAATATCTGCCCTACATGGGAATGCTGCGTGCTGTGATGTGTCTCCCCAGGTCTGGCCACCACTCCAGTGCACAAACTGCTGCTGTGGGAAGGAGCCAGGAGGGTGATAACTTGGGATACCATTCCCTGTCTGGTTCTGGGAAACCTGCTGTAGTACTACTCTCTGGTCTGCCTTGGAAAAACCCAGAAGCATTCTGCATGTCAGCTGGAGAAATTACATGTATAGGGGGAGCAGGGAGCTGGATACCAAGAATATGAGGGATACCCACGGAACTGGTGCTGGAAGAGATGGAAGAAGTTACCCAGCCAGGGTGCAGCTGGGTAGGCCTGAGCTGTAGCTTCCAGTTCCAGGGAGAATCATAGGTGGAATGGATGAAAAGAAACTGAAATATGACCAACAGCTTCTGTGAAGAACATAACAGCTTGTATGAATAGAAAAAGTGCAGTAGGGGGCACCCAGATTTGAACTGGGGACCTCTTGATCTGCAGTCAAATGCTCTACCCCTGAGCTATACCCCCTACTTGTCATGAGGGTTTAATAAGCACCTTTCGTGTTGGTAATCACACCCAGCAGTCCTACAGCGCATTGAAAGTTCCTGCTTGCTTTTAGAGAGTAAGACCAGCAACGGATTTTACCACAAACTCACCCCAGAAAAGTCCATCCCCAATTCCCAAACCCTAGCCCCTGCTCACATACCTGCACATCTCCCCGCTTTCCCTCAGTCTGTGGTGACGGGAGCAGCTGGGAGGAGTGTTCCCGTTTACTGCTGAAACAGCCTTTAGGTCTACATGTCTGATTTCTTCTTGTTTACAAAATAGCAGTTTGGAGACACAAATTGAGACGTGCAATACCGACATATAAAGATATCTCTTAGTCTGGGATCTTTGCCTTAAATCCAGTTCATGAAACAGTTGGCAAAGTTGGGGAAGTTCCCCGGCCCTGACATGGATCAGAGAATAGTCCTGGGAAGCATCGTGGAGACAACATAGCATGAGGACCACACAGCTCCTCCGGGTTTTGGCCAGAAAACTCCACTGCTAGTGTGGAAAACTCTACACTGAACTACACCCCCATTCCCAGTGCAAGGCTATTTTAAACCTTACATATACTTTGTTTTTAATCTAAGTATCTTGTGCAACTATTTTTGAAAGTCAAATATTGCTTTTTAAGCTTATAATAAAAGAAACCTCAGTCCTTTTTATTCTCCTCTTGCCACCCAGAGGCAGCCACTCTCCACGCTTTTCACTGTTTCTTCTAGTCTATTTGCCTCTGTGATTTTAAGTAATATAAGTATGTCATAATACGGTATGTCTAATCAAATTTAGACATCATTAGCTGACTTATTTTTGTAGGTGAGGATTATCATTCATGTGCCTTCTTTTCTGTTTACCAATATACCTACCATATATCAACTTCTTAGATAAAATGCTGTATATTTACTTTCTATTCCATTTTATCTTCCATGTTTTAATTATTATGATTAGTTAATAGTGTTTATGGCCAATGTACATAATCCTAAGCTGAACTAAGAGTTCTGATGGAACTTTTTTTTTTTTCCCTCAAGTTACTGGTAGTCTCACATTTTCAACCGCTTGGTTTTCTTGGAATATCTACGATTTTCCACAGCCTTTCATTGCTCCATGAAATGCCTGTCAAATCAATTTACCACATTGTAAAAGCTGTTAGATAATTAACACTTTCACTTCTTGTTTTCCAGTAGCTCTCCGGCTTCCTGCTCTGTTTGTCCTGGTTGCCCTGGAAGGTCTGCTGCTCAACCCATGCCCTGGGACTTCCTCCACCCTTACCAGGACGGTCTTTCCACCTCTGTCTCCTGTGTGCAAGTCCCTTTTTCCTGGATTCCACGTCTTGAATGTTTCTTAATTTACTTCCTCATTTTGGCAGAGGATGTCCTCCAGTTGTTTTCTGGGAATGGTGAGTAGAGGTGAATTTTTTAAGACCTTGCATGCCTCAAAATGTCCATAATTCCACCTGCACACTTGATTAGCAGTCTGGACAGACATAGATTTCTAGTTCCCACTTATAATCCTGCATATTGTGAAGGGTTGTTTCTGTTGTCTTCGAGTGTCTGGTATTGCCGTAGAAAGTCAAGTTCCATTGTGATCCTCTCTCTTTTGTGTATCACCTGTTTCTTTTACTCTTTAAGTGTTGAAGATCTTCCCTTTTGTCCTGGTATTCTGTAATCACACTATGATATACTTGATGAAGATAATTTTTTATTCATTTTGTTGGGCATTTGGAGAATCTTTTCTAATGCAAGCCAAGTCCTTTCATTATGAGTAATGTTCTTGTATAATGTCCTTTCCGTCATGTTCTCTTTCTGGGACTTTTATTAGTTTTTGTTTGTTTTGAGACAGTGTCTTGCTCACCATAACCTTAAACCTCTGACCTCAAGTGATCCTCCCACCTTAGCCTCCTGAATGGCTAGGCTTACTGACACACCCCACGGTGACCAACCGATTTTTTTTTTTTTTTTTTTTTTGTAGAAATAGGCATCTCACCATGTTGTCCAGGCTGGTCTTCAACTCTTAGCCTCAAGTGATCCTCCTACCTGGGTTTCCCAAAGTGCTGGGATTATAGGTGTGAGCCACCATGCCAAGCCTATTTAGTTGGTTTTTATACATCTTGGTTTTAACTTCTAACTTTCTTATTTTTATCTCTCTTACTATCTTTTCCTTTGTCTTTTTGTTTTATTTTACTTTCTGGGAAACTGCCTCAGCTTTATTTTTCAAATTTTCTATTTAATTTTTATATCTTCTATCCTTTTTTCTTAATTTCTAAGTTATCTGTTCTGTAATTGACCCTTTTATGTGCCTTGTTTAATAGATGAAGTATTTTTTCATATTTCTCTCAGAATATTAATTACTTTCTTTGATGTTTTCCTCTCTTCCCAGCTAATATACAAGTGAACCAGTGACCTGCAGTTCTGCCCACACAGGGATAATGACCAATCAGATTCTCTCTTTTCAAGATGGTTAACTTAACAGATGCCAAGAAAGAGAAGAGGAGCTGACAGCAGAGGGGGAAGATGAAAAGACGCACAAAGAATGGCCATAAAAGATATGAGTATGTTGAGTGATTAGTGATCGGAAACTACGAGTAATATGGTACAGGTGTTTATAGAAGAACAGCCATTGATCAGGTCGGCTATCAATGAACTCTGGTAGAGAAGGGGTGACCTAGGCCTGAGTCCTAAAGCTTTGTTGGTGATGTCAAAAGTCACAGTCCTTTTGAGGCTTCAAAGGCCTCAGCTGTCTGATTATTTCTGGATCTCCATGAAAAGCCCATGACTCCCGTTTTATTCTCACTGCACACCCCTACCTGTGATGAGCCTGAGACACTCCATGCCTTGTAACCCAGTGGCAATATAATCAGGGTGGGGGCTGGCCGGCTGCTCAGGTGGGCCCCCCAAGCAGAGTCTCAGCATAAGCACCATGTTTAGGTCTCACCTTTCTGCAATGTTTGAATTTCACCCAAAGCCACAGTTTCAAAAAATGAACATTATTTCACAACTCTAGATCTTCCCAATTAGAGGACTATTCACACTCAGTAATCAGGACCCCTTCCCACCTCAGAACAGGCAGGGGGGTCTGCAGCAAGGCTGATGTTAGGGTGGAGGGTTTGCTGCACTGGGCCAGAGCGTCCTGGCCTGTGCCTGCCCAACAGCAGAGCCCCCTCTCCAGGGATTATTCAGGTCCTGCTGGGAGGAACAAACACCAAGTCACAGTACCTTTCCCTTTCATATATGTTTCTACGCAACCCCAGCTTTCCATAACCATCAGCTTAGTAGGTCACTGTTCCCAGTGGTCATATCTGTTCTGGAAGATTCCCCATCATCTCAAATAAAGGTAAGTACTTCCTAAGTCCCCTTCAACAACACATGCACAAACCACCTCTTAGAGCACGCACCTTCTGCAGACAGACACGCCCAGAGGGTGAGCTGATTTTCAAATTACAGTAGCTCCCTAGGTACCAGAAGAGCCCAAGTGAGATCTGAGAAAGTGGTTCTAGCTTCTCTATCCACCTGCCCTCCAAGGAGCTGAAGACTTCAGGCTGAGGAGGGCTGGCTGAAATGGCCGGAAGAGGTGACTGAAAGGGAAGCAAGGTGTCCTCTTAGCAGGCGAGCAGGCCTGTTAGTGAACCAAAGCCACTCTGGGTGTGAAGAAAGAGCAGCAGGCAACGAGAGCATGGGACTCAGCTCCCAGAGTCAGAGATACTGCTCAGCCAGCCCAGGTGCCAGTGCCAGAGTGCAGTAGCTGAGTGCAGACCAAGAGGCCTTGCTTCCAGTCCAAGTGCCCCTCAGCTGGACTTGGGTTTAGTCAGCAAAGATGGTTCTGCACTTCTCATTACTTTGACCCAGGAAGCCTGGTCCTGAATCTGTAAAGTCTGTAAGTAAAACTACAGTTGACTTTGAACAACACAGGCTTGAACTGTGGGTCCACTTAACAGACAGATTGTCTTCTGTCTTTGCTGCCCCTGAGACAGCAAGTCCAACCCCTCCTCTTCCTCCTCCTCTTCAGCCTGCTCTGTGAAGATGACAAAGATTAGGACCTCTATGATGATCCAGTTCACTTCCACTTATTCTATAGGAAATAAATTTTCCCTTCCTTATGATTTTCGTAATATTTTCTTTTCTCTAGCTTTATTGTAAGAATACAGTATATAACACACAGAACATACAAAATGTGTTCATTGACTGTTTATGTTATCAGAAAGGCTTCCAGTCAACAGTAGGCTATTAGTAGTTACATTTTGGGGGAGTCAAAAGTTATATCCGCATTTCTGACTGCAAGTTGGTGGGGAGCGGGGTGTGGTGTCAACACCCCTAACTCCCTCATTGCTCAAGGGTCACCTGTGTGCAGTGTGGAACCTTAATGAAGCCTACTTCAGCCTGGATGTGTGCCTCATCCCAAGCTCCCACTTCTTCCTCCTCCCCACATGGGCCCTCGTCCCACACCATCATTCAAATCTCATGTCTCACTGGAAAGTCCAGATGAATGCAGCTTCCCAAAGATTCATAGGTTACCCCAAAAAGAAGCTTTTATTCTTGGGCCCTCAAAAAAATAAGAGTTAATTAAATTGCCCAGTGCTCCTCCAAAGGAGAAGGGCAGTCATCTTGGGGGCTATGCACTGTTTTCCCGCCAGCCCAAATCAGATCCTGGCATAGAGCAGACATGGCCTCTGCCTGGCCCGCAGTCTCTGGAGAGTCAGGTACACTCAAGGCTGTCCAGCCCCGCAGGCCCATCCCTCTCCTGAGCTGCTTATGGGAGCTGGAGGTGTTAGTCTAATGGGGCTCCCTTTCCTGGAGGGGACCTAGGGGGTAGGTGGCCTGGAGGTGAAGTGGGGAGGAGGGAAGGGTACACACAGCCAGAGTGCTGTTGTGGAGCCCAGTGAGAGACCTGGATGCAGAGGGCATAGGGGAAAAAGAAGTCTGGAGAGCTGAAAAAGGATGGAGGGTAGCTCTGAGCTGCATTGCATGGAACCAAATTCTGTGTGGCGACTATAAAGCCCTTCCATCCTTAGCATCCTGTTCCCCTGCTACTCTCTGCCCCACCTTTCCTGCTCCACTCCCCAGGCTCCCCGTCCCCAGGCACTCCAGGGCACGTACTTGATGCTGGCCTCTACTGAGGCTCCTTCTGCCTGCATGGCCCCTGCCTGTAGCTCTGCAAGAGCAAGGTCAGGCTTCCTACCTGAGGTTCCAACTTCCGCACTCTTCAAAACTTGAAAAGAAATTGACTTGCACCTTAGAAAGTGGTAGTGTTTGTCTCTCAGGCTAATGTTTTATGGGAGTAAGCAGATTGCAGCTACAATTATTATGGACTATTATACACTTGTTTAGGGAGAAAAAATCTGCTAGGGATTAAGCAGAATTGGGTTCAGATCTTTGCTTTTTTTTGTTTGTTTAAAAATTAGTTATTTTTTGTTTGTTTCAGATCTTCGCTTTTAGCTGTTGTTACTTTTAACTCTATGGAGAGACCGAATGGAGTCAGCCCAACAGGGCATGCTGGGCAAGAGAGGTCTCCTGAGTCCCAAATAAGAGTTTCAAGTAATACAAAACGAGGCAGCGAACCCACATGTGGAAGTCTGATACTGCTTGCAGAAGCGAATTGAATAGATGTCTCCCTATTGGTAAGGATGTGGTTTTATTGACTTGAAATAAGAAAGCCCGCAAGCAACAACCAGTCATCCGCGGGATACTGCCACAAGGAATAATTGAGCACTCACTCAGACACGGGAAACCACTGCTTCTTTCAGTCTTTCTCCCAGATTCCAACGGTCAGCGTTAAAGCAGTTCACCTTGTTCACCTCCCTGAGAAGACGTTGCAGCTCATTCACCCCAGTGGGCACTGGGAGCCTCTGCTCAGGTGGGAAACAGATGCCCCCTACATGCACATCTGGTGTTTATGAAGCAGATACTGGGGCTTCATAAACACAAGGGGCAGGGAAGTAGCCCCAGAGCATAATGTAGGGCCTCCTGACTGAAAGTAGCTTGCAAACCCCTGCCTGTCACAGCCACTTCCCTGGCAGTCATTTTGCCACTTAGGAGCCCTCCTCACCACTCTTCCTTTAGTTCCTTCACTCTGTACAGACCCTACCAGAGCAGCTCAGGGCGGAGCAGCTGCAACCATGGGATCTGCTCCAGGCAAGGCCCTATGCTACGCAGTCCCTGGGGGTGAGGATTCCAGAGGAGTCAAATCACTACCTGTGCCTCCAGGGGATGGCCCTGTGTGGTGGAGATGAGCATTCCCACAGGGAAAGTGAAAGTTGCAAGGCTGTTACCGAAGCACCAGGGGTTCCATCTAGGTCTTGCTGCTCATCTCATAGAAAGCCAGTCACTGAGATGAGTATTGCCAGGGAATAAGGCTTTATCCAGGTGCTACAGACAGGATGAACAGGAGATCAGCCTCAAATCCATTGTCATTGACTGACTAAAATTAGGGGTTTACATAGCAGGGAAGAAATGTAACTACATGTGGGAAAACGGATTAGGGAGGGGCAAGGAAGAGGAGCTGGCCAACAGGCAGTAGGTGGTCACCTAGGCAATCATGATGGGTGAGGGGTCTGGCCTCTCACTTTCCAGATGTGGGGATCTGGTAAATTTCACTTTCTTGATACTCTCTGGGAGGATTGCTGGTTGGTTTCCTGAGAAAGGAATTCAGATATCTAACACAAATGTAAATTTCTCCTTGGGTTTCAAGACCGAGAGGGTCAATTTCTAGGTTTATTTAAGAGAAACCATAAACATCAGTTCTGTGAGACAATTGGGCCCATTTCAAGGCTCTGAGGATAAGGGTTAATGAGGGGATAGAGACCTCCAAGAAACTGGAGAGGCTTCCTGGCAAAGCTCTATGCCGTCTATTCTCTCTTCTCTCCTTGCAGGAAGATTCCAGTATAATAGACCCCAGAGGTGAAAAGGCTTTTGTTCAGTAAATAGAAAACTGAAGTGGGGTGGGAGGCACATGGATTTGAACCAGAGACCGCTTGGCCTGCAGGCAAAGGCACTACCTTCAGTTACACCCCTCACTTGTTATAACTGTTTCTGATAAGCACCTGTGCGGCCCCATCAGCACCTCGATTTCTTCTTGGTCAGTCCATGGGAACAGCCCCACTGCTAACAACCCATTCCTGTTCTCCTCTTTCCTCTAAACCCCAAACTCCTCCCACCTGGCAGTCCACAGGCCTACAGCTTCTTCTCTCAGTGGGAAAGACATCAGCTTGGAAAACCACTTGGAAAGCCAACATTATCCTAGAAAAGCTTTTTAAATGACCCAGCAGGACAAGTCCCCGGATGGCCTTGACCAACCCAGTGCTTCCCTGTTTTCTTGGTTGTAGTTCTCAGAATAACTAGAGAATGTGCTGGGAGTGTTGTCCTGAGATGAGGAGGAACTGTCCTAAACCTGGAGTCTGTTCCCATCACACCTAGCACAGGATGTCCTGCTCTGCTTTAGCCCAATGATCCAAATTGCCCTTGGGGTATAGAACTGAGAGCAGAGGGTGTTCAGGGTCCCTCAGCTGCAGTGTGAAGTGGGACACACAGATGAGACTCCATCTGCCCTGGGCAGCTTCCTGAGCCTTGGGGAACCAGCTCACCCTAAATCCCAGGCTTCTGTTGTCCCTTGCCTGCCTGTAAGGAATAAAGTTGCTTTGCTTAACTTGCTCTATGAGGGTTCTGTGTCACTGGACTCGAGCAAGTGGCACAAACTGCAGATTAATAACTGGTACGTGGCAAATCTGCTTCATAAGTGGTTGCTGAATTTTGCGGCCCAGGAGAGATCATCTGGTGTTTCTGTGATGTGGGAGGATGAAATGAAAGAAAAATGAAACTTCTCACACCTAACAAATCAGAATCTGTACACTTGACCACACTCCCAGGTCATTCTGGTGCTCAGACGTGTTTGGCAACTTTGATTTCAGTCTATACTTGCATGTTACATGCCTGAAAGAAAAAACAAAGACTAATTAAAGGCCTGCCTGAGTTCACACATCCCTTAATAACAAGATCATAGCTAGAACCACATTCCTGGTTTTGGGACTTTCCATTGCCCCAACCCAAAAGATGACTAGATTCCTTTCCATCTCTTTTCCCTCTGCTTCCTTCCCAAGAACCTCCCCTCAACCTGCCATAGGACCTGGGGCAACCTGAAGGTACCAATTGGTATGTGGTACTGAAAAGAGATGCAGGTACTAAAAAGAGACTCTTTCCAGGGGGCACCTGGATTTGAACCAGGGACCTCTTGATCTGCAGTCAAATGCTCTACCCCTGAGCTATACCCCCACAGCTTCCAGGAACCTTTACTAAATACCTTTTCACGTGTGTTGCAACACATATCTATGCACTGAAATTTACATGGACTCTTAGAAAGTTTTAGAGATTTGGACATTTTGCCTCACAGCAAATTAGACCTTTTGCCCTTGGGAGGCCCAGCTGTCCCAAAGGGCCTCAGGCCAGAAGCACAACTGAAGCAGCAAGGACCAGAAATGTCTCCTCTGCTGGGCGAAACCCTGCCCGGAGGCACAGCACCACAGGTCCTGCAAAGTGAACCTGGCCCTTGGCCAACATCCTACATTAAGGCCACTTCTGACATTAAAAGGCCATACAGATCTCAAAAATGTGAAAAAGGACACCCACCCAAAGGGTCAAATGAGATGGTGGCAGTGCCTGTGATAACTGTGTCACAGAGACCAAAGCTCAGAATGCACAGAGGCTCACAAAGGAAAATGCAATCTCTTTGTGTCTTTCTACAGTGCCAGACAGAACATTGAGCATAAAAGTTGGGATGCAATAAATATTTATTAGGGGGAAGTAAAGACAGCAAAACTGGCAAGGATAACTAAGAATAGAGTTAATGTAAATTACTTGAGGTAGCACCAGTCAAATGAACTGTGTTGCTATTTTGGTGTTCAGTTCTCCAAACCTGAGCATGCATATTCTTCTGAGCTCTGATTCCATCTTTCTTGCTGGAGGAGATGAGCCAATTCACAGCCACGTGGAGCTCTGTCACTGGCTACTCTCTCTTGTTGGTCTTCTGGCTCCCCCAGCAATGGTCCTCTGTTACTGAAAAGGGAAAAGGCAAGGAAGGAATTAAAGAAATCCTCATGTTAAAATTCTTCTTGTTAAACAATAAGACTCTTTAAAAAGTCCAAAAATCTGCAACCAGCAACCATCATGCTTAATGGTGCAACGTTAGAAACATTCTCTTAAAAACTGGAAATGACAAAGATGCGTGGTAGCTTTGTTTCTATTTAAAACCACCAAGAACTAGAGGTAGTACATTTAAGACCAAAAAAGTAGGGGTTTTTCAGTGGAATAGAAGAAACAAAACATACATTATTTCAGTGACACTGTGATTATATAGAAAACACGAAGTAATCTACAGGTTATCTGAATTACTAATTTTAATAAATTCAAATAAATTATACAATAAACTTATTTTAAATCAAATATATTTCCACACACCAGTAACAAAGTTAGAAATGAAATTTCTTGATAGAGTAACAAAAATACAGGATCCCGAGGAATAAATACAAGTTGTACAAGACCTCTGTGTAGACTATTTTAAAGCTTCATTGAAAGATATTTAAAGGGCACTTAAATAAGTAGAGAAGTATGCTTTGGTTTTGGATAGGACAAAACAATTTTGTAAAGATACTGCTCTCCAAATTTACAGATTTAATGCAATTGCAATCAAAATCCTAATAGTGATTTTTATAGTAATTGACACATAAAAATTATGTGGGAAGGCTGGGTGCAGTGGCTCACGCCTGTAATCGCAGCACTTTGGGAGACCGAGGTGGGTGGATCACGAGGTCAGGAGATGGAGACCATCCTGGCTAACACGGTGAAACCCCGTCTCTACTAAAAAATACAAAAAATTAGCCGGGCGTGGTGGCGGGTACCTGTAGTCCCAGCTACTCGGGAGGCTGAGGCAGGAGAATGGCGTAAACCCGGGAGGCAGAGCTTGCAGTGAGCCGAGATCATGCCACTGCACTCCAGCCTGGGCGACAGAGCGAGACTCTGTCTCAAAAAATAAATAAATAAATAAATAAGAAAAAAAAATTGTGTGGGAAAAGAAAGAGTTGGGAATAGGTAGAGTTTATCTGAAGAAAAATAGCTAGGCAAGGAAAGTAGCTTTACCAGATATAAAGACTATTATAATGCTATAAGACCGCCTAGTATTGGCACAAGGGTACACAAACAAAACTAGTGAAGAGAATGGGGATTCTAAAAATTGACCTATCCATAGATAGAAACCTGATATATGAGAGAGGCAGCATTGTAGACCAGTGAAGAAAGGGTGAAATTTCTGATAAAAAGGTGCTAGGACAATTAGATATTCATTTGCAAAATAAATTCCAAGAGGATTCAAGACCTAAATATAAAAAAACTTTTTTAAAAATTTAGAAAATAGAGGAAATTCTTATGATATTAGAGTAGAAAAAGGATTTTAAAATTAAGAAATATAAAAAATGATATATTAATCCATGTATTAATCCATTCTGATTCATTGCAGTTAAGAAACGTCTGTGTTCCAGGGGGCGGATCACGAGGTCAGGAGATCAAGACCATCCTGGCTAAGACGGTGAAACCCCGTCTCTACTAAAAAATACAAAAAACTAGCCAGGCGAGGTGGCGGGCGCCTGTAGTCCCAGCTACTCGGGAGGCTGAGGCAGGAGAATGGCGGGAACCCGGGAGGCGGAGCTTGCAGTGAGCTGAGATCGGGCCACTGCACTCCAGCCCGGGCGACAGAGCGAGACCCCGTCTCAAAAAAAAAAAAAAAAAAAAAAAAGAAACGTCTGTGTTCTAAAAGTCCTCAGAGAGTGAAAAGGTGAGTCGCACAACAGGAGGAGAGGTTTGTTAATCATTGTATTAGCCAAGGTAGAGTAAGAAATCAGAAACTACACTAGGCATTTCAACAGAAAGAATTTATTATAACGTATTGGTTAAATAGATATTCATGAAATGAAAAGGCAAAGAGAACCCCAAGGTGATGCAGAGATAATAACGTCTGGAAGCAACTGTCTCCTTCTGCTAGTTTTGAGAGAAAAAGTGAAGAGGCTGCAGTTATCAGAATAGAGAAGTGTGGAACAGGGGCTCTGAAGAGTTGGACCTCACACTTGTGAGGATGGGGTGCTGCCCAGCTGGTGCCAGTGACTCAGGAGCTCAGAGTATGGGTCTCCCAAGGTAGAGCACTGCCAATGAGGGTGGTTCCGGGAGTGCCATAAGAAAACTGGCACTAGACCCACTGCTTCCAGCATTAAGGGTCATTGCTGGGGCTGCACTAATGGGAACAACAAATGGGACAAAAGCAAGTCCCATTCTTCTCTTTCTGCCTTCCCATCCTCATCTATTGCCTCAATTAGCAGAACCTGCAGGAAGCCAGCAGGTAGATGAGAAATATAGTTTGCAGAGTGCCACAGCCTCAGTAAGCAGGGTCAAGAAGGGTGGGCTCAGAGCTAAGAGACAATATAGTTTAATTTCTGGCACAACCAGGTAATCAAAAAAGGATTTCTATCCAGAATACAGACTATATTGATAAGAAAATAGCCAAAAAGAGAGGAGAAAAATAAGCAAAGAACTTGACAAGCATTTCTTAGAAGTAACAGGAAAGACCACTAGACATATATACAAAATGCTCAACCTCAGTGGTAATCAGGTAAATGCAATTTAAAATGGAATACCATGTTACAGCTGTCACCAAAGTAAGAAATTAAATTTCCTGGCACTCCATGGTGTCAGTACATTTTCTACTCAATGATGTAAACCAATGAGAGCTCTTCCACACTGCTGGTAAGAGCATACAACTGTGTAACTTCTTTGAAAAACAGTTTAGCATTATTTAGTAAAGCTAGTCATGCATATATCCTCATTTCCCTCTTGGGCATATGCTCTATAGAAACTCTTCTACATGTGCACCAGGAGACACATTCATAGATGTTCATACTCTGTATGATTTAAAGCTTTTAAAATTGATTCAGACTTATTTTATGGCCCAACATATGGTCTATGTTGGTAAATATTTGATATGCATTTGAAAAAAAAGTGTATTGTATAGTTGGATGTTGTGTTACGTAAGTGCAGTTTAAATAAGTTGGTTAATAGTGTGGTTTAAATCTATATTCTTACTGACTTTTTTGCTTGTTTGTGTTACTCATTACTAAGGAAAGTACTAAAATCTTCAGTTATAATTGTGAATTTGTCAATTTTCTTTATGCTTCCCTTGGTTTTTGCTTTATGTATTTTGGAACTCTGTAATTAGGTATGTACACATTTAAGATTCTTACCTCTTCTTAATGAATTAACCCTTTTATCACTTTGAAATATCCATCTTTATCAATGGAAATACTTCTTATTATAAAGTCTACTTTGATAATACAGCCTCGCTAGCTTTCTTATAATTGGTGTTTGCATAGTCTTTATTTTTGTATTTGTTTACTTTTAACTTATCTGTATTTTTATGTTTAAAATGCATCTTAGCCTGGACAACATAGTGAGACCCTGTCTCTTAAAAAAAATACAAAAATTAGGCTGGGCACGGTGGCTCACGCCTGTAATCCCACCACTTTGGGAGGCCGAGGCAGGTGGATCATGAGGTCAGAAGATTGCGACCGTCCTGGCTAACACAGTGAAACCCTGTCTCTACTAAAAATACAAAAAAATTAGCCAGACGTGGTGGGCACCTGTAGTCCCAGCTACTCGGGAGGCTGAGGCAGGAGAATGGTGTGAACCTGGGAGGCAGAGCTTGCAGTGAGCTGAGATTGCGCCACTGCACTCCAGCCTGGGTGACAAAGTGAGACTCTGTCTCAAAAAAAAAAAAAAAATAGCCAGATGTGGTGGCATGCCCCTGTAGTCCCAGCTACTCAGGAGGCTGATGCAGGAGGATTGCTTGAGCCTGGGAGGTTGAGGCTGTGGTGAGCTGTGATCATGCCACTGCACTCCAGCTTGAGTGACAGAGTGAGACCTTGTCTCAAATAAATAAAATGCTTTTCTTGAAAGTAGCCTATTTGACAAAGAAATGGCATCAACATAGGTGCTCATCAATGGTGGATTGGATGAAGGAAATGTGGTACATACACAACATGAAATACTACACAGCCATAAAAAGAATAAAATCTAGTCTTTTGCAGCAACATGGATGCAGCTGGAGGCCATTATCCTAATCGAATTAATACAGAAACTTTTTTACAGAATGTATTTAGAATCTCTGTTAATAAGGGGCATCAACTTTTAGGATTCTTATGTTCTCTTGATCAATTGACCCCTTATCAATATGGAATTACTATCTTCATCTATGGTAATATTTGTTCATCTAAAAACCCATTTTTGTAATGCTATCGTAGATAATCCAGCTTTCTTTTGAGCATTGTTAACATGCTATATATTTTAGTTTATGTTTTTATATTAAAAGTGTATTTCTTTGGGGCAGCATGTAGATGTTTCATTTTTTAAAATCAAATCTGACAATCTCTGTCATTTATATTAGTGTTTAGACTATTTACATTTAATGAGATTTATGATACGGTTAAATTTAAATATACTATATTTGTACTTTCTGTGTGTTTCATGTGTTTTTAAATTCCCCTTTTCCTCATTTCTACTTTCTTTTATATTTGTTATTTTTAAATGATTTTATGTTACCTACTTTGTTATCTTATTAGCTACAACTTTTTGTTGTGTTATTTTAGTATTGTTTTATGGTCTATACTATATACCTTTAACTTATGTCAGACTATCTTCCAGTGATACGATACCATTGCATGGTTGGGAACTTCACAGTGTTCTACTTCAATTTCTCCCCTCCCAAACTTTGTGCTATTGTTATTGTGTATTATACTTTGATATGTGCTACAAATATCACACTACATTGTTGTTATTTTTGCTTAAACAGTTGGTTATCTTTCAACAGATCTAAAGTTTAAGAAAAAGTATATAGATGTACCCACATAGTTACCATTTCTGATGCTCTTTATTTCGTTTTATAGATTCATATTTCCACCTGGT
>NW_012115154.1:17920914-17928890 GCF_000951035.1 Colobus angolensis palliatus | reverse complement strand
ATTTTTTTTTTTTAGTAGAGACAGAGTTTCACCGTGTTAGCCAGGATGGTCTCGATCTCCTGACCTCATGATCCACCCATCTCGGCCTCCCAAAGTGCTGGGATTACAGGCTTGAGCCACCGCACTCGGCCTCTTTCAGTATTTTGAAGATATTGCTCTACTGTTTTCTTGCTTGCATTGTTTCCAATAAAATATTTGTCATTATTTTGATTCTTCTGTACATAGCATTTTTCCCCACTCTGGCTGCTTTTAAGATTTGCTTTATTACTGGTTTCAAGTAAATTTGACTATAGTGTAATTTGGTGTTATTTTCTTCACGTCTCTTGTGCCCAGGTTTCATTAAGCTTCTCGAATATGTGGGTGTAGAGTTGGTCTAAAATTTGGAATTTGGGGGGCATTTTTTCAGATATTTTTCTGCCCTACACTCCAACTTTCAGAAATTCTTTTCTGCTCACTTTGCTGTGTTCTTTTTTCTTTCTTTCTTTTAAAATTCTCTTTTCTCTAGGTATTTCACTTTGAATAGTTCTGTTGCTATGGTTTCAAGCTGATGCTTCTTCTACAATGTCTAATCTTTTGTTAATCAAGCAGTGTCTTTTTTACTCACCATTGTAGTTTTCATCTCTTTCATTCACTTTTAGTCTTTGTGACATAATAAGAAAATACATATTTCGTTTCTGCCTCCATTTCCTGGCACACAGCTCCTAAAATCCTCGGGATCTCTGAAGTGATGAGTGTCTGATGAATATGGTAAAGACTGATGGCTGGAGGGTCCTGGATAGCCTCAGGATGGGGGATAGTTGCCAGGAGAATCAACTGTGATTAAAGCGTTGGAAATTTTAGCCCCATTCCCTCTACCTCCAGGGAGAGGAGAGCGACTGAAAGGTGAATAGCTTACTATTGATCAATGATTTCACAATGAAGCCTCTTTAAATATACCTGCATAAAACCCCAAAAGGATGGCCTTCAAAGAATTTTCAGATTGCTGAACATGTGAAGGTGCTGGAAAGGTGGCATGCCTGGAGAAGGCACAGAAACCTCATGCCAATTCCCATGTACCTTGCTCCATGTACCTCTTCACCTGGCTGTTCATCCACATCCTTTGTAATGTCCCTTAAAACAAAGTGGTAAGTTTAAGTAAGTACTTCCCTAAGTTTTGTGAGCCATTCTAGCAAAAGACCAAATATGAGAAGGAGGTCGTAGGAACTCCCAATTTATAGCCAGCCTATCAGAAGTACTGAAGTTTGCACTCAAAACTGGCAACTGAAGTGAGGTCAGACATATGTGACTAAGCCCTTAACCTGTGGCATCTCATTCTAACTCCATTTAGATAGAGTCAGAATTAGTTGAATTGTAGAACACCTAGCTGGTGTTTGTAGAAAACTGGAGAATTGCTTTATGGGAAAAACAGCCCCACATTTTTGTGAACAGAATTGTTTTATGTGGAGTGTTGAGAATATAGTGGAAGAAAATGGTTTGGTTTTCCCCCCTATTATATACTATTTTTTTAAAAGCTTCAATGAAACTGCTTAGTTTCTACAACAAACTACTAGAGACAGAGTAGTTTATAAGGAAATTTATTTCTCACAGTTCTGGAGTCTGGGAAGTTCAAGATCAAGTCACCAGCAGATTCCATGTCCGGTGAGGGCCCATTCCCTGGTTCGCAGACAGCCATCTTCTTACTGTAACCTTACATCACAGAAGGCACGATGGTCCTCTCTCAGGCCTCTTCTATAAGGCATAAATTCTGTTCAATCACCTCCCAAAATTCCCACCTAATACCATCACCTTTGGGTTTAAAATTTCAATATATGAATTTGAGGGGGATACAAATATTCAGTCTATAACACTACTTAAGTTTTTGAACAGATAGAATGCACTTACAGTGACTTTAAATGTTCTTCTCTCTAATTCTAATATCTGTGTCACTTCTGGGTCAGTTTCTATTGGTTGACTTTTCTCCTAATTATAGGTGGTGTTTTCCTGCTTCTTTCATACCTGGTAATTTTTGGCTGCAGACATTGTGAATTTTATCTTGTTGGCAGCTGGATATTTTAATACTTGCATAGATATTCTTGAGCTTTGTTCTGGAATTCAATCAAGCTGCTTGAAAACAGGGCAAGGCATTTCTGTATTCTCCACCCAGTGCCCCATGAATCATGAGGTTTTCCAGTCTGGCTGGTGAAAATAGGTACTATTTTCAGTGTGAACACCATGCATTGTTACCACTTATCCTTTCATAGTTTCCTCATGTGCATGTGCTGATCGGTGGCCTAGCTGAGCATTTGAGCATGATCCTCTGCAGAGCTCCAGAGTTCTCTATCTCTGGGCATCTCTCTCCTCTCCAGTATTCTCTTCAGCAAACTCTGACTGACTTTATCTCTCAAGGCTCAGAGCTCCATCTATTTAATTCTTGGAGTCCATAGGGCTTGGCCTGGGTTTCTCTTCTCTGTGCCGTATCCTAGACGCTTTCCCAAGGCAGTCAACTGCAGCATTCATAGGATTTATTTTCCATTGCTCAGGGATCACGGTCCCTTACTGCTTGATGTCCGATGTCTTGAAACTGTTGTTTCCTATATTTTTCAGTTTTTTTGGCTATTTTAGATAGGAGGATAAATCCAATCACAATGAGGATAAATTGTCATAATAAGCAAAAGCCCATTTAAAAAATATAGTAATATATTTGGGTCCTACTGCATATCTTCACTTGGAAGCCCCACGACCTTCTCAGAATCAACTTGGGCAAAACTAAATGCCCTATCTCCCTGCAGCCATCATCTCTGCCTTCTCCATCTGGAGTCTTTGCCTCAGTCAATGGCACCATCACCCACATAGCTGTCTAAGTTAGAGCCTGAGAGTCATTTAGATTTTGCTTTCCCTCATTATTCACATCTAGTTTATTAACTAATCTGATCAATTCTAACTCATATACATCTCCCTAATCTTTCTCCTTTTCTCCATGTCAACAATCACTGCCCTAAGACTGTTGTCATCTCTCTGGTGGCAGTTTGTACCATGTACCAGTTGGTATAGCTAAAACTACTTTCCCAGAATTATTTCCTGGTCGAAATTCAGGTTAGAGTTGGACAAAAGAATTTGAGTGATATTTGGGAGGTAGAAGAGAAGCCACAGCCATTACTCTCTGATGGCTCTTGTTGCTAGTTGTCGTGACATACAGATACCAGTGGATTCCGGCTCATCCTGCTCTCCCTTACTCTGTGTTCAGCTCTTCCCAATGGCCAGCCATGTCCATTAGCAGTAGCCCCAATGCCACCACCAGATACTTGGATACTTGTCAGAGGACCTACAGAAGTGGTAGCTAAATTTCTTTGGAGTTTTTCTCTAGACACTTTGTAGCTCCACTCTAGCAGCTGAATGTGCTTGGATTCTCAGGGCCCCCTGCAATCTCAACTTGTCCACCTTGCCATGCTTTAGGAAGGTTGGATAGTGACTGCTCTTTGATCCTCCATCTTCCCTAACTCATCCCATAATTGTGCATCGTCTTAGTCCTAGAACAATTCCCCATTCAATAATACTTAAGTGATTCTGCTTCCCTGATTGAACACTGACTGACACATCTCATTGGTATTTTTAAACTTTTTCACTGTGAGACATATAAAAAAAGCACAAATAAGTGATCAGCTTTAAGAAGAAGAAGAAATAAATATACCTGTCTAATCTCACATCCAGATCAAGAAATAGAACATTACTCATGGGTAGATGCAAATGAAATGCAAGGAATGTAGTAGGGAATGACTCTTCTCTAAGTATACATTTTTATATAGCCTCGACTGTTGAATCATTTTAATATTTTATATTTCCAAAAAATAAAACAAGTATGAGGAGATAAACCTAAAAATAAATATAAATAAAACCAATAAATTTAATGATATATTACATTATACCATGCCTACAAAGAAAAAAAAAAAACTCTCAGTGGTGTATATTCTAAGGAAAAAAGTGAGATATTGAAAAAAATTAGATACTGAACTTTACTTAGTAAGTTGATTTGGTATAGCTTACAAAACCTGCATGTTGATATTTGGGGGTGCTAGTGTTCCATTTGTGGAAGATAGGAAATATAAACATGGGATGGAGGTGTTGCAGTCTTGTTGTCTGATTATTCAAGCTCTTGTCTAATGACCAAGAAAATTAAGGACCATGGACACCAAAGGTGAAGCTGGGGCAGAGGTTTAATAAGCAAAATAGGAAAGCTCTTCGCAGTAGAAGGGGGACCTGAAAGGGTTGCCTTTTCTTCAGTTGAATACAGGGGCTTTCATTAAAAAAAACAAAAACAAAAACAAAAAAAACTTCGCCTATCTGTGTAGCTGTCTGTGTAACTGCCTTCACCTGTGCAGCTGCAGGCATGTCTCAGGCAAGCCTCCTTCCCGTGCAAGTTTCCATGGATCCCACTGTGTGCATGCTCATAGAAGAGGAGGAAACTTTTCCCTGGGAGCCCACCAATTACACAAAGAACAAAGGTGTTTCTATGTTGGGCCTTGCTCCCTTATCTGTGCAGCTGCAGCTTGATTTTTCAGGCTGTTTCTCTGAAAAACAGAATTATACTGAGGACTGGCCTTAACTGTCTGCTTACCTGGGTTTTTTTCCTTTTTCCATTCTCATTTCCCCACTCAGGACTGGAGACCCCAGCTGCTGTTAGGGAGGTTGGGTGATGATCTTCCAAGCTAATTCCGGCTAAATAGTGGCATCGTGTGGGGGACCATAACAGTCAGGGCTCCTCCTGAGGTTACTTTAAGGGTCCTCAGAAGAATGGTGTGGCCGTGTGTGGTTCCATTTGCATTACCATTTGAAGTTCAATGGCCTCTAAGTGAGAAGAAACAGTTTCGGTTATTAGAGGACATGTATCAAAACAAAATAAGGTTGGGGTAAGGACGGCTCACAAATCCCAAGGCTGTCAACACTCCCCAATAACTGACGGCTATAGTTATGCCTGTTAAGATTTGGGTGCATGGGACTTGACTTTGGTTAGGTTCCTTGGTCTTATTCTCCCAAACAAACAAACCTCTGAGTTATGGGCACCCTATCTATTCCCATCACCTGGCAGGATTTGCAGGATAATTGCTCAGAATTAAAATATCGATCCAGATTATTTATCTTACCTATCCCTTTTGCTTCTTCTGAGCTGCAGCCATAGATCACTGGTTGGTTTACAGGAATAAGCAAGGTGAATCTATAATGTAGACAAAAACTTAAAAACAACTGAGATTAGAATTAATTGACAAGCTGGGCGCGGTGGCTCAAGCCTGTAATCCCAACACTTTGGGAGGCTGAGACGGGCGGATCACGAGGTCAGGAGATCGAGACCATCCTGGCTAACACGGTGAAACCTCGTCTCTACTAAAAATACAAAAACTAGCCGGGCGAGGTGGCGGGCGCCTGTAGTCCCAGCTACTCGGGAGGCTGAGGCAGGAGAATGGCGTAAACCTGGGAGGCGGAGCTTGCAGTGAGCTGAGATCCCGCCACTGCACTCCAGCCCGGGCGACAGAGCGAGACTCCGCCTCAAAAAAAAAAAAAAAAAAAGAATTAATTGACAAGTGTATATGTCTTGAAACATAATTTTCTCTGTTCAGTCCTCATTTTTTTTCTAAAACAAATCATGTTGAGACTTAGTTGTTTGCAAAATAAAATAAACTTACTTGGCCTGATTATTTGTGTAAAGTGCAGCAAGGATACCAATCCTTCACAGATGCTTTTAAATTGGCCTTGATGGAACTCTGCTCCACAAAAAATCTAAGATGAGGCCTTTTAAACCTGAGCCCACCCATGGGTTTGTACCCTTAAATATCTATGAGTTGGGTAAATTCCTCTCTTCTTGAGGTCCCAAGAATATGGGGCTCCTCGGCCTGTTAGAAAGTGACATTTTTTACTCACCACAGGTTAGGAACCCTGTACGGGGTCTATGTAGACAAGGTATGAGGTTAGTTTTTCCAAGGGGCTTTTATTGACTCTGCAAGTGAAGTTTGATTCCTTAAAGGGAAGCACACCATTCTGGTCAAAGCCTTGGTAAAATGTCCAGTATCTCCAGCTGTGTCCTGTTGCAAAAGAAAATGGATTCTTATTGCACTGATGCAAACAAGTATATTGCCATAATTTAGGAATACTCACAAATAGTTTCCAAATTCTGGAGATGCCAGGCAGAGATAAACAAATATGCTTCAAATTTTGTTTATAGGAATATACCTTACTCAATCATTAAAGGCTGTAAATAGTTCAAGATAAGTTTTCTTGACTGAAAAACAAAACAAGGATCAGTAATGTTTTAAGCACAAAGGCTAAAAAGGTTACTTCAGTTTTCTGTTAGTTCAGTCCATTCTGTTAACTCTTGCTTTGCTTAATATTCATGAACATTTCAGCTCATCATAAGCCCTGCACATTTTTACTTTATTCCAATGTTAAAATCTCCACAGTTATCAGATACTTGCATTTGAGAGCACCTGTCAAAGTCCTATAACTGATTATAACTATCTTTTGAAGAGGATCAAAACAAGACAACAATTGTCTGTGAAATGATGAAATGTCCAGGTTATTTACAGTTAAGAACATGATTGACAAAGAAATTTGGTTATTTCTGTGGTTTTCAATAACTTAACATAAAAATCCTTAATTATAATTGGTAGCATATATTCAGACATTATAATTTTTTTTTTAAGATGGAGTCTTGCTCTGTCACCCAGGCTGGAGTGCAGTGGCACAATCTCGGCTCACTGCAAGCTCTGCCTCCCGGGTTCAGGTCATTGTCCTGTCTCAGCCTCCCGAGTAGCTGGGACTACAGGTGCCTGCCACCACGCCCAGCTAATTTTTTGTATTTTTAGTAGAGATGGGGTTTCACCATGGTCTTGATCTCCTGACCTTGTGATCCACCCGCCATGGCCTCCCAAAGTGCTGGGATTACAGGCATCAGCCACTGTGTCCGGCCCAGACATTATAATTTTTAAAATCCCATATAATATTGGAATTTATATTGATATTACTTACTAAAATATAACCTGAAGAATATAAACATCATTTTGACAATCCTGGCTGCACACGGTGGCTCACACCTGTAATCCCAGCACTTTGGGAGGTTGAGGTAGCCAGATCACCTGAGGTCAGGAGTTCAAGACCAACCTGACCAACATGGAGAAACCCCATCTCTACTAAAAATACAAAATTAGCTGGGAGTGGTGGTTAATGCCTGTAATTCCAGCTACTCGGGAGGCTGAGGCAGGAGAATCACTTGAACCTGAGAGGCGGAGGTTGCAGTGAGCCAAGATCGTGCCATTGCACTCCAGCCTAGGCAACAAGAGTGAAACTGTGTCTCAAAATGTCAAATAATCCTGTTGACCTCCCTGTTGGGTGCTCTAGGGGCCTTCTGTAGCATCCAAAAGCTAGGGGTTAGAAAAGACAACCTTGAAACTAAGGTTTGATTTTGGGAAGCCAGTTAAATATGTTAGAGGTTCAAAGCACTTGACATTACAAAATACAATTCCAGATCACTGTAAGCTATTTATTTTAGTCAACATGATGACTCTAATCTAAAACAACCCTTTAACCCTGGACAGAAATTTACATTTCCAAGTCTTCTTATAATCTTTTACTAAAATACATTTTACTGTTTTTACATACCTTGCATGTAAATCTATTTTCAGTAGTCTCGATTACATGTTATAGTGGTAACTCTTAGCAATTTTTAACTTTAATGTAAAACCTGGTAAGTTGTTTTAATTATAAGCTAGGCACAGATAAAGTCTGACTCCTTCCGGCATAGTTAAGGGCATGATAAATTTGATATGTACCCAGGGCTTATCAATTGTGAAGCAGCCAAGTCAAATGGTTCTCAAAGACCAAAGGAACAGTTTACAACCTTAAAATGTTTAGCAAATGTAGGCCGGGCATGGTAGCTCATACCTGTAATCCCAGCACTTTGGGAGGCCGAGGCAGGCGGATCACGAGGTCAGGAGATCGAGACCATCTTGGCT
>NW_012115154.1:17919881-17920674 GCF_000951035.1 Colobus angolensis palliatus | reverse complement strand
AAAAAAAAAAAAAAAAAAAATTAGCAGACCTAGTATCTGACCTGCATAATTTAGACCACATATTTACATCTGAAGACATTTGTATTTTACCTATAATCTTTAAGACTGGTCTTATTTCTTAAAGATTAAAGTGACATGGACTAAAGGCATTATAGCTTTTATTTTTCCTTCAAAAAATATTTGATCTAAGTGCTTATTTTTTAAGCCAATTGATTGGAGCTTTTTAAATATAAACATTACACATATAATACATATGACTACACAGACAGAAGATGCAGCAGTTATAAGGTTTTGTTTGTTTGTTTGTTTGTTTATCAATCTCCATATTGGATTACTAGCCTCAGGGTGGAGTCCTTTAAGAGCAGGTCTAGGAAAGCATGCAGTTTCTAAGGCCTAATAAACAGGCATACCCGGTATACAAAAACAGATTTTGAGAGGGATCTATTTACCTCCAATTCCTGGTGTTCCATGAGGAAAATAGAGATTTCTCCCAAAATGGAATCCGTGGTGTCTTTTCTATTTTTCCAAGGAGTCTCAGGCCATTAGAAGTTGTCCTAGGGCTTTTTATGCATGCATTAAGAGTGGCAAGACAAAATGGAAAAAAGTAATTTAGTTGACTGAGCAAAAAATAAAGAAGAAAAGAAAACCTTTCTAGAAAAACAAGATCCAAGAAGAAAAAACACAAAGTCCTTTTTTTTTTTTTTGACAGAAAGTCTTGCTCTCTCACCTAGGCTTGAGGGCAGTGGTGTGATCTTGGCTTAATACAGTCCCCCCTCCCAAGTTCAAGTGATTT
>NW_012115154.1:17914765-17919466 GCF_000951035.1 Colobus angolensis palliatus | reverse complement strand
TTTTTTTTTTTTAGCAAAGACAGAGTTTCACCATGTTAACCAGGATGGTCTCATTCTCCTGACCTCATGATCTGCCTGTCTCGGCCTCCCAAGGATATCCACTTTTAATTAAGCTGAGTACTCTTTAAGAATATCCTTTTTCATTAATTAAAACTTTGCAGAGAATACAAACAGTGATCCTTATCATTCCTTTTACCAGTTTGCACAAGGAGAAAGAAGCCAAAAGTCCAACTGGTTAAAAAACAACAACAAAAAAAAAAAAAAAAAACTTTAACCTTTTGCTGGCATGTCCGGCTTCTGGATTTTTCAGGGGGAGTTTCTTTCAGGTCCTCCCTGGCTGCATAAGTTTGCACCACTACCTGTTCACAGTCATGTTCAGGTTCTCCAGTTTCCTCTGGGAGGAAAGTGGCTGGGTTCAGACAAGGACAGGTTTTTAACTGGACTGTAATCCCTCTAACAGCAGAGCCTGATATTTGGAGAGGCAATTATCTGTTAGCCAGAGACTTCCCTTAGAAGACAGCAGTTCTACCACATTATGTGGGGGTATATACACTTATTCCCAGTGGTTAACTTGGTGACTTCTGGCACCAGCAAAGCCACCACAGCAACTGCTCAGAAGCAGGCTGGCCATCCTTTAGCCACCAAGTCTAGATCCTTGCTTAGGTAACCTACTGGCTGTTGAGCTGGACCTTGAGCCTGAGTCAAAACTTCCAGGGCCATTCCCTTCCTTTTTGATACATAGAGACTGAATGCCTTCCCTATCGGAAGACTACGGGCTGATGGTTTAACTAAGGTTTGTTTTAACTGGTTAAAGGCTTTTTTAGCCCCAAGTTCCCAAGTCAGGTAGTGAGTCTTAGCTGTTTGAGTTTCTTTTATGAGGTGATATTAAGGGTAAGCTATCTCACCATACCCAGGTAGCCATAGTTTGCAAAATCCAGTAATGCCTAAGAATCCCCTCAGTTGTTTAAGAGTTTGGGGTAGGGGAAAAGAGAAAATGGGCCTAATCTTTTCCTCACCTAGTGCTCTGGTCCCTTCTGATAAGACTAGACCTAGGTACTTTACTGAAGTCTGAGTCTTAGATGTTGAAACCCTATATGTCTTTTTAGCTAAGAAATTGAGGACAGCCCCAGTGCCTTCCTGAGACTTTCTTGGTTGGGGCACAGAGGAGAATGTTATTGACATACTGCAACTCTTCAACTTGAGGGTCAGAAAAATCAGAGATCTTTGGACGGGGCCTGTTTTGGCAACTTCCTTGCGATATCAGGGGCTGCCTGAGTAATAAATATGTTATTTAAGACTGGGTGTCCTGCAATTGAATTGGGAGACAGGGAGGTGTGTTTCACTAATGCTTCTCTCAGCCTTTCCAGAGAGGCTGAGTGATTTTCATCCAGTTTTTGATCTATTATGGAAAGCTTGAAGTAGTTAATAGGTTTGGCTCCAGTCCTTTGCAAGCCTTCCAGTATACACATTTGAAAGAACTTCCCTCTCCATCTCTGATGCTATTATCATGGTCCCATTTAGGGTCCTCCAAGGGCATTACTACTCTCCCAATTGATTAAGGCTCTTCCCCTTCCCTGGCACGGTATGAGACAGAAAGTTTATCCCCAGATTTCTCTGTTGCTTGCAGGGCTTCCTGTTTCACAGCAGCAGTTAGGGTTTGATTTAAGATTAATATAACATCCTTCCAGGAGAGTTTAAATACTTGGGTTAAATCCTAGAAGACCTCTATATATGAGTGAATTTGGGGCTTTCCCAGAATGAACTTCAAGGTCTGAGGGTTAGAGAAGATCCAGGCTGTACTCAAGTGGAGTAAAGGCTTGAAGATCCAGAAAGGGAGGGGGAAAAGGTGTCCCTTAGTCTTCTCCCTCCTATTAGAGTGACCCAGGATAGAGAGAAAGATAGGAAGGGTGTCCCTCTTCTCTTTCCTTTCATCTCCTCTGGGTCCCAGCAACCATCATAGGTGCTGCCCATGGATGCAAGCATGACCTTCACCCATGGATCTGTAAGAGCTGGTCAGCAGGAGTAGTCATGCTTTCCTACTTGATGCCTTAGCTCTCTGTCTCTGGGTTTCCCAAGCCTACTCGACTCAAAAGGCTTCCAAGGTACCCCATGGGCCCAGGAGAGATTGTGCAGTAACTGGATTTGGGCAAGACCCTTTAATGGAGGGAGTGTCCTGACTCTATACCTGGCTTCTCTTACTATGGCTCTAATGAAGTACTGAATTCCCAGAGAATGGAACCAATGGATTTCTAAGCATAAAATCCCCTTTTTGTTTAAATGCCAATGTAGCTGGATGTATAACAGGTGCCTCAGAAGAACATAAGGATTACACGGCTGTCATCCCTTCTACGGGGACAGTACTAAGCTAGAATTTGTCTCTTTAGGGTGGTTTCCTCCCAACTATTGAAAGTGCAGTTTACCTGTCTATAAATAGGACATGGGGTCTGACTACTGATAGATGTAGGAGGGAAAGGATTTGGGGAACTAGAGGCTTAGGACAAAGGGCCGATAAAGCCCCCTATGAAGAAAAATTCCATTTCACTAGGTGGCGTAGCAGGGACTGAAATGTTTGGTAAAAACTTTGACTCCAAATTCTTTCCAGGCAGAGGTTAGAGAGGTGTGAGGCTTGGTAGGCTGTCCCCACAATATGCCTACTGGCAGGAAAAAATTTGATTTGTCTCATAGAGGAACTTTTCGAATTCATTGGGCAGTGTTGAGTTCTTCCATGGAGGAAAAAGAAAACAACCCAAATGGAGAAAAGGGTATTCACTCAGGGTGAAATATCCCCCTATACAGTGCCATGAATGACTACCACTGGGGGACAAAAAGGCCCTTACTAGGTGAAAGTTTAGACTGAAATCTTGAAATCACCTCATCCCAAGAAAATCACAGAAGTAGCAATTATTTGAGTTATACTCCTGGCTACTAAGACATTTGCTAACTTTACCCAACAAGATTATCTCTCCAGGCTGTAAAAACTCCTTTAACATAGCATACAAAAAAGGGATAGGAGACATGACAGCCACAAAAAAGAAAGGAAGATAATGTGATAAGAAAATCTGGAAGTCCTGGTGCCAACACCCTGATGGCTTGCTGAGGACTGGAGTTAGTCCAGGGGCCTTGAGGTAACACTGAGGTGTAGCCTTGGCCAGAAACCTTCAGTTGCCCCAGGACCTCCTTCCAGTCCCACGCAATGGCTAGGCTCTCCATGAAAGAAAACTCAATTGGAACTGAGCCAACATTCCCACCACCTGAGGGTGATTGGGGATTGACAAAATCCTCTCCAACATGCCTGTCCCGTTAGTTCTATAACACTGGCAGCCACACTATTCATCTTTAACTGGCTGACAGGGTTCCAGTGTTTTGTTTAATTTTTTAAAGCTGAGAATGAGAAGTCTCAGAAATGAAAGTAAAGAGTTGGAGGTCTGCTCCTACTCACCATTCCAATATATCCTTTCCAGGCCAACACAGCACAATGTTGCAGTGTTGTTGTCTGAGGTATTACTTGAGTTCTTTGTTTCACAACCAAGAACATTAAGGAGTGTGGACACCAAGGGTGAGGTTGGAGCAAAAGTTTAAAAAGCAAAAGAGGAAAGCTCTCCACAGCAGGGGGCCCAGAAGTGTTGCCATTTTTTCAGTTGAATACAAAGGCTTTCATAAGAAACTTTCCCTGTCTGTGTAGCTGTCTGTGTAACTGCCCTTATCTGTGCAGCTGCAGCATGTCTCAGGAAGCCTCCCCTGACATGCAAGTTTCCACAGAGCCCACCATTTGCATGTTCATAGAAGGGGAGGAAACCTTTTCTTGGGAGTCTGTTGATCATACAAAGAACAAAGGCATTTCTTTAGTGGGCTTTCCTCCCATATCTGTGCAGCTGCAGCTTGATTTTTCAGGCTGTTTCTCTGAAAAACAGAATTATACTGAGGACTGGCCTTAACTGTCTGCTTACCTGGGTTTTTTTCCTTTTTCCATTCTCATTTCCCCACTCAGGACTGGAGACCCCAGCTGCTGTTAGGGAGGTTGGGTGATGATCTTCCAAGCTAATTCCGGCTAAATAGTGGCATCGTGTGGGGGACCATAACAGTCAGGGCTCCTCCTGAGGTTACTTTAAGGGTCCTCAGAAGAATGGTGTGGCCGTGTGTGGTTCCATTTGCATTACCATTTGAAGTTCAATGGCCTCTAAGTGAGAAGAAACAGTTTCGGTTATTAGAGGACATGTATCAAAACAAAATAAGGTTGGGGTAAGGACGGCTCACAAATCCCAAGGCTGTCAACACTCCCCAATAACTGACGGCTATAGTTATGCCTGTTAAGATTTGGGTGCATGGGACTTGACTTTGGTTAGGTTCCTTGGTCTTATTCTCCCAAACAAACAAACCTCTGAGTTATGGGCACCCTATCTATTCCCATCACCTGGCAGGATTTGCAGGATAATTGCTCAGAATTAAAATATCGATCCAGATTATTTATCTTACCTATCCCTTTTGCTTCTTCTGAGCTGCAGCCATAGATCACTGGTTGGTTTACAGGAATAAGCAAGGTGAATCTATAATGTAGACAAAAACTTAAAAACAACTGAGATTAGAATTAATTGACAAGCTGGGCGCGGTGGCTCAAGCCTGTAATCCCAACACTTTGGGAGGCTGAGACGGGCGGATCACGAGGTCAGGAGATCGAGACCATCCTGGCTAACACGGTGAAAC
>NW_012115154.1:17887600-17913545 GCF_000951035.1 Colobus angolensis palliatus | reverse complement strand
CGCCACTTCGCCCGGCTAGTTTTTTGTATATTTTAGTAGAGACAGGGTTTCACCGTGTTAGCCAGGATGGTCTTGATCTCCTGACCTCGTGGTCCACCCGTCTCGGCCTCCCAAAGTGCTGGGATTACAGGCTTGAGCCACCGCGCCCGGCCTGGGCCTATTTTTGACTTTACATACCCTTATGTTTGTGAGATTCAGTCATGCTGCTGTATAGATATTGAATACAGGGACATTCTGCAAAACAGCTGGCTCAGACTCCTCAAAAATGTCAACATTGTGAAAGAAAACAGAAGTATAGAGAACTAGTCTAGATTAAAGTGATCTTAAAATGCATGGCAACCATATACAAACAAAAATCTTGATTGGGTCCTGCATTGGAAATAAAAGACTGTCAATGATATTATTGGGATAATTAGGAAATATAGAATGTGGATTGCATAACAGCTGATTGCATAATTTATAAACTTTCTGAGTATATTGTGGTCACATAGGAGAATGGCTTTATTCTTAGAAGACACATGTTGAAATATTGAGGGGTGCCAGGATTTCTACAACTAACTTTCAAATGATTCAGAAAAAAACATATGTATATCTATATGTACACACACACACACACAGACACACAAGTATATATATAGAAAGAAAGAGAAATAGCAAATGTAGCAAAATGTTAACAATTGGTGATCCTGGTAAAAAGTATAAGGATTTTCATTACACTATTTTTATAACTTTTCTATAGGTTTAAGATTTTTTTAATTTTTATTTATTTTTTCGAGACAGGGTCCTGTTCTGTTGCCTAGGCTAGAGTGCAGTGGCACAGTCACATCTCACTGCAGCCTTGACCTCCTAGCTCAAACAATCCTCCTGTCTCAGCCTCGTAAGTAGCTGAGACTATAGGCACACATCACCATACCTGGCTAGTTTTAAAAAATTTTTTTGTAGAGGCGAGGGCTCACCATCTTGCACAAGCTAGTCTCAAATTCCTGAGCTTCAGCTATCCTCCCATCTCAGCATCCCAAAGTGTAAGGATTACTGGTATAGGCCATTGCACCTTGTCTAAAAATTATTTTTAAAACTAAAAACAAGCAAAAAACCATTACCAGCACCCCAGAAACCACTCTTGTGCCTCCTCCCATTTATAATCTCTCTCTCCTAAAGTAACCACTGTTCTAACTTCTACCACTACTTTTGAATTTTATGTATATTTTTCCTAATATTATTTTTGTGATATCCAGCCATACTAATGTATGTAAGAATGGTTGACTCATTTTGTTTGCTATATAGTATTCTGCTATACAAATGCATCATGATTTGTTCACCTAACATCCTGTTGAAGAGTGTTTGGGTTGTTGCCAACTTGTGGCTATTAAGAATATTAAGGCTATTCATAGCAGCTATGAATGTACTCATATGTGTCTTTGAAAAACACATGTACACATTTCTATTAAATACATGCCTAGTAGTAGAATTACTGGATCACAGATATGCAATTGTTCTGTTTTGGTAGTTAATAAAACACAATTTTCCAAAGTGGCTGTGTGTACTAATTTATTAGCCATTTTTTGGATATGATTTTTCTATTCCAGTCTCATTTTTCTATTTGGCTTTCCGTCATTTTTCTTATTGGCTTGTAGGTATTACCTTTATATTTGAATGTAAGTTTTTTCTTAATTATGTGCATTTCAAATATTTTATTTATTTATTTATTTTTGAGACTGAGTCTTACTCTGTCACCCAGGCTGGAGTGCAGTGGCACAATCTCGGCTCACTGCAACCTCTACCTCCCCGGTTCAAGAGATTCTTCTGCATCAGCCTGCTGAGTAGCTGGGACTATGGGTGAGCAACACCACACCTGGCTAATTTTTTGTATTTTTAGTAGAGGCAGGGTTTCACCATGTTGGCCAGGCTGGTCTCAAACTCCTGACTTTGTGATCCGCCTGCCTCGGCCTCTCAAAGTGCTGGGATTACAGGCGTTAGCCACACCGCACCCAGCCCAAATATTTTCTCTTTGACCTTTAGCTTTCTTAGTGGTGTCCTTTATTGACCAGAATTCTTAATTATAACAGTCTCATGAATCAATCTGACCACAGAGGCTAAGATTGAAGGGATGTGGGCACAAGCCAAGAAATGCCAACAGCCACCAGAAGCTAAAAGAAGCAAAGAGTGGGCTTTCCCCTAGGGACTATGGTGGGAGTGCAGCCTGCTGACTCCTTGATTTAGGCCTGGTGAAACTCATTTTGGACTTCTGGCCTACAGAACCTGTTAAATAATAAATGTGTACTTTTAAGCCACCTAGTCTGGTTATTTGTCACAGCAGCCATAGGAAACTACAACTTCTATCCATATTATGCTAATAGTTTTTAATCATAAATAGATGTTAAGTTTTTCAAATGCTGTTTGTGCATTGATTAAGATGATTGTGTGATTCTTCTCCTTTATTCTGTTAATGTAATGAATTATATTGATTTTCAAGTGTTAACCTTTAATTCCTGGAATAAATCTGATCAGTCATAATGCTTTATCCTTTTAAATATTGTTGGATTCATCTGTTAGTATTTTGTTTAGGATATTTTCATCTAGTTCACAAGATAGATTTGCCCATAATTTTCTTCTCTTGTCTTTATCAGGTTTTAATATCAATATAATATTGGCCTTATATAATATGTTAAGAAGTATGTCCTATGTTTCTAATTCCCTGAAAGGTTGTACATAAGATTAGTATTAGTCCTTCCTTACATATTTAGAAGAATTTACCAGAGAAGCCATCTGAGAATCAAGTTTTCTTTCTGGGAAGGCTTTTAGTTAGAGAACTTATTTAAGATAAAAGTGAATTCAATTTTTTATTTCTTCTTGGTCAGTTTTAATAAATTATATTGTTAGGAATTTGAAAATTCCTTGAAAATTAATTTATTTTTTCAGATGTATTGGCATCAACTTGTTCATAAAATCCTTCTTTTATCTCTTTGTTGTCTCCAGGATCTGAAGTGCTCTTCCATCTTATTATTACTGATATTGGATATATGTGCCCTGTTTTTTTCTCTCTTGATCACTCTTGCTGATGACTTACCAATTTTGTCAGTCTTTTTCACTGATGAACATTGGCTTTGTTGATTCTATCTGTAAATGTGTTGCTTCTGTTCTTATCTTCATTATTTATTTACTTTCTAATATTTTTATTGATATATAATAGTTGTGCATATTTTTGGGTACATGTGATATTTTGATACCTATATATAATGTATAATGATCAAACCTGGGTAATTTCACTATCCATCACCTCAAAAACTTATCTTGGGAACATTACAATTCTTCTCTCATGGCTATTTTGAAATCTATAATAATTATTGTTAATTATAGTTTCCCTATTGTACTGTCAGACACTAGATCTTATTCTTTTGATCTAAGTGTATTTTTATACTCCTTAACAAACTTCTCTTCAGCCTTCCCTTCCTTCATCCCTCCCCAGCCTCTGGCCATCACCACCCTACTCTCTACATCCATGAGATTCACTATTTTAGCTCCCACATATGAGTCAGAATATGCAATATTTGTCTTTCTGTGCTGGCTTATTTCACTTAACATAAGGACCTCCAGTTCCATCCATCCTGCTGCAAATGATAGGATTTTATTCTTTTATTATGGCTGATTAATATTACATTGTGTATATAGGCCACATTTTCTTTATCCATTCATATGTTAATAGCCACTTAGGTTGATTCCATATCTTGGCTATTGTGAATTTTGCTGCAATAAAGATAAGAATGTGGGTATCTCTTCAATATACTGATATCCCTTCTTTTGAATATATATACAGAAGGGGGATTGCTGGATCATATGATAGTTCAATTTGTAAGTTTTAGAGGAATCTCTACACTGTTCTCCATAATGGCTATATGATTTCACACTCCTACCAACAGTGGATGAGGATTCTCCCTTCTCCACATCCTTGTCAGCATTTTTTTGTTGTGTTTTGTTTTGTTTTATGAGATGGAGTCTCGCTCTGTGGCCAGGCTGGAGTGCAGTGGTATGATCTCGGCTCACTGCAACCTCCACCTGCCAGGTTCAGGCGATTCTCCTGCCTCAGCCTCCTGAGTAGCTGGGACTTCAGGCACAGGCCACCATGCCCAGCTAATTTTTGTATTTTTTGTAGTGACGGGATTTCACCATGTTGGCCAGGATGGTCTCGATCTCTTGACCTCGTGATCCGCTCACCTCGGCCTCCCAAAGTGCTGGGATTACAGGCGTGAGCCACCGCACCCGGCCCTTTTGTCTTTTTTATGATAGCCATTTTAACTGGGGTGAGGTAATATTTTATTGTGCTTTTGAATTGCATTTTCCTGATTATTAGTGATGTTGAGTAATTTTTCATATACCTTTGGCCATTTGTACTATTCGTATGTCTTCTTGTAAGAAATGTCTATTCAGGTCTTTTGCTTGATTTTTAGTTAGGTCATTTGGTTTTTTTGCTATTGAGTTGTTTAAGGTATATATATATATATATTCAGATTGGTAGTTTGCAAATACTTTTTCCTATTCTGTATGTTGTTTCTTCACTTTGTTGATTGTTTCCTTTGCTGCGCAGAAGCTTTTTAGCTTGATGTAATCATATTTATTTATTTTTCCTTTTGTTGCCCATGTTTGTGAGGTCTTACCCAAAAACATCTTTGCCCATACCAATGTCTTTGTAGTGTTTCCCCAGTGTTTGCTTACAGTGGTTTCGTAGTTTTTGGTCTTACCTTTAAGAATTTAATCCATTTTGATTTGACTTTTGCACATGGTGAAAGATGGGAATATAGTTTCATTCTTCTGCATACATATATACAGTTTTCCCAGCACCATGTATTAAAGAGACTGTCCTTTCCTCAATGTGTGTTTTGGTGCCTTTGTCTAAAATGAGTTGGCTGTAAGTGCATGGATTTATTTATGGGTTCTCTATTCTTTTCATTGGTTTATATGTCTGTTTTTATGCCAGTATCATGTTCAGGATTTTTTTTGGTTCCGCACAAATTATAGGATATTTTTGTTATTTATGTGAAAATGTCATTGGTATTTTGATGGGGATTGCATTGAATCTGTATATTGCTTTGGGTAGCATAGACATTTTAACAATATTGATTCTTCTAATTCATGAGTATGGGATTTCTTTTTATTTTTTGGTGTCCTTTTCAATTTATTTCATCAGTGTTTCATAGTTTTCCTTGTTGAGATCTTTTACTTTTTTGGTTAAATTGAGTTCCAAGTATTTTATCATTTTTTGTAAGCTGTTGTAAATGGGATTGTTTTCTTGATTTATTTTTCAAATTGTTTACTGTTAGTGTATAAAACTATTCCTGACTTTTGTATGTTGGTTTTGTATTTTGCAACTTTACTGAATTTGTTCATCAGTTTTAAGAGTTTTTAGTGGAGACTTTAGGTGTTTCTAAATATAAGATCCTATCATCTTCAAGAAAGGATAATTTGACTTCTTCCTTTCCAATTTTGATGCCCTTTCTTTCTTTATGTTCTAACTTGCTATGCCTAGGACTTACAGTACTAAGTTGAATAGAAGTAGAGAAATTGGGCATCCCTGTCTTGTCCCAGATCTTAGTGGAAAGGCTCTCAACTTTTCAGTACTAAGTATGACATTAGCTGTGTGTTTGTTATATATGGCCTTTATCATGTTGAGGTACATTCCTGTATACCCAATTTGTTGAAGGATTTTATCATGAAGAGATGTTGAATTTTACTGAACGCTTTTCAGCATCTATTGAAATTATCATATGCGTTTGTCCTTAGTTTTGTTAATACAATGTGTTACATTTATTCATTTACATATGTTGAACCATTCTTGCATCCCCGGTGAATGATTTTTTTTAATGTGTTGTTGAATTCCATTTGCAAGTATTTTGTTGAGTGTTCTTGCATCTATGTTTATCAGTGATATTGGCCTATTGTTTTCTTTTGCTGTTGTTGTGTCCTTGTCTGGCTTTGGTATCAGGATAATGCTGGCCTCCTAGAATGAGTTTGGAAGTATTCCCGCCTCTTAAATTTGTTGAAATAGTTTGAGTAGAATTGGTATTAGTTCTTCATTAAATGATTGGTAGAGGCCTGCTTTTTATTTTTAATGTGTCTGGTACACATTTTTGTTTTGTGATTACAATGAGGCTTACAAAAAGTTCCATAGTTATAACAAGTTATTTAAAACTAATACCAGATGGGAGGCCGAGACGGGCGGATCACGAGATCAGGAGATCGAGATCATCCTGGCTAACCCGGTGAAACCCCGTCTCTACTAAAAAAAAAAAAAATACAAAAACTAGCTGGGCGAGGTGGTGGGCGCCTGTAGTCTCAGCCACTTGGGAGGCTGAGGCAGGAGAATGGCGTGAACTCGGGAGGTGGAGCTTGCAGCGAGCCGAGATCCGGCCACTGCACTCCAGCCCAGGCGACAGAGCAAGACTCTGTCTCAAAACAAACAAACAAAAAAACTAATACCAGAATGGGGGTTGAAGATGGCAGATAGGAGGTGAGACTAGCTTGCAGCTCTCACTCGGATGGATAGAGCAGCATGTGGAGAATCAACTCATGAACTTTTGCTCCCAGAGCTACCACATAAACACACCAAGAAAGCCAAGAGAATCCACAAGTCCGCTGAAGGAACTGAATCAGTGCCACAGACTCCCTGAGATGCCAAAAAACTGTGAGTCTGCTTGCTTTCTCAACATGGAGGCTTGTGTTCTGGGGAAAGTTCTCAGCCCTGGTCACTGGCTGCCTTGAAACAGACTTGGTGCTGTTGAGGGGCACAGTGGGAGTGAGATTGATCTTTAGGACTGCAGGCTGCACGGGAGCAGGGTGCAGTGTGAGGCCTGTGACTGCTGAGAGAATGCTGAGAGAATTTGCCACTACCAAGCCAGCACTAGGAAAACTGCTAAATGTAGCTCTAAATCTTAAAACAAATCCTCAACATACACAAAATATAACCTCTTAAAGCATAAATCTCACAGGACTTATAAAACAATAGTACAATTTTAAAAACCTAACAAGGTATTAAGGTAACTAACAGCACAATGAATAGAATAGTACCTCACATCTCAATACTAACATTGAATGTGAATGGCCAACATGCTCCACTTAAAAGATACAGAATGGCAGAATTGATCAAAATCCACCACCCAAGTTTCTACTGTCTTTAGGAGACTCACCTGACACATAAAAACTCACATAAGATAAAGGGGTGGAAAAAGATTCCGTGCAAATGGACACCAAATGCAATCAAGAGCAACTATTCTTATATCTGACAAAACAAACTCTAAAGCAACAGCAGTTAAAAGAGACAAAGAGGGACATTATATAATGATAAAAGGACTAGTTCAACAGGAAAATATCAAAACTCTAAATATATATGCACATAACACTGGCACTCCCAAATTTATAAAACCATTGCTACTGGATTAAGAAGTGAGATAGATAGCAACACAATAATAGTGCAGGACTTTGATACTCCACTGACAGCACTAGATAGGTCATCAAGACAGAAAATCAACAAATAAACAATACTTAAACTATACCCTACAACAAATGGATTTAACAGATATTTACAAACCATTCTACTCAACAACTAAAGAATATACATTCTTTTTATCACCACATAGAACATTCTCCAAGATAGACCACATTATAGGCCACAAAACAAGTCTCAGTAAATTTAAGACAATTAAAATTATATCAAGTACTCTCTCAGACTACAGTGGAATAAAATTGGAAATCAACTCCAAAAGAAACCTTCAAAACCATGCAAAAACATGGAAATTAAATAACCTGCACCTGAATGTTTGTTGGGTCAACAATGAAATCAAGATGGAAATGTAAACATTCTTTGAACTGAACAACAATAGTAACACAACCTATCGAAACCTCTGGGATACAGCAAAAGTGATGCTAAGAGGAAAGTTCATAGCATTAAATGCCTACATCAAAAAGTCTGAAGGAGCACACATAGACATCTAAGGTCACACCTCATGGAATTGGAGAAACAAGAACAATTCAAACCCAAACCCAGGAGAAGAAAAGAGATAACAAATATCAGAGCAGAACTAAATGAAATTGAAACAACAGCAACAACAAAAATACAAAAGATAAATGAAACAAAAAGATAAATAAAATTGATAGTTTATTAGCAAGATTAACCAAGAAAAAGAAGATCCAAATAAGCTCAGTAGAAACAAAATGGGAGATATTATAACTGATAGCACAAAAATACAAAGGATTATTCAAGGCTACTATGAACACCTTTACGTGCATAATCTAGAAAACCTTGAGGAGACAGATAAATTCCTGGAAATAAACAACCCTCCTAGATTAAACCAGGAAGATATAGAACCTTTGAGCAGACCAATAACAAGCAGCAAGACTGAAATGGTAATTTTAAAAATTGCCAACACAAAAAAAAGTCCGGGACCAGATGGATTCACATCAGAACTCTATCAGACATTCAAAGAAGAATGGGTACTAATCCTATTCACACTATTCCAAAAGATAGAGAAAGAGGGAACCCTCCCTAAATCATTCTATGAAGTCAGTATCACCCTAATACCAAAACAAGGAAAGGACATAACAAGAAAAGGAAACTACCAATATCCCTGATGGACACAGATGCAAAAATCCTCAACAAAATACTAACGAACCAAATCCAACAGCATACCAAAAAGATAATCCACCATGACAAGTGGGTTTCATACCAGGGATGTGGGGATAGTTTAACATACAGAAGTCAATAAATGTGATATACCACATAAGCAGAATAAAAAACAAAAATCACATGATTGTCTCAATAGATGCTCCCCCCCCCCCGCAAAAAAAAAGCATTTGATAAAATCCAGCATCCCTGTAGGAATAAAATGCTCAGCAAAATTGGCATAGATGGGACATACCTTAATGTAATTAAAGCCATCTATGACAAACTCACAGCCAACATTATACTAAATAGGGAAAATCTGAAAGCATTCCCCCTGATAACTGGAACAAGACAAAGATGCCCACTTTCACCAATTTTCTTCAACATAGTACTGGGAAATCCTAGCCAGAGCAATCAGACAAGAGGAAGAAATAAAGGTCATCCAAATTGGTAAAGAAGAAGTCAAACTGTTGCTGTTTGCTAATGATATGTTTGGAAACCTAGAAAACACTAAAGACTCATTCAAAAAGCTCCTAGAACTGGTAAGCGAATTCAGCAAAGTTTCAGGATACAAAATTAATGTACACAAATCAGTAGCTCTGCTATACACCAACAGCAACCAAGCTGAGAAACAAATCAAGAACTCCACCCCTTTCACAATAGCTGCAAAAAAATAAAATAAAGTACTTAGAAATATGCCTAACCAAGGACGTGAAAGACCTCTACAAGGAAAATTGCAAAACACTTCTGAAAGAAATAATAAACAACACAAACAAATGGAAACATCCCATTCTCATAGATGGGTAGAATCAATATTGTGAAAATGACCGCACTGCCAAAAGCAATATAAAAATTCAACACAATTCCCATCAAAATACTGCCACCATACTCCACAGAACTAGAAAAAACAATCCTAAAATTCATATGGACCCAGAAAAGTGCCCACATAGCCAAAGTAAGACTAAGCAAAAGGAACAAACCTGGAGTCATCGCATTACTTGACTCCAAACTATACTATAAGGCCACATTCACCAAAACAGCATGGTACTGCTAGAAAGGCACATAGACCAATGGAACAGAATAGAGAACCCAGAAATAAAGCCAAATACTCACAGCCAACTGATCTTCAACAAAGCAAGCAAAACCATAAAGTGGAAAAAGGACACCCTATTCAACAAATGGTGCTGGGATAATTAGCAAGCCACATGTAGAAGAATGAAACTGGATCCTCATCTCTCACCTTATAAAAAAAATCAACTCAAGATGGATCAAAGACTTAAATCTAAGACCTGAAACCATAAAAATTCTAGAAGATGACACTGGAAAAACCCTTCTACACATTGGCTTAGGCAAAGACTTCATGACAAACAACCTGAAAGCAAATGCAACAAAAACAAAGATAAATATATAGGACTTAATAAAACTAAAAAGCTTCTGCACAGCAAAAGAAATAATCAGCAGAGTTAACAGACAACCCACAGAATGGGAAAAAAATATTCACAATCTACACATCTGACAAAGGGCTATATCCAGAATCTACAAAGAACTCAAACAAATTAGCAAGAAAAAAGCAAATAATCCCATCAGAAAATGGGCTAAGGCATGAATACACAATTCTCAAAAGAAGATATGCAAATGACCAACGAGCATATGGAAAAATGTTCAACATCACTAATTATCAGGGAAATGCAAATCAAAACCACAATGCGATACCACCTCACTCCTGCAAGAATGGCCACAATCAAAAAAATTTAAAAATAGATGTTGGCATGAATGCAGTGAAAAGGGAACACTTTTACATTGTTGGTGGGAATGTAAACTAGTGCAACCACTATGGAAAACAGTGTGGAGATTCCTTAAAGAACTAAAAGTAGATCTACTGTTTGATCCAGCAATCCCACTACTAGGTATCTACCCAGAGGAAAAGAAGTCATTATACAAGAAAAAATACTTGCACACACATGTTTATAGCAGCACAATTTGCAGTTTCAAAAATATGGAATCAGCCCAAATGTCCATCAATCCACAAGTAGGTAAAGAAAATGTGGCATATATATACCAGAGAATATTACTCAGCCAAACAAAAGGAAAAAATAATGGCAGCAACCTGGATAGAATTGGAGACTATTATTCTAAGTGAAGCAATTCAGGAATGGAAAACCAAACATCATATGTTCTTACTCATATGTGGGAGCTAAGCTATTAGGACACAAAAGCATAAGACTGAAACATTGGACTTTGGGGACTTGGGGGAAAGGGTGGCAGGTGGTGATAGATAAAAAGCTACACATTGGGTACAGTGTACACTGTTCAGGTGATGGGTACACTAAAAACTTAGAAATCACTACTAACGATCTTATTCATGTAACCAAACACCACCTATTTCCCCCAAAACCTATTGAAATATAAAAATTTAAAAATTTTAAAAATAAATTTAAAAAATAAAACTAAAATAAGCAAATAAATAAAACATCTGAGATAAACTATTATCATCCTAGTATGTAGACTTCTGGTGGTCTAACTTGATCCAGGAGAGAATTTGGAAATCTAAAAAAATGAATGACATGAACCTTGAAAATTATGCTAAGTAAAAGAAGCCATTCACAAAGGACCATATATTACATAATTTCATTTATAGAAAATGTTCCAAATAGTCAAATCTATAGAGATAGAAAGTAGACTGGTGATTGTGTAGGACTGAGGGATTTGGGTAACATACAGTGATGGCTACAAGGTATGGGTTACTTTTGGGAGTAATGAAAATGGTCTAAAGTTGATTGTGGTGATAGATGCACAAGTCTGTGAATATAAGTGAGTGAATTGTAGAGTATGTGAATTTAATCTCAATAAAGACTTTTTTTAAGTGAAAAAAAAAAAACTAATACTCTTGTTAGTTCATTCTACCCAAGACTGGGTAATTTATAAAGAAAAGAGGTTTAATTGACTCACAGCTCTGCATCTCTGGGGAGGCCTCAGGCAACTCAATCGTGGAGAAAGACACCTCTTCACAGGGTGGCAGAAGAGAGAATGAGTGCTAGCAGGGGAAATGCCAGACGCTTATAAAACCATCAGATCTTGTGAGACTCAGTCATTATCATGAGAACAGCATAGGAGAAACTGCCCCCATGACCCAATTACCTCTCACTGGGTCCTACCCTTGATGTGGGTATTATGGGGATTACAATTCAAGGTGAGATTTGGGTGGGGACATAGAGCCAAACTACATGAAATACCAACTTAGCTTTTATCAAAAAAACAAAAAAACAAAACAAAAAAAAACTATACACACTAACTCTCTCCCTTCTTGCCCCACATTTTGAATTTGTGATGTCACAATTTGCCCTTTCCTATTGCCTATTTCTAAACAACTTGTAGTAGATATCTTTTTTTTTTTTTTTTTTTTTTTTGAGACAGAATCTCACTCTGTTGCCCAGGTTGGAGTGCAGTGGTGTGATCTTGGCTCACTGCAACCTCCACCTCCCAGGTTCCAGTGATTCTCCTGCTTCATTCTGAGTAGCTGAGATTACAGCCACCTGCCACCATGCCTGGCCAAATTTTGTATTTTTAGTAGAGACAAGTTTCACCTTGTTGGCCAGGCTGGTCTCGAACTCCTGACCTCAGGTGATCCGCACACCTCAGCCTCCCAAAATGCTGGGATTACAGGCATGAGCCACCATACCCAACCTAGTAATTATCGTTTTTAATAGTTTTGTCTTTTATTCTACTTAGTAAGGATATAAATGGTTTATACACCACAATTACAATATCAGTGTAACAATTATATTAGCATCCTTTCCTTTCAGTTTGAAGAAATTCCTTTAGCATTTACAGAGTCTTGCTCTGTCGCCTGAGCTGTAGTGCAGTGGCCTGATCTCAGCTCACTGCAAGCTCTGCCTCCCAGGTTTATGCCATTCTCCTGCCTCAGTCTCCGGAGTAGCTGGGACTACAGGCGCCCGCCACCTCGCTTGGCTAGTTTTTTGTATTTTTAGTAGAGACGGGGTTTCACCGTGTTAGCCAGGATGGTCTCGATCTCCTGACCTCGTGATCCGCCCATCTTGGCCTCCCAAAGTGCTAGGATTACAGGCTTGAGCCACCGCGCCCAGCCCCTTTAGCATTTCTTACAGGACAGTTCTGGTAATGATAAATTTCCTCAGCTGTTTGTCTGGGAAAGTATTTCTCTCTTCTTCATTTCTAAGGGATAGTATTCCTGGATATAATATTCTTAGTTTACAGCCTTTTTTCTTCAGCATTCTGAATATATCATTCCACCCCTTTCTGGCCTGTAAGTTTTCTGCTGAGAAGTGTGCTTCCATGTATACTGGATCTCCCTTATAGCAAGGGAGTAAGTAGTAACATACTTGCTTCTTTTCTCTCACTACTTTCAGGATCTTCTCTTTGTCTTTGACCTTCGAGAGTTTGATTATAACATATCTTAGGATATTCTTATTTGGGTTGAATCTCACTGGTGATCTTTGACCTTACTGTACCTGAGTATTTATATCATTCTCCAGGTTTGGAAAGTTTTCTGCTATTTATTTGAATAAGCTTTCTACACCTTTGTCTTTCTCAGTTTCCTCCTTAGCGTCAACATGCGTACTCTTTTGATGTTGTCCCATAGGACCTGTCAGCTTTCTTCATTTTTTCAAACTTTTTGCTCCTCTGATGTGTACTTTCAAATAGTCAATCTTTCAACTTGATTCTTTCTTCAGTTTGATCAATTCTGTTATTGATGATCTCTATTGCATTTTTCATTTTATTCACTGTGTTTTTCAGCTCCAGGATTTCTGTTTGATTTTTTTAAATTATTTCAATCTCTGATAAATTTCTGAATTGGCCCTTTGTGCTTTCTTGAAGTTCATTGAGCTTCTTTTAAATAGCTGGGGTTTTTTGTTTGTTTGAGATGAAGTCTCACTCTGTCACCCAAGCTGGAGTGCTGTGGTGCAATCTCACCTCATTGCAACCTCTGCTTCCGGGTTCAAGCAATTTTCCTGTCTCAGCCTCCCAAGTAGCTGGGACTACAGGCACACACCACCATGCCTGGCTAATTTTTGTATTGTTAGTAGAGACGGGGTTTCGCTATGTTGGCCAGGCTGGTCTCAAATTCCTGACCTTGTGATCCGCCCGCCTCGGCCTCCCAAAGTGCTGGGATTACAGACGTGAGCCACCGCGCCCGGCCTAAATAGCTGTTTTAAATTCTTTAGCTGAGAGATTACACATCTCCATCACTTTAGGGTCAGTCTCTGGCACCTTATTTTGTATGTTAGTAAGGTCATATTTCCCTAAATGTTCCTGATGCTTGTGCATGTGTGACAATGTCTTTGGATTGAGGGGTTAGGTATTTATTTTAGTCTTTACAGTCTGGCTTCGTTTGTGCCTGTCCTTCAGAAGGTCTTCCAGGGATTCTAAGAACTAACTGTTGAGTTTCCTTAGACTATGACCACTTGCAGTCATCTCAGCAACAGAGGATACTCTAAACTCAGGCTTACCACAAGTCTCACAAGGACGTCTAGGTTGATGTGGCTTTCCAGGTCTGATAAACCTGGGTAAGATCCAGCATTCCTGGAATGCTGGCCAGGAACCAGATTCCGCAAGAATGTGCTGGTGGCCCAGATGGGCACGCTTCCCAGTGGGCCTCTGCATGGGCAGGATGGGTCCCCAAAAATAGTGAGATGGGCTGAAGTTGAGACTGCACCCTGCTCAGGATCTGCTGTGGGACACAGGCTGGTTGGCCTGTCTCATTGGCTCAGATGCGCACGCATCACCCAGCAGGTCCCTGCACAAGCAGGGTTATTCCTTGACTACAACAGGAGGGACCAGAGCTGAGACTTGTTCCCCTTGGATCTGCAGTGGAACAGAGGCTATCACATGGGTTCATAGAGGCAGGCATCTCTCAGCAGGTCCCTGCATAGACAGGATAGTTTCTCAACTGCAGCAGGAGGGGATAGAGATGAGACCAGGCCCTCTCAGGATCTGTTGTAGGGCAAAAGCCGGAGAGCCCACCTTCACTGGCTTAGAGAAGTATGTGTGTCCTGGCAAAGTCCCTGCACAGACAAGATAGTTCCTTGATTGCAGCAGGAGTTGCTGGGACTAGGACTGGGCCCCCTTGGGATGTGCTGTGAGACAGAGGCTGGAGAGCCTGTCTCATTGGCCCAGACAAGTATAGGTTTCCCAGTAGATCTAAGCACAGAGAGGATCATTCTCTGATTGCAGCAGGAGGGGCTAGAGCTGAAGCTGTATCCCCTTGAGATCTGTGGTGAGATGAAGGTTGGCAAGCCCAACAAGGAGGCCCATACTCCTGAGTTGTGAGATATGGGCAAGTCTCCCTCCAGATCCTTGTGTGAGCAGCTCTGAGCTGGGATCTTAGCTAAGGGGAGTTGTAGTTGAGTTACAGGGCAACTTTCAGGTTCACTACTGTGACCAATGTCAGTGGACAGATGAACTTTTCCACCAAGGCAGTAGCGTACGCAGTTCCTCCTTGCCCCCTTGGCAGACAGTTTCTGTTACAGGCTCAAAGCCAAATGGAGCTGTAGCCAGGACCTTGGAGGACTGTCATTTCGGAGCTTGAACCTAGGAGCAAGTTTGATGAATCAGCCACCTAGGTTTTAGTCTGCACTCTCAAAATGGCCCTCCAAGACTCCATCGAGGTTTCACAAACACCTACCTGAATCCTGAGGCTCCCACAGACAGATTTCTGACTGTTGATGCATGTAGAATTGTTGTTGTTTTTGTTGTGGGGGGACGTGAGTGGATTACCTTCTGTTCTGTTGTCCTGGTGATGTCACTCTGTTTTTGTCTTTATTATCTCATTTCTTCTACATTGTTCAGGTTTAATTTGTTTCTTTTTCTAATTGTGTGGTATGGCTACTTACACGGTTTTTTAACCTTTCTTTCTAACATGTGAATTTAAGGATTTAAATTTCCCTCTAAGCACGGCTTGAGCTGTAACATGCAAACTTTACATATGTTCTATTTTCATTTTATCATTCTCTTCAAAGTATTTTCTAATTTCTGTGAGTTATTTAGAAATGTATTGTCTGATTTCCAAACATTTGAGGCTTATCTCATTTTTTTTTTGTTATGGATTTCAAGCTTATTCTACTGTGGCCAAGAATATAGTTTATTAGTTCAGTCTTCCAAAATTTGTTGAAGCTTGCTTAATGACCTAACATGTGGTCAATTTTGGTAAATTTTACATGTACACTTAAATGAAAGTTTATTCTTCAATTATTGCATACTGTTCTATACTTGTAAAGTAGATCAAATTTTTTTATTTGAGACAGGGTCTTGCTGTGTTGCCTGGGCTGTTCTCAGGCTCCTAAGCTCAAGTGATCCTCCCACCTCAGCCTCTGAAGTAGCTGCACTACAGGCATGCATCACAGTAACCAGCTTAGAAAAAAATTATTAATTGAGATTTTTCAGGCCCCCTATCTTTTCTAATTTTCCCCACTTTTTCTATCAGTTATGGAAAGAGGTTATTAAAATCACCCACTCTTCAGAACAATTGGCTTTGAATGTTTAAGTTTAAAACAAATAAAATAAAATAAAATCACCCACTATGATTATACATTTAAACACTTTTTCTTTTAGTTCTCTTAATTATTGCTTTATCTATTTTGAGACTGTGATATTCTGTGCATTAAAATTTTAATTTGTTTTAATGTTTCTGATGAGTTGACCTTGGTATCATTATGAAATATCTCTATCTATAGGAATACTTCTTGTTTAAAATATCATTTGTGGACTATAACGTTACCTACTTTCTTTTTGTTAGGTTTGCATGGTACATATTTTCCCCGTTATTTTATGTTAACATATCTTCACCTTCAAAGTATGTCTCTTATAATTTCATTGTTTGGAGATTACATTAATTCTAATTTTAGAAATTTTTGTTTTTTAATTACTTCATTTCACTTAATTACTGATATATTTGCTTTTATATCTGTTATTATTATTATTTGTTTTTTCATTGTGTCAACTCTTCTATATTCCCTTTTCTCTACCTTTTAAAATCTTCTTTGCTAGTTATCATAGTGAGCTAAATAGTGTTCCCCCAAAATTCATGTCCATCCAGAACCTCAGAATGTTACCTTATTTGGAAATACAGTTTTTATAGATGTAATTAAAGTAGAGCTTAGAGTGTGCTGTAAGTCCAATGATGATAATGCCCTTATAAGAGACAGAAAAGGACACACAGACTGCACAGACACATAGTAAGGCCATGTGAAGACAAAGGCAGGGATTGGAGTGATGCAGCCACAAGCCAAGGAATGCCAGAAGTCACCAGAAGCAGGAAAAGACAAGGAAGCACCCTCTCCAGAACCTTTGATGGGAGCATGGCCCTGCCCCTAAAATGCCCTGATTTTGGTCTTCTGGCCTCCTGAGCCATAAGAGAATAAATTTCTGTTGTTTTAAGCCATCCAGTTTGTGGTAATCTGTTATAGTGTCCCTAGGAAACTAATTAAGTTATATATTCTTTTACTATTCCTTCAGTGTTTTAGATGTTACAATACACAACCATGACTTATTAAAATCTTATTTAAGTTACTACTCTTAACACTTCTCAGACAACATAGGATGTTACAACATTTTAAGTCCATTTACTCTCTATCTTGCCTTTTCTATTATTATTATCACATTTTGAAAAACCCTACATATAATTTAAAGATGAGACACATTATTATTATTATTATTATTTGTTGCTTTACGTAGTTGAAATTAATGTAGACTTACATGGATATTTACTTTTTTGTTGCTGTTCATTCCTCTATGCATTTACACCTTCTTTCATCTGACTCATCTTTCTTTTGCCTTAAAAACTCCCCCTCTTTATTTTCTTTAGTAAGGATATGCTGCTAACAAATTATCTGTTTTTGCTTTTTGGAAGTGTCTTTATTTTATGTTTGTGTTTGAAGGATACTTTTGTTGGGTATAGAATTGTAGGTTGTCAGTTATTTTCTTTCAGTCCTTTCAAAGTGTCATTCTGTTGTCCTTTGGCTTCCATTTTTCTGTTGAAAGTTAGTGATAGGTCTTATTTTATGTTATTTTGAAATGAATATGTCCTTTTTATCTGGCTACATATAATATTTCCTTTTGTCCTTCAGTTTTCAGTTATTTGTCTGTGAGTCTAGGCCTAGTTTCCTTTTTTGTAAGTGAGGGCTCTTTTTCTTAATAGACTTTATTTTTAAGAACAGTTTTAGGTTAACAGCAAAGTTAAGAAGAAGGTACAGAGAGTTCCCGTGATAAATAAACCATAGTATGTTTGTCAGTTCACATTGTTGTTCCCTTTTTATTTATTCTAATTGGAATTTGTAACTCATGCAAGTTACACTTGTCTCATTTCATTTGTGTTGAAAAATTATTGGTCAGTATCTCTTTATGGATTACTCCTACCTCTTTTCTCTTTCTCCTGTCTTTCTCGGTTTCCAACTATACATATGTTAGGCCATTTCTCCATGTCCTGTATTCTCTTCTAGATTTTATGTATTTTTCACTATTTGTCTCTCTGTGCATCAGTCCGGATATTTTCTTCTGACCTGTACTCTGTTTTACTAATTCTTGCTTCAGCTGTGCCCACTGTGCTGTTAAACTCATCTACTAAGTTATTTATTTACATTATGGAATTACTGTTTGATTCTTTTTATCATATCTAATTCTCCATTGAAATTACCCATCCTGTCATTTATTAATCACATTTAAACTTATAAATAACATTTAACCTAAAGTCTATGTCTGGTAATTTTACTATGTGGCTTTCTCATGAATTTGTATCTATTATCTGTGTTTCTCTTGATTCTCATTCAATTTTATCTATTTGCATGTTTGGTTGTCTTTGATTGAGTGACAGATACTATATTTGAAAATGTGATATTTTGAGGTTGTACAAGATGTTATCTTCTTTTAGAGAAATTTGCTTTTCCTCCTGTCAGGCAGTTAGAGTAGAAGCAGATTATCATAGATCAATCTGGGAATGATATGATTCCAAATTGGATGTGAATTCTTATGAAGCTGATCTAGCCCTGCAAGGGTCAAAGCTGAAAGGGTGGTGTATTTATTAGGGCCTCTTTTCTCAACAATGAGAGCTCCAGTTTGTCCTCTTGTTACCTCACCTGAACTTTTGTGCTTATCTCTTGGCATGAGCCACCCTCCTTTTACAGCAACCAGTCATAAAACCTCAAGAGTAATCTTTCAAAATACCTAATTCTCCCTCCTCAGAATTTATCGGCTACTCTCCAATTCTAAATCAGTGGGTCCAAAGTGTGTTCTGTGGAAATTCTTCTAGAACTTCCAGTAGGGATGTGGAAGTGGTCAAGCTGCCAGGGGGCTTGTGAACTCCTCCTTCACACACACACACACACACACACACACACACACACAGAGAGAGAGAGAGAGAGAGAGAGAGGGAGACTCCCACAGGCACTTTCTCATTGATCCGATTTCTATATTGCACTTCTCAGATTTTTATTTGAAGAAAGGGGCTTGGAGCTAAAATGATTTGATAACACTTGTCTTAGATAATAGCATCTAAATTATGTACATGAGGCCAGGCACAGTGGCTCACGCCTGTAATCCTAGCATTTTGGAAGGCCAAGGCAGGTGGATTGCTTGAGCTCGGGAGTTCAAGACCAGCCTGGGCAACATGGCAAAAACCCATCTCCATCAACAAACAAAATTAGCCAGGTGTGGTGGTGTATACCTGTAGTCCCAGGTACTCGGGAGGCTGAGGCAGGAGGATTGCTTGAGCCCAGAAGGTTGAGGCTGCAGTGAGCCGAGATTATACCACTGCATTCCAGCCCAGGAGACAAAGTGAGACCCTGTCTCAAAAAAATAGTAAAAATTACAATAAATTATGAACATGGTATACAGAAGTACTTATGATCTCACCTCAGTCTTATTTCTTGCCTCTCATCCCTCACCCCATCCCATGGCCACCCACCATTCTAACCATACTGAATTTTCTTGTCATTCTCTATGCATGGTCCCATTCCCCCATATTTCAGACATTCTATTTCCTGTCTGGAATATTCCTTGACCCACGTTTGCTTAGCAAACTTCTACTGATTCTTCTCTGTTCAGTTCAAGTTGCCTGCTTTGAGAAGTGATCCCTGACTCCCAGGCAAGACTTAGCACTCCTTATTCACTCTGCTGGATTTGGTTTCAACATCTATCCCCTTATTGTTGTTGATTTGCACATCCATCTCCGACTAGACAGTGAGCTCTTTGAGTCAAGGACTGCAGCTTTCATCTTTGTGCTGAACCCTGGGCAGTTTTTGTTGAACAAATTACCGTGCATACTTGTTTTCCCAGGACAATCATAATTTCACATATTCTATTTTATTCAAATGAATGCATAAATTGGCCCATATTTTTCTATATTTGAGGTCCAAATTGCATCTCCCAGACTATCTCTTAGCACCAATAAATGACATAGATATCTTTTGTTATACTAAAAGCCCTGAGTTTTCTGTTTCGAAAATACTGTCACCTTGATTGTATACGTTTCATGTATATAATCTGACTGAGGACCCAGTAAATACTCAGTATAGACTTGTTGACTAATTTCTACTGAGTGGGTTTTGTCCCTAGCCAAGCTCAAAAGGACTCAGTGTCCTTATAAAATATTCTTCATTTCATCTGGCTAGCCTTTGATGTGACAGGCTTCCCCCACTCTGAAAGCCATGAGGGACTATTGTGAGGTCGTCAAAAATTGATGACTCGAAGGTCAGCCCTTATAAAACTTCAAAATCTCTTGTAAATATGAGTCAGCATCTGAGTAATAAGCTTATTTCTATTATAATTAATAATATTTCTGGGGTGGGCCATGTTCTGCACAGTAAGTGCTCCTTGAGAAATCTAATTTTTATACCTAGAACACTATTTTCAAAAGCTGTGGAGATTTTAGTTATGGGAAAATTCAATAACTTTAGTTATTAAAAATTTTAAATGGATCTAAAAACAAAACTCTGGTGCTTGTTTCATATATCTGGATTTTTCCATATTTCCATATTTGGAGTTTGCTTAAAGTAAGGGCCTCCTATATTCTTTTACCATCCACGTCATCTCCACCGGCGCAAGGTGACCTCAATCCTGCCCTGGAGAGCTCAGGTGCAGAGACTTGCACTCTGCTGAGGGAGTCTGGAATGCCCTGTTGTTCATTCCTGTCGCTCAAAGCTCTGACCCCAGAGAAGAGCCAGGGCCCTGGGATGGGTCACTCTCTAAGCTGTTGTCACTCATAAACACCCTTGGTGTAGTCAGGTTTTAACATCACCATATCAGAATAACTGAGGCTATGGAAGCTTCTAGAAAACTTGAAAGGCAATCATGGACGCCAGGACACTGAAACTTCCTTCACACATTTGCCACGTGCCCAACTTGCCCCTGGCTTTCTAATGCCACATCAGGATCTTACCTCTAGGTTGGCGGAGGGTGATGCCATCAGGGTGGAAACTCAGCAACACCTGAGATGCCTGGAGCTGTGCTTCTCTGACGGAGGCACAGACTCCCTGAAAGGGAGGTCCAGAGTGGGGAGGGATGTGGGAGTGATACAGGAGGGAGACAGGAAAGTGCTGGGTAGAGAAAGGCAGGGTCCCTGGCAAAGGCTCTACCCTCAGGCCTGTGCCCACCGACCTAGATGAGAACAGGTATGTCTGTTTCTGTGCCCAATGTTGCATTTCCAAGACCATCCTGGCCTGTCACACTCCCCATCCTGTGCCTATAAAAACCCTCAGACCCTAGTAGGCACAGACACAAGCAATTGGACATCAAGAGGAATTCAACAGCAGAAGAACACACTGGCAGACACCAGCAGACGCCGGCAGGCCATCCATGACGGGACGAGAGTTCAGCTGAGGCCAGTCGGAGGAGGGCCTGTCCACTGGGCGGCCCGACTCAAGGGAAAGTCCACCTTCCCACTCCATCCTCCTTCTGGCCTCTCCATCCATCTCACTGAGAGCTATCACCACTTAACAAAAAACTTTGCACCCATCTCCAAGCCCACGCATGATCTAATTTTTCTGGCATGCTAAGGCAAGAACTCCAGGATACAGAAAGCCCTCTGTCCTTGTGATAAGGCAGAGGGTCTAATCGAGCTGATTAACATAAGCTGCCTGTGGACGGCTAAACTGAAAGAGCGCACTGTAACACACAGCCACTGGGGCTTCAGGAGCTGTAAACACTCTACCCTAGATGCTGCTGTGGGGTTGGAGCCCCACAACCTGCCTGCCTACTCCCGCTAGAGGTTTGAGCAGTGGGGCACCAACGAACTGAGCCACAGCCCCCATCTCACACCCTGAGAGGGGGATGAAGGAATTGTTCCCATTTCAGGAGCAAGAGAGGGGTCTTGAAACATCAAATAAAATTTTTACTGTGGTCAACAAATCAAAATAATCTTTTTAAATTAAAACAAGCACAGAAGTTTTATAAGGGAGACACGATTTACATGGACTGTTAAAGTATGACAACTCATCACAACTTCTGGCTCACTGAGGACCATTTTAGGCAGCATCCAGACCCACGGGACATACTTTTCTCTGTACTCAAGGGCTCTGGTATGGAATATTTTTGAGGCGCTGGCCTCCAGCCAGCCAACCCCAGAGGACTGTGAGTCTCCCAGCTCCCAGCAGAAGAAGGAAAGGAGGTAGCTTCTCAGAGCCATGGCCCTGACCATCCCAATCTGCAAATTTCACTGAGGGATTCGAGGCAGGAACTTGGCACTGGCTCCACGGGAGAGACTCCAGGGTCAGCTGCAAGTTCTCCAGCACTTCACTACATCTAACCGCTGCAGGGTAATGCTCAAGGTGAGAGCACTCAGACAATGTAAGTGAAGTTCAGCTCGAGCAGACACCACCTGGAGCCCAAGGATGCCTGCTGCAATGCCTGGCCAACTTTCCCCCATGCCTTTGTATCTGTCAGGATAGTCTAGGTTAAGCTGTGAAACAAGCAACCCCCAAACCATGTTACAACAAAAAGTTTCATGGTCATGCTGTAAGGAGCTCATCATGGGTGGCTGGGGATTCCACTCAATGTCCCCTGCCTCCAGGATGCAGGCAAATACAGCACCCACCTCCTCAAATATTGCTGGGTTACCATAGTAGAGGGAAAGAAAAAACATCAGCCAGAACTTGTCACATGGTCCAAACCAGCCAGAAGAAACCAGGAAGTGCCATCTAGCCATGTTCCTCAAGGGAAACCAGCTGAAAATATTTAGTGGGCAGCAATGATTACCAATCTTTTCGAAAACCCCAAGCCTGAACTTTTAGGCTGTGTGCCTGGTCCCAGGGGAAAAGTTCAGGCCTAAGGGAGCAGCTGGAAAAGTAGAGGTCCATCTGTTCTGCTGTACCTGCTGAAGTATAGGAAGCACTCACAGGGGTGCATGGATCAGTAGCCCCTACATCTACACAGTCTGCATGCAGTCTGAACCACACGCTTCCTGCCTCCCTGATGCCCTGAGTTGACATGTGGTCTCATGTTCTCCAGCCCTTCCAGGCTCCTTCTGGGTGTGTTGAAGATGCTTTATGATTTTTTTTCTGGGACTACTCAGCAGGAAGGTGGAGTCTGTAGGGGCTGCAAAAGTATTAGAGCAGAGGAAGGGGATGATTCTCTGGACCACGGTTCATCACACCACACAGAGCAATCAATGAAGACTTGTACTAAATCATTACTTTATGTTGCCTAAACCTGCCCGGTATTAAGCACTGCAGGAAAGACAAGAGAAATAAGATATAGTCCCTGTTCTCAGGGAACTTATAATCCAAGAGGTGAGTTAGGACACTATTAGCTTGTATTGTAATTTTTTTCTCAATGCCAAAAGAATGGCACCGATAATAAAAATTATTAGAGTAGCTTGCTGCAGGCGTGATTGGCATGGAGAGACTTAATTGGAAGAATTAGGGCATATGCTGGTCTGGAAAAGGTGTGAGAACTTTGGGTGGGCAAGAGGAGAGGGGAAAAGCATGAGGAAAGGCACAGGAGTGGAAACTCTCATGCCAGCTTTTGACACCTGTGCCCACCATGGAGGGAAAGGCTTTGGAAGCCTCATATATCAATCCAAGGAGGTTTATCTTCATTCTTTTTGCAAATAGAGGTGGGAAGACCAGCACCAGAAATGCTTTGCAATAGATTCCTGTCTTCAGTGGAGGACAGAGCAACTCATCATTACCCTAACTTGGCTGTCTGCAGAGCCCCACCTTCACCCTTACCTCAACCCCTACAAGGAACTTGGTAAAAAGAGACTTTCTTTTAAAATAAGTTTTCTCCACAATACTCAGGACCCATCCCAAAGACATTCTGATTCAGTAGATATGAGATGGGATCCAGAAATTCATATCCTTCACAAGCTTCCCCAGAGACTAATGCAGCTGCTCTGAGAGTCAGGCTTGGAAATTACTACCTAGAGATGGCCCTGGCATATCCGACTCAGCCTGTCAAAAGTGGACTTTTTAAATTGCACACTAAAAATGTCCGTGTCTCTTATTTCTAATCACTGTATTTCTATTGCAGGTGCGCTCTGCAACAGAATAAAACAGTTGGGTCCATTTGACCCAATGCCTTAGGGCTGTCCTGGAATACTTTTTTTTTTCTTTTCTTTTCTTTTTTTAAGACAGTGTCTTGCTCTGTCGCCCAGGCTGGAGTGCAGTGGTGTGATCTCCACTCACTGCAACCTCTGCCTCCTGGGTTCAAGCGATTCTCGTTCGTCGGCCTCCCCAGTAGCTGGGATTACAGGTGCGTGCCACCATGCCTCGCTAATTTTTTCTTTTTTCTTTTTTTTTTCTTTTTTGAGACGGAGTCTCGCTCTGCCGCCCAGGCTGGAGTGCAGTGGCCGGATCTCAGCTCACTGCAAGCTCCGCCTCCCGGGTTCACGCCATTCTCCTACCTCAGCCTCCCGAGTAGCTGGGACTACAGGCGCCCGCCACCTCGCCGGCTAGTTTGTGTGTGTGTGTGTTTTTTAGTAGAGACGGGGTTTCACCGTGTTAGCCAGAATGGTCTCGATCTCCTGACCTCGTGATCCGCCCGTCTCGGCCTCCCAAAGTGCTGGGATTACAGACTTGAGCCACCGCGCCCGGCGGATTTTTTTCTATTTTTAGTAGAGACAGGGTTTCGCCATGTTGCCCAGGCCGGTCTCAAACTCCTGAGCTCAGGCAATCCGCCCAACTTGGCCTCCCAACGTGTTAGAATTACAGGCGTGAGCCACCGCGCCCGGCCCTAAAATGCTGCATATCTTCCTGCCTCAATTTTTTTTTAGGCTGTCATCCAGCTCACACCTCTACTACCACCCTGTGGTCTGAAATGCTCTCTGCCAATTCTTCAAGATCCAGCTCAAATTTTATCTATTCTGTAAGGTCTGCCTTCTTTGAAAACGATTACAGATCTCTCACATATTTTTCTTGTCAGTGTGTGCTAGGCAGTTGGCTAGTCAGTCTTGGGGAATACACAGATGAGCAAGTCGTGTTCCTGAAAGGCAACGCGCCTCTGAAACTACGTAGGGGCCCGTCCAAGGCGCCCTCCTCCCACTGCTCTGGTTGGCCTCTTTAAGAACATTTAAATTTTTTCTCTCCTTGTTTAAAAATACTACCCTTGTTATGGAAAAACAAAAACATGAATTGGAAAAAATCAGAAAAGGCATAAAAACGGCCTGTGATCTATTAAAAGAAAACTACTGAGGCCATGTTGATATATATGCTTCCAAACTTTTCAAAACTATAATTATACATGTACACAGTATATAACGCTACATATGTCCTATATTGTTTTAAAATGTTATTTTTAAAACAAAGACAAGATCGTCCCGGACAGGCTTTTTCTCTTAAAATATCATGAACATCTGTCCCTACCAAGACCTTCACCGAAATACTTTTAAATGATGCTATTGCGTTCCACTGCTCATGCCCCTGAAAAATATTTACTGTAATAAACCCATTACAGAAAATGCTAGCTGGCTGCCTACCGGGGTTTACCGAACTATATTCCTGCTGTTGAAAGTATTTATTCCATTTCAAACACAGATGGGCATGAGTTACATCTGTCTCCCCGCAAAATAGCCCAAACCTCCAGACCCAGGACCTCCGGCAGCAGAAGTGTCCCTGGGGCGGGGTAAGGGGAGCCGGGCCTCCCGGGGCCAGGGGGCCGCCCTGGCCGGAAGCCCGTGCTCGCCCGCGGACGCGGCCAGGCGGGTCCCATGAGGGGGACCCTTTCGGTAACCGAATCCTCGAGCTGTGCCGCGGGGCCAGTGCAGTGACTCCCCCCCGCGCTCCGCAGTCCGGCCGGGGTCGCGGGATCGGCCAGGGTCGCTAGGTCCTCCCG
>NW_012115154.1:17864574-17887110 GCF_000951035.1 Colobus angolensis palliatus | reverse complement strand
CAGGGCCTGGGGCTCCCGCGAATGGGGCACAGGGTCCGCCGGGGCCTACTGCGCCCGTCGGCCGGGTCCCCACTCTGAGCCGAGCCAGAGCGCTGGCGAAACGGTTGTCCCCGCGCCGGGGCCGCCCCACGCCAAGTTCTTTTGGCCCTCCGGGGCTTCCTGCCCCCGCCCCAGCCGCTGTCCCCTCCTTCTGGGTGCCCCCCCCACCCGCGGCTCCTTTCTCTGCCTGGCGCTCCGCCTGTAGGTCCTTCTCCATCTCCCCCGCAGCGGCCTGGTGGCACCTGGGAGGTGTCCGGCTTCGAATCCGCATACACCGACACCCACTACGTGCCCAGCTCCCCGGGGTCGGCTCGGAAGGGAATATAGAGCCAGGCACTTGAACAAGCCCTGTTGAGGCGATAGTCTGTCCTCACAGCAAGCCTGTCGGGTGGGTACTGGTGTTAATCTCTGTCATACAAAAGAAAATCCTAGGGCCTAGAGAAGTTAACTTGCCCAGGATTACCCAGCTGGAAAGTGTGAAAAAAGACACACAGTGGCTCCGTGTATTCAAGGACCAAGCAGACAGGTACGCAGGCAATAATCGTGCAAAACAGAAAGGGGTGAGTGCTGGCGCCCAGGTGGAAGCTTGCGGTGGGCTCCTGGGGAAGGAGCGTCAGGGGGCCGCCTGGTACCGCTGTCCACCCCTCCTGGCCTGATGCTCTGCGCCTCTGTGATTTGAGCCCGGCTTTTAGGGAAGGCTAGAATTTCAGGCCCAGCTAGACCTGTGGTGCTTTCAGGGAGGGAAGAGTGTCTGGGCAAAGGCGCAGAGAGACGGGACAGTGCAGGGCGTGTTCAGGAACAGAAGGGAGTCCATGAACCTGGAGAAGATGGTTTTGGTTTGGAGGCAGTGGGAAATGAGTCCGCAGAGAGAGACTAGGAAGGGGCCTGCGTGGCTGGACTTCATCCTGCGGGTGAGGGATCCGGCTCCTCTTACCATCAGCTCCTCTCAAGCAAAGAGTTTCAGCTCCCCTGGCAGGAGTCTAAGGACAGCCCCACATACTCCAGCCACCTGTCAGTAAGAAGCTGGGCTGGAGTGAGCAGCGCACAGTCGCCACCTCCCACCACATAATGTGAAGGCCTTGCACGGGGCTTCCTGGCCCCATCAGAATTGTAAGAAAACCGTGCACCTTGTTGTCCATGAGTAAAAGACTAATATTTTCTTAATAAAGTAGTTTATGCAGAGGTGCCTTTCATGCCACACAAAGACCGTAATAATGCATGTGGAGGATGGGGAGGATTTCAGTGGATGGGGAGCTGGTGACCAGTTGAAAAGAAGCTTCTGGAGTAAACTCTTGGTATCTGGGATCACGTGACAGGGATTGATCTGAGAAAGGAGAGGTGAGGGAAGGAACAGTGGCCTTAGGCGGAGGATGGACTCAAGCCCAGAACCAAGCCGGCCCACCCAGGTGCTGTGGCACCACCTACTCCTTAAGAGCAAGACTCCCACCCGCATTGGGGTTTTCGCCTAGAAGCAGTTCAGCTTGTCCAGAACCTCCCAGCCTTGAAGACCCTTCAGAGTCCTACCTTGTTTGGGTCCTGCTTCCCTCCAAATAGTCTCTTAAGCACTGTCCTAGACAAGTTTTTTTCTGCCTCTGCTCAAACTCTCCTTTTGTCTGTTTTTTGAGGTGTCCGTCCACATTCTAGTTCTCAGTGACTTTCTCTAAGTTAATCCACATTGGTTTCTAGTAGCCACTTACTCATTTTGAAAATAGTCACCGACCTTTTGTTGAGGAATTATTTTGCAGAATGTTGTAAGGAGGCGTTGATCCTCAGGTCCCGATACCAAGAGCGTCTCTCTGCCCTGTAGGTCCCACATTCAGATGTAGGTGGCCCAAACAGTCCAGCTCCCTACCCAAGGCAAAATGTGCCCATTCTTCCTTTTCCCAGCTGCTGGTCACTGATACACCATGTGAACATTTCCAGTGACAGGGAAGCCCCTCATCTCTAATTAAGATGGTTGCTGCCCATATACAAGTCTAACTTTATGGCATATGTCCATTTTCCTCATCAGACTGCAGGGTATGTCACTGTTCCTGGTACAGCTACAAAAATGTCGGAGGCCATCATTTTTACCTTGAGCGGGTGGGACTTGGGAAAGAGAAAGAATCTTGTATGGCTCATGCAGTGTCAAAAAACTCTGGACTGATGGAGATTTGATGTCATGGGGATTTTAGCTTGTGGGGGAGGGGCAGATGGGAAGGTGACAAAATGTGACTATCCTGGGGGAAGAGGAACTGGCCATTATATTTTTATGTTTATTAAAAGGGGACATGAGATGTTTAAAAAAAAAAAAAAAAGAAAGAAAGAAATTGAGCAATACTCTTGTTTGTGCCGTTTCAGTGAACCAGCTGTTTTTTTTGCTGGGTCATCATCAGTAGACAGTTCCTGTGTAATCATGAGGGGAGGTGCAGGCTGGGCTCTAGTAAATCTGCAGTTTACCATTTCTCCACTAAAATGCTCAGCAATGCTAAGTCACTGTTTACACAGCAAAATTGCACTGGGTACCTGCCATGTGTCAAGGACTGTGGTATGAAAAGACGCAATACCACGTTCAGGGAGCCCACAGTAGAGGCGTGGGTAGGAAATTACTGTGTAGGGTGGTAAGCGCCGTGAGAAGGGTCTGCACTGTGCTGCAGAGGCCTGGAGTAAAGGCACCCACCCAGACATAGACCTAACATACCCAAACAGGTGATTGCCAGCCTGAGGTCTGGCATGTGGTACAGGATAGCCCCACTTGTCCACACATATTAGTGAGAGAGGGGCTCAATGAAGTCAGTGGGTGGAAAGAATGATGCCGGTTTCTTTTTTGTTTCTCAAAGATTTCCCCGTGGACGATGGCAGCCACGATTCAGGCCATGGAGAGGAAGATTGAATCGCAGGCTGCTCGCCTGCTTTCCCTAGAAGGTCGAACCGGGATGGCCGAGAAGAAGCTGGCCGATTGTGAGAAGACAGCTGTGGAGTTCGGGAACCAGCTGGAGGGCAAGTGGGCCGTGCTGGGAACCCTGCTGCAGGAGTACGGGCTGCTGCAGAGACGGCTGGAGAATGTGGAGAACCTGCTGCGCAACAGGAACTTCTGGATCCTGCGGCTGCCCCCGGGCAGCAAGGGGGAGTCCCCCAAGGTAGCCCTGGGATTCCTTGGGGTTGGGGAGGTCAAGCGGCCAAACCTGTGAGCGTGTGGGTGAGCGAGTGTGACACTTGTGGTTCTAGGTGCCCGTGACGTTTGATGATGTGGCCGTGTATTTCTCCGAGCAGGAGTGGGGCAAGCTGGAGGACTGGCAGAAGGAGCTCTACAAGCACGTGATGAGGGGCAACTACGAGACACTGGTCTCCCTGGGTAAGACCTGACACTCATTTCTCTGTTAAATGGGATTTTGCAAGTCCTCAAACTTCTCCCTCCACATAGTTGTTTTCATGACAGTAATATGTAAATCACCAAAAACACTGTTGACCTTGCAAGTTGTTATCTGTTGTGAAAGATGAGCCCTGGGTGATGGAGTTAAAAGCTTCCTTCTCCCTGTGTTGAGTTTCCCAGAATGCCAGGCTGGGAAAGGCGGTGGCTTCTCTCCTACGCAGGCCCAGGGTATGGACCTTTCTGTTCTTGCTGACTTGGAGCAGGAAGGCCCCTTCTGCTCTCAGATCCAGTATGTAGTTGACTCACATTAGAGAAAGACTCTTTCTTTCAGTCTTCTCCTACAAACATACGTGGCTCTTATGGCCACGTGCCTCGAGGTCAGTGGAGAACATGGGCAGACGGTGCTGTTTGCAGCAGACATTGTCTTCACGCCTCAGAACTTTGCTTCCCTCAGCCTGTGGGGCTACTGCTGCTCTCCTTGTTTGATCCTGCCCAGGAAGGGCCTGCACTCTGTTTCTTCCTGGGCTGATTTCCTCTTCCCTGTGGTTTCTGTGTGACCCTGGAGCCGAGGGCAGCAAGGCCTGTTAGAGAGGACAGGAGCAGGTGCAGATGTGAGGTTATGTTTTGTCAGCACAAGTGCACTGCTGTTTAACGTGCGTGCTCTGTAGCAGTTTCTTCACCCTGGCACTGCTGACATTTGGGACCAGGTGATTCTGTGTGTCGGGGCCATCCTCTGCCTCATAGGATGTTCAGCAGCATTTCCTGGTCCAATCACCTCTCCCCCAGCCCTGGGCACGACAACCAGAACTGTCTCTAGACTTTGCCAAATGTCCCCTGGGAAGCAAAATTGCCTGCGGTTGGAAGCTCCTGCTCTGTGACAATCAAGAGATTTTGTTTCTAGACCATTGTTGGTTTTCCGGGCTGACTGTCGCCAGCTCTGACTGGAACATGGCAAAAACTAACCTTCTGTCTTTCCTCAGACTACGCCATCTCCAAGCCCGAGGTCCTCTCCCAGATTGAACAAGGGAAGGAGCCCTGCAACTGGCGCCGCCCTGGCCCCAAGATTCCAGATGTTCCTGTGGACCCGAGTCCAGGTAAGGGCTGGGAGAAGGCCAGGGAGGCATCAGGTGATGTACGGGAAACAGAGATGGGAAGGCCAGAAAGTGTGTGATCTTTCCAGGGAGAGCCGAGGAGAAACAGGAAACTTACAGGTTTTATGTCTGAGTTTTTTATAGTTGAGTTTTAATCTCTAACTTATTCAGCTAATGCTCCAGAAATGAACACTTTCTATCAGGTGGCAAACCTAATCTTTGAGGAAGAGACAAACGCAGGGGACAGGATGAGGGGAGGGAGAGGAGGACACTGAGAGGGAGGGCAGGAGCATAGTGGACCCTTGAACAACGCAGGGACCAGGGGCACTAGCCCTGGTCCCACCCAGCCAAAAATCTACGTATAACTTTTGACTCTCCAAAAAGTTTACTAATAGTCTCCTATTGACCAGAAGCCTTATTGATAATACAGTCAATAACACATATTCTGTATGTTCTATGTGTTACAAAGTGTATACTTACAATAAGCTAGGGAAAAGAAAATGTTACTAGGAAAATCATAAGGAAAAGAAAATAGGCTGGGCGTGGTGGCTCACACCTGTAATCCCAGCACTTTAGGACGCCGAGGCAGGCAGATCACGAGGTGAGGAGATCAAGACCATGCTGGCTAACACAGTGAAACCCCGTCTCTACTAAATATACAAAAAATTAGCTGGACGTGGTGGCGGGCTAATCCCAGCTACTCAGGAGGCTGAGGCAGGAGGATCACCTGAACCCGGGAGGCGGAGCTTGCAGTGAGCCGAGATTGTACCACTGCACTCCAGCCTGGGCGACAGAGCAAGACTCTGTCTCAAAAAAAAAAAAAAAAAAGATATTTACTACTCATTAAGTGGAAGTGAGTCATCATAAAGGTCATCCTCATTGTCATCTTCAGATTGAGTAGACTGAAGGAAGAGGAGGGGTTGGTCTTGCTGTCTCAGGCGTGGCAGAGGCAGAAGAAAATCCACTTAGAAGTGGGCCTGCATAGTTCAAACCCATGTTGTTCAAGGTCAGCTGTATATTGACAACAAAATTAATTCAAAGCTTTGCAAAGAGTCAGCCTTGCCTCGAAGAACCAACCTTAATTTAAACCCATAGCAGCTGTAGAACATACACCCATTGGTCAGCCTTGTGGTTCGGTATGATTAGAAGCACACATTTATTTAAGGTGAATCTGGTTACCAGAAATCAGTGTCTCAGATTTCCCTGGAGCCAGTCAGCACCTTTGAAAGTTAAGGAAAGGACAGGTGGACACAGGAGAAAAACCAAATTCCGAAAGTGAAGACCTGCTGGGTCATTTGACCACGGAGACCACATCTCTGCAAGGCTCGACCCCTGATTCCTCCAGGAGACCCGCCCTTGACCGTCCCACCTGCCTTGGTTTTCCCTTTCGCCTGACACTGAGAATGGTGGTATTCTACAGAGGCCCTCCTGTACTGCACTTGTGTGAAATTAAATGCATCCCCCATGTTCGTCATCTCATGTCAGTCAGATTTGCACTTTCCTAAGGGCAGAAGCATGTTCCGAGCTGGGCGCTTTGCCAGTCGTCATCAGGACATTGACAGTTTAGTTCTACAGATGTATTTGGAGAATTTTCTAGGTGTCAAGGACAGTGCTGAACGCTAGAGGACAGAAAGATGGCTGAGAACACATACTATTGGGCTGGAAAAGAGGGTTACAACCCATGCGCATCCAGCTTCCTAGCCTGGGTGGGAGGTTCTGGGTGGGTGGGTTTCGTTGTATTCACACCGTGTGTGGAGGCTTCCCTCACTTCCAGAGCATCATTAAACGAGAATAAAGAGGGTCTTCGAAATATGCTGGTTACTGGTAAGACACTGTAACACTCTCTAGCTGCATCGTTTGATGTTCAGCAGCTCTACCTGAATGGTGGCCTCTACCCACCATTAGACAAGATGAGTAGACACAAACTCCACTGTCCACCTTGAGCCTGTTGGCAGGGATTCTGTGTGGCCTTTCTCTCTCTCCCCTTTGAGAAGCCAGGACTCCCAGCTCATCCCTTGCCACATTTGGCCTTGCCCATCCCTTGTGAGACCTCACCTCCCCTTCTCCTCACCTCCTGCACATCCCTCCACTGAACCTTGTGGGATTCAGGGCTTAGCAGACCACGCAGGTCCTGAGTGCTCCCTGCTCGGACTGAGCTCCAGGAGACTGCAGCCCTCTGAGTGCTTGTCATCCTCTTCCCTGCCTCCCTCTGAGCCCAGGCCCACCGGGGACAGGGTCCTGACCCCTGAGATTGTGCCTCTGCCAGCCTCAATCCCTGTCTGGAGACCCTGCCTTTGGGTCTCAGGCCTTGTCTTTTTGCTGCTTCTGCAGACCTTCCCTCTCTTCTTGTCACTCTTCCTGCCCTCAGTCTTGGCCATGGCAGCCTCCATGCGGATGGTCCTGTGCCCCCTCCACCCATCCCACAGCCATCCGTGACTGTGATGACCGTGACTGCACCACACCCACCATCTCCATCTCCAACACACCACTCCCCAGCCGCCTCCTGCCGTCCCTTCAATTCCCTGTCTGGTGTCCTGATTCCAGCAATTTCCAGTCCTTCAAGACCTGCAAGCCATCAACCCTGCTGCCTTTTCACTGCCCTAGCTCATCCTCATTTCCCTCCATGCCTACCACTGTGGTTCCCCCTTGCACACAGCCTCAGCGCTCTTACCCGTTTTGGTCATTGTATCCACCTGTGAAATCCATTGGTGTTCTGCACCTGCAGCCAAGCAGCTGCGCGTGACTGCAGAGAACCAGGTAAGCTGGCTGCTGATGTCACATGACATTCACGACCAGCAACTTCAGTGGGTGCTCTGCCACACTGTCACACTGTGTCTCCTTAGCCCAGGGGCAAGCAAACTGTGGCTGAGGGCCAAACCTAGCTCATCTGTTTGTGTATGATGCACAACTGAGAATAGTTTTATATTTTAACCCTTTTTTTAAAAATTATAGAGAAACACACCACTCGCACAGCCCTCCCCACGCCATCTTCCTGCACCTGTGCCCCCTTCTCTGCCTTCACTCCTGTGACTGCTAAACTGTCAGCCCTCCAGCCAAAGTTCTCCTTCAATCTGGCGCCAGATCCCACCTCATGCCACCGTCTCAAGAGCAACACATGCAATCATGCCTTGACCTCTACCCCTGCAGCCCCTGTCTGCTTCTCTGTTCCCCTTTGTGGCAGAGCCCCTCGGGGACATCTGCGCTTGCTGTCTCCTGCCCCTTCCCTCCCACTCTGTTACCTCTTCCACCAAAACCTCTCCAACCTTCGTTACCAGGGCCCTCCATGGTGCTGAAAGGTCTGTCTTCTTACTTGGCCTTGTCCCCTCTACTCTGCCATCTAGGCCCATTATCTACTGCTAAGGTTGTCACCAGCCCCTTTCCTCCTGCTCTGATCCCCCAGAGTCTCGTCTCAGCCCAGCAGAGTGATCCCTTTTAGACCCAAGTCGGACGCAAGTCCTGGCTTTCCATCTGACCCGCACCATCGGCTCACCTCCTCCACTTTTCTCTCACTCTGCCCAGCTGCATCATCCACGTTGCTGTCCCCTCTGCCCTGTGCCAAGGCCTTCACAGTGCCCTCTACTGGGAGTGCTCCTTAGGCAGGTCCCACCTGCAGGCCTTTCCTGTCATTGGTACTGCAGCCCCTCCCCACCCAGGACTCCGGGCCTCCTCTCCTGCTTTGGGTCTTCCGTGTCAGACAGCGTCACGTCATATATATGTTTCCTATTTATACATTCATCATATGTCAGGTCTCCATTAGAATGTCAATTTCAAAAGTAGAAAGATTTTTATCTGTTTAATCATTCTAGGAACCTAGAATATTGCCTAGTACAGAGTAGGAATTCAGTAATTCAATAACTATTTGCTGAATGTATGCTGTTTCAAAATTTAAAACGTGTGTGTGTGTGTGAAATAATGTATTTCTGATACCATTTAAATCCCTTTTTAGGTCTCCCAGGCCTCCCTAGGGCAACCCCTTGTTCTGAATTTTCTGTGTTTATTCTTCCTATCCACATTTTAAAACGTCTGCTGTGTACTTTGGTAGCTGTAAACAATATATAGTATGGTTTTTTTGTGTTCTGAAAAATTACATAGATGTTGTTATATTTATCACTCATTATTCTTATTTCAGACGTATCCATGTTGATACATGTAGATCAAGTTCATTCTTTTTAACAGATGGTTAATATTCCAGAAGCAACTATATTGTAATTTATTTTCCATTCCTCCACTGATTGGCACTTAAGCTTTTTCTGATTGTTCACTCTCACAAGCGATACTGTAGTGAGCGTTCTTGCGCCTGTTTCTTTGTGCCCCTGTGGGGATGCTACTCCAGGAAACAGACCCAGCAGTGGCCTCACCATGTCGTAGGCTTGATTTCACCTTTTCTGCTACTGTGTGGCCCTCCCCCGGGTACCCAGTGCCAACAGGTGCTCCTAGAACTTGCTTCCTAACATCTTTGCCCAGTTTCCATAATTACATTTTTGCCAGCCTGATGGGGGTGAGGTGGCCTCTCGTTTCAACTTGTATTTTCCCTACTGTTAGTGAATATGTGCACCCTTTTTATATGATTATTTGGCTGCTTCTCCGGTGAATTGTCTTCTGTTTTTCTGTTGAGATATTCTTCATTTTCTTATTGATTCACGGCTTCTTTGTGTGTGTTCTAGATACGAATCCTTTCTCTTATTTGCATTACAAACATTTTCTCCATGTCAGTGGTAGGTCTTTTAACGCTGTAGTTCTTTCTTGTATGCAAGTTTTCACTGTCGAACCAGAGTCAAACATGTCAGTCTTTTCCTTTATGATCTGTGCTTTTTCTGTAGTAAGAGATCTTTGCTTGCCTCACTCAAGGTCAGAAAGATATTCTCTCTTTTTTTATAAATTTTTAAAAGTTTTGCTTTTCAAATTTAAGTCTTCAATTTATCTAGAATTAAAATATGCGTAGCTTGCAAGGGAGGGTTTCAGTTTTTCCTCCGACATCGATGGTCTGATTTTCCAGCAAAGTTTGCTGAATGTGTTAGCTTTTCTTCACTGATGTGTGATGCGATCTGTCCTGAGGCGCTTTCTGCATGTGCACAAGGCTGTTTCTGGGTGCTTTCTTCTGTGTCATTGGTCTATTTGTCAGTCTCTGCACCAACACCTTGCTCTTTTAGCTTCATAATAAGCCTTGATACCTAGTAGACTAATTCTTCTCTACTTGTTGTTCCAAAAATTGTCTTGGCTATTCTTGGATCTTTATTCTTTTATATGAATTTTGGGATCTGTATGTCAAGTTCCTAAGAAAATCCTGTTGGAAATTTGATTGGAACTGCATTTACTTTACAGTCTAATTTCTGGAGAATCGCTCTCATGACAACATTAGCCTTTCTAATAACTGGAAGACTCATTTATTGAAGGCTTGCTTCTATGTGCTTGAGTAACATTTTACAGTTTTCTCCTAATAGTTGTTTTTCATTATAAATGGGAGTTTTACAGTTTATTACATGTATTAATAGTTATTGCAGGTGTACAGGTATGCTGTTGACTTTCATTTAAAAAAAAATCTTGCTCTCATGTCTAATGGTTTGTTTCTTTATATTGTCTTGCATCTTTTATGTAGATTATTATATCCCCTACAAATCATACAAAGATTGTGTCTGCTTTTTAACTTTTTATAACTTTATTTTTCTTGTTTAGCAGTTTGACTAGGACATTGTTGAATAGCAGCAGTGATAGTGGCATCCACACAGTGATAGTGGCATCCTGTCTGTGGACAAGATATATTTCTAGAGTTTTAGCCTTAAGTATGATTTTTGCCTTTGGCTTTTGAAAATACTGTGGAAGACATTTCTTTCTAACTGGGCTACCCAAAAGTTTTTATTGCAAACAAGTGTTACATTGTATCAGATGCTTTCCTTTTTAAAAATATTGTGTTTTGCTTCTTTAAAAACAGCAGTCCCCAACCTTTTTGGCACCAGAGACCAGTTTTATGGAAGACAATTTTTCCACCGATGGGGGGCCAGGAGGATGGTTTGGGGATGAAACTGTTCCATCTCATAAGAAGGGAGTGTGACCCAGACCCCTCGCATGCACAGTTCACAATAAGAGTTTGCGCTGCTGTGAGACTCTAATGCCACCACTGATCTGACAGGAGGCATAGCTCAGTCGGTAATGCCAGCGATGGAGAGTGGCCGTAAATACAGATGAAGCTTCACTTGCTCGTCTTCCACCCACCCCCTGCTGTGCAGTCCAGGTTCCCCAGGGCATGGGGACCCCTGTTTTACAACATTGTTACTGTGTATTATACATAACAACAAACAAAATATATACAGAACAAAATTCATATGACATTTAGAGATTAGTAGTAAACCCGTATTCGCAACACCCAGCATGAGAGAGAGACCGCAACTTGAACCTCCTGGACCCCCGTCCTTCCCTGATCACACCCCTTCCTTCCTTTTATAGTGTACATAAACTGAAAATTCAGAAATAGAGTCCCTTGCCTTTCTTTACATTTTTATTCTCTCAGTTTGTATCCTAAGTAATACATTTGGTTTTACCTGCTTTTGAACTTTTTTTTTTTTTTGAGGCGGAGTCTCGCTCTGTCGCCCCCCTGGAGTGCAGTGGCCGGATCTCAGCTCACTGCAAGCTCCGCCTCCTGGGTTTACGCCATTCTCCTGCCTCAGCCTCCCGAGTAGCTGGGACTACAGGCGCCCGCCACCTCGCCCGGCTAGTTTTTTTGTATTTTTAGTAGAGACGGGGTTTCATCGTGTTAGCCAGGATGGTCTCGATCTCCTGACCTCGTGATCCGCCCGTCTCGGCCTCCCAAAGTGCTGGGATTACAGGCTTGAGCCACCGCGCCCGGCCTGAACTTTTTATAAATGGAATCATACCACATATGTTTTTCTTTAACCTGGTTTTCTCATTTGCCATTATGTTTTTGAGAGCCATCTATGTTAATGAGCTGTAGCTCATTCATTTTCATGATTTTCAGCACTTTACAGTTTTGTATTTTATGACCATAACACAACGTATTTATTCCTTCTACTGTTGGTGGGTGTTCGTGTTGTTTCTTTCTTTTTTTTTTTTAGCTGTTTTTGCTGTTGTGAACATTCTTATGCATATGTAAAAGTTTCTCTAGGTGTAGATCCAGGAGTGGAACTGCTGGGCCATAGGAAAGAAGAGACACGTGTTCAAACTTTTCCAGGTGATGTCAAGTGGGGATACCGGCTGGTATTCCCAGGAGGGCCTGGGGGTTCCAATCACACCTTATCCTCACCAGCCTGGGAAATGCTGTTTTTATTTCTGCCCATTTGGTATGAGGGAAATGGTTTAAAATTTATGGTTTAAAACTTGGATTTTCCTAATTAATGAGATTGAACATTACATCCTCTATTTGTGAGCTATTTGTCCTTCCTCTTCTGTGAAATGTGTGTTTATGTCTTCTGTGCATTTTTTTAAGTTGTGTTTTGTTGATAGAGTCTTGCTCTGTTGCTCAGGCTAGAGTGCAGTGGTACAATCTTGGCTCACTACAACCTCCGCCTCCCGGGTTCAAGTAATTCTCCTGCCTCAGCCTCCCAAGTAGCTGGGAATACAGGTGGGCATCACCACGCCCAGCTAATTTTTGTATTTTTAGTAGAGACAGTGTTTCACCATGTTGGCCAGACTGGTCTTGAACTCCTGACCTTAAGTGATCTCTGCCTGTCTCGGCCTCCCAAAATGCTGCGATTACAGGCAAGAACCACCGTGCCTGGCCTGTAAATGTTCTTTACGTATTCTAAATATTAATCTTTTTGTCAACTATGTGTGTTGCTGTTATCTTTTCCATTTGTAGTATATTTTAAAGAAGAGATGCTTTTCATTTTAAAGTACTTAGATTTACTAGTCTTTCCTTTATGGTTTATCCTTTTTGTGCCTTAAACAATTAAGAAATGTTTACGTTCTTCAATGCTGTAGCGCACCAGTGCACCTTCTCATATTTCCTACTAAGGGTTTTCAGAGTTCATCTTTCATGTTCGAGTTCTTCATCCTTCAGAAATGGACTTTTGTGGTGCTCTGAGGTGGAGACCCTGCTTCTTTTTCACTGCACTTTGGCTCTTCTTTCCCTTTGCTCTTTCAGATAAACCCTCAAATTGCCTTATCAAGTTCCATGAAAAATTCCAGTTGGGGTTATGGTTGCAATTGCATTCCATCTATTAACATTTTGGAGAGAATTGACACTTTTACTATATTCAGTCATGTTACCTGTGAATGCCCTAAGTCTCTCCATTTGGTTTGTCTATAATGTCGCAATGAAGTTTTATATTTATATTAAAGTCTTGGACATATTTTATTAGATATATATTCCTAGGTTCTTTTTTTTTTAAAAAAAAATCACTTTTGTCGGTGCTATCTTTTTTTTAAATTGTATTTTCTGTTTGTTGCTGTTGGGGACTTGAGGGCAGAGAATACCCCTCTCTAAATGCTTTTTCTCCCGTCACAAGAGCTCATTCAAATGTCTCTGCCCTTTATGCAGAATTATGCCTTGAATTATCAGTAATAAAAATAGCTTAGCCTCACCTGTCTTCCTCTTTTTGTTTTGTTTCTGTGTTTGTTAAGACCCTTGATAAGGAAGAAAAATTGTAATTGATAGGCTTTCTCAAAAACCTCACAGTATTAATATATAAAAATGTAATTGTCTTTCATTTATTTAACGATCTAGGAACCCTACTAAAATTTTCATTAATGCTAATAACCTTTCTATTGTCTAATCATTCTCAGATTTTCTGAAAAGTTAATCATATCTATGAGTAATAATTTCTTTTTAAATATTTATGGGTTTTTTTTTCTTGTTTTATTGTGTTGACTGAGAACTCCCAGAAAATCCTTAAATAGAAATGATGATACCAGGTATCCTATTGGTTCATTATTTTAAAGAGAACACTTTTTAACTTTTCACATTGAGTATAATATTTGCTAAAGATTTTGTTTACAAATATCCTTTATCTGGCTAAAGAAGTTTCCTTTGTCTGTGGTTGGCTAGGTGTTTCTAACAGTAATGACTTGAATTTTATATAATTTCTTTTGGTATCCATTGAGATGATTATGTGTTTTTTTTCCTTAACCTGATAGTAAGGCAAATTATGTTACTTTCTAATGTTGAAACAACCTTGCAGTCTTGGAATAAACCTAACTTTGTCATGATCCTTTATGTACGTTGCTGTATGCTAATTATTTTGTTTAGGATTTTTGAATCTTTGTTCATGGATGAGATGGGCTTGTAATTTCCTCAGACCGTCTTTGTCTGGTTTTGGTATTAAAAATATGAGCTATGATGTATTCATTCTGTTTTTAAATTTCAGAGAGTTTTTGTAATGTTGGAATTATCTATTCCTTGAATGTTTAGTAGAAAACACCGGTGGGGCCATCTGAGCCTGAAGTTTTCTTGGTGGGGAAGATTTTTTACTACCAATTTAATTTATTTTAGTTATAGCACTATTCGGGTTTTCTATTTCTTCTTTAGTTTTGGCAGGTTGAAATTTTTCTAGGAATTTGTCAGTTTCCCCAGAATTTTCAAATTACTTGGAATAACATAATATCCTCTATATCTTTTAAATCTCTGCTACATTTATCATTATGTTCCCTTTTTCATTCTTCCAACTGGTTATTGGTGCTGTCTCTCCCATTCTCTTGATAATCTTGCTAGAGGTGAATTGGTTTAATAGTCTCTTCAAAGAACCAACTTTAACTATATTCTATCTTTGTCTTCCCTTTTATTAGTTTATGATACTCTTATATGTATTATCTCCTTCTACGTTTGAAAAGGTTTTTAAATGTTATTTATTTTCTAATGTCTTGCATTGACTGCTTAACCCATTAATTTTTGACCCGTGTTTTGTTTTTGTTTTTTTTTTTTTTACACGATGTCTCGCTCTGTCGCCAGGCTTACAGTGGCATGATCTTGGGTCACTGCAATCTCCACTTCCCGGGTTTGAGCCATTCTCCTACCTCAGCCTCCTGAGTAGCTGGGACTACAGGCACGAGCCACCACACCCAGCTAATTTTTGTATTTTTAGTAAAGACGGGGTTTCACCATGTTGGCCAGGATGGTCTCAATCTCCTGACCTCGTGATCTGCCACAGCCTCCCAAAGTGCTGGGATTATAGGCTTGAGCCACTGCTCCCGGCCCCTGTGTTTTCTTTTTTAATATAAACATACAAGGCTATAAAATTTCCTCTGAGTACCATTGTAGCTGTGGCCTATACATTTTGATAGATAATATTTTCATTAATATTGGGTTCCAGATATCTTCTAATTTTCATTGCTATTTTTTTCTTAGACTCAGATTATTTAGAAAGCAATATATTTTAAAATTTTAGTATGTATGGGAGTTATTGATTTCAAACTTAATTATGTTGTAGCTAGAAAATGCAGTGTGTAAAATACTAGTCATTTAAATTTTGCTGAAGTCTGTTTCATGACCTAGAAAGTGTTCATTTTTCCTTAATGCTCTGTGTAGCTTAAAAAGCTTGTGTTTTCTGTGTTTGGAATCTATTTTGGTTCCTTTGATCAGGTTTATTGGTAGAGTTGGTCAAATTTTATGTAACCTTTAGTTAGCTAGATTTATCAATTACAGAGATACATCAAAATTCCCCACTGCAAGGATGGATTTGCTCATTTCTCCCTAGAGTTTTATCACTTTTGCTTTATTATTTTGAAGCTGTATTATAAGCTTAAAAAATTAGAGTTATTGAGTAGGCGCGGTGGCTCGCGCCTGTAATCCTAGCGCTTTGGGAGGCTGAGACGGGTGGATCACCTCAGGTCAGGAGTTTGAGGCCAGCCTGGCCAACATGGCGAAACCCCATCTCTACTAAAGATACAAAAAATAGCTAGGCATGGTAGCACACATCTGTAATCCCAGTTACTCGGGAAGCTGAGGCAGGAGAATCACTTTAACCCGGGAAGTGGAGGTTGTAGTGAGCCGAGATTGCACCGTTACGGTCCAGCCAGTGTGACAGCAAGACTCCATCTCAAATAAAAAAACTTCAGAATTATTTTATCTTCCTGGTTAGTTTACTATTATGCAGTAATTCTTTTTATTTCTATGAATATTTTTACTTTTAAAGTTTATTTCATGTGATATGGTATAGCTAAATCATTTCTTTACATTGTTCTGGCTTAGTACATCTTTCATTCTTTTACGTTGCTTTCTGCGTCCTTCTGTTTAGGTATGTCTCTTGTAAACAGCAGATAGCTGGGGGATTTGTTTGGTTTTAGTCTGATAATCTTTACCTTTACCTTTTAAATATTCAAACAGTAACCACTATCCACATGTAGCTACTGAGCACTTGGAATGTGTTATAAGGATAAAATACATACCACATTTCAAAAACCATGAACAAAAACAAGCCATGTGTACAAAACATGTGTGTATAAAATAACATAAATCATTTTATATTGATTTTGAAATAACATTTTCAATATCTTGGGCTAAATAAAATATACTGTTAAAATGTATTTCACCTGTTCTTACTTTTTTAACATGACTACCAGAATACTTAAAATTAGATATGTGGTTCACATTCTTTTTTCTTCTTAGCTCTAGTCTAGACCATTTACATTGATTATGGTTATTAGTTTATTTGGATTATTTTCTACCATCTTAAACTGTGCGTTAATCTTTAGTTCTGCCTTTTCTGTATTTTTCCTGCCCCTCCTTTGGGAATTATTCATTTAGGTTTTTCCTTTTCAAACTTTTGTTATTTTTAATTAATTTGACAGTTAATGTATTCTATTTCTATTGTTATAGAGGAGTCTTTAGAAATTTTTTCTTCCTTTAGAAGTTATTTTTTGTGGGTCTGATGGTAATGAACCCTCACTATGTGTGTGTATATGAGTTTATATATGTTCATATGTGTGAAAATATCTTTATTCCATCCCTATACAGTGAGTCCTCTGTATTTATGTGTTCCACATTTGTGGATTCAAGTAACTGCACATTTGAAATATTCAGGAAAAAAGGTGTCTACTAAACATATACAGACGTTTTTCTTGTCATTATTCTCTGAACAATACAGAGTAATAACTATCTACATAGCATTTATACCATATTAGGTATTATAAGTAATCTAGAGGTAATTTAAAGTATACAGGAGGATGTGTGTGGGTTATATGCAAATACTATACCAGTTTATATAAGAGACTTGAGCATTGTGGATTTTGGTATCCATGGTGTGCCCTAGAACCAATCCCCCACTGACACCAAGGGACAACTGTAGTGGAAAGACATAATTTTAGCTTGAGTGTTATTTTCTCTTAGCTTTTGGAGATAATTTGCCCCTTTTTTCTGGGCTTTTGTTGTTGTTATTGAGAATCTGCCACCAGTCTAATCAGGATTCCTTTGTGGATGATCTGCATTTTTTCTTTCCCTGCTTTTAGGTCTCTTGTCTTGGTGTTCTGCAGTTTTACTACAATGTGTCTAGATGTGGGTTTATTTTCTTTTATCCTGCTGTAATCACTAAAATGTTTCACCAATTTGGGAAAATGTGTTATCTTCCCTCTTTGAATTTTGCCTTGCCCCCTTTCTCTCTAACCTTTTATTCTGGAACTTTTTCATATTATCCTTTAAAACTTCAAACCCCTCTTTATATTTTCAGCTCAGTCTCTATGTTGAGGTTGGAATAATTGTTTTTTTGTTTTTTTTTGTTTTGAGATGGAGTCTTGCTCTGTCAACCAGGCTGGAGTGCAGTGGTGCGACTTGGCTCACGGCAAGCTCCGCCTCCCGGGTTCCCGCCATTCTCCTGCCTCAGCCTCCCAAGTAGCTGGGACTACAGGCGCCCGCCGCCATGCCCGGCTAATTTTTTGCATTTTTAGTAGAGACGGGGTTTCGCCATGTTAGCCAGGATGGTCTCGATCTCCTGACCTCATGATCCGCCCGCCTCGGCCTCCCAAAGTGCTGGGATTACAGGCGTGAGCCACCGTGCCCGGCCAGTTATTTTTTCTTACCACTCTAACGTTATATTTGATTCTTTTTCAAAATTTGGTCAGTTTTGATAGTCTTGTTTCCTCATACTTTCACTCTCCTTTTTTATTTCTGTAAATAATCTCATTGATTATTTGAAAGCTATGTTTAAAATGCTTTCCTCCTGAGAATGTGTATGTGTTCCTCGGCTAGTCATCTGATGCCAGTGCAGACTTAGGACCACTTCAAGCTACAGTCTTGACCTGGAAGTTTTTGGACCACAGTGGCCCTCCTGAGTAGCTAGGACCACAGGGGATGCCACCATGCCTGGCTAACTTTTTTTAAAAAACTTTTTTTTTCCCCTCTGTGGAGACAGGGTCTTCTATGTTGCCTAGGCTGGCTTTTTTTGTTTGTTTATTTGAGACAGGGTCTCACCCTGTCACCAGCCTGAAGTGTAGTGGCGCAAACATGGCTCACTGCAGCCTCAAACTCCTGGGCTCAAGAGCTCCTCCCACCTCGGCCTCCCAGAGTGCTGAGATTACAGATGTGAGCCACTGTACCCAGCCTACTCAGCAATTTTAGATATTCCACATTGGGAGGAATTTCTGTTTCTTTGCACATCTAGCCAGCCATATGTCAGAAATAAAAGAGCTAAATGTTGTTTTTACATCTGTTGAGATGATTATTGTTTTTGCTATTAATCTTAACTTTGTTCATTATATTTTCTAGTATTATCCCTGAGCTCTCAGAATAAACCCAATGTGTTCTTAATATATTATGTCTTTTTCTTTTTTGAAAATATATTGCTGGGTTTGATTTGTAATTCTTTCATTTAGAATCTTTACATATCTGTTCATATATGAGATTATTTTTTAAATTTGTTCATATACGACCCCTCTAGTTTGTGCAACAAAAATTGTCTTAGCCTCATAAAATGAGTTGACAGATGTTTTCTCTCAACATTTGAAGATATTCCATGATCTTCTGATATCCTAGTTGCTGAAGAAAATCTACTCTTAGTCTGAATATCATTATTGTCTCTTGGGTACCTTTTAAGATTTTTCTCTTTGTCTTTCCTATGGTTCCATTTCACATGAATGTTGTCTAGGTTTGTTTGTTTGTTTGTTTTATTACCTACTTGGGAATTGGTCTGTTCCTTCAAACTGTGGACTTACAATGCCGTCAGTTTTGGAAATTTCTCAACCATTATTTCTTTACCTATTGCCATTACTCTTTTCTCCATTTTCTTCTTCTGGGATTTCTACCAGCATGTGTTGGAATTTCTCATTCTATCCTCCATGTCTCTTTAACTTTTTCATATTTTTCATTCTTTATCTCTCAATGTTGTACTTTGGATTATTTCCCTGGGTCTCTCTCCCAAGTCACTAATATTCTCTCTAGCTGTGTTCAGTCTGTTGTTGTTGAGCCAGAGCCATCCATTTGAGTTTTTCATTTCCATAACTGCCTCTGTCATTTCTGGAATGTTGAGTTCTTTTTCAAATCTACCTTTTTCAAAATAATTTACTATTCTTGCCTTAAAGATTCTGTTCTTTATCTCTTTGATGATCTTAGACATACTTAGGTTACTGTATCATTCAGCCTCTCCTTTTTTTCTGTAGTTCTTGGGAGTGAACTCTGCCATGACTATCATGGCCATTTGGCACCTCTTCTGTTTTGTAAGTTTTAGTTTTTCTTCTGGTTTTAGTTTTCCCTTAGGAGCCCCCTGTGGACTGCATTGTGTGGGTGCCCCTCTGAGGCAGATCTGCATTTGCCCATGCTGGGGCCTCCTAAGTTGCCATGGCTCTCAGCCAGTTTTTCTGTGAATTTCTCAGTTTATGGTGTCTGCCCGTGTGGGTAGTGTGAATTCTGTGTGGACATGGGATTCCAAGTTTTTATGCGTTTCTTTCCCACACATAGCCCTGGACAAGTAGGCTGCTTCCTGGTGGCTCCCGCAGGCAGATGGAGTTTTCCTAGTCCCCATCTCACAGACAGGCCACAGCCTATGGCTCCTGGCTTCAGGCAGGTGGCTCGGCCACACTCCCAGCCTCACATGGACATGAAAGCCCAGCCCCTAAGGCCTGTATCCTATTCCAACAACTCTAGGTCGCTTGCCTTCCACTGTAACTCTTGATTGGACTTTGTGTGTTCTCTGTCATTCTTACCTCTGGGATCTTTTCTTTTGCACTCACTTAAATATATGAGGGGGGTAAGGTTTTGGGGGGACTTGGGGTTCACTTTTGTCCAGGATTTCTGTGTTTCAAGTGAGGGCAGGCCATCCCCAGGGCAACTCAGTCTCCCCCTGGACTGGCAGCCTAGCCCTGAGAATGTGCTTGTGTATTCTTCCCCTCCCCCACCTCACCCTTTCCTGCCCTACCCGCATTCCCAATACCATGTGACCTGAGGCTCTGCCCTAGGTCCCCATCCTATTTGCTGCTGCCTCCCTTCCCACCAGGCTCTTTTGCTGTTGGACCCTTGTAAGGCCCCTGCGTCTACCTTTCCAGCTAGGTGCGTGTCTGCCCCAGACCTCTTGGGGCCATGATGCTGTATCCTCACACTCGCTCCCTTTCCTAGGCTCGGGCCCCCCAGTTCCCGCCCCAGACCTCTTGATGCAGATCAAGCAGGAGGGTGAGCTCCAGCTCCAGGAGCAGCAGGCCCTGGGGGTGGAGGCATGGGCAGCCGGGCAGCCAGATATCGGGGAGGAGCCCTGGGGCCTCAGCCAGCTGGATTCCGGAGCAGGAGACATCTCCACGGACGCCACCTCTAGTAAGTGGCTGAGACGGGGACATAAGGAATGAGTTTCAGGGATCACGGGAGGGACAGGGGAGGGCTCATGGCCGCATGGGGGAGCTGTGGGCCCTCAACACTTCCGACCTGACAACTTTAGAAATTTTCCCATCTTAAGGTGGGACTGTACTAAAGGACTCGTCTCGAGCTTCTCTCGGGTTGCAGATGCTGTTCCTGGGCGTCTCTCTGGCCCTGTTCCAGTGGCCCCTGCATAACTGTGCGGCCGCTCCTCTTGCCCCATCTTTGGGCAAGTCACTGGCTGCCTCTATTCAAGACGGGCCCATGTGAAACACAGCAGTGATGTCTGAGCTTCCCACTGCCTCAGAGTGGGGGACAAAAGAACTGGGATCAGAGAGGCTAGGTCCTCGTGCTCACTCAGAAAAGCCCCCAGTGGGGAGGACCTCAGAGCTTAGCCTGCTCTCCTCCCCAGCAGTCTTCTGTCCTCCCCATCCCTCCCCTAACCCACAGGCTCTGTTCTCCCCTTACTGCAGGTGTCCATTCCAACTTTTCCACCACCATCCCACCCACCTCCTGGCAGGCGGATCTCCCTCCTCACCATCCCTCTTCAGCATGCTCGGACGGGACCCTGAAGCTCAACACAGCAGCCTCCACAGAAGGTACGGGTGGCAACAGGAGGAAGGGAAGGGCCATGCTTGCCTGTGGGGAGTACCTCCGTCCAGGCGTCCCATTTTCATTGGTGAACTGCTCTGACCTTCCAGCCAATAGACATTAGGGTGTCTGCACTCTTATGACCCTTTGCACATTCTGTTCTTTATCTCCTTCCCAAATCTTAGGCGTCCGCAGCCCTTCTTGAGGACATCCATGTTTCAGTCTGTTGCTTTTTCATATGGTGTTAAGTGGTGTATTCTAATAAGCTGATCGATTGAAGGATATACCTCCTCCCCAGGCTTAAGCAACTGTGGCTTCTCTCTGGCATGGAAGAAAACAAAACTGAACTGAAACCACTTCTTAGATATTGGTACTACCAAAGACAGGTGTCTGAAAGCCGATTTCAGAAGAACTGCCACCAAATTTATCTGTTAGCTTTCTGTTTACTTGTTTGAAAGCCCAGTCACCTGTTACTTTAATAACGTCATATTTTAGCACCCAAAACACGTGCTAATAGCTAAGATCCCTGGTGTGAAACCTCAGAATGTGAAGTTCAAGTACACTTATATAAAATCAAAGACATTCTTACTCACTAATGTTTTTATCATTAGCTAGTGGGTCCATTTATTGAATGCTGCTGCATGTCAAATAGCTCACTAAGGCACTTTCAGACATGTCTGGTTTAATCCTCACACCTGTGAAGTGGGCATTCACAGATGAGCTGTGGGTTAGGAACTGCCTGCAGCCCACAGCTGGTGTGTGGCGGAGCTGTCTGAACCCCCATTCCCTGCACTGCGGTGGGGCACACTACCTGCAGCAGTCCGAATTCCTTTCTGAGGATCAATTCATGCTCAGCCTTAACAACCACACTGAAAAATGGAACCTGGGGAGCAGATATGGTGGCTTTTCCTGTGGTGAAGGTGCCAGAACACTGGTGTCCTCGGGTGGGAGGCAGCCTCACAACCACTAGGCTGCTCTGCTGAGCTGCCCTCTGGGCTCAGCCACAAGGGCCTTGGTGGAGTTCGTGTGGCCAAGCAGCTGCTGAGCAGGTGATGGTGGCAGATTGTGGCTCGCTCAGCAGGTAAGGGACAGGTCAGTATCTGTCTTTTTGTCTTTCTCAGCAGATGTAAAAATTGTCATAAAAACAGAAGTCCAGGAAGAGGAGGTGGTGGCCACACCTGTACATCCTACTGACCTAGAGGCTCACGGGACCCTGTTTGGACCAGGCCAAGCCACACGGTTTTTCCCTAGTCCTGCCCAGGAAGGAGCCTGGGAAAGCCAGGGCAGCTCCTTCCCCAGCCAGGACCCTGTGCTGGGGCTACGAGAGCCCGCCCGGCCTGAGAGGGACATGAGTGAGCTCAGCCCTGCTGTGGCCCAGGAGGAGACCCCTCCTGGGGACTGGCTCTTCGGGGGGGTCCGGTGGGGCTGGAATTTCCGGTGTAAACCGCCAGTGGGCCTGAACCCCCGGACGGGGCCGGAGGGGCTTCCTTACTCCTCCCCAGATAACGGAGAGGCCGTCTTGGACCCCAGCCAGGCCCCGAGGCCCTTCAACGAACCCTGTAAATACCCTGGCCGGACCAAAGGCTTTGGCCACAAGCCAGGGCTGAAGAAGCACCCCGCGGCGCCCCCCGGGGGCCGGCCCTTCACCTGTGCCACGTGTGGGAAGAGCTTCCAGCTGCAGGTCAGCCTGAGCGCGCACCAGCGCAGCTGTGGGTTGCCCGACGGGTCGGGCCCTGGCACAGGCA
>NW_012115154.1:17849845-17864199 GCF_000951035.1 Colobus angolensis palliatus | reverse complement strand
CCGCAAGGACCACCTCCGCAAGCACCAGCGCAACCATGCGGCGGGCGCCAAGACCCCGGCCCGAGGCCAGCCACTCCCGACGCCGCCCGCACCACCCGACCCCTTCAAGAGCCCCGCCTCCAAAGGACCTTTGGCCTCCACAGACCTTGTGACCGACTGGACTTGTGGCCTCAGCGTCCTGGGACCCACCGATGGCGGGGACATGTGAGCGCCCCGAGCCCCGTGACCCCGGCTGGCCGCACGTGTAAAAAGCCCAGTGTGCAGGCAGCGGGGCGGCGTGGAAGCTTCAGGCAGACGCGGGACGGGGAGAACCCAAATGTCCAAGTTGCTGAACTGATGATCACTGGAGAAGGAGACACTATCCACCAGGACAGCTGCCACCTCGAAACCAAGTAGAATTCTCTGTGAAATGGGAGCGCTGTAGAATTTTAAGTAATTTAATTGCAAACCTGTTTTTTTTTTTTTTTTTTTTTAATTCTTGAGGAAAAAGCTGGAAAATAGTAATAGGGCCATTTAAATTTTGTAGGTACTTTTGGTTTTCAGGGCTTGCATTTCTGTCAGTATCTCACTGAGTCTGATAGTGTGTTGGAAGGTTAGCCAGTTGGGGACCCCTGGCCCGCTGACTCCTGGGGGTGGGATCTCGTGGGCACCCTTGCGCTGCCCAGGTGGGCTGAGTGAGCCTAGAGTACCAAGCCCTTGGGCAGTGAGGGCCATTGGGTCCCTTGGAGCACACCTCAGCGCAGCAGGAAGGACCCTTCCAGGAATAGCGTTTGCATTTCCCAGCTTGCCTCTCCTGAAAAGGTCCCCAAAAGCGCCGGCCCCAACTTGTCTCTGTTTCAGGCCATCTGCGGTACCCGTCCCCATCCCAAGGGCACTTGGTGGTGTCTCCTAGTGTGTGACTCCTAGGCCTCATAAGGACGAGTTGTCTGAAATCACAGCATTAGGTCTGGAGAGATGGAGAAGCTGAAACTGGGGAGCTACACCACCCCGGGAGCAAAGCCTGGCCGCCCACCCCCACCTGGGGCTGCCTCCCACTCCGTAAGATGCTTCTGTCTCCTGTTCACTTTGTGTGGTGGTTTCTTATTTTCAAAATGCATCTCATTTGATCATTACTGTGACCTTGGGAAGCAGCAGGACAGGGATTTCTTTTTAGAGGTGCAAACCGCTCAGAGGGGACACACCTCGGCCTCTCACTGTGGGTACACATGGTGTGCCATGAGTGGGGAAGAGCAACAGGCGAGACGTCTCATCCTACTGGAACATCATTGCGGGGAAGCAGAGATTTCCAGGTTTTCCCTCTTAAAATATTTGTCCCACACCGACAAGAGTCCAGTCACCAGGCCTCGAAGGAACTTCTGCTTGTAGCAGCCACCTCCCCTGTGCCCTAGCCTCCTTAGCATGTGCACTCTCAGACCTGTTGGGGGCACTTGGAGGGCCCAGCTCACAAGACTGGGTATGGGGGCCAAGTGGCTTGTTCATTCCAGCATCTAACATCATAAAGGTGGGCCCAGATTTCTTAATTCGACCACAGTGCTGTTCCTACCACACAAATATCCATTCCTGTTTTGTTGAAGCAGCCACTGGTCCTCTTGTCTCCCCTGCAGAGGGAGGGACCTGGCAGCGCCCATTCATTCAGCCCCCTCATGCGTACTTTTATTAGGCAATAGACTAGTTAAGAAAATTGTTTCTATGTACTGTATATTTTGTACCTGTTTACACTTCTAATATTGATATAACTGATATTTTGAAAAATAAGAGAAAACATCCTGTTAAAATAAAACCTAACCAGCACCAAGGCGGTTTGTTGGGTTCCATTCCTAGGCGTGTGTCTTTGTCACTGATGCCCCCAAACATGCCCTCCAAGGGGCTGTCCGGTCAGCTTTCATAATGCCCTCCTTCTGGGCTTGGTCACCTGGACCCAGACAGGTGACTGACCTTGAGAACTAGGAATGGAAGATTCCAGAGAAATTTGACTCTGTGAAGAGAAACTGACATTTAGAGAGAGAATCAAAACACATCAAATCACTTTCCAACAGGATATAAACATAGTTTATGTCATTACATTGTATATGATTTGAGATGACATACATGAAGATAGGAAAGTCTGGGAGAGAAATTGCAGAGTATCCAAGGTAAATGGATGTTGGATGCTTTCTTCTTGCATGTTTTTGGGGTTTTGTTTTGTTTTGAGGCAGAGTCTTGCTCTGTTGCCCAGGCTGGAGTATAGTGGTGTAATCCCGGCTCACTGCAACCTCTGCCTCCTGGGTTCAAGTGATTCTCCTGCCTCAGCCTCCCAAGTAGCTGGGATTACAGCTACCAGCCACCACACCTGGCTTAATTTTTGTGTTTTTAGTAGAGACGGGGTTTCACTATGTTGGCCAGCCTGGCCTCAAACTCACGATCTCAGGTGATCTGCCCACCTTGGCCTCCCAGGATGCTGGGATTACAGGCGTGAGCCACCACACCCGGCCTCTTCTTGCATCTTTTCTTGGCTGGGCATGAGGTGAAGAAAGGATCGTGATGCCTGTAGTTGTAATCCAGGTCTTAGAGCAAAGTCTAGCCAATGGCAGTTGAGCCAGACTAGCACCCATATTCCCATCAGCCAGAGTTAATAATCATTACCATTTTATCTCGAGTTTTCAGTCTTCTGTTTCGGTCATAGCCTTTTTAAGAAAATGAAAATGTCAAATCCACCTTAATTTTTGCCACAGAGGGCATGGGAGAAGATCTGCCCTGGCTGCTGTGAGGATGACTGGGGATGGGAACGTGCTGCCCTCCTTGTCAGCCCTGACCTCTCTGCTGTGCTTCTGGTCCACCTGCTCCCTGGCTGAGTCTGGAGTAGCCTCTGGTGTCTGTCCAGCTTGGGGCACCTCTTTACCCCATACCCTCCCCAGTGATCTTGTGTGTTCTCACACTCTCTCTCATCCACACACCACATGCAGAAATCTGGAGTATCGTGGCCAGAATCCTGGTGCTTGGTTTCCTAAATGAAGCACTCCTTGGTCTCTGGTTTGGGTGCCTCTCACCAAGACAGAGAACACAGGTAGCAACGGGTTTGGGCAGGGGAGTTGAGTTCTGCTTCCTACATCCAGAGGAGGTGCCCAGTCAGTTGTGAAGGAGACCAGAGGAGTACCAGCGAATGAGGGGGCCACCACTCCCCACGGACTTCCTGGGAACTCTTGTACTACCACTGTCCCAAAGCATCATGCTTGGCCAAGCACAGGGTTCCCTTCCTCTAGTAGTTTCCTGCTGCTGCTGCTGCTGCTGCTATAACAAATGATAAGGAACCCAGTGGCTGAAACCAGCACATGTTTATCTTACCATTCTGGTGATCAGAGTCCAGAATGAGTTCTGGAACCAAAATCAAGATATCGTGAGGGCAGAATTGCTTCCAGAGGCAGAGGCTTCAGAGGAAAATTCATTTCCTCCCCCTTTCCAACCTCTAAGTCTCCCTCCATTCTTTGGCTTGTGGCCCCTTCCTCTACAGGAGTCACTCTGACCTCTGTTTTCATTGTCACATCTTTTTCTGACTCACTGCCCTGCCTTCCTTTCATTAAAGACCCTTGGGATTACATTGGGCTCACTTAGATAATCTCTCCCTCTCAAGATCCAAACCTAACCAAGTCTGCAAAGTCCCTTTTGCTACATAAGGTTAACACATTCATAGGTTCTGGGGACTAGGATGTGGACATCCTGGGCAAAGGGGTGTGTGTTCAGCTTACCACACCTCCCAAAACTCAGGGCAACCCTCATTGCTTCTCTGAGGCCAGGCCAAATACTCCCTGGGACGTTCATATATATTCTGGCACTGAAATAACTTGTGCCAAAATGAGAACATTTGAAGTTCATCATTCCAGCCATTCCTTCATCTTGGCCACCCTCTGTTGCCCATCAAAAGGTGCTCATTTGCTGTTGCCTCCTCTTGACATCTTTTCCTTCATCTTTTTACAGTTTTGTTTTCTTATTCCTGATGCTTCTGAAGATGGCCCCCTCCCTCCAACTCTTTCCATTGTTAAGTAGCAGTGCAGCATCATTGTCATGTTCACAGGCAGACTGAAGACAAGATGGGTTAAGCTGCACTTTAACCATCTCAATAGCATCAAGATCTTTGAAGATTGCCCTGGCCACTTGTAACTATTACACTGACATTCCTCTGACATTTGTCAATCATTTTTCCACACTGAAGGCTTGTTAGAGGTCTCTCTGGGCCTTAAGTCTGTAACTCCTACCCCCACCCTGCCCCAGTCCATCCTTCATACTGACCCGGGGGGCCTTTTTAACTGGTAAGTCTGCTTACTGAGGCTCCCTGATGTAAAGTACTCCAGTGGCTCCCCGTCATCTGCTTGCTGAAATGCATACTTCAGCATAGCACATCCAGCCCCTCATGAGGGCACTCCTTCCTTGTTCTCCTGCTCCTCTGCTTGCATCTCACCCTCTAGACAAACCGAACTGCCAGCCTTTCCCTAAGCACTATGCCGTTCCCACTGCATGTCGTGTCCTTCCCCTCCTCATGGACCACTTGGTGCACTCCCACTTTCCCCCGGGTCTTGGCCCAAAGCATCACCCAGCCTTCCCTGATCTCTCCAGGTGGAACTGATACCTCCCCTGTTTTTCCCAGACCCCTGCTCAGGCTCCGTCTGTCACCTCTTGAGACCATCTCTCACTTTGTGTGTAAAAGTTGTCTGTTTAAAAATGAGGCAAGAGGCTGGGCATGGTGGCTCATGCCTGTAATCCTAGCACTTTGGGAGGCCGAAACAGGCAGAACAGGAGGTCCCAGCTACTAGGGAGAATGGGCAGGAGAACTGCTTGAACCCAGGAGGTGGAGGTTACAGTGAGCCAAGATCATGCCATTGCACTCCAACCTGGGCAACAAGAATGAAACTCCATCTCAAAAAATAAAAAAATTTAAAAAATTTAAAAATGAGGCAAGAAACGTAAAAGTCATAAGGAGGCCTTTATTCCCTGACAGCTATAAAATGAAGTTTCTAATTTTGTTGTAATTGTCAAGTTTCTTTTAACCCAGAGTTGTACAGTTGTACCCGATTATTTAAAGACATTAAAAACACAGTTTAGACATGAAATACATACACTTAAATAATTACGTTTTATAAAAAAATTTGGTCAGAGTCATAAATGCAAATATTGTGGATTGTATGACCCAACTACATCTGGAAGTTCCAGATAGGACCTCATAAACATAACTTTTTTTTTTCTTTTTTTGAGACGGAGTCTCGCCCTGTCGCCCAGGCTGGAGTGCAATGGCCCGGTCACGGCTCACTGCAAGCTCCGCCTCCCAAGTTCAGGCCATTCCCCTGTCTCAGCCTCCCGAGTAGCTGGGACTACGGCGCCTGCCACCACACCCGGCTAATTTTTTTTTTGTATTGTTAGTAGAGACAGGGGTTCACCGTGTTAGCGAGGATGGTATAGGTCTCCTGACCTCGTGCTCCACCCGCCTCGGCCTCCCAAAGTGCTGGGATTACAGGCACGAGTCACCACCGCAGCTGGCCAAACATAGCTTTAAATATGGAGCTAAGATAGAATGAAATAAAAGGAAACTCCAGTGTTCCCCAAATGAAGGCAAAACTGTACACCCAAGTTGTCAGCACATGGGTCGCTGCTGGGCCTACCTGGAGTGGGGTCAGGAGAAGGATATGTAGGCCTTAGGCCAGCAGAGACAAAAACTGGCACCTCCACATGAAGCCCCTTGAGGCCTCATTTTCGAGGGCCTCATCTTCATTAAGCACATGGTTCAGAAAAAAATGCATCCCAACAACAAAGGATGATGTGTTAGTTGCATCTCTGGGAAGCAGACACTGAGACACGGCTTGGAGTTCAGGAGGTCTACTGGGGAATAATGCCTGTAGAAGATAAATGGGGGAGGAAGCAGGATCTTTCAGGCAAGTCTTAGGCCACAAGGCAGGGCCAATACCTGTGAAAGGAAAGAGGTAAGGAAGCAGGAACAGAGCAGGATGTGGATCTGAGTTTCAGCCAACCCGATGAGGGGCTCAAGAGCAAATATTGCCTCTCAGAGAAGTTCCATGTTGGGCAGAAATAACCAGGCCCTAGGACCCCACCTGCTCAGCCATGGACTGGGACTGCCCAAGACAAGCATGAAAACCAACGCATTTCCTGAAGGGGTTCACTACTTGAGCTGTTAGCAGGGCACCTTGCAACTGAATAGTAAGTTTCCTGAATGGAGATGTGAGTGGCGGAGCTCCACGGCTGCCACAGACAACAGAGAGCTTATCTGTTTCAGGCTGGACTCTAGGTGATGGCACCAGAGGGGGTGGTATCTTCCTTTAGAATTCAAAACCACAGCTAGTACCTCATACAGGTTTGTGATTCAAATGTACATTATCCACTGGGCTGATACACTGACATAAAAATTGGCCTTAGCCCAGTGATAGCACTTGAGGTTTCTGACTGAAGCAAATTCAAAAACAGGAGGAACCATCCTATAATCCAGACCACAAGCCCTGATCAGTGTAAGCTCATAGTCACATGTTGCAAAATCCACAAGGAAACAATCCACCATCAGTGAGAACACAAGCAGTGGATTAAAATCCAAGAGCTTGAATTCATGTAAAGATAATCCAGAAGAGAATATAAAATGAGTATTTTTGTAATGTAAGACTAATAGAGGCCACAAAGTAGAAAAAGCAGAGTGGGAAAAGCATAGAACTAGAAATCACTAAACCCTAACATAAAACAAGATACTAGGAGTGCAAAAGTCTCTAATTTTTTAAAAAAATCAAGATACTATAAAAAAAGAAAGTGGTATTTGAAAAAGAAAAAGAAACCAACAGAATTTCTAGAATATATAAAATATATACTCATTGAAAATTTTTTAATGGACTGGTGAAACTGCAGAACTAGATACAGCTGAAAAGAATTAGTTAAATCAAAGCTAGCTTTGATAAGAAAAGTACCCAGAATGAAGGACACAGAAAATTGTGGACAGAAACATGACATTTTAACAGCATAGGCTAGGAATATTTGCCATGCCTCTATCTAATCAGATGCTCTCTTCTAGAAAGCAATGGTTAGGAAATCTGGAGAAAAGAAACTTTTTTAAAAAAAAGAATGGCTAACAATTTTCACAATTTGATGAAAGATATAAATCTTCAAATTTAAGAAGCACAAGTCCTGAATAAGGTAAATAGAATGTAAACCAAAAATAAAATCCTAAGCTCCCCAACTGACTGATGGACCCTTCCCTCAGCCAAGGGCATTCCAAAGCTAACCTGAAAAACTAGTTCAGGCTATGATGGGAAGTGGAGGTCGGACATACCTCATTATACCCGCCCTCTGTTGGAATTCAGGCACAGCTGACTAGCATTAACATTAAAATGGAGATCCCAAGACTGCCAGAAAAGACTTTTTGTAGCAATAAGACACAATTTCTAGCCTGACTCTAGTATAGCATCACATGAAAAATAGCAGGCCCTGAAAAAATTGAAGTGTTTTATCCCAAAACTTATTTATTTGACATATTTTGAAATGGCCCTGCCAAGCTGTCTCTTGAGGGTAAAAATCTACATTCTATAGAAAATCCTTGTTTCTTTCCAGGTCTTTTCCATGATCCAGGAGACAATTAACTAAGTCTGGCATCTTTTTAGGTCTCATAAGAGCTCTGAAGCCTGCTCCCTGAAGGTTTCATCTGCATGATAAAACCTCGGTCTTCACAACCCCTTATCTTAACCTAGACATTCCTTCCTATTGATTCCAGGTCTTTAGATAATAACTCAGTCAATTGCCAATCAGAAAATCTTTGAATCCACCTATGTCCTGGAAGGCCCTGCTTCCAGTTTTCCTGCCCTTCCAGACCAAACCAATGTACGTCTTACATGTATTGATTGACGTCTTGTGTCTCCCTAAAATATAAAAAACCAAGCTGTAGCCCAGCCACTTTGGATCCCCTGGGGCTGTGACATGGGCCATTGGTCACTCCTTTTTTTTCTTTGTTGACTTCTTGGTCACTCATATTTGGCTCAGAAAAAAAATCTCTTCAAATATTTTATAGTTTGTTTTCATCAACAAAAGGTAAAGTCACATATAAAAATATTGTGATAAAACTATCAAACACCAAAAACAAAGAGGACATCCTGAAAACAACCAGAGGAAAAAACCAGATTGGCTTCTAAGGAAAACTACTAGATTGACAATAGACTCTTTTATGGTAAACATGGAAGTCAGAAGACAATGGACTAACATCTACAAAGTGGTAAGGGAAAATACTGTCAATGAAGATTTTATACCCTGATCAACTATCATACAACAGCAAAACCAAGTAAAGATATTTTCAGAAAATAAAAACTGAGGTATTCCATTCATAGACCCTCACTGGAAACAAATTATTAGGGACTATCTTTCGGGAAGAAGAAACTTGAACTCAGTAGGTAAATCCAGTAGGAGAAGGATATAAGAAGAAACAATGGTAAGAAAAAATATCAGTAAATGTGGGTAAATCTTAACATGCATTGACTTTATAAAACAATATAAATTTTAGGGATACAAAAAAATGGAACTAAAATACTAGAAAACAATCACATGTAAGGTGGACGGAGTATGATTAAAATGAAAGTACTCTATGGTCCTTGTGACTTCAAGAAAAGGGCAGAGATATCAATTACATATAGACTTTGTGAGTCAAACACACGTTTAAAATGTTCATTAAAACTGCTAGATGAATAGAAATAGAATGTTACCTAGAAGAGGGAGAAAATTTGAATGAAGAAAGTTTCATTAATCTAATAGAAGGCAGGGAAAGGGAGAAAGAAGTGATGAAAAGATCATAAAATAAAATGATGAAAAAAATCGAAATACATCTGTATTCACTACAAATATAAACAAAATAAGCTTTCTAGTTTAAAAATAAGCTGTCAGATTATAAAAGAAAACAAAAATCCAGCTCTATGCTTTTAAGTTTTAGGAGTATTCATTCATTGGAGCATAACCATAAAATAGTTTTCCTTTTTCTTCATGACTACCCTGTAATTGTGCTATATCAACCCTTCCTTGCTTTCCAGCTGTTTGATATCATATGACATCTTGTCAAAATTCTAATACTATATTTCATCATTTTCTGTTATAAGGAAAGTCTCATTTCAGTCTTAGTGTGAGGCACATTTGAACTCTGAGTGAAGCTCAACACAGAACTCAGGTCCCCTCAACTCTGGTTCAGGCTAGATCTACCTTGGGGTGAAGAGAACATGTGGTCTGCTCTTCAGACCCTGTCATGCTTCCCTCCCAGACACTAGCCTAAGCCTTCACAAAGCTTCACTTTTGGCTTTATAAGGTCAAAAAGGAGGTAGAAGAGAATGTGCTTACATCTGTTGATGGAGAACCTTCATTCAGCTTGGTTCCACCTGTGACTGCAGGCATCTGCTGGTATGGTAGCGTCCAGGTAAGTGGGGTAGTGCTCAGCTTCACCCTCACCTGCTCTGACACTGAGAATCACTCATAAGAGAGGGATCTGCAAAGTATTGACCCTAACTCTTTCTCAGGGGCAGACATCTCATCCTGTGGCCTGTGGCTCACAGCAGCCACAGAGTCCCTGCCCCTCCCATTCATCTCTGTGTTCTGTCCCAGGGAGGCAAGGAAGCTGATGAGGTCTCATTGCACCATCAGGTTGAGAGGAATTGGGATGGAGTGGGAATAGCCCCACCTGTCCCCTATGTTGCTTTAAGCCCTACTCTGATGAGTTACTTCTTCAGAAATCGACATGAAATACTGTTTCCATGATTCAGTACATCCATACACTTCAGGAGACACATATTAAAGGCCTCCTCTTCTTCCCTACAGTGGAAGATGGAGACCGAAAAGGCTCATGAGCCATGTCTTAGGCTCCAACAAAAGGAGACCAAGACTCTCTCATGTGGTGGAAAGGGAAGGAATAGCCAACAATCTCCCTCTCTTGAAGTCTTCTTTTTCTGTGTATGGGGGTAGTGGTGTCAGTGGTGGGCCAGTCCTGAGGTGGTACCTCCTGGTCAGCTCTGTAAGTGACTGTCTCAACTCCTTTCGGCCACATGAAGTTAAAATGTGGGGTTCCTCACAACTATTGTCCTTAGTACTGAGCCTTAACCTCAATTCCCAGACACAGGCAAAACGATGCTTGACATCCTGTCACGTGATGTTTGCAAGCAATATACCTAAAACTTGAGGGCACAAAATAGTTCAAAGTGGCCGGGCGCGGTGGCCCAAGCCTGTAATCCCAGCACTTTGGGAGGCCGAGACGGGCGGATCACGAGGTCAGGAGATCGAGACCATCCTGGCGAACACGGTGAAACCCCGTCTCTACTAAAAAAATACAAAAAACTAGCCGGGCGAGGTGGCGGGCGCCTGTAGTCCCAGCTACTAGGGAGGCTGAGGCAGGAGAATGGCGTAAACCCGGAAGGCGGAGCTTGCAGTGAGCTGAGATCGCGCCACTGCACTCCAGCCTGGGCGACAGAGCGAGACTCTGTCTCAAAAAAAAAAAAAAAAAAAAGTTCAAAGTAACTCACTGGACAGAAAAAGATATACCAGCAAACATTAACCAAAAGAAAGCTGGAGCATTAATATTACTGGACAAAACAGGCTTTAATGCAAAAAGCATTACTACGATAAATAAGATCACAATGTTATGAGAAAAAAATGAGGTTCAATGTTCCTAACAACATGGCCTCAAAATACATAATGCAAAAAATGACAGAATTACAAAGAAAAAAAAGGAAAAATCACAATAGAAGATTTCTACATACTTCTCTCTGTAATTGATAAAGAAAAATTAGTAAGGATATAGAAAATTTCAAAAGCATATTCAACTAGTCTCGTCGAAACAATTAGAGATTTTGTTCTTTTCAAGTATACATGGAATATTTACAAAAATAGGTTGCAAAGCAAATTACAACAAATTCCAAATAACATATTTTACTCAGGCTACTCTTTAAAACCACAATGCAGTAATCAAAAATAAATAATAATATACAAAATGTTTTTAAAAAGAAGAACCATTTACTGAAGAAAATACAAAACACTTTTTGCTAACAATTTAATACTGTTTTTGGAACAATTCCTATTGTGATAAATTCGTCACAAAAATCTGCAGCTGATTGCACAATATTTAGTATTAATGTGCAAATACACAGTTGGTAGTCTTGTGGGAGGAAAAGAAACCAAGAGTATACGCAATTATAGGAGTAAATTCATATTAAGCATGTAATTTTGTGAAATGAAATACGTACTACTGAGAAACACAAAGGACTGAACTACGGAAAATGCAGCAGCATGACTGAGTCTCAAAAGCAGTGTGCTGACTAAAGGAACCTACATACAGAAGAGTGTATATGTATGATTCCGTTTCTATGAAAAGGCAAAAGTAATCTACCATGGCAGAACACAGATGCATGGATTCATCAGAACTCAAAGACTGAAAAAGAACAAAGGGAACTTTCTTCAGTAATGAAACGCTTTATTTATTTATTTATTTATTTATTTATTTATTTATTTATTTATTTATTTTGAGACAGAGTTTTTGCTCTCTTGCCCAGGCTGGAGTACAGTGGCACAATCTTGGCTCACTGCAACCTCCACCTCCCAGGTTCAAGCGATTCTCCTGCCTCAGCCTCCTGCGTAGCTGGGACTACAGGTGCCTGCCACCATGACCAGCTAATTTTTGTATTTTTGGTACAGATGGGGTTTCACCATGTTGGCCAGGCTGGTCTCGAACTCCTGACCTCAGGTGATCCACCTGCCTTGGCCTCCCAAAGTGCTAGGATTACAGGCGTGAGCCACCGTGCCCAGCTGAAATGTTTTATAACTTGATGGCAGGTATGGAGTACATAAGTCTTTGCATTTGTCAAAGCTAGACAAGCCATAAACTCGAAATCTGCATTACACTGCATATAAATAATACTTTAATTTAAAAATGTTTTAATGTTTATGCAACACTTACCATGAAACATGTTAAAAGACAGGCTGGGAGAAGATATTTGCCATCTGCACATCTAACAAGGTATTGTGGAGACTATATACATAAACATCAAATGTATGCTAACAACAGTATAAAAGATGGTAGGGATAACCTGTTGTAAGGTTATCGCACCATATGTGAAGTGGCATAATTTATGTAGACTGTTAAAAAATTAAAGATGTATATTGTAAAACTGAGGACAACCATTATATGTAACTAGTAAAAGAATGGTGAAAATAGAAATTACTAAAAAATAGAGTATTAATATAAAAATAGAATTTAAAAATAAACCTCAACCCCAAAGCAGGCAGAGAGAGACAGAGAGAAAAAGAGAGAGAGAGAGAGAGGTATCACTGAACAGCTGGAACACATAGAAAATAACTAGTAAGATGGTAGATTTAAATGCAATCGTATTAGTAATTACATTAAATGTTTGGTGATATGATTAACATCCAGAATAGATTTTTAATGAAACACCTATAAGCCAATAAGAAAAAGATCTCACAACAGAAACATTGGCAAATGATATGAAGAGGAAATTTACAGAGGAAGAAACCAAATGTCTCGTAAACATGAAAAGATGGCTAACTTCATTAATACAAATACAAATTAAAATAATGAGCTACCATTTCACACTCATCATGTCGGCAAACGTTCTGAGTCCATTATCAGTAAGTATGAGCCACGATGGGGAAAGAGAAAATTACACGATGGTGGATGTGTAAGTGGGCACCATCCCTTCAGTGGGCAGTTCGGGAAGCCAGGGAAAGATGAAGGTGCTCTTGCCATCCAGAGTCCCATGTCTAGGCGTCTCTCGAGACGCACTTTAGCAGTGCACAATGAGACATGCATGCAGATGTCACCGGCAGCAGGTTTGTTCTCATTCCTCTAGGGGGAATGGAACGTAAACTGTGGTTTATGTATTCAATGAAATACTATATTGTGGGTAAAATGAATGAACCAGATATTCTTGTTTAAACACGTCTGTATCTCAAAAACAAAATGACCCATGGAAAAAAGCAAGTTGCAACAGGATAGGGACTGGATAATATCATTCACATAAAATGTAAAAACACCAAAACCCGTAGTGTGCATTGTTTACGAATGCACACATGTTAGGAAATGCATAAAGACCTGAGTGAGAACTCTAGCCTCCGGGAAGGGAGGGGACAGGATGCATAGCTCTAGCCTTACCTCTATCCGTAACTTTCCTTTTTTTTTTTTTTTGAGATGGAGTCTTGATCTGTCCCCTAGGCTGGAGTGCAGTGGCCCGATCTCGGCTCACTGCAACCTCTGCCTCCCGGGTTCAAGCGATTTTCCTGCCGCAGCCAGCCCGAGTAGCTGGGACTACAGGGCCGTGCCACCACGTCCAGCTAATTTTTGTATTTTTAGTAGAGACGGGTTTTCATCACGTTGGCCAGGTTGGTCTCAATCTCTTGACCTCGTGATCTGCCCACCTCGGCCTCCCAAAGTGCTGGGATTACAGCCATGAGCCACCGCACCCGGTTATAACTTTCCATTATCTGAGCTGCCAGCATACTGAGTCCTGTTGCCTTCCAACACCAGCTCCACTCCTGGGGTTCCATTAGGTAAACAAACACATGTCCTCTGCTCCCCCCGCCTTCCCCCCACTTAAGTTAGTGCCAGTTGGGCTTCATCGCTAATAACCAGGACGCCTGCCTATAGTTTCTTCTTTTTTTTTCCTTTTCAGTTTATCCCCAGTTCTCGCCACCTCGTAGGTATTCAATTAATACACGGTTAAGTGGACCTGTCCAGGAAGGGGAGTCTTCAACTCTAAGCTCCTGCATTTCTTTTGGGACTTCTCATGGTTACAAAGAGCATTCATTCATACTGTGACTGAGGGTAAACAAGTCACCTCCCACTCGGCCTCAGTTTCCTCCTAAATGACCCGTCTGGCCACTTCCATCCCCAGCAGGGTCTGATTCTAGGAATTCTGTCCTTTCATGTCGAAAACAACACTCGGGCATTTCACAAAAGCACCCAACCCCCTGGCTCCCCTTGGAAGCACAGCCCGCGTCCCTGGAACCCGGGCTGCACTGAGCTGGTCACATGAACTCCGGGCTTTCTCTGGTGTGACGGGTTTCTTAGATCCCTTTGTGAGCGCAGGTTTTGAAAGGGAACGACCCCGGGTTCTGGGTGTGAGAGGCGCAGGGGATCGGCGGGAGGAAGGCTGTCGGAGCCAATCAAGCCGCCTCCAGACCCCAGCACGTCGCCTGGGCTGCGCGCTCCGACTTCGCCTCCGCCCGCGCGCCTCCCGGCCTCGCCCGAGGGTGTCCGGGCAGGAGAGGACCCCAGGTGAGAGGCCGGAGGGTCCTGGAGGGTGGGAGGCCCCGGAGGTTCGGCCCGGGCTCCACGACGGGCTGGCCCGGGCTCAGGGCGTGTC
>NW_012115154.1:17811732-17848900 GCF_000951035.1 Colobus angolensis palliatus | reverse complement strand
GCCCCGCGGAGCCTTCGCCGGCCCGGGCGCGGCGCTGACGCGGCTCTCCCATTTCGCAGAACGGAGACACTGAGGCACAGACACCTGGCGACCACCCGCCCTTCCGGCCCCAAGGTCACGTAGCAAGGCATCAGTGGCACGGTGCGGCGGCCCCAGAAAGGCCTGCCCAGCGGGCTGCGGGCCTGGACGGGGAGGGGGTGGCTCTGGCGGCGGCTGCCCCTGGGTGAGGGGCCCGGACCGCCCTGGCAGCAGACGCGGCCCGTCGGAGGCGGCGGGGGAGGCCGGGCAGCGCCCAGCTGGACATCTCCGCGGTGGGAGCAGGTTACCCTCTGAGTTCAAGCCTCGGCCTCCGGCCTCTGCGTCTGGAAGGTCGCGGGCTAAACTTTGGGTGTCCTGACAGATGGTGTCTGGGGAGTGAGCTTCTCGGGGGTTGGGGACTGATGTTCCTCTTCAGGGAGCCACTATTAGAAAATCATCCTTCAGATCCTCCCGCAGACCTGCTCTTTGAGACGCTCTGGCCATGTTGGTGAGGATTACTGCATGGGAGTCAGTGCCTTTGAGCCTCAGTTTCCTATTGTGTACACAGGAAGGAGGCAGGATATATAGCTTTCTAAAAAGCCTTCCAATTCTTTAATTTAAAAAAAAAAAAAAAACTCTTGCGAAAGTAAAATAAAACGAAGATTTTTACATGCCTTATTCTGGACTCAGTCCTTCCCGGCCCTTAAATGGCATATAATGCTGGGTGAACCATACTGGGTCATTCAAAAAAATGCCACGACTTTCTTAATAAGTCAGATACTGTGGTTATGGATGCTTCTGCTAATGTGGCATGAATCCTGGAGACTCTGTCCACTCCTGATCCGTGGGGGAAGGAGGGACGGTTAAATCCTACGTATATGATTCAAAAGAATTCTCCCTCCAACCCCCTACCAGCAATTTGAGAATTTGAGCTTATTAGTTTTAGATATATTTACAGCTCCTTCCCTCTCTTTGGCTATTTCTTTCTGCTTGGGGTGAGATAAGCCACAGGTTTACTGGGATGGATGAAATTATAGCAAAGGGCTTTTATTTGGGAGGCGAGGGAGGGAACACACTCCTGTGGCCCCTCTGCAGTCCTCCAAATCCGGACATGGAGAGAGACAGTCTAATAATAGCAAAGAAATAGTATTTTCCTTTGAGCTCTGATTTGTCTAGCTGGTAAAGATGCCTTGGTCTGCTGGCTCTGTCTACTATATTGGAGGCTTTTTTTTTTTTTCATTGTTTCAGTTAAACCTCTGCATTACTCAGAGACTCACTTGCTCCCCAGGGATTTTTTTCCCCCCTTCTTTCTAATGCTAGGCAGATACCCTAATCTCCCTCTGAGGCAAGGGCTGTAATGTGCCTATTGTGTTGTGTTAAGCAGTCACTTTCCCTGAGAGCCAGGCGCCTAGCCTTGAGGGCCCCCAGCGCTTCCTTCACCTCAGTGAAGAGTTGAGAGATGGCTTAGCTGTTGATGAGCCTGCAGGTTTAGGGGTCTGTGAGTTCCTTGAAGATGTTTGCAAAATTCTATGTATGTGCCCTTGTGTCTTTTTTGAGGACAAGAAGCCAAAACTTTTATTAGGTTTTCAAAGAGGTCCCTGACCCCAACTTAAATGATAATATCTCTAAAGGCAAGGCCTTCCTCCCCACCTCTCTCAACCCTATCAAACCTGCCACAAGTCTTTGTGTATTAATAATATCTGGCCTCGGGATTTTAGAGGTAAAAAGGATTCAGAGCACACACCTGCCTGGCCAGCTGCCTCAGTTGACAATTAAGGCCTGGAGGTAGCCTGCAGGCTGTGGAACCAGAACACTGGGTGACCTGGGGCAGGTTGCTTAGCCTCTCCTGTCCCCAGTGTCTTCCTGTACTAAGTATGGGTAGTAACTCTAGTAGTACCTGTTTCATAGATTTTGTGAGGATTAAATGAGATAATCCTTTAAAATGCTTAACACAGCTCACGGCACATAATAAATACTGGATAATTGTTAGCCATTCTCAGCTGATTAGTGCTCATGTCTGGTTCACGGTAGAGGCCATTAGACAATACTACCTCAAAAACCTTTTGTGACTAGGATCTTGAATATTCAATCCGTGGCTTAAAAGTATGATGCTGTCACAGTTAAGTCACCTATAAGTGAACCAATAAAGGAAAAAAAAAGCTGTAGAAGATATGGAATAGCTTTAGATAAGTCTCTGGTAGGTGACTAAAGGAACATCATTATTTATCCTAATAATTTTTTTGTAACTCAACAATTTACTCTTCAGGCCCATACTATACACATACTATATGTCAGACTGAACACTGGGGATATGCTAATTTTCAACTGAAGAAAATTGAAATTTTAATTAAAGACCACTTGGATATAGAGCATAGTGACTGAGCACATTCACTGAAGGAAGATGATGAGGGAGCGGACAGACATTGTAACAGGAGAAATTGTGGTCGGTTCCAAAAGATATTGATGATCTAGGTGGGTAAATACATAACTAGCTACTCACAGAAGATCGTGGCTTCGCCTCCCAGTGATTCAAGAATTCTCTCAATGTGAGTATGGCAGGGTGGGGAACAAGGAGAGCGTGGGTCATTGAGATCCCAGAAAGACTCCAAGTCTTTGTGGTGGTCTAGTCCCCCCAAATCTGGATACCAGTCACCAGTCCGGCTGACTTCTGCTCTGCTGCCCATCCTTCCAGGCCTCACTGCTTCCTCATTCCCCACCTCAGAAACCTGAGGGTGGAACCCAGACCACCTGAGCACACCTACTGCAGTGGATCACTGCCCACTCCTGGGAGTGGTTGAATTGCCTGCCTTCACCTGCCTTGATGTCTCGCTCTGCTTACAGCAGAAGCCAGGCCAGAATATCCAGAAGCCCATTCAGCCTCTACAGCAGGGGCCGGGCACATAGAAGATGTTTCCAAGTCGAACGTATACCATACTGACTCATTGAGATGAGTCTGCAGTGCAACTGTTATCAAAGAGTAAGAGTCTGGGAAACTTCAGATAATGTCATCTTCTCACTTTTGGACCGAACAAAGGAAGGAACCCAGGGCATCACAAAGGCCTAATGCTGGTAGAAGTGGTGGTGGCTGGATGCCAAGTCCACCTTCCAGTTAAGAACATTAACAGTTCCAGCCCCTGCTGGAGAACCCCCACCCCTGCTGGGAGATGTGGGATAGTCAGTGCTCGGCTTTTACAAAATTCTGCTCTTTTGTTTCTCAAAGTTTTATGTTCACTGCTATAACAACTCGGGGAGGGCGGTGGTGTGTGTGCCCGATATTATTATCCTCGTTTTATGGATGAGGACACAGGGCACTAAGAACAGAGAGGTCAAACGGCTGATCCAGAGTGACACAGGTGGCAACAGGTGTAGACAGGGCCAAAAGCCACATGTTCTAACAGGAGCCCAGCACCCTTCCCCTCTCCCACACTGCTGTTTGTAAGGTACCTGTGCAGTGTATGTTGTAAAAAGGCGATGGCTCTGTAAGAAAGAAAAGGTGGCATAATCATCTTTCATTTGCTGTTCAGAGCAGTGTTATCATTAATGTCTAAATTGGTGCTGTGGTCTCTGGAAGAGATTCACATTTGAGGGGCACATGTTATTGCTACCAAATGGAAGCACTGTTTTTGTGTATACTTGTCTTTGGGATTTATTTTGCTAGCTGGAGACTGTGGCCTTCAATCCTCTTTTCCTTTCTTCCATGAACACAGGTTCAACAGCTGGACATGGAGAATCAACGCTCATCACCTCTGTCGTTCCCCAGTGTTCCTCAAGAAGAAACCTTACGTCAGGCCCCTGCGGGACTCCCCCGAGAAACTCTGTTCCAGTCCTGCGTTCTTCCTCCCAAAGAAATTCCTTCTTTGTCTCCCACCATTCCCCGACAAGGCTCCCTGCCTCAAACTTCCAGTGCTCCCAAGCAAGAGACTTCTGGCCGGATGCCACATGTGCTCCAGAAGGGACCGTCACTCCTGTGTTCTGCCGCTTCTGAGCAAGAGACTCCTCTCCAGGGCCCCCTGGCTTCCCAGGAAGGGACCCAGTATCCACCCCCAGCTGCTGCTGAACAAGAAATCTCCCTTCTCTCCCACTCCCCCCACCACCAAGAAGCCCCCGTTCACTCCCCTGAAGCGCCTGAGAAAGACCCCCTGACCCTTTCCCCAACAGTTCCCGAGACTGACATGGACCCCCTGCTCCAGAGCCCGGTTTCCCAAAAGGACACCCCCTTCCAGATCTCTTCTGCAGTCCAGAAGGAACAGCCGCTCCCCACGGCGGAGATCACCCGCTTGGCTGTGTGGGCTGCTGTCCAAGCAGTAGAGAGGAAGCTGGAGGCCCAGGCCATGAGGCTACTGACCCTGGAAGGCAGGACGGGGACAAATGAAAAGAAGATAGCCGACTGCGAAAAGACAGCCGTGGAGTTTGCGAACCATCTGGAGAGCAAGTGGGTCGTGCTGGGGACCCTGCTGCAGGAGTACGGGCTGCTGCAGAGGCGGCTGGAGAACATGGAGAACCTGCTGAAAAACAGAAATTTCTGGATCCTGCGGCTGCCCCCCGGCAGCAATGGAGAAGTTCCCAAGGTAAGCACATCCCAACTGGGACTTCCTAAGGAAGTGGTCTGAATTGGAGTGTGGTTTAGGAATGTAGTATAATATGAAAGAAAGGGCTGGTTGAGAAAGGAAAAAATATAGTGATCCCAGTTGCTAGGATGTGCCAAAATCAAATTATTTCTCCTGTTGATGAGAGTATAGGCTAGTACAGAAATGCCCCTGGGATCAGGGGCTGTCAGTTTAGAAGGGTGTTCAGCAGAGCTGTCCCTGGTGTGAGAGGCTACGAAGGCAAAGCAAAGGCCGATGAGAGCTGTGGAGAGGCTTTACCATCAGTCACTGAGGGTGCGTTCGCTTTACAATTGCAGCAGAGGACGGAGCTTGGGTTAAACATCACAAGGATCTGTCCTGCTCCATATTTTTATCAGTTCACTTATAAGCCATGTTGGTGCCAGGAAAACTGATTTCAAGAGGTTTCCTTTCAAAAGCTGGAGAAGTTAGGTTTCCATATTATTTTCCAGAAGGTTCTGAAAGAGCTTGAGTGTGGACTGGCTTGCTTTCTCTTCTTCAGTGCTGCTGCCCCCTTTCACAGCCATATGTAGAGAGAAAACAGATTCTGTTCTCTAGCCTGGCATGTCTCAAATTTTCCTGGGCACATGGATCTCCCCAGGATCTTACTGAATGCAGAAGCTATTTAGTAGGTCTAAGGTGGGGTCTGAGAGTTCGGATTTCTAGCAAGTTTCCTGGTAGCACCATTGCTGCTGGTCCACAGACCGTGCTTTAGAGCTGCAAGAATTATATCCTGAAGGGCAGGAAAAGGATCCAACAAGACAGGCCCCTCACTCTCTGGGGCCAGGACAGTGGCCAGACTTCTAGAAAAGTTGTAGATGAAGACCCAGAGCCAGGAGTTTGGGCCTTGGGATTGGCCAGCTGTGGGCCTGTCACTGCCTTCCAGCGGGTCTGAGCCGAGTTTGTTTTGTGGTTGCAGGTCCCTGTCACATTTGATGATGTCGCTGTCCACTTCTCGGAGCAGGAGTGGGGAAACCTGTCCGAGTGGCAGAAGGAGCTCTACAAGAACGTGATGAGGGGCAACTACGAGTCCCTGGTTTCCATGGGTAAGGAGAAGTCTTCACTCGCTGGGGGCTGCCTGGACGCCAGCTCAAGGTGCATTCATAACCTTAGGGAGTTCTGAACCCCAGCAGAGCCAATAGTCACAAGCAAGGAGAACAGAGTTTTACAGATCACAACAAATTAAAGCAAATGCCCTCATATACCCACACACATCAGCGCGGCCCAGGCCAGAATGGCTTGTAAATTGAGACCCCACTCTCGGAGAAGCTGCTGGGGCAAGGAGGAAGAGAAAGATCTCGACATCAGTGGTCTCTCTGTCATATTTTTCCCCATGGACCCCTTTTTTAATAAATTAGTTTGTCCAGCAAACTATTATTAAGGAAGGAAAAAAGAAGGAAAGAAAAGTATGCTGAGTGCCTACTGTGTACCAGCCACGTTTGAGGTGCTGTACAAGAATCACCTTGGACCCACACAGCCAAGATGTTGGGGAGGTTAAGACTGGTGTTCACACTCCTGTTTGATGATTCAGGTGCCTGAACACTGAGGCTATGATAAGGGAAGTTAAATGCTTGTTTCACGGAGATCTGTCTTACCCCAAAGTCTGTAGATTCTTGTGATTTTCATTAAGAATATTTAAGGATGAAAACCTGCAACTCTACATGGCCAGGTGCGGTGGCTCATGCCTGTAATCCCAGCACTTTGGGAGGCCCAGGCAGGCGGATCAGAAGGTCAGATCAAGACCATCGTAGCTAACACGGTGAATCCCCATCTCTACTAAAAATATATCAAAAAAATTAGCTGGGCGTGGTGGTGGGCGCCTGTAGTCCCAGCTACTCAGGAGGCTGAGGCAGAAGAACGGTGTGAACTTGGGAGGCAGAGCTTGCAGTGAGCTGAGATCGAGCCACTGCACTCCAGTCTGGGCGACAGAGCGAGACTCCGTTTCAAAAAAAAAAAAAAAACTGGAAAAATGTACTTTACTTTTATATATGTGTATCTGTTTCTCTGATATGGAGAACTTTTTGGATATAAACAAAAATGTTATCTTAAACATTAAAATGTGTTGTCACATAGAAACTTTAATTCCAACTAGAACTGACAATTTTATACATACCTTTCCATAGGATACATTCCCTTCCTTTTAAAATTCTTTTAATTGTGTTTTTTAATTGTGAAAATTCAGCAATTTAAATGATTTATATAATTAAGAGCAGCCACCACCCATTCACCATTACCACTCCCTGGAGGTAACCACCATGAACATCCTGGCCTGTGATCTCTCTCATCTTTTTTTGCATGTGCAGATATAAGCACGATAGATGCACTGATGCACATGCGGTTTGGGATTTGCACAGAGGGGCCCATTTGCTTATTTTACCTAATGTAGGGGCATAGAGAGTGTTCCATGTCAGCATACGTAGGCCTCCTTCGAAACACAATGCAGTGTTCCATGTGAACCATTAGGGCTTTTGACCTTTCTGCTGTTGCTGAACAGTAGGTTGATTCTCACTGTTACAAAGTGTTATGATAAACATCTCTGTGTATTTGTACACTTCTGTGTGTTTCAGTAGGACAGATACTGAGAAGTGGGATTGCCAGGTAAACAGGATGCACATGTACAGTTTTATGGCTACTGCCTGGTGCCCTCCAGAAGGCTGAGCCAGTTGATATTTCTGCGAGGGTACGTGAAAGTGCCACTTCATACCCCGGCCTGAGCTGATGTTCTTCTATTTTAAATATTAGTCTTTTTTATAGGTAAAAAATGCTACCTCATTTGTTTTATTTTTTATTTAATTATTATTTTTTGAGACAGAGTCTTGCTCTGTTGCCCGGGCTGGAGTACAGTGGCGCGATCTCGGCTCACTGCAAGCCCCCGCCTCCTGGGTTCACGCCATTCTCCTGCCTCAGCCTCCCGGGTAGCTGGGACTACAGGTGCCTACCACTGTGCCCGGCTAATTTTTTTTTTTGTATTTTTAGTAGACATGGGGTTTCACCACATTAGTCAGGATGGTCTCGATCTCCTGACCTCGTGATCTGCCTGCCTCGGCCTCCCAAAGTGCTGGGATTACAGGTGTGAGCCATGTGCCCGGCCTCCTTCATTTATTTAAATATGTATTCTTTGATGATTAGTGAACTTGTGCATCTTTTTATATATTTATTGGCCATTCATATTTCTTCTATGATTTACCTATTTATAACTTTGCAATTTTACTAGTTATAGAAGTTCTTTATGTGTAACTATGGATATTAACCCTTTGCCATATGACAAACATGTATATATATGTATATTTCCTCTAAGTTTCTTCATCTTTTAACTTCATTTCCAAAGAACTGCGAACTCATTTTATGTAAGAAAATCTTTCAATATTTTATTATATGGCTTTTAGATTTTTATCAGGATTAGTTTTTTGCTTTTCTTCTTTTTTTGAGACGGAGTTACACTCTTGTTGCCCAGGCTGGAGTGCAGTGGTGCAATCTCAGCTCACTGCAACCTCTTCCTCCCAGGTTCAAGTGATTCTCCTGCCTCAGCCTCCCGAGTAGCTGGGATTACAGGCGTCCACTACCACGCCTGGCTAATTTTTTGTATTTTTAGTAGAGACAGGGTTTCACCATGTTGGCCAGGCTAGTCCCAAACTCCTGACCTCAGGTGATCCACCTGCCTCAGTTTCCCAATGTGCTGGGATTACAGGTGTGAGCCACTGCACCTGGCCAGGATTAGTTTTTTACCTCACAAAATTTCAAATATCTTCTGCCTTTGTAATGAAAACCTGGGCAGGTTTTGACCACCTCTGAGCAACATGATCTACACACACACACACACACACACACACACACAGACACACACAGACACACACACATACACACACACCCCTTTTGGGAAAAGGTGGAGAGGCTTGGTGGTTTTCCATTATGGTCTTCAGTCGAGGAGCTGCTCCTGGAATCACGCACCCACAGAAGATACAACAACGTCCAGTGCAGCCTCATCCCAGAGCCTATTTTTTTTCCCTTTCTTCTGCCCAGACTATGCAATTTCCAAACCAGACCTCATGTCACAGATGGAGCGCGGGGAGCGGCCCACCATGCAGGAGCAGGAAGACTCTGAGGAGGGTGAGACGCCGACAGATCCCAGTGCTGGTGAGTGGCTAAGGGTGATCCGCAGCTCTGCATTCTAGATCTTTCAGTACTCAGGAAGTCCCAGCATGAGGCAGCACAACCCAAGGTAGGCCCTGCCAGGATATGTTAGGAGGAAGGAGGCCCACAGGTGCCAGGACCTCCTTTGGAGCGCCATGATCATCAGTAGCCTAACTTGTTGATTAATGGAAATGCCGTGAATTTTTTGACATGACCAAGTGTCACCTCACTCTCTGTAGGAAATAAAGCAAGAAACTCAAAGAAAGGCAGTCACTTGTCAAGCAGTCATTAGTGCTTAAAATTCCTGGAACTTGCGAGAAAAGGACTACATCCGTGAGTCCTGCAGGTGGTTAGTGGAGGGATAAGGGGCAGGCATGGACTTTACCGGGGACATCCTACATGCACAGCTTCGGCAGGACAGCATGTAGGTGGAGTCAGCAGATATGTGCCCGGTGAGACTGACCAGAGGCCGTGTGGCTCATGTGCACTCTCTAGTGTGAGGCTCTCTGTATCTGAGTACAGTTTTTCTGCTTACTGGTGGTGGGATTTCAGTTGCTTGATCTTTTTAGAGTCTCATCTGTAAAATAGAACTGGCACTAATATCTAATCGTGGGGCCTGGCACAGTGATTGGCACATAGCAGTGGCTCAGTAGACCAGCCGCTGTTGGTGTGCCTGGGGTCACCCCATTCACGGCGGCTGGGTCAGTGGCTCACACACTCACGCTGTAGGAGCCCTTGTGGTGCGTGGTTGCCTCTTTGAAGCCCCTGTTTGGGAACTGCCCTTGGACTTGCATCCCTTACTTGACGGTCGTCAGCAGAAGCTGATCCTTGTCCTTTGTGGGCAGGTGTGGCATGTGAACATAGCTGAGTGTTACTGGCAGTCATGTCTGCTGAAAGAGGATGATCCACCTGGAGAACTCTGTTTGGGACCAACAGCCAGGTCTTGTTAGGAACTAATGTCATTGATTTGGGGACCTATCAGCTGCCTCCAAGCAGATGTTTTAGGAACATGAAGTAATGTCAGCCCCGTGTGCTGAGTGGGAAGGTGACTTCTGGGAGAGACAGAACCCTGTAAAAATACAAATGCTGGCATGTCCCAGAGAAATCCAGTGGCGTCACTGTCTATGAATTTGCCTAAAATTTAACTCGAGGGGAGGGGCTAACCCTGAGTTCATTCTGGCAGACAGAAAAGAGGAATTTAAAAGTTGATGAGGATGAGGTTTTGGTGATAGTGTGGCACATGGCAGGGTGAACTTTTGGTTGAGGAAAATCAGTCAGTACCATAAAGGTTTGAATGGCCACATCCAAAAACAAAGGTCAAGTAGGAATAGAGAGATTCTAGGTGGAGGAAATGAGAAAGAAGGGTTGGAAGGCAGAGAATGAGAAGTCAGGAGAGATGATTTGTAGTAAAAATCCTAAAATACAGTCTGCTGTCCCAGCAGGGACTTGCGGTTCAGGTGCTGCTCTCATAGAATTTTCTTGGAAGAGCTGGATGCAAGAGCATGGATCCCCTTTCTCTGTCTGCTTTTCACAACCTCATCACAGATGGGCCTCTCACAGAATGGGGCCAGAATTGAAAAGCAAAATAACTCAAATCCATTCGGCCCTGGGCTGGGTTTGTTCTGGCACATGCACTTCCACAGGAGCTTCTGCTGGAATAAGCAGCCTCACAGAGGCCTCCTTGTGTGGCTGAAATGTGTCATTTGTTCCAGTCACCATCTCCAGCCCCTGGGAGTCTGCAGTGGGAGGACAGGGGAGGACATAGGCGCTGCTGCTCCACAGTGTGAGCTGCACACTCGCACCTCTGTGCTAAACCAAAGGCCCCGGCCTCGCCGTTGCAGGCTGGTTCTGCAAAACTGCAGGTATCAGAGCCCCTGCACTCCAGTGGTAACCTGTCCATCCAAGCACCTTCTCCCTTTGCAGAATGGCAGCAAATCCAGCCATGGGCCAGACCAAAAGTATGAGACCAAGGAAGAAAAGTCCAGAAAATTGAGACTTCTCATACTTCCAAATATACCAAACATGACAATGTTATGAATTGGCTAAGTAAATTCAGCAAATAAACTACCATTTAATGGTTGGGTTCCCAAGGGCAAAGAGATCCAAAGATGATTCAGATGTCAACCCTCCAAATACTCAGAACAGGGGCTCCCATTCACTCACAGCCCTGGAAGGGTGGCCTTGGAGGCCGGAGAAGCCAGGCACCATCTTCATCTAGCAAATTAGCAAAGAGTAAGGCGAACCAGAAGGCATGGCTGAAATCTGTGTGCTCAGACATTGCCACTCAGAGGGTTCATCATTTCAGTCTCTCGAGAAAGCAATTTGATGCTTTCTAGTCTTAAAAATATATACATATTTTTTTACTATATATGTGTGTGTGTGTATATATATATATATTGTTTTGTTTTTGAGATGGAGCTTCACTTTGTTGCCCAGGCTGGAGTGCAGTGGCGTGATCTTTGCTCACTGCAACCTCCACCTCCTGGTTCAAGCCATTCTCTTGCCTCAGCCTCCTGAGTAGCTGGGATTACAGGTGTGCACCACCACGCCCAACTAATTTTTGTACTTTTTTTTAGTAGAGACGAGGTTTCACCATGTCGGTCAGGCTGGTCTTGAACTCCTAACCTCAAGTGATCCACCTGCCTCAGCCTCCCAAAGTGCTGGGATTACAGGCACGAACCACTGCGCCTGGCTTATTATTAAGTATATTTTCAATATTTTAAGTGTTCTTACATTTGACCTAATAATTTACTTCCTGAGAGTCTAGCATGAAAAAGAATCCAAAATATAGATTAAGGTGTACAAATACAAATCACAGTATAATAGACTATTACACACTAAAATCACATTTATGAAGAGTTTTGAAACCGTAAGTTTCACTCATATGTTTATTTAGTTCATCAGATCTCTTTGGTAGCAGGTGTCAAGAACTACGTTAACCCTGAGGCCCTTGCCCTCAGACTTAACTCCTGTGGAGAGACTGACATTAACAACCAAAACACCTCCCATAGATGAAAGCACAGGCACCAGCTGTGACGGACGCAGAGCATCCAGGACTGCGAGGCACATGACAGGAAAGGTGCCCTTGAGTTTGGGAAGTCAGAAAGGCCTCTTTGAGGACGTGAAATTTCTAGTGGAAACCTGAAGGCCAAGTAGGGTTCTGGTTGCTCCATGGAGAACTAACTGAAAGGAGGATGGTCTGGAAGCTAGGAGACCACTTGGAGGTTCTTTCTGTCTTCCAGGTAGGAAACCTTGGCATCACCCTGAGAGAGAAGTGGCTGTTGTCAAGATATACTTTGGCAGTGGACTAGGAAGGACTTAGGGATTGGTGGGTGTTGAATAGGAGGGATGGGGAGGTGCTAAGGATGGCTCCTAGGCCTCTGGCTTAAGTAAGAATAGAGGGAGGGTAATATAAGGTTCAGATTTGGAGAAACACTGAGAATTCCGTTTTGAATGCATTAGGTTTGAGATCCCTGTAAGACATCAAAGAGCAGGTGTTGAGAAGGCAGCTGAATAAAGGAGTCTGGAGTTCAGAGCAGAGGTCTGAGCTGGAGACATCTGGCCTTGGCACATTTGGACATTTGGTGTCAGCAGCATAGATACATTGGGTTGCTCAGTCTGTAGAGGGGGAAGAGAGGAGAACACAAGCCATGCCCTGCAGAACCCTGGGTTTTGGGGCAGATTAGGGAATTTGGATATGTTGTTCACGATGGGACCCAGGTGTTAGTATTTTTTAGCTTCCAAGGTGATTTTCATATGCAGCCAGGGTTGAAAACCACTGTTGTAGGATTTGGAAAAAGAAGGAGGAGCCAGAGGAATCAAAAGAAACAGAAAGAGTGGCCAGAAAGGTAGCAGGAAAATTAGGATAGTGCCCTGTTGAGTATTTCTGGAGAAGAATGTTTCCAGAAGGAGAGAGTATGCCCAACAGTGTTGTATTCTGCTGTGTGGTTTAGGAATAGGAAGACTAAAAAGTGTCCATTGGATTGCAAGCTAAAAATCATCAGTGACCTTAGGAAGACAAACGTTGGTAGCTTAGTGGAGGTGGCAGCCTGAGAGTCAGTGGGTGAGGAGCGCGTGGGAGGCAGGGAAGTAGAGATGGCACGTGCTGACAGTCATTTCAGCAAGTGTAGCTGTGGGGGAATGGAAATATGGGACAGTTGGGGGGATTCTTGTTTGCCTAAGATGGGGATTGCTAAAGCCTGTTTGAAATGTTGATGAGAATGATCCAGTTGATAGGAGGATTAAGGATGTAGAAATGGGAAAGGTAAATATAGTGAGGTCAGTGATGTAAGCAAAAGTAGGTTTAAAAAAACTGGATGGAAACATACCAAAGCCGTATTTCTCTATGTTTTGTAAAATGTTCTGATGTAAGCATATGTTACTTCTTATTCAGTAAAAATATATTTTTTAAAACAGTACACAATGAAAGATTGAGTTGAACAGGGCAGATTGAACATGTATTTATTCCTACCTCCCCAGATCCTTCTTTTTTTTTTTTTGAGACGGAGTTTTGCTCTTGTTGCCCAGGCCGGAGTGCAATGGCGCGATCTGCAACCTCCGCCTCCAGGGTTCAAGTGATTCTCCCGCCTCAGCCTCCCCAGTAGCTGGGATTTAAGGCATGCACCACCACGCCTGGCTAATTTTGTATTTTAGTAGAGATGGGGTTTATCTATGTTGGTCAGGCTGGTCTCAAACTCCCGACCTCAGGTAATCTGCCTATCTCGGCCTCCCAAAGTGCTGGGATTAGAGGCCACTGTGCCCGGCCTCCCAAATCCTTCTAAAACAAGACTGAAGGAACTTTTAAAAAGAAAGGAGATGCAGCAATGAAGTTTTTCAGCCCTGAAGCAGGTGGATAGATGTGGTAAGCTGAATCTGAAATTGGTACTAGGGAAAACTGAGAAGAAACCCAATTTGCACCCCCACACTTGCTTGGGGCTCAAGAGTTAATAGTACCATTCCTGGAAATAGGAATGAAGTGAGGCTAAACAGACAGCTGGCTGAACATCTTCTAAATAGACCACTTAACACTCACCTCAGCTCCCATTGCCTCCCTCAGTCCCTACTACAGGCATCTGCATCTCTCTGGCCCTGTTATGTGACAGGCTTATTCTCTGGAGAGGCTGCAAAGGAGGCTCTCTGGACATGGGCACCAGGTACAGTTGAGGGTGGGGCACCACATCAAAAATGGGAAGAAGGAGACTTGACGCGCAGATATTGAGATCTCCAGCCTTCTTCCCTAACTCGACTCCCAAAATGTTGCCAACACCCAGAATTAAACCCATCGGGCAGGATATTGGAAGAGCCTTATCTGGAGACTTTTGGAACCAGGCCAAGAGGTTTCTGAGTAAAATGACTTGACCAAAGCTCCCTATGGGCCAAACAGAGACCCACACATAGTTAGCAAGCCCCACCCAAATGCATTCAGCTCTTTGTTCTCTTGAGTGTCCTCTTTTAAGTCTCCGTGGACAACCAAGAACCAGAAGACATTTGGGAAAAGTCTGTGGTGTACAGAGACGAATAAGTAAAGACATCAGAAAAAATATATTTAAAGGAACAGAGACCATGCAGAGAGGAAAAAAATGTATATATGAATACTTACATATAAAATCCTTAGATAAAATAAGTGAATGCATTCATGACACAAAAGTGTAATGCTTGTTTTTTAAAAAAAAGAAGAGAAAGGAACTCTTGGAAATTAAAAATGTAATAGTACAAGTTAGAGACTCAGGAGCAGTGTTGGAGGATAAGCACACATCCCAGAAAATAAAGCTAAAAGATAAGAAAATAGAGAAATAAGAAAAATAAAGGATGGAAGGAAATAGGGAAAGAATAAGAAAACTGAAGGATAGAAATCCAACATCCAGATAATAGGAATATTCAGAAAAAAAGAGTAGCAAAAAAAGGTGGGAATTATCAACAAAATGATTCAAGAAAAATTCCCACCAATTAAAGCCATAATTTTCTAGATTGAAAGAGCCAGCTGCCCAGAGCGCTGGAAGAAAATAAACCTACACTTTCAGCATGGACTTTCAGAGCAACTGAGAACAAAGGAAATCCTACGAGCTTCCAGAGAAGAGAAACAGAGTCATGCGAAGAAACAGGAATTAGAATGGCCTCAGACATTTGTAACCACATTGGGATCTAGAAGACAGTAGAGCAATGCCTTTCAAATTCCAAAGGAAGGTATTTTCCAACTTATAATTCAATATCTAGCCAAACTGTTTCGATTAAATATGAGTGAAACTGAGACATTTTGAGATGTTCAAGTCTCCACAAATCCTTTATCAAACTGGGGGAGGTGCTTTGCCAAAATGAGGAAATAAACCAAGAAGGAGGCATAACAAATGCCAACTTGAGAGAGAGGTGGAGGCACTCCAGGGGCATGGCACAGGGGCATTCCGAGAGGTCTGCTGTGTACCTAGAGGCAGCTGGTTGAGTGGGGCACCTCCACAGGTCCCAGAAATTTGTCTTCAAGTAGATGAAATGGATAAATACCCAATATATTTGAATGTTTGGAGAGGAGAGTTACACAGCAAGGTAAGGTTGGGGGAGTTTGGGGCTGAGTTCATGATAATTAGTCGTAAGCTGGGCAAAAGAAAAAAGTGTCAGATCTAGGGAAGGCAAGAAGGTTTACAGGCATTGAAGCACTCACTGTATACTACAGAGTTTAGTTATAAATAACATTGACATAATCTAGCGAGGTAAACATCCAGTATTGATCCAACTAAGATTACAACAAAACTGTATTGGCAGGATCAGTTCGGAGACCTTCATCCCTTGCAAGTCAATGGATGATGCTTAAAATTGAAAACTCAAGGAGTAGCAATATAAGTGTATTACTTAGCGTTATGGAGGTAAATGACCAAAGAATCAGCTGGAATCATTGAAGTGATTGCCCCGGGGAGCAGGAAATGGGGGAAGATGAGTGGAAAAGAACTTTTTAAAAAATAAGTTTTGGGCCGGGTGTGGTGGCTCACACCTCTAATCCCAGCAGTTTGGGAGGCCGAGGCAGGTGGATCACTTGAGGTCAGGAATTCGAGACTAGCCTAGCCAACATGGTAAAACCCCATCTCTACTAAAAGGGGAAAAAAAATATTGCTGGGCGTGGTGGCCCGTGCCTGTAATCCCAGCTACTCAGGAGGCTAAGGCAGGAGAATCACTTGAACCCAAGAGGTGGAAGTTGCAGCCCCGTCTCAAAAAAAAAAAGTTTCGAAGAACTGTTCAACTATGTTCAACTAGCCTGTGTGCATGTTTAACTTAAAAAAATTTTTTTAATTAAAAAAACCTAACAAAGTATAGCCATGAGAAGATTGGAAAGTCAGTGTCAACCAATATTTATTTGCTTTGAGCTGGTAGAGAGAGTTAATGTGGCAATACTGGTTTTTAATTTCACAAAGGAAAAGTACAGAGAGAGTGAAAGTCCCCCATAATATTCTCTCAAGAGTCAGCAGTTTATTCATTCCAATTTTATGTGCATGTGATTACATACACAGAGCCTTAATTATGTATGTAATACATATACACATTATCATTGTAAAAAAGTCAGACAATATAGAAATATTGGTGAGTTTCTTTTTTCAATAGTATATCATTGACATTTTTACGTCAGAATATATAAATTTGTCATACTCTTTTTCATAGCCGACAGTAGTATTCTGTGTATTGATTTCATAATTTGTTTAAATACTGTCCCATTAATGTGCATTAATGTGCATAAAGTTTCAGTGCTTCAGTAAAGATTATTATAAATAGATCTTCATGCACTTGTCAGGAACTTATTTAGAAATGGATTTTTTGGGTCAAGGGATACATCCACTTAAAAATTTAATAGATCCTGGCAAATCCCTTCAAATCACTTGTGCCAGTTTACATGCCTTCATCCGTCTAAGCATGAGAATGTTTGTTTCTATACACTCTTACCAGTAACAGGTATTATTTATCTTTTTCTCATTTGCCAAAGTAGTAAGTAGAAAAAGCACAATATGTGGATGAAACGTACTTTCTATAAGGGTGATGTTGAGCATATTTTCATACCTTTATTGATTACTAGTATCTCTTACTACTCTGTGAATAATCTTTTTTGTTACTCTTTTGGATTATTCATCTTTTTATTGATTTGTAAAAAGCTTTTAAAATATTAAGGATATTAGCCCTTGCCTAATAGTATGTATGTGAATACTTTTCCCAGTTTGTGGTTTACTTTTTTTTTTTTTTGAGACAGAGTCTCACTCTGTTGCCCAGGCTGGAATGCAGTGGCGCTATCTCAGCTCACTGCAACCTCCACCTTCCGGGTTCAGGCTATTCTCCTGCCCCAGCCTCCCGAGTATCTGGGGTTACAGGCGCCCACCACCATGCACGGCTAATTTTTTTGTATTTTTAGTAGAGACGGAGTTTCACCATTTTGGCCAGGCTGGTTTCAAACTCCTGACCTCCAGTGATCTGCCTACCTTGGCCTCCCAAAGTGCTAGGATTACAGGCATGAGCCACCACACCTGGCCTGTGGTTTACTTTTATATTTTGTGTGTGTATGTGTGTGTGTGTAATAGCAGTTTTTAACTTTTATGTATTCAAATTTATCAGTCTTTTTTTTTTTTGAAACAGAGTCTTACTCTGGAGTGCGGTGGCGCAATCTCGGCTCACTGCAACCTCTGCCTCCCGGGTTCAAGCGATTCTCCTGCCTCAGCCTCCCGAGTAGCTGGGATCACCGGCCCCTGCCACCTCGCCCAGCTCATTTTTGTATTTTTTAGTAGAGACGAGGTTTCACCATGTTGGCCAGGCTGGTCTCGAACTCCTGACGTCAGGTGATCCACCCGCCTCAGCTTCCCAATCTGGATTTCATATCAAATGTAGAAATGTTTACTCAAGCTATTTTATTTAGTAAACACTGTGATCACAGATTTTAGGTCTGTGAGCATCTCAAAAAAAGCTATAAAAATATTTGAAACACAAAATAAATGTTTTTTTGCCCTAGAAAACAAAAAGAAAATTGCTAAGTCTAAGTAATTAAATGCTTATTTTAACTAAATGTCTAAAAATATGGTATTATATCAGTTTCAATAACTAATAAATTCAGTCCGCAAATGTTTAATACATTTGAAAACAATTTATGGGATTTTCCCCACCTCACAGGAGTTCTTATGAACACGAATTATTAAAAACCAATCACAGATTAAATAAGTTTCTTATAGCCAAATGATGGCAACAGCAAGCTACAAGAATCCTTTCAAAACAATTTGTAACAAAATTATAGTTGATAGGAGTTGGGCATGTTAAATATGCTTGGCACGAATTACCAAACGTCCTCCAGAAGGAATATCTGAAGTCCCATAGGGTTACAAGTAGCCTGTTCCTCAGCTTAAAGTTGTAAAACTTAGGTGTGAATTTCTTATTTATACATAAATATTTTTGTTCATCAGGAGTTCGGTGTGAAATAGCTTTTTCCCCTTTCTAGTCAGGAAGCCAGTTGTCTCCATTCCTTTTAAACTTTTCCCCACTGGATTGAAATGTTACCTTTTTCATAAACTATATTCCCACAATGTATGTGTCTTCGATTAATTTTTTAAATGGGAGAACAAATTCCTGCTTATAAATAAATGCAGCTTGGTTGTCAATACTCTTTGAAAAGTTGTTTGGGGTGGGGAGATGTTTTTGGTGGGAAACACTGGCGTTCCCTGCTATCTAGCAAGTGGAGGGGAGGGTCAAAGTGTGTACATACTGCCTGTTTTGAGGGAGAAAGAGTATGTGCCACAAAGAGGAGCAGGCGAATGCCTGGAGCTCAGGGAGGAGCACAGCTGTGTCCAGCTGAGAGCATTGAAGAGGCTTGATGGAATGGTGGACACTCAAGTTGGGTCTTGAAGTAGGGCCAGGTGTTGAAGGCACTAGTCTTCAAGCTGGGGTACCCATGCTCTTGAGGGGATAAGGGTACTCCCCAGGAGAGACATAATACAGATGTCTTTGAGGGCACAATTTCCAGTCCTTAGTCCATCTCTTCTTGTCCAGCTGATCAGCCAAAAGCACACAATGCATGTGGTCCCTGAAATGTGGCTTCTCATCTACTCTCCCATTATTTAAAAAAAAAACAGGCTGCCAGGCATGGTGGCTCATACCTGTAATCCTAGCACTGTGGGAGGCCGAGGTGGGAGGATCACTTGAGTCCAGGTGTTTGAGACCAACCTGGGCAACTTAGGGAGACCTCATCTCTACAGAAACTTTAAAAATTAGCTGGGTATGGTAGCACATGCCTGTAGTCCCAGCTACTCTAGAGGCTGAGGTGGCAGGTGGTTTAAGCCAGGAGGTTGAGGCTGCGGTGAGCCATGATCTCACCACTGCACTCCAGCCTAGGCAACAGAGCAAGGCCTCATGTCTTAAAAAACAAAACAAAACAAAACAGGCACTTCCTGCCCATCTCCATCTTACTATAAAGCATTTCTCAGAGGCATAAAGCCCCCAGGTCACCAAACAGAATATTCAGAATTTTGGGATACATGTCCTGCAGCGCGTCACTCTGGGGCCTGGATGGCAAGTTCTCTTGCAGCTTAGGTTGTTTGCAATATTTTACCTTTAACAAAATTGAAAGAAGAACTAATCATGTTGTGAACTGATAGGTCATTAGAAACAGTTGTTTTGTTTTGTTTTGTTTGAAACGGAGTCTCGCTCTGTTGCCCAGGCTGGAGTGCAATGGCGCCATCTCGGCTCGCTGCAAGCTCTGCCTCCTGGATTCACGCCATTCTCCTGCCTCAGCCTCCTGAGTAGCTGGGACTACAGGTGCCCGCCACCATGCCCGGCCAGTTTTTTTGTATTTTTAGTAGAGATGGGGTTTCACAGTGTTCAGCAGGATGGTCTCGATCTCCTGACCTCGTGATCCGCCCGCCTTGGCCTCCCAAAGTGCTGGGATTACAGGCATGAGCCACCGCGCCCGGCCCTACAAACAGTTTTTTTGATGATAATGTTGACCATGTGATCTTTGTGGCATATAATTCAGAAGTTCAGAATTGAGTGACAGTTCCATAACAGAGCTGCTTCCAGCCCATCTACATATTTGTGTAAATGAGGTTTCCCAATGTAAATGAGGTTTCATTTATAAAAATGGAACAAATTGATTCTGAACTGTACATTCTACAATAAGAATATTGATTTCCAGATAAGTAAACTAATTGGAAAAAAATTCTATTCATCCTTATAAGATACATTTCCCAAAGTTTCTTTATTTTCTATCTTGGATAATTATTTATCATTCTATAGTGATAATCACTAAGGATAACTTAAGCCAGGAAAAAAATGAACACTTAGAGACCTGTGGTTATTAGAAATGAAAGCAAAATTAAACCTTCAATTTACATACACATTTTTGTGGTAGAGTGGTAGATGAAATGATCAGTAAAAGGCTTCTAAGCATACAAATATGTTCTATTAGGATAAAATTCTGTGGGCAAAGTGGGAATAGAAATAGAAGCTCAAGGTGAAAAGGAATGATATAAAAATTCCAGCTATCAAAGAAGAATTTGTTCATGTGTTTTTAAGTGAATAATGGTGGGTTTAAAATTGCTGGGGTTCTTAGATTCCATTGGCGACATTAAAGGGTGATGGAAGAGTTTATTTCAAAAGTATCAATATTTACAATACTCCAGAAATTACATCTTTTGCAGTTACTGATGCATTTTATATATTTATTCAAAAAGATGCAAAGGAGTACATAGTTTTAAAAATTATTTTAAGGTGTAAGCAAGCAAAATATTTTAAGTAGTTTGTGAAGTCAGGGAAGAAGTTTTCCTGATGCTAGAGTCATGGTCATGTTTGTGGACGGATCATAACGATTTAGCGCAGAGACAAGGATTGAAGACAGAGGAGAAAAGGCACACAACTAATGGAGCAAAACTCCAGGGAGAAAGAAATGGGCAGGGCTAAGGAAACAAGCAGAGGATTTCAGTGATAGGAGGAGGGAAGAGAGCCATTACTTTCCCTGAGATTGGAGAGAAAAGGGAGGTAAAGATGGTGACTCTGAGCCAGTGCAGGAAGTAGGGGATGGAGGTATGGATGAGTTTTTCTTTTCCTTTTCATAGAGAATAGGACACAGACATCTTTGGAGACAGTGGGAGCGTCCCACAGTTCTGAGGGAATCGGGGTAAATGAGAACATTAGAGCTGCTTTATATTCCATCCACTTCCAAACCAGTTGAGTTGGTGAATCAGAGAGGCATTAAAGGAGTGCCACTCATCTGAAGGAATCCAAGCTTAGGTCATCTAGCACCCATTTTCAGCCTGATGAGTTTGTCTGATTTCTTAGTAAGGGAATGAATGGATTTGGCAGAGGAGCAGGAGGAGCCTCAGGAGGGCAGGACTGAGGCTGCTTGGTTCATTTATCTCCTGGTTTCTTTTCTCTTTTTCTCACAGCACTTGTCACCTTCTAACATCCAATGTAATTTATTTATTGTGTCTACCACCTTATGTAAGGTCCATGTTTTTTTCACTGATATATCAAAAGCCGTTAGACCACATGACATGTAGTTGGTGCTCAGTAGATATCTGCTAGTAAACATTCAATGAATGAATGAATATGTTTGTACATGACATATTCTATTGTTACTGCAGTAAACTTAACCATAGCAAAAGTCTGGGAAAAAAATCCAATGTTCTTCTATTAGGGAAAGAATGAATAAGCTACAGTATTATCCTGACCATGGAATATATACAACATTTTTAACAATGTATTAGCACTGTAGAAATTGGTTTGAGGCCAGGTGTGGTGGCTCATGCCTGTAATTCCAGCACTTTGGGAGGCTGAGGTGGGCAGATCACTTGAGGCCACGAGTTTGAGACCAGCCTGGCTAACATAGTAAAACCCCATCACTACTAAAAATACAAAAAATTAGCTGGGTGTGGTGCTACATGCCTGCAATCCCAGCTACCTGGGAGGCTGAGGCACAAGAATCACTTGAACCTGGGAAGTAGAGGTTACAGTGAGCTGAGATCATGCCACTGCACTTTAGCCTGGGCAACAGAGGGAGACTATCTCAAAAAAAAAAAAAAAAAAAAAGTCAGGTGAGGAGACTTATGCCTGTAATCCCAGCACTTTGGGAGGCCGAGGCAGGCAGATCATGAGGTCAGGAGTTGTAGACCAGCCTGACCAACATGGTGAAACCCCGTCTCTACTAAAAATGCAAAAAATTAGCTGGGCGTGGTGGCAGGTGCCTGTGATCCCAGCTACTCGGGAGGCTGAGGCAGGAGAATCGCTTGAAGCAGGGAGGCGCAGCTTGCAGTGAGTGAGATTGCGCCACTGTACTCCAGCCTGGGTGACAGAGTGAGATTCCATCTAAAAAAAAAAAAAAAAAAGAAATTGAAGGGATTTCTACAAGATATTTGAGTAGAGGAACACAGGGGAGGCCAATAGTGACAGAAAAATAAATAAATAAATAAATGTGTATGTGGCTTATTCATAAGCACAGAGAAAAGTCCTGGTAAATTATAGGAGTTACCTGGGAAGTCATAACGGTGAAATGGGAAGTGAGGGAAGGGGAAGGCAAATTAGACAGAAAAAAATACTGCACTAAAACCCAAAAATGTGTTATAATCCCATTTATGTAAAATGACACCTATGTATGTAATGGTACATTTGAAATTAGTCTACAGACCTATAGGCAAATTTAAAAACATAAATTTCAGGGCAGTGTGTAATAGGATGCTATTTAACTAAAAACAAACTCAGATGCCCCTGGTGTACATGCATACGTGCTTGGGAATGTGAGTCTGTTTTTTGGACACCTCAGGGTATGGGGCCGAGCGGTGGGAGTGGTCAGGAAATGGCCTTTTCTTTATCAACCTGATTGTGAGTGAGCAGATGAGAGAGAAACTGTGTTAACTGTACCAGTTGGCTGGTCTGACTGAGAAAAGGAATGAGCATCTCTTTAAAATAAACCCTGGCTGGGCACAGTGGCTTATTCATGCCTGTCATCCCAGCACTTTGGGAGGATCACTTAAGCCCAGGAGTTCAAGGCTGCAGTGAGCTATGATCGTGCCACTGCACTCGAGCCTGGGTGATAGAGTGAGACCTTTGTCTATTGAAAAAGTAAGACTAATAATAAAATAAACCCTGACAATGCTGAATTTAATTATGGTGCTCATGGAAAACAAACTTTGCATCTATTTTAACTTGACTACAGTTTGTATTGGTATTCAAAGCTACAAGGTGTCCAGAAAATTCTGTGTCTACTCATTTCCAACTCAATATTACATTTCTTCAGGGTCTCTAAGATAAGACTTATTGAGATGTAAATTGTAGGGCTGCAGAAACCTGGGCAGTTGGCATGAACGTTCTGGGTTCTTTTCTTCTCACCCCTGCCCACCCTCTCTCAGCACATGACGGGATCGTGATTAAGATCGAGGTACAGACCAACGACGAGGGCTCAGAAAGTTTGGAGACACCTGAGCCCCTGATGGGACAGGTGGAAGAGCATGGCTTTCAGGACTCAGAGTTGGGTGACCCCTGTGGGGAACAGCCAGACCTGGACATGCAGGAGCCAGAGAACACGCTGGAGGAGTCCACGGAAGGCTCCAGCGAGTTCAGCGAACTGAAGCAGATGCTGGTGCAGCAGAGGAACTGCACGGGTGAGTGCTGGGCGGGGAGGGCCAGGGAAGTGTTGCCATGAGGCCTTCCAGAGGGCCGCTGCCCCCTGGGACAGCTGTGGTTCCTTCAGAGAGGTAGCTGGACACTGATGGGGCAACAGGTGGGAAAGAATTACCAAGCACGGCCTCAGGTATAGGCTTCGTGACGCAGGACTTGTAAGAACCCATCTCCAACCCAGGAAAGAAGTAGTTACCTCTAAAGACTGGTTCAGGCAAGAACGAAAGGGATCTCAGAGCTCACCTATCCCACCCTTCATTTTACAGGCAGAGGTTAAATAGATTGGGCAAGGCCACACAGAGTGGCAAAGCCAGAACTCTCCCAATGTGTCCTTGATCATCTCATATCACCCTAGAAGCCTCAACTACCTTGAAGATTTCAGCCCTGGAAAGCATGGTTTTCAAATAATGGCAGCACTGCCATTCTGTGGTCGAACCTAGTCTTCATTTTTGTTTAATTATAAAACTTTATCACCATGCTGCTCACTCTTGCTCCTTCTGAGTTCAAGAACAGTAAGGCACTGGGGCTCATGGTGGCCTGATCCCAGGACATCTTTTGTGATGGATTTTCTGATGCGGAGCCATCCTGGCAGGCCCGGGAAAAGCCCTACTTGATCATCATCATGTATTTTTTGAATTCACTATTGGACTTAGGTAATAAATATTTTACTCAAGTTAGACAACTGTATTCATAAATGAAATGAATGTTTTCTTCAATTATTCTCATCTAATTTTGGAAACAGTATTATACTGGATGTATCAGATGAACTGGGCAGCTTTTGCTCTTGTTCTGTATTCTGAAAAAAAAATAGGAATTGAGTGTGTTCCTTGAAAAATTGGTAGAACCCACTTGTACTTTTGTTTTTGTCTGGATGTTTTGTTTATGTGTAAGTCATTCACCATTACATGTTTGTATAACACTTTTATATTTAGAAATATATCCACATCCATTTCTGGTTTTAAAAGTATTATATTGATGTAAACTGCTTAAAAATTATCTGTAGATAATTCCTCCATAATTTGCCTTTTTGCAGTTAATAAAATACCCCATGGTATTTTATTAATGACCATTCCTCTTGGTCAAAAGATATGAATCTAGGCCCAGAGCAGTGACTCACACCTGTAATCCCAGCACTTTGGGAAGCAAAGGCAGGAGGATTGCTTGAGCCCAGGAGTTCATGGCCAGCTCAGGCAACATAGGGAGACCCCATCACTACAAAAAATTTAAAACTTAGCTGGGAATGGTGGTGCATGCCTGCAGTCCCAGCTCCTTGAGAGGCTGAGGTGGGAGGATTGGTTGAAGCTGAGAGGCTGAGGCTGCAGTGAGCCATGATTGTATCGCTGCACTCCAGCCTGGGTGACAGAGCAAGACACTGCCTCAAAAATATGTACATATATGGATCTACCACCTTATTTTTAAGTAACTCCATGGTATTTCAGAAGTGTTTTTGACGTACCATGTTGTCTTTCATAAAAGGATAGTGAAAAGACATAAGGTAGATTCTGAGTATATGCTAAATTGGGACCATCATTGTATAAATTCAGTTGCCTTTTGAGCAGTCCCCATTAATTGTAGTAGAACTTTAGAAAACTACTAAACAGTAGTTTGTGGAATTGTGAGTCTTGAGTTTTGGGGCCAAATGTTTGGTGTTTATCATTCCATTAAGAAAAAAGCACCTTTTTGGCCAGGTGCGGTGGCTCCTGCCTGTAATCCCAGCACTTTGGGAGGCTGTGACGTGTGGATCATTTGAGGTCAGGAATTCGAGACTGGCCTGTCCAATATAGTGAAACCCCATCTCTACTAAAAATACAAAAATTAGCTGGGCATGGTAGCGGGCGCCTGTAGTCCCAGCTACTCGGGAGGCTGAGGCACGAGAATGACTTGAACCCGGGAGGCAGAGGTTGCAGTGAGCCAAGATCGTGCCACTGCACTCCAGCCTGAGCGGCAGAGCCAGACTCAAAAATAAATTTAAAAAAAAAAAAAGATAAAAAGAGATAAGCACCTTTGATCCTCAAGGAGAGTTTAGCCCTTCTCAGGATCTATTTTCCCCTTTGCCTTTCAGATATACTCAGTATTTTCGGGATACACACCAGGGCAACTAGTTACCATACTGTGCAGCTGCCTGCTCTGGATCTTTTAGGCATCCCGCTCCAAGGATGTTCTGGGTCACTTCTTGCTGAGAAGCCTAATACTACTGAGGCAGCCTTGACTCAGCACACCTGTGTCCTGATTTTACCACTGTAGTTCACTGGCTGTGGAGGAGGCCAAGGAAGTGCTAAGGAGGACTGGGAGTCACTAGCAACTTTACAAGACGTTGGCTGGGTCACGAACATTGCTAGCTTCAGTCCCTGTTACTTGAGGAGGTAGACCAGATGGGTCCCAACCTGCAAGCTCTGGAAAGGCCTAGGACTTCATTTGCTATTTGGAAACATCATTTGATATCTCTGAGCTTGGATGACCCATCTGTAAAATGGGGAGAATTCTTGCTTGACTTGCCCTATAATAAGATATTGTGCTCATGAAAAGAAGACAGGTATGAGTGCTCTGAAAAGGTCTTGTTGGTTTGTTTTTAATTATTCTGCACACACAGACTTTTTGTGTCTTCTGTCACAGATGGGTCCAGAGAAGTGAGTGACTTTCTCATGTCACACAAAGCTGGTGACTAAAAATAGAACTCACCAGTTAGTGCCAAATAAGTACAAGCCACTTGAGAAAACTCAAACAGGAGTCGGGAGCCACTTCTTTTCTCTGAAACTTACATTATCATAAAGGACCAGGCTAGAGAGTCAAGGGGGCATCCCTGGGTGGGGCGTACACTGCCTGCAGCTGATCCAGATTCAAGGGTGGTGGAGTCTGACTGTGGCGGTGCATCTTCCACCCATGAGAGGCTGCAGAAGGCTGGGTTCCTGATTCCTAGGGTGGGCACCAGTGAGTACTGTGGGCTCCAAGGAGGGGTGGAGTGCTGTAGGTTTTGATCATCAAGGCAGACGTGGAGAGGAGAGGGAAATTTCTGGAGGAAGCTGAGGGAAGGCACCAAGAGGAGAAATCTCCCAGTGGATTAGGAAAGAAGTGGGCTGGTCTGAGCAGAGTTCAGGCAGAGATGTCCTCAGAGGGGCAAAGACTGAGAACCTTAGAGGAGTGGAGACCCTTTGGTACAACTGGTAGAAACCCATAAGTAGCCTAATGGAAAAAGGAGTGTGTATCACTCACATAATTAGAGAATCGTGAGTATCCAGCATCAGGCATGGCTGGATCCAGGTGTTCCCACATCGGCTCTATGTACTGGTTTCCTTCTTTCCTGCTGGGTCCGGCTCTACCAGCAGTTTCGCATCATAACCAACAGGAAGCGATTTCCCGTGCGGTCCTCCGTATAAAATCCAAGGAGAACTCTTTTTAGCCCCTTTTAAGTCTGGACTCATTCCTGAACCAAACAGCAAGGCCAGCCTGGGTTACGCATCCACCTCGTTGGGGGAGGGGAGCGGACCAGGGGCCGCAGAGAGAGGAGAATTTTCCCAAAAGAAGGAATTTGGGCCAATAATGCAATGTTTCGGTGAGGGTAAAGCAATGCTGTACCTCCATCCAGGTAGGCTAGGGGCGCCAGGCAACAGCTAACGACTTTCTCTCTCTGTCCCTGGAGCAGAAGGGATCGTGATCAAGACAGAGGAGCAAGATGAGGAGGAGGAAGAGGAGGAGGAGGATGAGCTGCCGCAGCACTTACAATCCCTTGGGCAGCTGTCCGGGAGATACGAGGCCAGTATGTACCAGACCCCGCTGCCCGGGGAGATGTCCCCCGAGGGCGAGGAGAGCCCCCCGCCTCTGCAGCTAGGAAACCCCGCAGTGAAAAGGCTGGCGCCCTCCATGCACGGTGAGCGGCACCTGAGCGAGAACCGCGGGGCCTCAAGCCAGCAGCAGCGGAACCGGCGCGGCGAGCGGCCCTTCACCTGCATGGAGTGCGGCAAGAGCTTCCGCCTGAAGATCAACCTCATCATCCACCAGCGCAACCACATCAAGGAGGGGCCCTACGAGTGCGCCGAGTGCGAGATCAGCTTCCGGCACAAGCAACAGCTCACGCTGCACCAGCGCATCCACCGCGTGCGCGGAGGCTGCGTCTCACCCGAACGCGGGCCCACGTTCAACCCCAAGCACGCGCTCAAGCCACGCCCCAAGTCACCCAGCTCGGGCAGCGGCGGCAGTGGCCCCAAGCCCTACAAGTGCCCCGAGTGCGACAGCAGCTTCAGCCACAAGTCCAGCCTGACCAAACACCAGATCACGCACACGGGCGAGCGGCCCTACACGTGCCCCGAGTGCAAGAAGAGCTTCCGCTTGCACATCAGCCTGGTGATCCACCAGCGCGTGCACGCGGGCAAGCATGAGGTCTCCTTCATCTGCAGCCTGTGCGGCAAGAGCTTCAGCCGCCCTTCTCACCTGCTGCGCCACCAGCGGACTCACACGGGCGAGCGGCCCTTCAAGTGCCCCGAGTGCGAGAAGAGCTTCAGCGAGAAGTCCAAGCTCACCAACCACTGCCGTGTGCACTCGCGCGAGCGGCCACATGCCTGCCCCGAATGCGGCAAGAGCTTCATCCGCAAGCACCACCTCCTGGAGCACCGGCGCATCCACACAGGCGAGCGGCCCTACCACTGCGCCGAGTGCGGCAAGCGCTTCACGCAGAAGCACCATCTGCTGGAGCACCAGCGAGCGCACACGGGCGAGCGGCCCTACCCCTGCACGCACTGCGCCAAGTGCTTCCGCTACAAGCAGTCGCTCAAGTACCACCTGCGGACCCACACGGGCGAGTGAGCGCGCGCCCCGCCACCGCTGCCCGGCCAGGTGCGCGGGCCGAGCCCCCCTCGGACACCGCCAGGCCCGAGCCCAGCGGGCGGGGGCGGGGCGCCCCCCAGCCCCTTTGCCGTGAGCTCCCCTCTCCTTTCGTCCCTCCTCCCAAGGACATGGGGGCAGTGAGACCAGGTCCCTTGCTGCCGCGTTTCCCCGGGGCCCCAGGGGGGAGGGCGGACCTGGGGAACCCTTTCGGGCTGTTAATTTCCTTGACAATAAAATGGATGAAACCAATCAGCACGGGGGGCGTGATTTGGCCGCCGGCCACTCAGAGGGGCGGTGTAGGGCCCATCTAGTTGGGGATAGAACTTTATAATTACCTTTTGGATACTGTGGTTCTATTTGATAATAATAGAGTAATTTTTAAAAGACGAGCGTTTCCTGTTTGCCGTTTTTGTTTGGTTTGAAGGGGAGGGTTTGAGAAGGCCCGAGGGACATACGGTAGTGTCAGTTGACAGGTTCCGTTGGGACCCTTTTTTGTGTGCCTTCTCGATTTGGGTGGTGAAGGAGACGCTGATCCCTCCGGTTCTGAAATGGAGAAGGAGAGGCAGGACTGACGTCTAAGGGACCGCGGGAATCCCTAGACCATCGCTTCTGCCCTGGAGTCCGCGAGGATGCTGGGAGCTCAGGACGGAATAGGTCCCAGTTGACTAGCATGATCAACGAGAGTGACCGTCAGGTTTGGAATGAGCTGGAAAGAAGGTCCTGTAGCAAAAGCTGGGCGCTTCCCTCAGTGCCCAGGCGTTCCTGCCTAGCTTGAAATGCAGCTGGCTGAGGAGTAGGGTGGCGGGAGGGAAGCCTAGGGAAGAGGTGCAGAGGCCCCTGGTGCCAGTCTTTGCGGAAGCCACAGAAGGCACCAGTCAGAACATTTTTTTATTTGAATGTTGCACCAAAGCTACTCTGGACTTGCTGAATGCACTAACGAATCCTGGTTTCTCTAGGTATTCATTTCCCATCTGCCTACAGCTCTCTCTTACAGAAAGAGAAACTGCAGGCATATTACATTGCCCACAGAGCGATTTACTCTGCTGATGGGTTTGGCAGTGGCCCAGAGAGAATTCAGGCCATTCGAAGGGACAATTCATGGAGGCTAGCAGAGTGCGCAGCTCAGCCTCGCACACTGAGGAAGCTGGGCTGAAAGCGGAGAGACTGGCCTGAGAGGAGAGCACTGCTGAAGCCAGGCCTGTCAAGTTGTGACAAGATACTTGAAGGGGGTTTGAAAAAGGGGATTTGGAGGAGGAAGGTGATACACTCTTGACTTTCAGGGGACCATAGAGATCATCAACTCCCTCTTCTTTGTATAAAGAATTCGTAAGCTAAGCACAGAAAGGGGAAGCGATAGCACAAGATCTCACATGTGAAGCTTCTCCATTTGGACTGAATTTCTAAGTCGATGGTAGGACATAGGGATGGTGGCCAGAGGAGGGAGCAGAGGTCTGGGCTGGTGTGAAGGTCTGAGGGGCAGTTTCCACCAAGACCTCAAGCATCAGCTGCGGGGCTGGTGCAGATACATGGGCAGGTAGTTCCGGTAGTGTGCAGCCCGCTTCACCAGTTGCCAGGCAGAGGGGGCCTGCAGGAGGACAACTTCCCCCAGGAGGTGGAATCTGAGCTGGGCCTACGGGATGAGGAGGATTTCCATAGATGAGAAAAATGAGGAAAGCTTTCTGGGTGGGGGTGGTCATAAAAGGAAAGGTGTGGAGAGTAGGCTGCATGTAAGATTAGGAGCAGTGATGGATTAAACCTGAGCTGGAGGAAAGGGCCTGTCTAGGAAAAACAGGGCCAAATGTTGGTTTGGAGTAGACCAAGGGTGCAGAGAGGATCTAAAACTTCAAGGCTGTAGACTTTGAATTGGATCTTGTAGGAAAAACCATTGAAGATTGCTGAGTAGGAGAGAGAGATGATGCAAATAGCTATCCGGGGACTGAACCTGGTAGAAGGCAAAGAAACCTAACAGTCAGGTGTGGGAGAACCAGCTCTGTTCCACGGACAAGTTGCAGATAACAGAACCCGTGGTGGAGGTTGAAGGGATGGCAGGGGAAATGGTTCTTTTGAACATCAAGATACTTGAAGTCTCAAAGAGTTGTTAGTGGAGGATAGCTCTGGAATTGGAGGACTGAAGAGTGCTGGAAATGTCCAGCTTGATTGGAGACTGAGGTGGAGTAGGGTAGAATCCATGTGGGAGACTCAAAGAGGAACTTCATTTGTTACATGAAGTTAGTAGGACATTATGGGGTCAAATGGGAATGGTGCTTGAGAGGCTTCCTTTTCCTAGGAAATCTGGGTGGTTTTTGTTTTGTTTTGCTTGTTTTCTGAGACAGGGTCTTGCACTGTCACCTAGGCTGGCATGTGGTGGCACGATCATGGCTCACTCTGACCTCAACCTCTTAGGCTCAAGCAGTCCTCCTGCCTCAGCCTCTCGAGTAGCTGGGGGACTACAGGTGTGCACCTCCACATCCAGCTAATTTTTTTTAACTTTTTTGGAGATGGGGGAGTCTTTCTGTGTTGCCCAGGCTGGTCTCAAACTCCTGGCCTCAAGCCATCTTCCCACCTCAGCCTCCCAAAGTGCTGGGATTACAGGTATGAGCCAGTGCTCCCATCTGAAATTTGTTTTTTGAAAAGATTAAACCAAATATAGTCAAAGATTGGTATTTCTTTTTCTTTTAACTGACTTTAATTTATTGCATCAGCTAGAACAGCCTGGTTCGTGCATCCTTACATATCTGTCTATTGGAATACGATTTAAAGTATTTCAAGACATACCATAGTATGTCAAGACTGGTTCATCTTAACACATAGCTGGGCTGCCATGACTTCCCTGACTACTACCTCCCCTTCCTGGGCTCTGACTCCCTCCTCATGCCTCTTCTTCCTAAGTGCCTAGCACCCTGTGCCCCAAATCGTCTCTCCCCTTATCCTGACTTCTTGCCACCATCTTGAATCTCACTTTCCATTTGCCCTAATCTCTGCTATTGGTTCCTAAAGTGTAGATAGCCTTTGGCATCGAAAAGACGTGGCTTTAAACTTCAGTTGTATGGCCTTGAACAAGCTAATTAACAGAACATCAATTTCCTCATCTGTTAAATGGGGATAATAAAAGTCCCATTGTTCTGAGGCTTAAATCACAATAAATACATAGCAAAGACGCTGGCAGATACTAAGGTCTCAGTAAGAGTTGACTCATTTCAAACAGAAGTTCAAGTTGGTGGTGGGCTGGTGTTATATCCTAAAAGAATGAATCTTTGAGAAAGAAATTTCAGTAGGCAAATGGAGATTATTTTGGTGTAAGAAAGTGCAAATTAAACCACAACTATATCATGGTCCTTATCTAGGAGTGGACAGGGTTTCAGTTCACCCCTTGGCCACACTCCAGAGTTTGCAGGAGACAGTACCCCACCTCGCTGGGTTTTCTGGTCCTCTTTGACAGTGCTTTTCTTGGGTGCCCTTAATTTAACTGGAAAGTCAGACTTTTAAACTCCTAAGTTGCCCGTTGCCGTTGGCCCCATAAAGCTGTGTAGCAGAAGGAATAACTACCACTTCTTGAGAGCTTCTTACTTTGGAAGACTTTACATACATCCCTTTATAACTCTGACATACGTTTCATCACACCCATTTTATGGGTGAAGAGCTCCAGGCTCAGGGAGGTTAAGTAGGCCCAAAGTCACACAGCAACCAAATAGTAGAGCTAGGATTTGAACTCAGTACTTTGACTCCAAAGCCCACGTGCTTGGCCAAAAAGTTCTTTTCCTGGGGTCAGTATGGTTGTTGAAAAAAGAAAAGCCAGCACCTCATTTAAATTATTCCATTTTGCCTCCAGATTTTTTGACTGAAGATAAAATTGGGGGAAACAATATATTAAACAGAACATGCCCTGTGCATTTGCCAAAATGATGAACACAGTAAGAGGATAAAAAAAAAATGTTCGAGGCAGGAAAAAACCCTTAGCGCTGAGCCCTAGCGTTTTCCAGCTGAGAAATGAAGAGGAGAGGAGTTGGGTGGTCTGAGGTCACAGGTGGGACAGGCAGGGCTGGTACTGAGGGGATGCTCACTGTCTTACAGTCCCCCAGTATTGATTAAGCACCACTTGTGTGCAAAGAATTATGCTGGGCTCTGTGGAGAAAAATAAGAGGATTAGGAATCCATGGCTGCCTTGACAGCACTTAGCATCTGGTGGAGACTGGCAGCCTGATTAAGCCTCTGGGGATCTGCAAAGCTGGGACCATCAGAGGCCTTCAGGCGGCTGTCTCCGACAAGGACTGCATCCCCAGCTTTTCTTCATTCCTCTTCAGTGGATGTAGCCTGAACCAGTCAGGTGTCTGTGGGAGACCTTTCCTCAAGCACTGTGGTGGCAGCTCCTCAGATTAAGGGATCAGGGACAGAGGCCCTCCAGGCCCTACTGTTGCCAGGGCAACGTTGAGTCAGGCCAGGGCCTCTCCTCCAGCGCTCTGGAAAGCATTACTGCTGCTGAAGGCTCTTGTTGCCTCCCAGTCATAGTGGCAACTTCTAGATGACAATTTGTAAAAAAAAATCAACTTACATCTACCATTTCTAGTTGGTTTCCTTGAAATTAGGAATTTTTATTAAAATATAGACTTTAGCCCTTTTACTTCTGTTTTCTACAAAGGACAGCTCCCGGTTAAATGATTTTTCTTAAAGAAAAGAAAAAAAAAGGTGAAAGGAAGGAAAAAAGGGAAAAAGACCAGGATAGAAAGGAAAGAAAACATTAAACAGTACTATTGATCGCAATCTTACATGAAAAGTTCTGTTCAGAAGTCAGAACTAGCCAAAAGTTTATTAAGGATAATAACTAAAAATCACTACAATTCATTGAGTTTTACCATGTTGCAGTCACTGTGCCAAATCGTAAAAGCTTTCCTTTCATTTTATCTTGGAACAACCTGTGAAATTGGCATTTGTGTCCCCTTGAACAGATGAAGTTCACAGAGGTTCAGCAATCAGCAGCCAAGGTCACACAGCCAGAATTTAACCTAAGTGTGTGGGAAGCCCAGTTGTGTGCTATTAACCACTGTTACATACTGCCTCCCAATTTCAACATGGATCCTTAATAAAGAGGGCAAAACATGACTATTTCTTTTTGATTTGCAGCTCTCACTATCTATGGGCACAGCATGTGAGTCTGGACCTGTCTGAAAGCACAGTTCCCTGGCTGCCTGGCCAGCTGAGCCCGGGCGACATTGGGGTAGGCACTGAGGTTCACCTGACCAGGGTAGAATAGGTGTTCCTGGGCACGTTGGTGGTTAGAACACCAATCCAGCCCCCATTTTAGACTGAGCCCTCTATACCTTAGGGACTTTGGGAAGGGCACTGATATGGCAAGAGGCCACCCTTCTCTGTTTATTTTTGATGTTGGGACCTAAGAAGCCATTTGTTTATCAGTCAGAGGAGTAGTTGCATGAAGGAGATTATTATAAGGAAAACATAATAACATAAATTACACCCTTGACTCTAATCCTGCCGGCTCAATGCTACCTCTGAGTTCTCACCATTCCCTCCCCGCCACTACCACATGAATGAAACTCACTGCTTCTCTTTGTAAAATAATATCCAGGTTCTCAAAATAACTCAAGTATTACAAGACAGGAGCATCACTGCTGTCTATTAATTTAGGTAATGGAAAGTTGAATTTAATAACAAAATGTACCAATGAAAATTTCTATCCCTGCTAGTAATTTTATTTAAAGAATGATTATCAGGACAACAGACTGTTTCTTCTTAAAATTGGTATAGTCTAATAAGTATAAAATATTTTTAAAAATTAAATGCAATCAGCTCTTCATTTACAGGATACACAAATAATAAAATTATGTCCCCAAAGGATTGAAATAGCTTGGATTTAAGCTAAACTCAATTAAGAAAAGTAAACAAGTATGGAAGGTGAAACTTGCCATTTTTCCACAGAAGGTACCAGCCAAGAACTACATGGTTCCATGATCAAATTTGCTGCAGGTAAATTATGCAAATTCTAAAATTTAAGATAAAAAATATTTATTTATTTTTGAGACAGAGTCTTGCTCTGTCTCAGGCTGGAGTACGGTGGTGACATTATGGCTCACTACACCTGGGTCCTCCCACATTCAGGTGATCCTCCTGCCTCAGCCTCCCGAGTAGCTGGGACCACAGGCATGAGCCACCAAGCCTAACTAATTTTCTTATATTTAGTAGAGACGGGGTCTCACTACATTGCTCAGGCTGGTCTCAAACTCCTGGACTCAAGCAATCCTCCTCCATAGGCCTCCCAAAGTGCTGGGATTACAGGTGTGAACCACCGCGTCTGGCCCATACAAAAAATTTCTGCTGAGTGTAGTGGTTCACGCCTGTAATCCCAGCACTTTGGGAGGCCTGAGGAGGATCGCTTGAGCCTAGGAGTTTGAGACCACCCTGAGCAACGTAGTGAGAACCCGTCTCTTAAAAAAATTCTGTATATATTTTTCTATTTGGATGATAGTCATCACTATAAATCACATTAATTTTGTCCAAAAGTAAAGACACTAAGTTGGTTCCCATAGTGACCCCCTGAACAATTTAATAATAATGACTATCCAACTAAAATTTGTATTATTTATTTCCCACTTTAACCCAGTGGTTCCTTACCTTATCTTGAATTAATCAATGCCTTACCAAGCCAATTTATCCAGTGATGCATTCTGAAATAAGTTTTGGGGGGGAAAAAAAACAAAAAACCTCAAATGTTTCAGAGTGCTGCTAAAAAAGCAAGTCAATATTCAGACCAGTTTAAGCCAATCTCTGGTATATTTAATTCAGACAGTAGACAAATTGAGAGAAATAGACACATTTTCCTTGCCCAAATTGTTGCCAGCTCTTCAGAGTCTTGAAATAAACTTTAATTGCATACAAACATGCTTGGGTGTTTATTTTACCAAAAAGATTAACTCTCATTAGTATGTAATAATCACGTAACAGAATTCCAGAATCTCATTTAAAATTCTTTGCCCTCAAATGAAAATAGCATTTTTTTCTGGTTGTAGAAGGAATTTCTATGTTCTAAACAATAAAAACTTAAAATTGAACAAGTCCCTTATTTCTCCAAGAAGAGGTATCAAGTCTCTTCCATACCTATGGAAGAAATCAATTTTATTTACCACTCAATATGAGGACTTTTAACCATCTCCATCTGTGAAATTACTTGGACACGTTCATCCCTTCTCTGTAGAACTAAATCTGTAATATATTTTAGAATCTCTTTCAGATTCAGGACATGAAATCTTTATCAAATTTATAATGATAAAATTTTTGCACTTCATCTGTCAGTGTTTTCAAGCTTTTGTTTGAAGCCTCTGGTATCCCTTGTTTAAATAAAACAATTTTCAGAAGCTAAATATGTAAAATAACTCATGCCTTAAGAGGCTGGAGAGGGAGCCAAGCCTACCTGCTCTGGCGCTCCCGTCTTCCCAAACTCCCCCTGTACTGAGGGGTCTCCAAGGAGGAAGCTCACTTCAAAAACCTCTGCCCTGGGCAAGTCACCAGGGCTCCTTTTCTCTTGCTTCAACTTTTCCTAGCCTTAATCCTAACTCTGTATGTTTAATTTATCCAGTGACACACTCCATGCTTACTCAATTCTTTGATAGAACACAGTTTCTTAGGTTTAGTTTTTTCCTTGTGGGATATACATGCTTTCCTATTTTCTATATGTTACTTGGCAGATGTTCTTATCAGAAAATGGTAAGTCTCTATAACCTTGCCAGTGAAATCCAGAGAGCTAACATCTACCGAGAATCCCTGGAAGGCCGGGGAAGATAGCAGGACAGATGTCTTAAGCTCTGTGAGAAAGCTACAAGGACGTCCCCCTTCACCCCCCCGCCCCAAACCCATGTTATTTTTACAGCAACCCATGTTATTTTTACAGCAAACGCTTCCACGGTGAAGGCAACGGAAGATTCAGGTGCAAGGTGCAGCCTCGCAAGACCCCTGGCCACACACGCATCACTGCGGGAGGTTGGAGAGTCCCCTCTACCGGGCTTTCCAGGGCTTGGCGCGTGCTCGGAGCGTGCACTCAGCGGCCATTGTGTGTTTGATTTTTCCCAAGGGCAGGGCCGGCTTTTGTTCATTTCGCGCTTGCTCTAGAGTCTGGCGCAAAGTCCTCAGAGGCCCTCAGTGAACGCGAAATGAACGGATGAACAAGCCACAAGTGACAATGTGCGGGAAGAAACACGGGTACAATCGCAAATCTCTGCCCAGCTGGGACGGAGATGATTTTCTTCATTAAAACTGATCCAACACTTTTAAACGCTATCACTTAAAAATGGATTTTATCATTCCTTCTGACATTTCAGCCCCAACATTAGGTAGAGTACCCGCACCACTGCCAAATCCTTACCACCGTTGCAGGTGGCTGGTGTGCGGCAGAAATCCTGCTCCACGGTCCTGCCCTTTGCAGCAAGGTCACCGAGCTGCCTGATAAGTCCAGGGACGGGCAGCGAGCGGGACTGCGGGGACAGCACCGGGTACGCCGCGTGGCACCCGAGGCCCGCCCGCCCTTCCTGGCTGGGTATGAACCCCAGCCGCGCCCGCGGGCAGCAACCCCGGGCTTCCTCTCCTTCAGGTCGCCTGGCGCGGCCGTGCCTTCCTGCTTCCCTACGGCAGCGGCACACCGGGGCCTTGGGAACCCGGGAAGGGGCCCTCCCCCAAGCCAGGCCTCCGGCCCTGTCCAGGTCCCCTCGAGTCCCCCCCCGGCTCGCCCAGAGCTCAGCGAGTCCCGTCCTCGGTCTCCCCGCCGGCCTCGCGGCTCCATTGCTGCCGCCCGAGAGGCCCTACTCGAGCCCCTAAAATCCTGCGCCCCCCATTTGGCGCCTGTGGGATGGGGCACAACCGTGTCGGTCTCACAGGTGCTGTGAGTGCAGCTGCCAGCCAATGGAGCAAGGACTTAAACGATTATATTTTCATTTTAAAGATGTATTTATGCGTCTCTATCCATATTTTTAAGTATACAC
>NW_012115154.1:17793951-17811354 GCF_000951035.1 Colobus angolensis palliatus | reverse complement strand
CAGTCGGCGGGCCCTTCCGCCGTCGCAGTGCGGGAGAAACCCCGAGCCAGCCCTGGTTAGCGGCAGCCGCTCTCAGGTTGCTTTTCTTGCGCTCTCTGGCCTGCCGGCCTAAGGCCCTGGCAGATGCCCGTGCAAACACATTGGAGCAAACACAGCTGGTGCAAACAAAGGTGCGGCCGCAGGAATCTGAGAGCACAGGAAATATGAGACCTACCCCAACCCGAAGGCTCAACCCACGGCACAAAAGAGCACAGAAGACCCAGAGGACTGGGGGGTCCCAGAAGGAGAGGGGACTCCGTTAACTGACCCCGAGCTTTAGGGTTGCTCAAGCTCCTTCCCGGGCAGCATGCATTCTACCCACTTTTCTCGTGCAGATGAGGAAGCCAAGGCTGAGGCCCAGCCCCTGGCGGCTCGCTGTGTTTGTCCCATGGGAGGTGGACCTGGAGGCACTCTCTCATGATAAGGCTGCACTTTTTTTCCTTGATATATTTTCAAATGTCTGCCTAGTTATTTCCGAAGACTAAATTCTTTAGCCCAGGCTGCGGTGGCCCCCTAATGAAGAAAACAAACGCCATACGAAGACTAACCTCCTAGAGTGGAACTGCCTGGTCCAGCGTTTGAGGCACAGGACCAGACGATCCTCCCGCAGGTCGGCCGCCTCCCCTGGTTGTGTGTGGGGAGCAGGCAGGGAAGCCCCGCTCCGTGGGCCGGCGGGAAGGCTGGCAAGCACCCGGTGCATCTGAGGAACGTGTGCCTCCGTGTGAGTGCTGTGCAGGCGGCGGGGCCTCTGCCCTGTTGTGGGGCCTCACTCTTAACGGATTTGAATGCTGTGGGAGCAGTAGGCAGCCAGGGGATCTTTGGAAAAGGTAAATTTGATCATAGTCCTCTCTTGCTTGGGCGGTTCCCCATTGCTCTTAGGGTAAAGTCCAAAATCTCTTCAGGGCCCACTAGGCCCTGCCTGCCTCCTCGGCCCTGTCCTGGGTTGCTGTAACAAAGTGCCGCAAACTGGTTGGCTTTAAACAACAGGAATGGATTCTCGCAGTTCTGGAGGCCAGAGGTCCAAGATCAAGGTGTGGTCCGGCTTGGTTCTTACTAGAGGCTCTGAGGGATACCGTCCCATGCTTCTCTCCTGGCTTTGGCATTGGATGCAGCACGCCAGCATGCACCTGGCCTGCTCCCCGTGTCTCCTCTCTTCTGATGAGGATAACAGTCATATTGGACCGAGGGCCCACCCTGCTCCAAGACGAGGGCCCACCTTGTCTTAATTAACTATTACATCGGCAATGATCCTATTTCCAAAGAAGGTCACCTTCTGAGGCTCTTGGAAGGACATGAACTTTGGGAAGACCCTACTAAGTCCACACAGGCTGTCCCCCAGACTCCAGCACCCTAACCTCTCTGCTCTTGGCACCCCACTGCCTCAGGCTTCACCCATGCTGTCCAGCTTCCTGGGCTGCTCATCTCCCAACTAACGTTCCTCCTGCACGGTGTTGTGGAAATGTCATTCCCTCAGAGAAGGCCTCTGGAACACCCCAGCTTAGGGTAACTGTGGTGCTCACTCTCCCCCTTCCCCTTTCTAGGTTCACAGAACTTAAGACACTTATCATTGAAGTGATGCTGAGTGACAGTGGATGTTCATGTGTGCCTCCTGCACCTAAATCTGCTCCTCAGGGGCAGAAACCAGGTCATCTGGATGAACAATAACCTTAATTCCATGGCCGAGGAGGCTTACAGACTGACCTGGGAAGCTGGTCTCCACAGGACAGGCCCGTGATAAGGAAGACCTGTGCCAAGCCCAGCAAAGTCTCTCAGGAAGGGCTCAGAGATGTGGCCCCTGCACATGGGAGGGAGATCCAAATCCAGGCTCCACTCTCCCTGGGATGGCACAGTAAACAAATGCCACCTCCTGACCTGGCTCATAGGGCCCTCCATGGCCTGACTCCACCTCACCTCCCTCACCTCCAACTCAAATCAGGGTCCTGCTCTGCCCCCTCTGCTGCCCCACACTGGCTACATTCTTGCTTCATGCTGCCAAGCCACTTCCAAGTGGGTCACTCTACCCAAGGCCTGAGATTCTCTGCATCCAGAATTTTAGTTATTTTTATCTACTTATTTTTTGAGATAGGGTCTCATTCTGTCACCTAGACTGGAGTGCAGTGGCACGATCGTAGCTCACTGCAGCCTCGACTCTCCAGGCTCAACTGATCCTCTGGCCTCAGCTTCCCAAGTAGCTGAGACTATAGGTGCATGCCACCACGCTTGGCTAATTTTTTTTTTAATCTTTTGTACAAATGAGGTTTTGTTATGTTGCCCAGGCTGGTCTTGAATGCCTGTGCTCAAGCAATCTGCCCACCTCAGCCTCCCACAGTGCTGGGATTGCAGGTGTGAGCCCCCACATGCATCCAGATTTTTACTCACTGGCTTCTTATCATTCAGATTTCAACTCCAATCATCATTTCCTGACCATCCCTGTTGTCTTCCATCAGAATACCATGCTTTATTTTCCTGTAGTGTTTTCAATATCTGTGATTATTTCATTCATGCATTCGTTTGCTTGTCTGTCACACCGCACTCTGGGAATACAGCTCCATGGGGCCAGGGCTGTTTTTCTTTGCCTCATTCACTGCTGAGTCCTCAGTGCCTAGACTAGACCCTGGAACGTAGTGTATTTGTTAAATGACTGAATGAGTCACTTAGTCCCCCTGAATGTGTTTCTTCAGCTATAAAATGGGGCAATCTTAACTATTTCCTAGGATATAACAATTGCACCTGCCTCAGAGAGCTATGAGGATTCTGTAGGATAGTGTATATGAGCCTCCAACAGAAACACTCAGCACACGTGAGCCATTATTTCTATCTCAGATTCACCCATCCTCACATGGACAGGGCACGACTGGGAATGAGGTGGTAACTCTTTCAGATCCCAGTAATCACCTCTATGTTCTTGCAGTTATCCAACCTTTACTAGAAAAGATGGAAGAAATGCAGTATTGTGGAAATAGCCCTGGACTTGGACAGAGAGGTCTTGAAATTGAGTTCCTTGGAAATGTGCAAAATGGAATTAATTATTCCTGTAAAAGCATACATGAGGCCAGGCATGGTGGCTCACACCTGTGATGCTGGCACTTTGGGAGACTGAGGCAGGAGGACTGTTTGAGCCCAGGAGTTCAAGACCAGCCTGGTCAACAGAGCGAGACGTTGTCTCTAACAACAACAACAGCAACAACAACAACAAATCCAGATGATGTGGTGGTGCAGGCCTGTAGTCCTAGCTACTTGACAGGCTGAGATGGGAGGATGGCTTGAGCCTAGGAGTTTGAGGTTACAGTGAGCCGTGATCGTGCCACTGCACTCCTAAGCAACAGGGCAAGACCTTGGTTCTAAAAAAAAAAAGGCACTTGCATGAGTACTTTATGTGTAAATTATAATGCACTTATTTCCCAAATTAGCATTCCTTGGAGTCTTAAGCAATTATGTACTAATTTTGTCAAAAGGAAATGATATTGCTTGTCATTACTATAAGAGATATGCTTAAATTTGTAGTATTTATGGGTTTTTCTGATTTTCAAAGTGATACATTTTATTGCAGAAAATGTGAAGAATATAGAGGAATATAAAGAAAAACGTTCTAAAATCACCCATAACCCCTGTATTCATGCTTTAGTCCTCACATGTGTGCCCGGGAGCAAACAGTGCACGTGAAGGGCATCCTCACCGAATTGAGATGCCCTCAGGTGGGTGATACGGGAAGCTGACAGGTAAGTGGCTTCCTAGAAGGCCATGGAGAGGACCTGCGCCTGTTCCACACACTGATGCTTGTTTGACTGAGTCCTGGGAGTGGCTGGATAGGAGGGAGGGCACAAGAAGGGGTTATGGCCCTAAACAGGGCATTTAACTGTAGATTAAGAGCTTCCAATTTGAATTGAGGTGCTTCTTGGGGCCCTTAAACTTACAAAATAATTTCTTAGTGGTTTAGGAAAATAGAACAATTACTGAAAATACCAAAAAGTATAAAGAAGGAATAGTTACTAACAGTCTCACCACAGAGCTAGGAGATATTAGGATTTCAAAATATTTCTTTTTAGCTTTTTGTTTCGTTGGTTCTGTTTATTCTTACCTTTGAGATAATACCCCCTCTGATTTTACATCGCAATTTGCAACCGTGGCTGCACACTGGAATCCCCTGACAGTACAAACTCAGTGTCTGGGTATCACTCTAGATATTCTGATTCAACTGATCTGCGTTAGTACTTTTAAAACCTCCCTAGGTGATTCTGAGGTACAGTCAGAATTGAGAACCACTGACTTCAGATGTAATCCACATTTTCTTGTGAATTCTATCAAACATTTTAAATAGCTAGTTTTCTATCATGTACATATGCCATAGCTTCTTAACCACCTCTCTAATATTAGGCATTTCTGTTTCTATTTGTTTTGTTGTTGTTGTTGTTTTTGTTCTGTTTTGTTTTTTTGAGACAGGGTCTTCCTCCGTGGCCCAGGCTAGAGTGCAGTGGCACAATCTTGGCTCACTGCAACCTCTGCCTCCCGGGTTCAAGCTATTCTCCCACCTCAGCCTCCTGAGTAGCTGGGATTACAGGCACGCACCACCACAGGCCAGCTAATGTTTGTATTTTTAGTAGAGACAGGGGTTTCAACATATTGGCTAGGCTGGTCTCAAACTCCTGACCTCAGGTGATCTACCTGCCTCGGCCTCCCACAGTGCTGGGATTACAGGCATAAGCCACCACTCCCTGCCATCTATTAGCTTAAATATTTTAAATAACACTTAAGAGCACTTAAATACCTTTGAGCCAACATTTTTTCACATTTCAGGCTTTTTCTGGGCTGGGTTCATAGAAATAAAATTACTACTAGGTCAAAAGGAATTGTTTTAACTTATCTCTTATTTTATACTGCCTTTCCTCTCGAGAAAGATTACACCAAGGCCAGGCATGGTGGCTGAGGCCTGGAATCCCAGGACTTTGGGGGGCTAAGACAGGTGGATTGCTTAAGGTCAGGAGTTGGAGACCAGCCTGGCCAATATGGTGAAACCCTTTCTCTACTAAATTACAAAAATTCGCTGGGCATGGTGGCGGGCGTCTGTAATCCCAGCTACTTTGGGAGGCTGAGGCTGAGGATCTCAGCTCACTGCAACCCAGGTGGTGGAGGCTGCAGTAAGTCAAGATTGTGACACTGCGCTCCAGCCTGGGCGATAGAGCAAGACTCCATCTCAAAAAAATAAAAATAAAAATAAAAAATTCTACCAGTTTACAGGCCTAAAATAGTATGGTCTTACCATGCCTTTGCCAGGATGAGGATTACTACTTTAATATTTGTCCATTTCAATACAGGAAAAAATGTTCAATGGTGGTGTTTTCATTTGCATGTCTTTGGTTTTACTAAGATTTATTTTGACTTACTGAGATAATACTTGTTCTTTTCTATCAACTACTATTATACTATTTCCTTTTGAGAATTGTCTTTTGATGGCCTTTGCTATTACATGTGGGCTCTTTACTTATTAAGGATATTAATTTGTAATATTTTGACTGTCACACATGATAGAAATATTTTCCCAACTTGCTATTAACCTTTTGATTTTGTTTACATACCTGAACCTTTAATGCGTATGTAGCCGAATCTATTGGTATTTTCTGTTGGGATTTGTTCCATTGCGTATTAGTCCTTCAGAAATCAGTTCGATGCAATTTATACTGTCTTATGCTTTTATTTGTTTGATATTTTATATGTAATAATTTAATCCACTTGGACTTTATTTTGGTATATAATATGATGTTTAGTTGCCACTTTATTTTTCCCAAATGGCCAACTAAGTCTCCCAGTAGAACATATGTAAATGACTCTTCTTTCCCCTATGAATTTGTGATGTGTAAAACACGGTGGTTGCGTGTATGGACTCTGTTGCCAGACCCTTTGAGTCTGCATTTCCACTTACCAACCATTGGATGCTGGACAGCTTATTCAACGTTTCCGTGCCTCAGCTTTCTCAGCTGTAAAACTGGGACACCAGTCATAGCGCCTGCCTTACGGAGTCGCTGTGAACACGACTGCTCTGTAAACGTGAGTGACGCTCTTTCATTCAGCTCGTGCGTGGACTATGGTGTGCGCCCAGGTCTGCGTTCCAGGTGTTCTGTCCCTGCGCCGAGTCCATTCTTGCGTCCTGGCAGATGCTGATGTTTAGTGGGGCAGGCTGTCTCCCGCTGCTGTCGCTTTTTGGTTTTCTTGGCCTCCGTCGCGTATTTTGCTTTAGGAAATAAATGGTCTACCTTTTCTTCACTGCTCCAGGTCCTCCATTTTCATCGCAGATAAGCAGTTAGTTGAAAAAGACAATCCTTGCATCAGATAAAGGCCTAAGAGGGTCTTCGTGGTTTGCGGGGGGGGGAGAATGGGTGTGGGGCAGGGCCATAAGTGACGTCAGAGGATCCTGGGAAGACGACAGAGGTGGAGAATAAAGACGAGGAGAGCAAAAAGGGAAAGAGCCCAAAAGGGACGTTTAAAGATAAGGTTCGAGGTGAGGACGGCCGAAGGAGTAAACACGGTGAGCCGGGGCTGTCATCCCGGATTTCTTCCCAAACTGGGGGAAGAAAGTGCGTTGGAGTGTGACGTTAAGAGCGCAAAGGCCGGAACTGGGCGCCTGTGGAAAGCACCGCCCAAGGCGCGGACCGTGCAGGGCTGTACGCGACTTGCGTGCGGCTGACTGGAAGGTGTGAGTGACGCTGGTGTCTTGCTGGAGGGGGTATAGCTCAGCGGTAGAGCATTTGACTGCAGATCAAGAGGTCCCCGGTTCAAATCCGGGTGCCCCCTGCGCGCAGTGGCTTTTAGAGGTTTCCAGGCTCTAGTAAAACCTACACACACAGTACCAAAGACCCTGCAGCCCACTGGAACTGAACAGGACGTTCTTTACGCTCAGTCCCAGAGAGGGGCTGTTCTTCTGACCCAAGTAGGGGTTAGCCAGGGGCTCTTGGAGAGGGACTGCTCCCGGAAAGGTGTAGAAAAGCCCCGCGGGTTTCCCGGAAGTGCCTCGCATCTCACACACCTGCGCCCCTGGAGCCACAGTTAGGTTCCCAGCCACATATATTGTTCAAGTAAGGATGATTTGGAGAGGACATTGGGATGCTAAATTATATACTTTTTGGAATTATATTGTGAGTAAAAAAACTGTTTCAGTGTTTAGTTTTAGTATTTTGGTAGACCAAATATTGAATAGCGATTCTATTCAATAGCTATTTTCAAAAACACTTGCAGAAAGTGTTTTTGACCATAATGACATATTTTATTATACTAAATCAGCTCTGTGACAAAAAAAATTTTAGTTTATTTGCATATATATCACCTAAAAAAAAAACTCACACTTTATCTGAATTGGTAGACTATCCCAGCCTGTTTGGATAGACTTGTGAGTTGTGTGTACACCACATCTGGTTCCAACGACATCCTGCTGAATCTTCTTAGGATGTACTAAAGACTTCCTTGCCAAGAACATTGTTTTTATCCCAGTGCTGTGCTCCCCAAATCGCACCCTCGTATTGTTGCTGCACAAAGAGTTCTGTCTTCAATATTGCACTTTTAAACCGAGTATACCAGCATTCACAATAACGGCAACTGTTTCACCTTTTATAAAATGAACTTCCAAAAGCTTTGGTTCCATTAATTAGATGCCAGGACTACAGACCTGAAAGGGGATTGTCCTCAATAACAGACTTATGTTCACCTTTTTAATGATGGCTTTGTAGTTTCTCAACTTCATTAATCACCAGCTTACCAACTCATTATTCCCCAGGATAATGTTTTCCTCAGAAAGGTTTATCTCCATTGGCTGGTGGGGAGGGTGCACTGGAAGGAGGAGAAAAATCAAAGAAGGGTAGTCCATGCTTCTCCTGATGTGTGAGATTGAGATTCTGGAGCAGAAATCAAAACCTTGGAGTCACAGTCTTTTTTTCTTTCTTCCTTTTTCTTTTTTTTTTTTTTTTTTTTTTGAGACAAGGTCTTGCTCTGTTGCCCAGGCAGGAGTGCAACAGCACAATCATGACATCACTGCAGCCTCGACCACCTGGGCTCAAGCAGTCCTCCCACCTCAGTACTCCCACCAGAGTACCTGAAACTACAGGCGATTTCTTTTTCTTTTCTTTTTCAATTTCAAGGACTTTTTGTTTTATTTTATTTTATTTTAGGGTTGGGGGTACATATGAAGGGTTGTTACATGCATAAACACGTTTTACAGGGGTTTGTTGTGCATATTATCACATCACCCAGGTATTAAACTCAGTATTCAATAGTGATCTTTTTTGCTCCTCCCCCTCCTCCCACCCTCCCCCCTCAGGTAGACCCCAGTGTCTGTTGTTTCCTTCTTTGTCTTCATAAGTTCTTATCATTTAGCTCCTACTTATAAGTGAGAACATGCAGATTTGGTTTTCCATTCCTGCATTACCTTGCTAAGGATGATGGCCTCCAGCTCCATCCAGGTTCCTGCAAAAGACATGATCTCATTCTTTTTTATGACTGCATAATATTCCATGGTGCATATGTACCACGTTTTCTTTATCCACTCTGTCATTGATGGGTATTTAGGTTGTTTCCATGTCTTTGCTATTGTGAGCAGTGCTGCAATAAACATTTGTGTGCATGTGTCTTTATGGTAGAATGCTTTACATTGCTCTGGCTATATTCCCAGTAATGGGATCAAATGGTGGTTCTGCATTCAGTTCTTTGAGGAATCACCATACTGCTTTCCACAATGGTTGAACTGATTTACACTCCCACCAACAGTGTATAAGGGTTCCTTTTCTCCACAGCCTTGCCAGCATGTGTTATTTTTTGACTTTTTAGTAATAGCTATTCTGGCTGGTGTGAGATGGTATCTCATTGTGGTTTTGATTGCATTCCTCTAATGATCAGTGATATTGAGCTTTCTTGCACATGCTTGTTGGCTGCATGTATGTCTTCTTTTGAGACGTGTCTGTTCATGTCCTTCACCCGGGTTTTTTTTTTTTTTTTTTTTGAGACAGAGTCTTGCTCTGTCACCCAGGCTGGAGTGCAGTGACGTGATCTCGGCTCACTGCAAGCTCTACCTCCTGGGTTCACGCCATTCTGCTGCCTCAGCCTCCCCAGCAACTAGGACTATAGGTGCATGCCGCCATGCCCAGCTAATTTTTTTTTTGTATTTTTAGTAGAGATGGGGTTTCACCGTGTTAGCCAGGATGGTCTTGATCTCCAGACCTCAAAATCCGCCCGCCTCGGCCTCCCAAAGTGCTGGGATTACAGGTGTGAGCCACCGCCCCTGGCCATCCTTCGCCCACTTTTTAATGGGGTTGTTTTTCTCTTGTAAATTTGTTTAAGTTCCTCATAGGCCTTTGTCAGATGCATAGTTTGCAAATATTTTCTCCTGTTCTGTAGATTGTCTGTTTACTCTGTTGATGGTTTGCTGTGCAGAAGCTCTTAAGTTTAATTAGATCCCATTTGCCAATTATTGCTTTTGTTGTGATGGCTTTTGGTGTCTTTTTCATGAAATCTTTGCCCATTCCTATGTCCAAGATGGTATTTCCTAGGTTGTCTTTCAGGGTTTTTATAATTTTCAGTTTTACATTTAAGTCTTATTTTTATTTATTTATTTATTTACATTTAAGTCTTTAATCCATTTTGAGTTGATTTTTGTGTATGGTGTAAGGAAGGGATCCAGCTCCTATCTTCTGCCTATGGCTAGCCAATTATCCCAGCACCATTTATTTAATAGAGTGTCTTTTCCCCCTTGCTTGTTTCTGTCAGCTTTGTCAAAGATCACATGGTCATAGATGTGTAGCCTTATTTCTGGGCTCTCTATTCTGTTCCATTGGTCTATGTGCCTGTTTTAGTAGCAGTACCATGCTCTTTTTGTCACTGTAGCCTTATAGTATAGTTTGAAGTTGAGTAATGTGATTCCTCTAGCTTTGTTCTTTTTGCTTAGGGTCGCCTTGGCAATTCAGTCTCTTTTTTTGTTCCTATATAAATTTTAAAGTATTTTTTCTAGTTTTCTGAAGAATGTCATTGGTAGTTTAATAGGAATAGCATTGAATCTATAAATTGCTTTGGGCAGTATAGCCATATTAATGATATTGAATCTTCCTATCCATAAGCATGAGATGTTTTTCCATTTGTTTCTGTATTCTCTGATCTCTTTGAGCAGTGTTTTGTAATTCTCATTGTAGAGATGTTTCACCTTCCTGGTTAGTTGTAAGAGATGGAAAAATTCCTGGACACGTATACTCTCCTAAGACTGAGCCAGGAAGAAATTAATTCCCTAAACAGAACAATAAGGAGCTCCAAAATTGAATCAGTAATAATAGCCTACCAACCAATAAAAGCCCAGGACCTGATGGATTTGCAGCTGAATTCTGCCAGATGTACAAAGAAGAGCTGGTATCATTCCTACAGAAACTATTCCAAAAAATTGAGGCAGAGGGGCCTCTCCCCAGCTCATTGTATGAGGCCAGCATCATCTTGATACCAAAACCTGGCAGAGATACAACAACTCTTCAAAAAAAGAAAACTTCAGGCCAGTATTATTGATGAACATCAATGCAAAAGTCCTCAACAAAATACTTGCAAACAGAATCCAGCGCACATCAAAAAACTAATCCACTGTGATTAAGTAGGCTTCATCCCTGGGATACAAGGATGGTTCAGCATACAAAAATCAATGAATGTGATTCATCACATAAACAGAACTAAAGACAAAAAACACATGATTATGTCAATAGATGCAGGAATGGCTTTTGATAAAATTCAACATCCCTTCATGTTAAAACTCTCAATAAACTAGGTACTGAAGGAATATACCTCAAAATAATAAGAGCCATTTATGACAAACCCACAGCCAATATCATACTGAATGGATAAAAGCTGGAAACATTCCCCTTGAAAACCAGCAGAAGACAAGGATGCCCTCTCTCACCACTTGTATTCAACATAGTATGGGAAATCCTAGCCAGAGCAATCAGGCAAGAGAAAGAAATAAAGGGCATCCAAATAGGAAGAGAGGAAGTCGAACTATCTCTGTTTGCAGACAACATGATTCTATATCTAGCCCATATTCTTGGCCCAAAAGGTTTGTCAGCTGATAAACAACTTCAGCAAACTTGCGGGCTACAAAATCAATATACAAACATTGCTAGCATTCCTACATACCAACAATAACCAAACTGAGAACCAAACCAGAAAAGCAATCCCATTCACAATTGCCACCAAACAAAACAAAAAAATACCCAGGTGATTTGTATGTTTCGTAGAGACAGGGTCTTGCTTTGTTGCCTGGGCTGGTCTCAAACTCCTGGGTTCAAGCAATCCTCCTGCCACCACCTCCCAAAGTGCTGGGATTACAGGCCAGAACCACTGCACCCAGCTCGGAGTCATAGTCCTGACCATTGTCAACAGCCGAATCAGACGCAGGCAGGCCTCTGAGTCTCTTTCCAGGTGGGTGGCATGGAGGAGGCAGCTAGATCCGTGCTTTCCAGCAGTCCCTGAACTCTCCTCAGAAATTTTCTATTCAAATTTTAATCACAATCTTCACATTTTTAATATAGGCATACTAGGGCTTGTTTGGGTGGACACTTAATAACCAAAAGCTGTTTCTAGGCACTCTGTGCTTGGGTGTGCCTGTACGCGTGTGTTTGTGATTCACTTGTCACCATGTGGTGCTTTAATACCTGTGATGGCAAAAGAACAGAAGCTGAACTAAGTCCACAAGAGAAGGAAGTGAGAGTTGTGCTAACAGAGGCGGTTTCCCAGACGTGCTGGGAACCAGACGGTCTTCACAGGCTTGTGAGGGACAGCCCCACAAACACATTACACAGAGCCTATTAGTTCTAGCAGTCAGTTTCTTCTGAATAGCTAACAATTTGAGTGTTATTTGATTTATGATTTCATTTGTAATGATTTCTAAAAAAAAAAAAATTTTTTTTTTTTTTGAGAGACAGAGTCTTGCTCTGTCACCCTAGTTGAAGTGCAGTGGTGTGATCTCGGCTCACTGCAACCTCCTTATCCTGGGTTCAAGTGATTCTCCTGCCTCAGCCTCCCGAGTACCTGGGACTCGGGCATACGTGACCATGCCCAGCTAATTTTTGTAATTTTAGTAGAGACAGTGTTTTACCATGTTGGCCAGGCTGGTCTCAAACTCCTGACCTCAGGTGATCCACCTGCCTCGGCCTCCCAAAGTGCTGGGATTACAGGCCTGAGCCACCACCTGTGGCCTGATTTCTAAAATTATTTTGTCTTTATAGTCGTATAAATCTGTAAGTACAGGGCAGTTATATCTAGTTTTGTGTACATATGTGTATACAGATCTAAGAACTAAACTAAATAAACTAAGAAATAAACTAAAATAAAATTAACTCTGGGGCCCTAAGAGAAATGTTTCTCTTTTAAACGTGTACAAGAAACCAGTAAAGAGGTTACATGCTGGCCAGGTGACAAGGATGGAATGGAGTCTTAATTTTTCTCTGTATGCCATCTTGTACATTTTAAATTCTGAGCCATGTGAAAGCGTTACTCATACAAAAGCTAACTAATTCACACATTTAGAAAACCTCTAAATGTTCTGACTTTCCCAAAAACAAATGTAATAAAAACAAAGATAAATAGCCAGGGCTTAATTAAACTAAAGAGCTTTTGCACAGCAAAACAGCAGAGTAAACAGACAATCCACAGAGTGGGAGAAAATCTTTGTAATCTATACGAAGATTACTAATATCCAAAATCTACGAGGAACTCAAAGAAATTAGCAAGAAAAAAAATAAACAATCCCATCAAAAATTGGGCTAAGGTCATGAATAGACAAGTCTCAAAAGAAAATATACAAATGGGCACCGAACATATGAAAAAATGCTCAACATCACTAATGATCAGGGAAATGCATATCAAAACCACAATGTGATACTGTCTTACTCCTGCAAGAATGGCCATAATCAAAAAAATCAAAAATAATAGATGTCGGTATTGATGCAGTGAAAAGGGAACACTTCTACACTGCTGGTGGGAATGTAAACTAGTACAACCACTATGGAAAACAGTGTGGAGATTCCTTAAATAACTAAAAATAGAACTATAATTTGACCCAGTAATCCCACTACTGGGTATGTGCCAAGAGGAAAATAAGTCATTATATGAAAAAGATACTTGCACATGCATGTTTATAGCAGCACAATTGGCAATTCCAAACATGTGGAACCAACCTAAATGCCCATGAATCAACGAGTGGATAAATAAACTGTGGTATACATATACAATGGAATACTACTCAGCCATAAAAAGGAATGAATTAATGGCATTCACAGCAACCTGCATGAGACTGGAGACTATTATTCTAAGTGAAGTAACTCAGGAATGGAAAACCAAACATCGTGTGTTCTCATTCATAAGTGGGAGCTAAGCTATGAGGATGCAAAGGCGTAAGAATGACACAATGGACTTTGGGGACTCAGGGGAAAGGGTGGGAAGGGGCTGAGGGATCAAAGGCTACTGATTGGGTGCAGTGTTTACTGCTCGAGTGATGGGTGCACCAAAATCTTACAAATCACCACTAAAGAACCTACTTATGTAACCAAACACCACCTGTTCCCCAATAACCTATGGAAATAAAAAAATTCTAAAAAAAAATAGTTACCAGATTTGGAGGCAGGAAAAGATTTTTCTTTTATTACTCTAGACAATTTGTAGCTTACATTTGTATTTACAGAATCATTCTGTTTCTCTGAGACTCTTCAGATCTATTTTTGAGGGAAAAAAAAAAGCTAGGGTCTGCTTTTGAACTGCATTATACATCTTGATGAGACATCTAGGTGCCACTGTCTTTTTCCAATAAAATCAGTGACAGCAAAGTAACAGCCAAAGGCGTGTTGACTTCCTTAAAGTGGCTCAACTTACTTTTGTGTACAGTAAGATTCAGGGGGCACAACAGACAACCTAATGCTGTCTGTCTGGAGGGATTTAAGAAAAAAAAAGGAAACCTAATGCTCACATTAAAAGTAAAGCAATTAAATGGTAGAAACATTATCAAATAATGTGGTAAATCTGTGAGTAATTTCTGATGTATTCATATCTATTAAGGTTTGATCCCAGATTGAAAATATAGCTGTAAAATAAGCAAGCTCTTCTGAATACAGAAACCATTTTACCTAGGATAATATAGATATCGTTTGTCTGCTTCCCTTATATTAATTTTTAGAGTACACAGTAACTTCCATAGAAGGTTGTGGATCTCCCTTCAGAGGCTCTTAAGGGTAGGAAATGAACTAGCTGATTTCTTGATGTTTCCCCCACCCCTCTGATTTTGCAAATAACCAGCTCTACTCAAAGGCTAACCTGTCTCATTGCCAGGGGCTGGGGGAGGTGGGAATGGAGTGCTGTCTGCTGATGGGTTTGGGGTATCTTTCTGGGGTGATGAAAATGTTCTGAAATTTGATAGTGGTGATAGTTACACAATCTGTGAATATACCAAAAACCATGGACTTATATACTTTTTAAAGGTGGACTATATGATGTATAAATTAGAGCTCATTTTTAAAAAGGTTATTGTGTCTCCATTTAGCTGATAATAAAATATAAACTTTTATTAAAAATATTCTGTTACGTAAGAGGTCTGTAAGTAGTTTATCATAATAGTTAAATAATCTGACAAATGTCACTGTTTCTGTGGTGTGTAACCTCCTAAGCAATTCCTTTCTGAAAGCATTTTGACCAGAAATAATTCTAATTTGTTAATTTGGTTTTCTTCAATGAAATTGAGAACATTTATTGGCAATTTGTAAGAATGACAAGAATTTTAGCAAATTGTGAATATATATAGCTTGCAATAAAATTAATTACCACTGGCAAAAATAAATAAATAAATGTTCCGACTTCCAGAAGCCACTGTTGGGCCTTCTCAGGGCACTTGGATTAAATGGCCTTCTCTGGGCAACCCCATTATATAAAAACAGGGAGGGCTGGCAGGGAGGAGGCAGGGGATGAGGTTGTAACAGAGCAGGGAGTGGGGTCAGCTGGGAGGCAGCAGAGCCCTGTAGACCCAACCCAAAGTGAAGAGCAGCCTAGTGGAGGCTGGATAATGTAGTGGCTGTTTAGCTTTTTTTTTTTTTTTTTTTTTGTAGAGATGGGTTTTCGCCATGCTGCCCAGGCTGGTTTCGAATTCCTGGGCTCAAGCAGTCCACCCACCTCAGCATCCCAAAGTGCTGGGATTACAGGCATGATTCACCACATACTGCCTTTAGCTCTTGATTCTGTCACTTAACACTGATTTGGAGCAAGTTGCTTCAATTCCATATGTCATTGTCATCAATGATGATGGTGGTAGTGGTGATAGTACTACCACAAATAATTTTTTAAATTATATATATGAAACTCTTACAATTTATTTAGAACAATATAATTGCACAAAAACATTAGGTATTATAGTAAATGTAGTGTCTTGGGTGTGGCTACACAGGTGAAATGTGCTAAGAAGGAATGTCCCTCAGGCAAGGAGGTATAGGTTAGGGGTAGATTGTTTGGCTGCAGATCAAGTGGTCCCTGGTTCAAATCTGGGTGCCCTCTATTCCCAAGTTTCCTCCCTTTCCCCTATCGGGTTTTGTGGTAATGTTCCCCCTCCCATTAATGTTACTACAAATTTCAGCTGGAAAACTTACCACTATGACACCATTAAAGGCATCTGGAGACTATAAAATTAAATTAGGTAGAAAAAAACCAAGATCCATATGCTGTGCTATCATTTGTGTTTATAGAAAAGGTAGGAGAAAATATGCACTAATAACTCCTCACACGTACAAATTATCTGTGGAAGAATATGTAAGAAACATGAAACATGGGCTTCCCCCCAGTGAGTGGAGTCTTGGTAGATAAACAAGAGGGAGAATTTCACTGCCTACTTTTTCGTTCCTTTAGAATATTGTATTGTGTGAATGCTGTGAATTCAGTGTTTATTTTTAAAATATACATTTTTTATTTGTTTTTATTTTATTCATTCTTTTTTTTTATAAAGAGATGAGGCCTCCACTCTGTTGCCCAGGCTGGAGTGCAATAGTCCTGCCACCGCAGGACGCAGACAGGTTTCTAGACAGAAAAGGGCGGGTCCCAGATGAAACCCCACCTTCAAGCCAAGGATGGACTGAAGCCTGGGGGCCAGGCTGCCAGTTCCCAGTGAAGTCTGCTACCGGGAGTGAAAAAACTTCCTTGATACCTTTCAGCCAATCAAGTGGTGCTTCTTCCAGGCCCACCATGGACCAATTAGCATTGCACTTCCTCCATTCTGAGCCCATAAAAAACCCTGGACTCAGCCAGACTTACATACTCTGGGATTACCTGCCTGTGAGTAGGAGCTACCCACTTTCGGTCTCCTCTCTGCTGAAAACTGTTCAGTCACCCAATAAAACTCTTCTCTGCCTTGCTCACCCTCCAGTTGTCTGAGTAGCCTCATTCTTCCTGGACACAGGACAAGAATTTGGGACCCACCACATGGTGGGAGCAAAAGGAGCTGTAACACTTTGCTGGCTGGCTCACCAGGCTGTGGGCAGTGATACGCTTCTAGACTGTGGGAGTTAAGAGTGACAACCTTTCTGAGGCCCAGACCTTGGGATTCCCCAAGCCAGAGCCGTAACACTATAGCCCTCCCGCCCTCTGTCAGCAGTGACAAGAGGCAGGGCCAGACCAGCCCAGGAGCTCCAGGCCAGAGCTAGGTGGTGGGACCGAAAGAACTGTGACACAAACCGGCTGAAATACTCCCCCAAGACACCCCCAACCCCACTTGCCACACTGTGAGTGATGAGAAGGAGAGAAGAGCTATGGGCCTCCCCAAGCCAGGACGTGACATGCTGTAACACCCTTTGGGGCTCTGTGGTTCCTGGCATCTCCAAGCTTTTGGGCACCAATGCGTTCCCCTCCTCCAGTTGCTGGTGCCTGTGGTGGAAGGTCCAGCTGCAGCTTCACACAGAGTTGGCACCTGTGCCCATGCCTGGAACTGCCCACCCCACCATAGCAGCTAATGTGCCTGGCTATGTGCAGTGGCCAGACCCCGCCACCCACACACTCACACACCCCTCACTGCTCCACACTTGGCTTGCCCCTGGCAGGCGGGGGATCTGGGCTGGTAGCATGAGCTGAGCACAGCCTGCCAGCCCAAGTAGGTGGAACGAGCTCAGTGGCCACAAGCAAAACTCAAGCAGAGGTGCCACTGGCCACAGAAGTTTCCCACTGGCGAAGTGATACCAAAGTCAACACTGAAGGATCCTGTGACAGTGTGGTGAGGGCTCACTACAAAGGATCCAGTGACAGCGTGGTCAGGGTTCATTGCGAAGGATCCAGTGACAGCGCGGTCGGGGCTCACTGCGAAGGATCCTGTGACAGCGCAATCGGGGCTCACTA
>NW_012115154.1:17787473-17793826 GCF_000951035.1 Colobus angolensis palliatus | reverse complement strand
CTCACTACGAAGGATCCTGTGACAGCGCGATCGGGGCTCACTACGAAGGATCCTGTGACAGCGCGATCGGGGCTCACTAGGAAGGATCCTGGGACAGCGCGGTCGGGGCTCACTGCGAAGGATCCTGTGACAGTGCAATCAGGGCTCACTGCCACCTCAAAGTCCTGGGCTCAAGGGACCCTCTGCCTCAGCGTGTCCAGTATCTGGGACTACAGCTATTGCCACTACGCCCAGCTAATTTTCTTTCTTTCTTTCTTTCTTTCTTTCTTTTTTTTTTTTTTTGTAGAGACTGGGGTCTTGTTTTCTTGCCTGGGCTGGTCTGAAACTCCTGGCTTCAAGTAATCCTCCCACCTCAGGCTCCCAAAGTTCTGAGATTACAGGCATGAGCCACTGTGCCCAGCCTAAAATATACATTTTAAAATTTAAAACAAATCTAATTAAATTAGGTCTCATCCACTAGGACTGGATCTAGATGGAAGACTCTACTGTTTTTGCATATATTTGAAATTTTCCATAATGAGGGTCTGATTTTGAGGTTCTGATTTAGTTTTCTGTCTCACATTAAGGGAGTTCATATTGGTGTGTCTGGAGAAAACTTTCTTTCCTTACTTTTCTTAGCACCATGGAGACAGGCTGACATTTCCAATAGGAACTTTGCTGAAAAAAAAAAAGGAGAAACAAAAAAAGAAGGCACACTGAGAACCAGTCACCATGGTTTCTGGTTCAATAGCGTCACTAGCAACACAGGGCTAGGTGACAAATGTCCTTAGAAACCTTAGCTGCTCTGCAGGTAGGTTCCTGCCTCAGGGATGGGCTTCAGGGTTCATCTTGCCCAGAGATTTTTAAAACAGAAAAGTGCCTACCTCCAGTTCCTCCAATGACCCTCCCACTTTTGTTTTGGGATGGTGATACTCCTGGAACCTGAAGATAAAGTCACTTGAACATAACATCAGCCCATGAACGTGAAGCTAAAATCGGCATGCACTGGGTGGGACTGGAGTCAGCAGAAGTGACACAGAGAGAAGTGTTCATGTGAAGGAACAACCAAAGTGACTTCTTCAAACTGAAGAAGAAATTCTTCAAACAAGAATTTCCCCCATAACATCCTTTATGACTTAAGTTCAAGGACAGTTTGCATTTGGCGGTAAGGGATTTTCTCCATGGCCTAAAATAAGACCATTGGACAGCACCAGGCAGTGGATGCAGTAACTATCTGATGACTGTGCTGGTGCATCCCATGTCCAGGGACATGGGGCAGCGTGCCTCGTCTGTGTTAGAGAGGGGAACCAATGGGATCTGGTGCTCCTCTTCTCCTGGTTCGCATCCCCACCCAGCGCCCAGTTTTACTAAGTATTCTGCCCTAGCCTAGTTCAAAGAGCTCATCCAACTGACTATTAAGTGGAAGCGGGATATATTTGATATATATTTGCCTAACAACATGGAAAAGGGCTTTCCTCTTTCTTTCCCTGCATGATGCATCCTACTGCTTTGAACTTCCAAGTATGCCTAGTCATCTTTTAAAATGTAAAACAGTTTTCAGAAAAATGAGGAGGATTGCTTTCCTTGCATGCACTTATTATCTTGACTACCTGAATTTTTATATATTCATATGTTCCAAAGTCAGCAGTTCTCCTGTTGGTTCATTATTGAATGTGATGTAAATGAAGTCTTTTGCAATTAAAATGAGATTTGCCCACATCCAAGAAAAAATACATAAAGTAAATGAAATGAAATGGCAGTCTAATTAACTGTTTCATAACCTCACAGCCTAAAGTCATGGGTGGTGAGCTGTTATTTCCCAAATATCTAAAAAGGCAAATCAGACAATAAGGAAGTGGCAGATGTTTTATCTCACAATGCCATGTAGGCAAAGACCTTTTGTAACCTTGTTTTAGAAAGAATTCTTGTAATATGATCATGAACTTTGGTTCTGAAGTTAGACTGTCTAGGTTACTGAATGTCTCTAAGTTTTGGTTTCTTTGTTTGTAAATTGGGGATAACAACAGTACCTACCCCATTGTGAAGACAAAAGGAGGCAATTAATGGAAAGCATGTAGCGGCCAGTCATATGAAAGCCACGTTGAGGTTCTGCCAGTCCAGGATTTCTGGACGCCTTTCTGAAGCCAATTATTAGCACTCCAGTAAGGAGCAGATTGACTGCTGTAACCCAGCAAGTACCTCAGTGGGGAAGGAGAGGGAGAGAGCCTATCGGAAGCACTGGAGATGGAGTTACTGTTGAGAATCACCGTTGTGAGCCACTCTGCTGCGCTCTGGGACTCTGATATTTTCACTTTTAGGAGTCAATCCTGGGGACGTCCCTCTCTGAAGCCATTTCACAAGTTTTGATGATAATATTTAGTATTGTTTGCCTCCAGGTATTTCCACTTTTCATGGTTATTTTTTTCTTTGACTCATGAGTAATTTAGAAGTCTTTCAATTTTTGTTAAAGCATACAGGATTATTTAGAAGTTATTTGTTACAAATTTCTGCCTTTACTACATTTTGTCAGAGAATGAGGTTTGTATATGCTAATTCTTTATAATGTGCTAAAATTAGACTTGTAATATGGTCAATTTCTATAAATGTTCTATTTGTGCTTGAAAAAAATGTGCATTCATTATTGTTTTTGTTTTTTTGAGATGAAGTTTTGCTTTTTTTGTCCAGGCTGGAGTGCAATGGTGCAATCTCAGCTCACTGCAACCTCTGCCTCCCAGGTTCAGGTGACTCTCATGCCTCAGCCTTCCGAGTAGCTGAGATTACAGGTGCGGCCACCACACCATCTAATTTTGTATTTTTAATAAAGGCAGGGTTTTGCCATAGTGGCCAGGCTGGTCTCGAACTCCTGACCTCAAGTGATCTGCCAGTCTTGGCCTCCCAAAGTGCTGGGATTACAGGCATGAGCCACCACTCCCAGCCTCATTATTACTGAGTGCAATGTTTTACATATATAATGTATGTAATATATGTATCTATTAAATTAAGGTTATAATTTATATTATTCAAATCTTTAAAATCCTCATTTTTGTCTCCTTATCAATTACTGAGAAAGCTATGTTCAAATCTCTCTGTATGATTTATTTATTTATTTTTAGACAAGGTCTTGCTCTGTCACCCAGGCTGGAGTACAGTGGCACAATCATGGCTCGCTGCAGCCTCAGCCTCCTGGACTCAAGCGATTCTTATGTCTCAGCCTCCCAAGTAGCTAGGACTACAGGGGCACACCACCACGCCCAGCTAATTTTTAAATTTTTTAGTAGAGATGGAGTCTTGTTATGTTGCTCAGGCTGGTCTGGAACTCCTGGGCTCAAATGATCCTCCCAGCTGGTCTCCCAAAGTGCTGCAATTACAGGCGTGAGCCACTGCACCTGGTCAATTTACTGTTAAAGCAAGCATTTCACTTCACCTTGTTGTGTTAATACCCAAATACCTGCATGACTATTAATTTAAAAATAAATTAATAATTATTGGATTATTAGTCTTCTGCTCAATTAATGTTTTTAGATTAGCCAGATTCTTAAATTTCTTTTCTAACTCTCCTATTTCCTATCATTCATTACTTCTGTATACAGTTGTCTTCTTCCTGAAAAAATATCCTTTAAAACTTACTTTAGATCAGGCACAGTGGCTCACACATATAATCCTAGCACATTGGTATACTGAGGCAGGAGGATCACTTGAGCCCAGGAGTTTGAGACCAGTTTGGGCAACATGGTGAAACTGTCTCTACAAAAAAATACCAAAAAAAAAAGAAAATTAGCTGGGCATGATGACACACCCTTGTAGTCCCAGCTACTCCAGAGGCTGAAGTGGGAGGATCACTTAAGGACCTCCCCACTGGGAGGTCAAGGCTGCAGTGAGCCGCAATCATGCCACTGCCCTCTAGCCTGAGCAACAGAGTGAGATCCTGTCTCAAAATACAATAAAATTTACTTTAGTGAGAGTTTGCTGATGGCAAATTCTCTGTTTTTATCAATGAAAGGTTCTTATCTTTTCATTATTATTGAACAGGGGTTTAGCTGGTATGATAGTCAGGGTTCTTCAGAGAAACAGGACCAATAGGATGTGGGTGGATAGATGGATAGATGGATAGACAGATAGATAGATAGAGAGAGATAGATTGATACTGATAGATAGATCTGGATAGGTAGACAGAAAAAGAGAGCTCTATCATCTCTCTATTATCTATCTGTCTATATCTATCTAGGTGGAGATTAATTTTAAAGAGTTGATTCATGGCCGGGTGTGGTGGCTCAAGCCTGTAATCCCAGCACTTTGGGAGGCCGAGACGGGCGGATGACGAGGTCAGGAGATCGAGACCATCCTGGCTAACACGGTGAAACCCCGTCTCTACTAAAAAATACAAAAAACTAGCCGGGTGAGGTGGCGGGTGCCTGTAGTCCCAGCTACTCGGGAGGCTGAGGCAGGAAAATGGCGTAAACCCAGGAGGCGGAGCTTGCAGTGAGCTGAGATCCGGCCACTGCACTCCAGCCTGGGCGACAGAGCGAGACTCCGTCTCAAAAAAAAAAAAAAAAAAAAAAGAGTTGATTCATGAAATTACGGAGGCTAACAAGTCCCACGATTTTCGGTAAGGGAATCAGGGAATAAGAATCTGCGTAGAGGAGGGGCAGGGAGTATTAACAGCAGGACAACAGCAACCGCAGAGGGAAGAGGGTCAGGCCGATGAAGGAAGGGAGGAGAATGGGCATCCTGGACAGGTTCTTCTTGCAGTCCTAATGGATCCCAGAGGAGGCAGGGCGAAGCCTTGAGCTCCCCCTGGCCAGCATCCCGGGCCTGAGGCAAGGTGAGAGCTATGGCTAGGGGAGCTCTCCAGGCCTTGCTCTCACAGCCCTTGCTCTCACAGCCCTCACCCCAGGGACAGCAAAGCAGAAGCTGGAGGGAGGTGGACCTGGAGAGAAGACTACATAAAGGGAGTGGCACCTGGGCAGAAGGATGATGCTGGTGCCGCGTAGGAGTGAATCCGTGAGTGAGTCCTGGCGGCGGGGGCGAGAAACCATGTTGCCAGCACCAGTTCCCTGAAGGTGAGAGCCCAGGAACAGCCAGAGATCAGAAAAGGCGTGGGACTGCAGCCTTGAAAGGCGCTAATGAGAGGACCTTGCCAGTGTAGAGGATATAGCTTGGTGGAAGAGCATCTGACTAGACATCAAGAGGTCTCTGCTTTAAATCCAGGTGTCACCTACAGTTTATGTTTTTATCCAGCAAGAGTATCTTGTTTTCTTCCTCTCCCACCCCCGTCACCTATGGTTTATGTTTTTATCCAGCAAGAGTATCTTGTTTTCTTCCTCTCCCACCCCCCAAAAGCCAGCCTCTAGGGCTGTAATGTCTTATTTGTCTGTGACAAAGAAACAGAATGCAGCAGACAAGCTTTGCTAGCCTCGGATGACTTTTCTAGCAAGTTCTCTCTATTTCTGCAGAAACCCTGTGGTACGTTTGAGTAGGTTTGAATCCTGATTCTGCCTCCTGCCATCTGTGTCATTGTTAGCAAGTCACTGAGTCTCAGAATCCTCACAACCAGGACAACTGGGGTCCTCGTGAGGAGACCACGTGTGGACAAACGTGTATGTTATGCCCGGGAGCTCAACTTCCGTCGGTTTGCGCTGCGACATCGCGGAGGACTCCACCCTCCTTATAAGCGGGACTTGCTCCATCTGCTCCCTCTGGCCTCTCACTTGCCGCTCTGGTTGCTGCCTGGGCCCCACTGCTCTGCCTTGGCTACTTCTTTTTCTGCTTGTGGACAGAGAGCAGTGCATCCAGGAAACGTCCCAATGTGGAAATGCGGCTCTTACCACCCCTGATACAAACTAAGCACATTATTTCCAGAAAACCTCCCTTCCCCTGGACACAGTGACCTAAGGGGAACAAATACCCAACCCACACTCCCGGCCCCTGCGGTGACTGGCCAGAGACTCCCGCATCCTTTCCCATACTCTGTGCAGCCTACCCTCACCACCCCTCATCCAGCATCATCCAGAGGCAGGGGAAGAGAGAGGATGGGGGGGCCTGGAACTTTTTATTCCACATGTACATGAGTGGAGGCAAATTGGTGCATCATGGAGAGATGGTCCCACTCCACTAGCAAAAGCCTTCCTCCAGATATCAGTGCAAACTGCTTAGGGCAATCACTGGTACAAAATCATCTCTGGTGCAAAGTCATATTTCTTTTCCTCCCATTCCCCTTATTTTCTGATCCCAATTTCATCTGCAGCTGGGATCTATTTAAACTTATAACGTCCAGGCGTACCTAACTTTTTGTTTTTGGTGGGGAGAAGACTGACTACATAAAATACTAATCATGAGGCCGGGCGCGGTAGCTCACGCCTGTAATCCCAGCATGC
>NW_012115154.1:17770669-17778673 GCF_000951035.1 Colobus angolensis palliatus | reverse complement strand
GAGTTACAAAATCCACTCTGTTGCCCAGACTGGAGTGCACAGCCCTGATTATAGCTCATTGCATCCTCAAACTCTTGGGTTCAAGCAATACTTCCAACTCCCCCTCTGAGTAGCTGGGACTACAGGTGTGTACCACTACGCCAGGCTAATTTTTAAATTTTCTGTGGAGATGGGGTCTCACTACAATGCTCCAGGCTGGTCTGGAACTCCTAGGCTCAAGTGATCCTTCCACTTCAACCTCCCAAAGTGCTGGGATTGCAGGCGTGAGCCACTGCACCCAGCCCAAATCTTATAGATTTTTATTACAAATTTTCGTCCACTGTCTCCACCCCAACTGCCACGGCTTCATGTCCTCTTGCCTGAATCATTGTGACTCTAAAGTCACATCCCTGTAACTGCTTCCACTGGACTCTCCTTTGCAATGTGATCACCACCATGAGATTCCTGAACAATCTGAGCAGATTATTTTCATCTCCTGAGTAAAACCATTTGTGGATCCTCAGTGTTCACAGGACAAAATATAAACTTCATCCCATGGAACTCATGGCCCATAGCAATTTAGACTTTGCTGCCTTCTCCAGCCATCGTGCCCTCAATGCCTCCCATGGCCCACACCACCCTTCTCACTGCTCCCCTGACACACGTGATTCCTTGCCCAGCCTTTGGCATCCTCTACCCCAAATGCCCTTTCCTACTTGTCTTCTTCACCTGGTATTTTGATTAGTTAATGCTGCAAAACAAATCACAGCAAATCTTAGAGCTTCAAACAATACTAAACATGTCTTACTTCCATAGTTTCTATTGGCCAGAAATTCAAGATGGGCTCAGCTGAGCAGTTCTCATTTAGAAATCTCTCCTGCAGTTGTAGTTGTATGTCAGCTGGAGCTGTGTCATCTGAAGGCTTGACGGGGGCTGGAGGGTCTACTTTCAAGGTAGCCATCTCTCATGGCTGGCAAGCTGATGTTGACTATGAGCTGAGGGCCTCAGTCCCTCTCCACATCAGCCTCCACAGGGTTGCTTGAGCATCCCCACAGCATGGAGGCTGGCTTCCCCCAAGAGTGATAAATCTAAAAGACCAAGGTGGAAGCTGCCATGCTTTTATTGTCTAGCTTCAAAAGTCACACACTGTCACTTCCATGGTCTTTTGTTCCTCTCTTTATACCAAGTGCTTTCTGACCTTCAGTCAAATGCTTTACTTCCGGGCCATCCTTTTGACCTGCTGTGACTTAACAACTGCCACCTTTCATTTGTGAGGACACGCCCAGGACTTCAAGCTTGCTTTCAGGAGCTGGCAACACCAGTTCTAAAATAGTGGTCTTCCTTACTGCCATGAACCATCCCTTTCTTGTCTTCACAGTGTTTCAGCCTATGCTTCCTCAGTTCCAAGGCAAAATGTTCATGAATAGCCTTGTTGAAATTTAAGAATGGAAAGGCCAATCAACCCTCCTTGGTTAAACTCAACTGACTTTTTTTTTTTTTTTTTTGAGCATCTACTGAGTGCCAAGGCTCCAGACATATGCAGATGAGGAATAGTTGAACATTTCTTCTGCCTAAGACATACTCAGAGCATAATGACAACATAATGCTACAGTTGCAAACAAAATCTTAAATTAAGGGGAAAATAAAACAGAAAAGAGAAAAAGCAACTCAACCCAGGGCCAGTGAAAGGGAGAAAAGTCTTCAAAAATCATACCCAGTTTGGTGGCTCATGCCTGTAATTCCAGCACTTTGGGAAGCTGAGATGGGCAGATCACTTGAGGCCAGGAGTTCAAGACCAGCCTAGTCAATATGGTGAAATCCAAGCTCTACTAAACATACACAAATTAGCTGGGCATGGTGGTGTGTGCCTGTAATCACAGCTACTCAGGAGGCCGAGGTACAAGAGTCGCTTAAACCCGGGAGGTAGAAGTTGCAATGAGCTGAGATCGTGCCACTGCACTCCAGCCTGGGTGACAGAGCAAGACTTCATCTCAAAAAAAAAACAAAAAACAAACCAAAAAACCCAGCTGATAGGTCACCTCTACTGCAAGAGATGAATGTTTGTCCAGATAGTGGGGTTGGGAAGTGCATTGGATGGCACATTAGAAGGCATGCTAGACCATGGAGAGCACACGGTGGCTGGAGGGCGCATGTGTGCCTGTGAGGGTTTGTGGGGTGGTGGTAAGGAGGGTGAGGACAGGGAGTGAGAGGAACAGGGAGGGGTGGGAAAGAGAGGTGACCACGATGGAACAGTAGATTGATACAGGTTGTAGGGACTCTTATATATCGACTGTGCTTGGAAGCTTTGATGTTTTAGACATCTTGGAGTTTACTGAGGATTTGAAGCAAAGGAACCACAGGTTTGTGTTTGTTTTGCAGGCAGATGGTGTCAGCAGGCAGAGGCTATGTGGGAGGAAGGGGGAGACAAGGGCGACATACTAATGTCTGTGTATTTTTGAGGCTGGTGTTGCTGCTGTTATGAGGTTGGGGGTGGGGTTTTAACTTTTTTCCTTATAAACTGTTTTATTTGTTTTAACTGAAAGTATAAGATGTGGCCCTGGGAATGCTGCCTTCCAGAGAAGTGGGGTCCTAGGAGCAGCCTCAGGGATGCTGTGGCCCCCAAGCTCCTGTGCTGCTGTTGCAGTGCCTGAGCAGGACCTGGAAGCACCTGGACAGGATCTGTGAGCACCTGGGCAGGACCTGGGCAGCATCTGGGCAGAATCTGGCAGGACCTGGAAGCACCTGGACAGGATCTGTGAGCACCTGGGCAGGATCTGGGCAGCATCTGGGCAGAACCTGGCAGCACCTGGGCAGCACCTGGGCAGGACCTGGCAGCACCTGGGCAGGATCTGGTGGCACCTGGGCAATACCTGGGCAGAACCTGGGCAACACCTGGGCAGCACCTGATGGGATCTGGCAGCACCTGGGCAGGACCTGGTGGCACCTGGGTAGCACCTGGGCAGTACCTGCCACCAACACAGGCCCAGAGCAGGACAATTCAGCTGATGAGGTCACAGTCATTGCTACAGTCTCTGACTCTGATGGTTTCTTTTCATGGCTAGTTTTTTCCTTTCACTTTGGAAAACTGAAGCATAACGCAGAGAAGAGTACACAGAGACTCATGTACAGCTCAATGAATTAAAACAAAACGAACATGCCTGGTAACTAACCACTGCACCAGCTGAGAAAATAACACATCAGAAACTCAGAAACCACCTGCAGGACCCTCCTAGGCACTGGCCTCTCCTCCCCAAAAGAATCAAACTGTTCTGACTTCTCTCGCCACACATTAATTTTGCCTGTTCATGAATTTTGTTTAAATGGAACCATAAAATATATATTCCTTTTTGTCTAGCTTTCTTCTGTCAATATTCTATTTGTGAGCGCTATGGTGGAAATGTCTGTGTTCCCCCAAATTCTAATCCCCACAGTGATGGTATTAGAAGATGAGGCCTTTGGAAAATGATTAGGTTGTGAAGGTGAAGCCCCTATTTTTTTTTTTTTTTTGAGACGGAGTCTCGCTCTGTCGCCCAGGCTGGAGTACAGTGGCACTATCTTGGCTCACTGCAAGCTCCGCCTCCTGGTTTCAGGCCATTCTGTCTCAGTCTCCCAAGTAGCTGAGACTACAGGCACCTGCTACCACACCGGCTAATTTTTTTTTTTTTGTATTTTTAGTAGAGACAGGGTTTCACTGTGTTAGCCAGGATGGTCTCGATCTCCTGACCTTGTGATCTGCCTGCCTCGGCCTCCCAAAGTGCTGGGATTACAGGCGTGAGCCACCGCGCCCGGTGGTGAAGCCCTTATGAATGAAATTAGTGTCCTTATAAAAGTGGCTGGAGAGAGACCCCTCACCCCTTCCACCGTGTGAGCGTACAGCAAGAATGCACCATCTATGAGCCAGATGTGGAGCTCTCACCAGTTACTGCATCTGCCTTGATCTTGGACTTCCCAGCCTCCAGAGCTGTGAGAAATAAATGTCTGTTGTTTGTAAGCTCTCCAGTTTATGGTATTTTGTTACAGGTGCTGGAATGGACTAAGAGAGTGAGATTCATTCATGTTATTGCATGAAGCTATAGCACATTCATTTTAATGCTGCATAAGATTCTCTTGGGCTAATGGTACAATGTATTTATCCATTCTATTCTTTATAAACATTTGGGTTATTTTCAATTTGAATCTATTATGAATGAAGCGGCTATTAATATTTATATATGTGTCTTTCAGTGCACATTTCTTTTGAGCATATACCTAGGGGAGGATTTTCTCATTCATATGGTGTCTGTATCTTCAACTCTAGTGGATAATGTCAACTTTAGCAGATAAAGTTGTTGTGCAAGTTTATGCTCACAGCAGCAATATATGTTTTTCCATTACACCATCTGGTTACCAACACAATTATTGTTAGTATTTTTCTGTTTTAATTTAGGCATCCCAGTGGGTGTGTAGGGTATCTTGTGATTTTATTTTGCATTTCACTAATTATGACTAGATTGGACCATTTGTCATGTGTTTGTTGATAACCTTTCTTTGGATAACTTTTTCTTTGGATAACTTTCTTGTTGAGGTCTATTGCCCATTTTTGTACTGGGTTCATAGGATTTCTTTATATATTCTGAATAAAATCTTTTGTTAGTTATATGTGTGCAAATATCTTCTCCTTCTCTATAACTTGCCTTTCAACTTTTTATTTGTTTGTTTTTAAGAGAGCATCTCACTCTGTTGCCCAGGCTGGAATGCAGTGGTGTGATCATGGCTCACTGCAGCCTACACCTCCTGGGCTCAAGTGAACCTTCCACGTCAGCATCTCAAGTAACACAGGTGCATGCCACCATGCCCAGCTAATTTTTCAATTTTTTTGTAGAGATGAGGTCTTGCCGTGTTGCCCGGACTGGTCTGCAATGCCTGGATTTAAGCAATCCTCATGCCTCAGCCTCTCAAAATCCTGGGATTATAGGCATGAGCCACCACACCTGACCCCTTTCAACCTTTTAATGACAACTTTTCATAAACAAACATTTCTAATTTTATTTTAGTCTTTTTCTTTTGTGGTTCTTCTTAAGGTCTGCTTAAGAAATCTTTACTTTCTTTGAGAGCAGAAGAGAGTCGCCTCTGTTGCCCACTAGAAAGCTAGTTGTTTCACCTTTCCTCTTTGGATCTGTAATTCACCCAGAATTTATTTTGTATTTGGTGCAAGACAGGGGTCCAAGTTTCATTTTTTCTATATTGATGTCTAATGGACTCAGACGCTTTATTGACAAAGCCATCCTTTCTGAACTGCTTGGGAACACCACTGCCGCTTTTGTCATAAATCAAGAATCCATAAGTGTGTGAGTCGATTTCTGGGTTCCTTTGGATTTCGGTTCCTTTGGTTTGCTTGTTCTTCCTTGTGCAAATATACCATCTTAATCATGATAACTTGCTTTTGATAACTTGCTAACAATATTTTTAAATAATATTTTTATATGTAAGAGCAATTCCTCTTATTTTGTTCTTGAACATTAGCTTGGTTATTCCTGGTCTTTTGCATTTTCAATGTAAATTTTAGAATCAGCTTGTTAATCTCTTCCCTCCATCCACCATGAAAAACTGCAGTAATTTTGATTTAGATTGAGTTGAATCTATACACACATTAATATCCTTATGCTGTGTGTGTTCTAGTCCATGAAGATGATATATTCCTTCGTTTATTTATTTCTCTCAGAAATATCTTTATCTCTGTAATATTTATCACTTTCTGTGTAGAGAGATTATCATTTTCTCTGTAAATATATTTATTAGATTTATCCCTAGGTATTTGGTATTTTTGATGCTGTTATATTTTTAAGACTTCATTTTTCCACTACTTATAAGTCACAAACTTGCTAAACTCATATATCAATTCTAATGATTTATCTGTATATCCTTTTGGATTGTCTAGGAACTCTGGCACACCTTCTGTGAATAAGAACAGATTAATTTCTTACTTTATAATACATATACTTTTACTTACTTTACTTGCCTTATTTCAGGTATTATGAACTTCATAAAAATGTGAATAGAAGTGTTGATAGGAATCATGCTTGCCTATTCTCAATCTCAGAGAGAAAGTTTTTTTTTTATTTTTTGAGACAGGGTCTTGCTACCACCTGGGCTGGAGTACAGCAACACCATCATATTTACTGCAGCTCAAACTCCTGGGCTCAAGTGATCCTCCCACCTCAGCCTCCTAAGTAGCTGAAACTACAGTTGTGCACCACCTCACCTGGCTCATTTTTTGTTGTTGTTAAAAATTAAAATCTCACTATGTTGCCCAGGCTGGGCTCCCACCTCAGCCTCCAAAGTGCTGGGTTTACAGGTTCATTGAGCCACCATGTCCAGTTGAGAAATATTTTTATATTTCATCAATTAGTTGACATTTATTAGACATCCTTTATTAATTTAAGAAAATTCCTTTCTTTTTTTTCTTTTTGAGACGGTGTCTCACTCTGTCACTGAGGCTGGGGTGCAGTGGCACGATCTCAGCTCACTGCAACCTCCGCCTCCCGGGTTCCAGTAATTCTCCTGCCTCAGCCTCCCAAGTAGCTGGGACTACAGGTGTGCGCCAACATGCCTGGCTAATTTTTTTTGTATTTTTAGTAGAGATGGGGACAGGGTTTCACCATGTTGGCCAGGCTGGTCTTGAACTCCTGACTTCAGTTGATCTGCCCGTCTTAGCCTCCCAAAGTGCTGGGATTACAGGTGTGAGTCACTGTGCCCAGCCCCTTTCTATTTTTAAATTGAGATTTTTATTGTTATTTTATTATAATGGATGATTTTTAAAATCATAGATGTTGAATATTATCAGAGCTTTTCTCTGTATCTATTGAAATTATCATATGATTTTTTTCTTTACTCTGTTAATGTGGTGACATTACCATTACCTTGATTGATTTACAAATGTTAAGTCAACATTTCTGGAGTAAACTCAACTGATCAGAACGTATTATCTTGTTTATGATTTGCTGAATTGCTAGTACTTTTTGAGAATTTTCTCATCTACATTCATAAGTGATACTGGCCTGCAATTATCCTTTTTTTACAATGTCCTGGTCAGATTTAGGTTATTAAGGTTACTTTGGCCTCATAAACTAAGTTGAGAAATTCTCCCTTTATTCGTGTTCTTTGGAAGGCTATGTATAACAGAGGCATTGTTTCTTCTAAAATGTTTGGTTAGATTCATTGATGAAGCCATCTGAGTCTAGAGTTTTCTTTGGGAAAAGTTTTAAATGATGGATTTAATTCCTTTAATAGTCATAGGAGCATTCCAGCTTTCTATTTCTGCATATGTAAGTTTTGTAAATTTGTGTTTTCTATAATTTACCATTTTATCTATGTGTTCAATTTTTTACAGTTGTTTATCATATTTTAACTTTGAATTTCCATCTAATCTGTGTTACCTCTAGTAATGTTCCCTTTTAAATTCCTAGTAGTAGGTATTTTCGCATTCTATTTTCTTTGTCTTAAAAGTCTTGCCAGAGATGTCTGGCCTTTATGAATCTTTTCAGGGAACCAACGTTTGTCTTCATTGATCTCCTCTATTGTACTTTGCTTCCTAGTTCATTTTTGTTACTCTTCTTTTTTTATAATTATCCTAGAGGGCATAGCATGCATGCTGAGCATGTCAAAATTTAATACCGATGGTACATTGACCCTCTCTCCATGAAATCGCAAGAACCTTAAAACACTTTAAGTCCATTTATTCTCATCTTATGTAATGTTGTTGTGTGTTGTAATTATCTATATATTTTAAACTATGTTAGACATTATCATTGTGTTATACTATCAATATTTATTTACATGACACACCTATTTATTCTTTTTTTTTTTTTTTTTTCAGAATGAGTCTCGCTGTATCGCCCAGGCTGGGGTGCAGTGGTGCGATCTCGGCTCACTGCAACCTCCATCTCCTGGGTTCAAGTGACTCTCATGCCTCAGTCTTCCAAGTAGTTGAGATTACGGGCGCCTGCCACCATGCCTGGCTAATTTTTGTATTTTTAGTAGAGACAG
>NW_012115154.1:17751406-17769214 GCF_000951035.1 Colobus angolensis palliatus | reverse complement strand
ACAGCCTGGGCAACAGAGCAAGACTCCATCTCAAAACAAAAACAAAAACAAAAACAAAAAAAACACGAAAACTGTATGTGTGTCTCATTGCTATCCTCAGGGAGATAAGGACAGATTTTGCATGCATGAAAAGGGAACACAGTATAAAACCAAAAAGAACTTCAAAGAATAAGAAAAGGGGCCTGAATATTCAAAATATGACCCAAAAAATTAAAAATTCAGAAGGATTGAAAGAAAACTCATCCAGCCAGTAGAATAAAAAAGATAGTGATAAAGACAATAGGAGAAAACAGATTTAAAAATCTGTTAGAGGATCGATTTAGAGAGTCCAACTTTCAATGTCCAAGACAGAAGAATTCAGAAGACAGAGAGGAGAAAATTTCCCAGAGCAGAAGCAGTGAGTTTATAGACAGAGAGGGCCCATCAAGCACCCAACACCAAGACTCTTGCCAAGGGATTACATTGTGAAACTGCAGGCTTTTAACGGCTTCCTGTGGCGGGGTTGGTGGGGGAAGGACAGAGTCAAAGCATAGGGAATTAAAATCACTTTGGAATTCTCAATAGTAACATTGAAAGTTAGGGAGCGGGCGGCCGGGCACGGTGGCTCACGCCTGTAATTCCAGCACTTTGGGAGGCGGAGGCGGGCAGATCACGAGGTCAGGATATCAAGACCATCCTGGCTAACACGGTGAAACCCCGTTTCTACTAAAAGTACAAAAAAAATTAGCCGGGCGAGGTGGCGGGCGCCTGTAGTCCCAGCTACTCGGGAGGCTGAGGCAGGAGAATGGCGTAAACCCAGGAGGCGGAGCTTGCAGTGAGCTGAGATCCAGCCACTGCACTCCAGTCCGGGCGACAGAGCGAGACTCCGCCTCAAAAAAAAAAAAAAAGAAAAGAAAAGAAAAGAAAAAGAAAGTTAGGGGCGGGGCGCAGTGGCTCACGCCTGTAATCCCAGCACTTTGGGAGGCATAGGTGGGCGGATCACGAGGTCAGGAGATCGAGACCATCCTGGCTAACAGGATGAAGCCCCGTCTCTACTAAAAATACAAAAAAAATTAGCCGGGCGAGGTGGCGGGCGCCTGTAGTCCCAGCTACTCGGGAGGCTGAGGCAGGAGAATGGCGTGAACCCGGGAGGCGGAGCTTGCAGTGAGCCGAGATGGCGCCACTGTACTCCAGCCTGGGAGACAGAGCGAGACTGTCTCAAAAAAAAAAGAAAAAAGAAAAAAGTTAGGAAACAAGGGGGCAAAGCTTTTGAATATTGTGCAGAAAAATTATTACCAACTCGGGGTATGAAATTTCCAGACTAACGACCAACTGAGTATGATGTTAGAAGAAGGTGCTTTCAGAGACCTAAAGTCCCAGGAAGCAGCTGGAGGATGCACTTCATCAAACGAACGCAACAGACCATCAAAAGCAGGGAGGGCCGGTGACTTCCCAGGCTGGTGGGGAAGAGGATCCCAAGTAGTAGCTGGCAGCAGGCCCAGAGTGCGTGGAACAATGCAGAGCGATTAGGGAACTATGTCTCCGAGAAAAAAAAAAAAAAACACTCCACCAGTAAATACAGATTCATTCCTCTTTCAGAGATATCGGAATGATTAATGAAGTTTGCAGACAACTTAGCAAAAAGGTCACCATAAATTCCCAGGAAAACAAAGAGCTGTATGAGAGAAAATCTAATCAGAGGACACTATAAAGCCCAGCTGTTAAAAAAATACTTGCATGATCATAATAATATAAACACTGAATATTGAGTTGAGAGACTAGAGGGAGAGAAAATGTATGTGTGTGTGCACGCATGTGTGTTTGTGTGTGTATGTGGGTGTGTGTGTAGATTGTGGGGGAAGAAAGAGGCTTATACAAGAACTAAATTCTTGTCTTCCATCAGAGGAAGTTAGATAAAATTTAAAACTGAAAAAATGAAGAAATAACAGTATAAACCTGTTCTTCAGGTCAATGGAAGTACCATGGAGGAACGCTAAGAGTTTAAACCGGTTGCCTTCGGGGAGCAGGGATTTTATGCAAACAGGTGACATGCGGCTGCCAGTTTTTGTTTTTTGTTATAAGCTTTATAAGCCTTTTTCTTTTGTTACTGTGGTAAAATATACATAACATAAAATTGATTATTTTAACTATTTTTAAGTGTATGGTTCAGTTGTGTTAAGCACATTCACACTGTCATGCAACCAACACGACCATCCATCTCCAGAACCTTTTCATTTTCCCAAAGAGAAACTGTCTGTATTAAACACTAACTCCCCGTTTTAACCTCCCCCCACACCCCTGGCAACCTCCATTCTACGTTTGGTCTCTGTGAATTTGACTGGGCATGTCATATGAGTGGAATCATCCAGTATTTGGCTTATTCCACTTAGCATAATGCTCTTAAAGTTCATCCATGTTGTAGCATGTGTCAGACTGTCCTTCCTTTTCAAGGCTGAGTAATATCCCACATATGCATGTATTATGCAAACTTTTTAAGTCATACACATTGTTTTGATACAAAAACAATTTTAAAGAATTTTTGTGTGTATATCATTTAAGAATTGGAAGAAAGAGAAGAAGCCATGGATGTCTGGCTAGATTTGGGAGAATCAAAAGAAAGTTCCAAGACATTGTGCATTTATCTGTCAGTCATTGCAGAAGGGGTGCTTCAGCATATTTTCACCATTGACTGGACACACTCCAAGAAGAGGATCATTGATACAATGGGCCATGGAGAGCTCAGGGTTTGGATAGGTGAGGACAGAGTGACCCTGGGAAGAATGGGAAGTTGGGAAAGTCAAAGACACAGCTTCTAGAGTCTCTGTGAACTATGAGGCAGGAAGCAGGGTCCGTGTTGAGAGCATCGGGGAGTGGCTCAGCAAAGCCAAATTCAGGATTGGACCGAAGGAGCTTGGAGGTCTTGGGGGTCACTTATGGGACTGTGGAGTGGCCTGGAGAGCTCCAAGCCTCACTGTGGAGTCTGCCTCTCTGGACGCCACAGCACAAGGGGCCCCAGATGTGCACACGTGCCCTGGTCAGTGCTGGGAAGTGTAGTTAGGGGTTATTACCTCATCCCACCCTGTCTTCATCACTCCTTCACACAGAAGTTTACTACCAATCCCCTACCCTCATCTTCAACCCCCACACATGAGCTTACACCTGGCCCCACTTTCAGCCCTCCTCACGAACACAGACAATTTTCACAAGTAGGACAGACTCCCTGCAACACGTGGAAGGGAACTCATACAAGGGATAAGAAGGTCTTTCCTTCTCTCATTTTCCAGATGAGAAAGCCAAGACTTGGGAATATCCTGTAGCTTTGTTGAGGCACAAACCACTGAGCGGTGGAGGCAGGCCCGTTCCCTGCAGTGGGGGTCTTTCAACCACATTCAACTCTCCTGTCAACAGCACACACACAAACGTTCTCCCAGGATGAACACCTTTACAAAAGCATGTGCTAGACAGATGATGGTGAATCTCCACTGCTCCCTCTCTGGGAGAGTGGTCACCATTTCCTCAGACTCTGGGGGCACCCCTCCTGTGTCCTCATTTGTACCAAGCAAAGAGGGGAAAATGGCCTCTGTATTCAGTGCAGTATAACTTGGTGGTTAAGATCACTAGCCTTGACTTTGCAGGGCCCAAGGCTCCAAGGCAGACTCTCCACTTATTAGCTGGCAGCCTTGAACAAGTTCTCTAACCTCTCCAAACCCCAGCATCTTCATCTGTAAGCACCAAAAAAGAGAAATTACCACTTAGGGTGGCTGTGTGGGTTGTGAAAGGGATGCATGGACAGTGTCCAGCTCAGAGTCTGGCCTGTCATCAGTGCCCACTACACACTGGGTATGACTGGCCATGTCTTAGGACAAGATATGCAGCCTCTAGGCCCCATATGGCACCGCCTGACTGTGTTATTGATCAGCTGTCTCCAACTCAGAAGGGCACAGAAAAGGTCATCCTGAAGTCATTTCTGGTTGTAGGAGTCAACATTTTTAGTCACAGACTTGGAAAGGGCAGCTGGATGGTTGTGGGGCATCCAGGGGCCAGATGGTGAGGAGGGGATCCTGGCAGGAAGGGAAGCAGTTTGCAGGGGAGGAAGTTTGCCAGCTCCTTGGAATGTACAGAATATCAGACATCATTGGCAGCTGTGCGCCCTCAAGGCTCCAGTGGCATTTGTCTCTTCATGGCCATCCAACATCTTTTCCCACTTCCTATAGGAACCTAAGCTTCTTTTGGGGGAACCTCCTCTTTCCCTTTGGGTGTCTTCTTGGTAGGATAGTAAAGCAAGGTATACCCCCTTATCCCAGCACAGGTCAGACAGTTGTCCCATGTTAGGCCAAACACTTTCTTTAGAGACCTGCAATCTTGAGCAGGGCAACCCAAGGATGGATGAAAGAAACAGCAGAGACTAGTATTGCAACTCCTGCTTTTTTTGTTCTCCATTTGCTTGGTAGATCTTCTTCCATCCCTTTATTTTGAGCCTATGTATGTCTCTGCATGTGAGATGGGTCTCCTGAATACAGCAAACTGATGGGTCTTGACTCTTTATCCAGTTTGCCAGTCTGTGTCTTTTAATTGGATCATTTAGTCCATTTACATTTAAGGTTAATATTGTTATGTGTGAACTTGATCCTGCCATTATGATATTAACTGGTTATTTTGCTCGTTAGTTGATGCAGTTTCTTCCCAGCCTCGATGGTCTTTACATTTTGGCATGTTTTTGCAATGGCTGGTACTGGTTGTTCCTTTCCATGTTTAGTGCTTCCTTCAGGGTCTCTTGTAAGGCAGGCCTGGTGGTGACAAAATCTCTAAGCATTTGCTTATCTGTAAAGGATTTTATTTCTCCTTCACTTATGAAACTTAGTTTGGCTGGATATGAAATTCTGTGTTGAAAATCCTTTTCTTTAAGGATGTCGAATATTGGCCCCCACTCTCTTCCGGCTTGTAGAATTTCTGCCGAGAGATCTGCTGTTAGTCTGATGGGCTTCACTTTGTGAGTAACCCGACCTTTCTCTCTGGCTGCCCTTGTCTATATGGCTCAGGAGTAGCGAACTTGACTGTCAAATGGTTTTTGGGTTTATGGATTTTTGCATCCACCCATGAAAAAGCTAACTACTATGGGAATTGCCTCCTTGCCATAAGCAATGAGATAACTGGGCAAAATAAATAGAACAATGGTTTTCAGACACTAAACAATAAGCAGAGGAGAGCAGTGAGAAGGAAAACAATGCCAATACAATGACCAAGCCCCGCAATACCCCAGCTTACTGCCTGTGGTCTGCAGTGAAGGGACAGGGAATCAACACAGTCCCCAGGGGTCTCATTGAGTTGAAGAGACAAAACTAAGACTTCAAGGAGGTCAGGGAAGCTAGAGTTTGTAGGTGAAAGTACCAAAGAGGAGGAAGCTGCATGAAAAGTTCTGGGAAACTGCAGAGAGGTCCCATGACGAGGATGAGTGTGCCTGGAGGACTGTTTCTATTGGTTCATGACAAACAGCCTTAGAGGCCCCAACAGCACAAACTTATTATCTCACAGTTTCTGTGGGTTGGTATTCTGTGCTTTCTTAGATTCTTTGTCGCTTTGGCCTCCATTCATTACAGGGCCAATTATGTTAACTGTATTTTCTTATGTCTGTATTCTTGATGCTCTGGCATTTGTGGTTTCACTGACTGGGCAGAGACTGCCCCTCTCAGGGTTAGCCAATTCTTAGAGACAGCAAAGGGCTCACCTGGGAGCACACCTTCTACATGCAAACTAACCAACCCAGAGCCCATCCTCCAGACCATCCTTATCAAACTCTAACATACCATGGCAATATTCCCCTACTCTAAATTACTCCAGGGCAAGGTATCAAGACAACTAGGGACAGCCTTTATGCCCCTAAGATTCACCAGGATTATTCAAACCAGCCAGTCCTAAACTGGTGGCCCTGCTTTGCCTTACTTTTCCCATGGTAACCCCAATAAAAGTTCTGGCCTATGCTTTCCTGTCACTTCTGTCTTCTGACCAAAACTGGTGCTTCACCCATGTGGCTCTGCATGATGGGGCATGCCTCCTTCTGTTGGATAATATAAGTAATAAACATCTTCTTTCAATGGCATTGGTCTCTGTGTTGTCTCTCAGTCTCCTCCATAAATTAAAATCTCATAGGTGCAAGTGAAACAGTTAGGAGTTCAGAAATATCTTAGCTGGTCATCTCCTCAGAGGCTTGTAAGGCTGAAATCTAGACGCAGCCAGGCTCAGGCTCAGGGCTCTTTTCCAGGCTCACTGGTTTGGGCAGATTTCATTTCTCTGTGGCCATATGATTGAGGTCCCTATTGCCTGCTGGCTGTTGGCCAGGCACCTAGGTAGGGGTTGCCCTCAGGTCCTAGCCACATGGTCCTTCCAGAAAATGGCAACCCACCGTTTCAAAGCTAGAAGGAGGATCTCTCTCTTCAAGAAAGACCAGGACCTTCTTTTAAAGGGCTCCTCTGATTAGATCATACCTACCCAAGATAACTTCCCTTTTGATTAATCAAAGTCAACTTATTAGAGACCTTAATCCGCAAAATGCCTTTACCTTTATGATATAGTGTAACCTAATCATGAGAGTGAAATCCCATCATGTTCGTAAGTTTTACCCACAAGGAAAGGAAGAGGATTATATGGTGCATATATCCCAGGGGGTAGGAATTTTGGTGGGAGCTGGGAGGTACCTTAAAATTCTGTCTAGACAACAGGAAAATCCTTAAGTCCAAAAAGAAAAAAACAAAACAAAACAAAACAAAAATACACCAGTAGGCAGCAAGGCAAACAACTCCTAGAGTTCACACGGGACCAGAAAGAATTCATGTTCCAATCAAAGAGAGTGGAGAGATCTCATAATACCTAAGTCATTGAGCAAAGTTATCAGAAGGTTCTTGCCATAGAAGTGAAGGTAAATTATACTGTAGTTTCTCTTAGCTGGGATATATCCCAAAATCCCTAGTAGATGCCTGAAACCACAGATAATATCAAATCTTAATTATACTTTTTTTCTTATACATACATGCCTATAATAATAATAATAATTTAATTTATAAGTGTGGCACAGTAAGAGATTAACAACAATAATCAATAATAAAATAATAATAACTGTATACTTTAATAAAAGTTATATGAATGTGGTCTGCCTCTCTCTCACTGTCTCTCAAAATATTTTATTGTGCTATATCACCTATTTTCAGATCAAGGTTGACCACAGGTAACTGAAACCTTGAAAAGTGAAACTATAGATAAAGGGGGACTAATGTACAGAATAAAGGCTACTCTGGACTCACTCTAACAAAATGTAAAAGCAAGCCTCAAATGGAGTAGGTTGACAGCCAAGTTACTTAATTGCATCCCAAAACAAAATTCAATACTCTTTAAAGGAATACAGCTAAATCTAGTATTTAGCACTCTGTAAAGGAATATAACCAAATGTAGCATCCAATTTTACATTCACAACACAAAATTCATAACATCCCACATACAAACAAAAATACAAAGACAAAGGAAAATATGAGCCATAATCAGAGGAAAAACAGATGCAGAAAGGAGAGAGATGATGAAGTTAGCAGAAAATCACTTTAAAACAGCTATTGGCCGGGTGCGGTGGCTCACGCCTGTAATCCCAGCACTTTGGGAGGCCGAGACGGGCAGATCACGAGGTCAGGAGATCAAGACCATCCTGACTAACACGGTGAAACCCTGTCTCTACTAAAAATACAAAAATTAGCCGGGGGCGGTGGTGGGCACCTGTAGTCCCAGCTACATGGGAGGCTGAGGCAGGAGAATGGCGTGAACCCGGGAGGTGGAGCTTGCAGCGAGTGGAGATCGCGCCACCGCACTCCAGCCTGGGCGACAGAGCGAGACTCCGTCTCAAAAAAAAAAAAAAACAGCTATTATAAATCCTATAAATGTGCTCAAATATGCAAAGGAAGACAAGGACATAATGAGGAAAGAAACAAAAAATATTTAAAAGGCCCAAATATAACTTCTATAGATAAAAATACAATATCTGAAATGAAAAGTAATTGGATTAGATCTTTTAGAAGGAAAGATTTTTAAACTTAAAGATATAGTAATATAAGCTACCAAAATGAAGTACACAGAGGAAGAAGACACAAAAAAATAAGCATAGATTTAGTGAGCTGTGAGACAATATCAAGCAGTTTAATACATATATATTTGGGCGGGCATGGTGGCTCACGCCTGTAATTCCAACACTTTGGGAGGCCAAGGTGGGAGGATTGTTTGAAGCCAGGATTTCAAGACCAGCCTATGTAATAAGCAAAACCCTGTGTCTACAAAAAATGTTTTTAATTAGCCAGGTGTGGTGGTGTGCCCCTATAGTCCCAGCTACTCGGGAGGTTGAGGTGAGAGGATTGCTTGAGCCCAGGAGTTTGAGGCTACAGTGAGCTATGATCATGCCACTACATTCCAGCATGGGTGATGGAACAAGACCTGTCTTTAAAAAAAAAAAAATGTGGTGTGGTGTGAGTGTGTGTGTGTGTGTGTGTGCGGTCTCTGAAGAAAAGAACAGAGAGAAATACAGAAAATTTTTAATAAATGGTCCAAAAGTTTTCAAATTTGATGAAGATTAGAAATCCACAGATCATCTCAACAAATCCCAAGCATGAGTATCATAAAGAAAACAAAACCAAAGCACATCATAATAAAGTTGCTGAAAGCTAATGATAAATATTAAAGGCAGCCAACACAGAGGAATGAAAGCAGACTTCTTATCAGAAATCATGCAGTCTAGAAAGGGGAAAAGGAACATCTTTTTAAAAATACTACTAATTCTATATTCAATGAGTTCTACACCCAGTGAAAATATCTTTCATCAATGAAGGTAAACATTTTTTCAGGCCAACAGAAAGCTGAAAGAATTTGTTACCCATAGACTTACTTTATAGGAAGTAGACTAGGCTTCTTCAGGAAAAGAGAAAAATGATACTAGATGAAAATCTAGACTTGCACAAAGTAATAAAAAGTGTCAGAAATGGTACATATGTAGAGTAATATAATTTTGTCTCATTTTAAAAACTCTTTAAAGGATAATTAATGTAGCTGGGCACCGTGGCTCACACCTGTAATCCCAGGATTTTGGGAAGTCAAGGCAGGAATATCGCTTGAGGCCAGGAGTTCAAGACCAGCCTGGGCAATATAATGAGATCCTGTCTCCTTTTTAAATTAAAAAATTAAAAACAAAAAGAAAAATAAAGATAAGTAATGCAAAAATAATATAAATGTATTGGGTTTATAATATACATAGAAGTAAAATCTATGACAATAATAACACAAAGGACAAAACGAGGGAAATGGAAATCCGTTGTAAGATTCTTACACTATCAGAGAAGTAGTAAAACATTATCTGAAGGTAAAATGTGATACGTTAAAGATGATACTGCGATCTCTAGAGGAACCCTAAAAAATATAAAACAAAGAGGAATAGCTAATAAGCTCATGGTGGAGACAAAATGAGATCATAAAAAAAAAAATGCAGTCCCAATGAAGTCAGGAAAACAAGAACAAAATCTAGTATTTGGAACAAATAAAACCAAATGCGGCTGGGCATACTGGCTCAGCACTTTGGGAGTGTGGCTCAGCACTTTGGGAGGCTGAGGCCGCAGGAACACCTGAGGCCAGGAGTTCGAGGCTAGTAGGGGCTCTTTGCATTCCAGAACAATCAGGCCCAGAGTCCAAACCCAGGCCCTTAAACTATGTCTACATCTGGATTTAACCCCACCACTGTCCTTTTCCCAAAAAACTAATGCTGCAGCTTAATTGGCTGGGTGCTGGCAGGTGTGAAGGGGGTTGTACAGAAGAGCTGCTCTGTTGTGCATTACATAACTTCACACCTGTCACTCATGGGGAGCTATAGGAGACAGGGTGACCACAGCATAGCTTATGAATGACTATGATTATTAATATATCTTTATTTAAAGAAGATGAGTACCTTGGGGGTATAGCTCAGGGGTAGAGCATTTGACTGCAGATCAAGAGGTCCCTGGTTCAAATCCAGGTACTCCCTTTGTCATTACCAGTTTTACACTGGGCAATTATAGAATAGCTCCTTGTTATCTAGTAGGCTCTGTCTCCACCAAAAATAATTTTCAAAAAAAAATTAGCTGGATATGGTGACTCACACCTGTAGTCCTAGCTACTTGGGAGGCTGACACAGCAGAATCACTTAAAGAAATCTATAAGCTATCCATAAGAATGCCACTTTAAATATAATAAGATGAATAGTTTAAGAGAGTGAAAAAGTATATGCCAAACAAACACTAACCAAAAGAAAGATGAAAAGTCTATTTTATAACAGACTAAATAGACCAGAACAAGGAAAATTAATGCATTGAAGAGGAATATTTCATAATGATAAAAAGATCAATTCATCAAGAGAACATAACAATCTTAAATGTGTATGCATCTATTAACAGAGTTTCAAAATACAAGAGGCAACAACTACTGAGATCAACTGATCAACTTTGGGTAACTGAAGTTGGATCTGAATTTTTACCTCAAAAAACAAATGGATCTTCATGTTGTCTAAGCCAAAAAAAGACAAATGAACAACATAATGAAAAAATACATAACATACCTAAATAAAATTTCAGATTATAAGAGAATACTATGGGCCGGGCGCAGGGGCTCACACCTGTAATCTCAGCACTTTGGGAGGCCGAGGCAGGCGGATCACCTGAGGTCAGGAGTTCGAGACCAGCCTGACCAACATGGCAAAACGCTATCTCTACTAAAAATTCAAAAATTAGCCGAGCATGGTAGTGGGTGCCTGTAATCCCAGCTACTCAGGGGGCTGAGGCAGAAGAATCGCTTGAACTCGGGAAGTGGAGGTTGCAGTGAGGCGAGATTGTACTCTAGCCTGGGCAACAAGAGCAAAAAACTCCATCTAAAGAAAGAAAGAGAGAGAGAGAGAGAAAGAGCGAATACTTTGTACAACTTTATTACATTTTCTAAGTGAAAATGAATTACTAAAAGTGACCTAAGATGAAGCAGGCACTTAAATAGACCAATAATGACAGAATTCATTAAAAGATCATTAAGGAGCTCTTCCTCACAAAAGGCACCCCACCCAGAGGCTTACAGGCAAGTTTCTGCTAATCTTTAGTTAAAAATATGTAATTCTATGTTATATAAAATGTACCAGCATATAGAACACTTTACATCTCTCCAAATCATTCTAGGAAATTCACATAATCCTGATATAAAAAATAAATTACAAGAGCATATACCACAAAGAAAACTATAGTCCAATCTCATTTCAGAATAATCTAGACAAAATAGAAAATCTTATCCGATAGTATAATCCCACATAATCAAGAAGGACTTAAAACAGAAATGCACTGATGGCTCAATATTGGAACACCTATTACTATCAAGTAGGGGCTCTTTGCATTCCAGAACAATCAGGCCCAGAGTCCAAACCCAGGCCCTCAAGCTATGTCTACATCTGGATTTAACCCCACCACTCTCCTTTTCCCAAAAAGCTAACGCTGCAGTTTAATTGGCCAGGTGCGGGCAGGTGTGGAGGGGGTTGTACAGAAGAGTTGCTCTGTTGTGGATTACATAACTCCACACCTGTAGCTACTGGGGAGCTACAGGAGACAGGGTGGCCAGAGTGTAGCTTGTGAATGACTGTGATTATTAATATATCTTTCTTTAAAGAAGATGAGTACCTTGGGGGTATAGCTGAGGGGTAGAGCATTTGACTGCAGATCAAGAGGTCCCTGGTTCAAATCCAGGTGCCCCCTTTGTCACTACCGTTTTACACTGGGCAATTATAGTATAACTCCTTGTTATCTGGTAGGCCAGCCTCAAGGAACTACCTTTCCCACCAATGGCAAAGACTGAAGTGTTTCTCTTGTGACATTTTTCACATATTTCATTTTTACCTCCTCAGCCATAATTATTTCGTGGAAGGGTAGAGGAAGGCTGCCCTAGGTTTCTTCTGTTTCCCTTGTACCTAATTATTATCATTGAGATTTTATTTGCTTACACCAAGCTTGCTTTAAAAAAAGGATCCAAGGCAACTTACAATGAAAGACACAATAAAACTCTAACTGGTAAAACGAGTATTAAAAGGCCAGCACCAAATGTCTAGGAGAGGTGGTAAATCATTATTCACAAGAACCTAGGTTAGGAGAAGCTCTTACTGTGGAATTCAAAACATCTCATAGCTCCCGGTAATCATGCAGAGGGAAAACAGACCAATTCACCAGTGGATAAAAATATTTCATTAGCTCTGAAGAACAGCAAGCATTAATATGATAGGTCTTAATAGATGGAACAGTGGACAGATGATGGTGACTGCCAGGGCAACCATGTGCAGACTCACAGGTTGCACATTATATAACTTTACCAATTACATGGTACCCTGGAATGATGCAACACAGGGACCCTGAATATTTGCTGTATTTTATCCATTTTTTAAAAATTGCAGAAACAGTGCTACACATGTGTGTGTGTATGTGTGTGTGTGTCTCAAAGGAGGCTACTGGTTAAGTACCCAATATTCATTCTCTTCTCCTCTGTAGTAATAGAACCCAGATTTCATACTGAGCAGTTGTGTTCTCAGCTAAGAGACCACATTCCTGGGCCGTCTTTGGCTAGGGTGGCATACACACGAGGGATAAGAAACAGTGAAGACTTCTGGGAAAATATAAGAGAAGGACAAACATGTCATGTGCTCACTTTGCCTTTACTTCTGCTTCCTACTTATAACATAGATGTGATGGCTGGAGCACAAGCTATCAACTTGGACCATGAGTCAACTTTGAGGATGGGATCCACATTTTAAGGAAGGCTGACCAGGGAGACAAAAGGAGCCTGTGTCTCTAAAGACACCCTCGAGTTACCATGCCAGCCCTGGTCTGCTCACCTCCTGATATGGTTTGGCTCTACGCCACCACCCAAATCTCATGTCAAATTGTAATCCCCAATGTTGGAGAAGGGGCCTGCTGGGAAGTGATTGGATCATGGGGGCAGACTTCCCCCTGTTGTTCTCGTGATAGTGAGTGAGATCTCATGAGATCTGGTTGTTTAAAAGTGTGTAGCACTTCCTCCCTCTCTCTTCCTCCTCTTCTGGCAGTGTGCGGATGTGCCTGCTTCCCGCTTCAACTTCTGCCATGATTGTAAGTTTTCTGAGGCCTCCCCAGCCACATTTTCTGTACAGTCTGTGGAACTGTGAGTCAACTAGACCTCTTTTCTTCATAAATTACCCAGTCTCAGGTATGTCTTTATAGCAGTGTGAAAACAGACTATTATAGTAAATTGGTACCAGAGAAGTAGGGCATTGCTGTAAAGATACCTGAAAATGTGGAGGCGACTTCAGAATTGTGTAATGGGCAGAGGTTGGAACAGTTTGAGGGCTCAGAAGAAGATAGGAAGATGAGGAAATGTTTGGAACTTCCTACAGACTTGTTGAATGGTTGTTTACAAGCATGTAGCACTTCCCTCTTCACCCTCTTCCTTGTGCTCTGGCCATGTGAAGATGTGCCTGCTTCCTCTTCACCTTCTGCCATGATTGTAAGTTTCCTGAGGCCTCCTCAGCCATAATTCCTATACAACCTGTGGAACTGTGAGGCAATTAAACCTCTTTTCTTCATAAATTATCCAGCCTCAGAGTAAGTCTTTATAGCAGTGTGAGAACAGACTAATACACCTCCATACATCGTTTATGAAAAATACATAAATTGCTATCTTGTTGAAACCTCCAGGGACAGAAAAATCCAGATGATTCAGAAAGTTCATCCCCTTTCTCCATCAACAGCCTACCAAGCACCTACCTCCGTAGGTCTGAGTTAGTCATGAAAAAGGTTTTTCTACCAAGGCCATTTCCTTGGTAGAAACTCTCATTGTTGACAGTTGACCAGGAAGAAACTCTCATTGTTGAGAGTTGACCAGGAAACTTTCATAATTACAGAGTCAACTAAGCGTTCCCACAGCTTTCTTAGCTTCCCTCTAATGATACACAGTAGTGTAGGAGGAAAGTCCTTCTACTGTTCCGCATCCCATGGTGCACCCAGCTCTGCCTGGCCCAAGTCCACATCTCTACAGGATAAGGAGAGCTCAGGGAACTATACACTTTTGCTGCTCCTCTGCCTACAAGTTCCCCAGGAACTTCTTGTCTGTGTTAGAAATGCAAGGTATGCTGTCGTGAGTGAGCCTGTACCCCTTAGCATAGTAGTTACTCTCATTTCCAGTTGGTTACTAGCAGCTGAATGCAGCTCCTAACTGCTGGTGCATGATTCTTCCACTGGTTTGGAAAAGGCAGTTCTACAAAGGGCTTGCACAACTAACTTAACTGAGTGGTAAAGTCATCCCTGGATGCCAGAGGAATTCATGGTTAGCATGTCTTTCAGCTCAGTGCTACTCAGTGTGGTCCATGAACTGAGGCCAGTCCATGAACTCTTTGTTATGGGTCTGTGATGGGAGAAATTCAGAAATTGAGAGTAAATGCTGAAAAAGTCTGTAACAATCTGCCATTGGCCAGCTCTGGTGGTGTGGTAGGTCTCAAACTCTGCAAGTCTGATGGACCAGTGTTGATTCATGACAGATTTTAAGAAAATAAAAATAAAGCTGGATTTTCACCACAGATAGACTGAAAAGCATGGCTTTAATTCACCCCTTCTGGAGATTCATTTCTCAGAACTCTTTAGTGTGGAGCAGCTGGCACTTCAGGATTTCACTCACTGTGTTTATCAGGGCCCTTAAGGACCAGCAACAGAACCTAGATTGAGCAGTAAACGTTTATTAAAAGCCTCTCTCTCACAAGGTAGAGTTGTGGAAAATTAGTCTCCAATCTAGCCTTTCAGAAAAAATGCCCCAAACCACTGCAGAACTGGCCCGCTGAAGAAACAATAATGCAGGTGCCACCTTGCACCAGATGACAAAGTCTACATTCCAGACACCACAACTCCTACCACTTCTCTACCAGAAACTCAAGCCCTCAAAACTGGAAAACAACACCACCACCCTTGCAAGCCAAATGGACCCTGCCCCTCCCTCTTCCCTCTTCAGGCCTTAAAAGGATACATCCCATCACTGGAGCCCAGGCCCATTCCATAAACTCAAAGCGCCTGGAGAACAAGTTTTCTAGCTTCTATTTTGAGGATGCTGTTCTTATAAAGAAGACGTTCCCCATATACAGCGAGTGCACTCAAAGATTCTGCACAGTCAGAAAACATGAAAATGTCCCTCACAACCATATCAGATTTTTGAATACAGTACAAAAAGAATGTAAAATATCTTATTAACTCTTTTATTAATTACATGTTGCAATAATAATACTTTAGATATGTGGGTTAAAAGGAATATTACATTAAAATAGATTTCAATAATTTGTTTTTATTTATTAATGTGTTTACTAGAAACTATGAAATTACATATATGGCTCACATTTGCAGCTTGCATTATATTTCTGTTGGACAGTGTTGCTCTAGATGAAGTGTGGCCTCAGAATATAAGACCAGGATTGTGTCACCAATCAGTGGGGAAAGGGTGGACTATACAATAAATGGTGCTGGAATAATTGTCTTCTAAACAAAATCACAATGTGATCCCTACCTCACTCCATTAAAAAAATACAGATGAGGTCAGATATGGTGGCTCACACCTGTAATCCAAGCACTTTGGGAGACTGAGGTAAATGGATCACCTGAGATCAGGAGCTCTAGACCAGCCTGGCCAACATGATGAAACCCCATCTCTACTAAAAATACAAAAAAATTAGCCAGGTGTGGTGGCAGATGTCTATAATCCCAGCTACTCAGAGACTGAGGCAGGAGAATTGCTTGAACCCAGGAGGAGGAGGTTGCAGTGAGCCAGGATTGCACCACTGCACTCCAGCCTGGTCAACAAGAGTGAAACTGCATCTCAAAAAAAAAAAGGATGAATTAAAGACCTAAATATGAACTCAGAATTCTGGTAGAATATACAGAATACACACACACACACACACACACACACACACACACACACACACACATATACATACATATTGTTAAAGAAAAAGCTATTCAGTGATACTTGTTAAAGCACAGTGAGGAAGCCATTGCAATAGGTATAGACACCACTGCAACCAGGTCTTGCAGTGGGGGAGACAGACTGGGCTCAACTTTGAATACAGCATGGGTAAGTAGGTATTTATAGCCAAGGAGCAGGGTGAGGGGTCAGTGGATAGAAAATTACTAAGAAGTAACATCAGGAGTAAGGGGAATTCTGGAAAAACTGGCCTAACAGGATTCTTGCTGAAGACAGGTCAGGGAAATCAGACATCATCACCTGGAAGATGATGAAGGAGGAGGAACTTGACCAGCTATTGAGAGTACTCAGATATCAAGAGTGTGGGGGTTCTTGCTAAACTGGCTTAGCAGAACTCTTGGCTAAAACTGGACTTTATAAGGAAGTGTACAGATGGGCACAGATTTGGGGCTTGTGTTTAAGATTTATATATCTGATAGTGTAAAATTGGCAAATTGGTACACTCACTATGGAGAAAATTTTGGTAACAAAACAGCAAAATAAATATATAAATCATATAGACCTATAAGAGTTAAAAGTATGCATAAAATTCAGAAATTTCACTTCTTGGTACATCTGAGAAACTCTAGCATAAGTTTATCAGGAGATGTGCACAAATGTTCTTTGCAGTACTATTATTAATTTGAAAACAAACAAACAAACAAACAAAAAAGAAATGTCCTGAGTGTGCCCATTTATAGTGGAATAGATGAATAACACTTTCTGGACTCTTATAATGTAATTTTTAAAGTTATGCAGTTAAAAGAAAATTCAAGCTGAGGGTCCAAGATAAAATAGGTATCAGATATCAAAAGTAGGCATGAGACAGCACCATGTGGAAATTTCAGAGTCATGTCTGATAACCAGATGGCTTCCTACCAGGAGAGAAGAAGAGGGTCAGTTTGTTAGAGATTAGAGTGTTGGTGAGGAATATATTTTCCTGCTCTTCTCAAGGGGAAAGAGTTGGGGGGAGTGTTTTCCCCTAACTCAACCTAGTGAAGGAGCTTCAAGGAGTCTCAGCTCACAGAACTTGGTCCACGTGCCCTGGAGTCAGGGTTTGCGATGGAGCAGAGTCCAGCACAAAGGAGGGCACAAAACTGAGCAGAGGTGGCTGCCCTGCAGGTGGAGAGTGTGATGTGGCTCTTGGAAATGGGCCTGCATTACCAGCATGGGCTGGGGACTGAAGGCACAGGAGTGTTTCCTGCAGGCCACACAAGAGAGAGAGCTACTCAGGAGCTATGTTAAACTCTGCCCAAGAGGATGAGTTATGGACCCCAACAGAGAGAATCTGTGCGACATGGAACCCAGAAAGCCAGAGGTCCAGGTAGAAATGTCAGTCCAAGAGGGATGTGCTGCCAGGTCATAGAAACAGTCAGATGTTCCCAATGGAGCCCTCTGAAGAATCCCATGGAAATGACCAGGGAGTCATTTGAAACACTTGCCAAGCCCAGCAAAAACAGACCTATCTTATTACAGTGCCAGTCAAGTAAGAACTTTCTCATTCTCCTTTTCTTCTCCTCCCCTCTTCCCCCTCTCCCCACCCTAGATGCTAGGGATGAATGCTAGATGGGGACAGGGAGAGGAAGGACCATGACTCAATTCTTCCACTTCTAGTGGAAGATAGACGCTCCAATCAATTTCAGAGTATCAGTCATTCCACGGGACTGAACATTTTAATGACTGAGTTAAGATTGCAGCCATGGGACTTTTTGCTACTTAAAGAGTGATCATTAAAGTGTCTTTGACAAGAAAACACCATTTCACTGAGAAAGTTTAAAAGGG
>NW_012115154.1:17726923-17750279 GCF_000951035.1 Colobus angolensis palliatus | reverse complement strand
AAAAAAAAAAAAAAAAAAAGAAAAAAAAAAGAAAAAGTGATATCAAATGCTGTTGAGGACACAAAAAACCTGGATTACTCATACATTACTGGTAGGAATGTAAAATGGTACTGATGCTCTACAAAACAGTTTGGCAGGTTCTGAGCAAGCCAAACATGTGCTTACTGTAGGACCCAGTAATGCAGTCTTGGGCATTATCCCAAAGAAGCACAAATTTTTTTTCTCAGAAAAATCTGTACCCAAGTGTTCACAGAAGTTTTATTCATAATGGCCACAAGCTGGAAACAACCCAAACATCCTTCAATAGATGAATGAAGTTTAGCAAACTATTGTTCATCTATATGATGAAACACTACTCAGCCATAAAAAGGAGTAGACCATTGATACACACAGCAACTTGGATAGATCTCTAGGGATTTATGCTGAGTGGAAAAAAAGCCAATCTCAGAAGGTTACGTATTGTATGCCATGACGGACCCTTGTGAGAAAACTGTTCTATAGGTTGACTGTGGTGGTGGCCACACAAGTCTACACCGGTTATAACATTGCAAAGAACTAAACACACACACACAGGTGCATGTAAATCTAATGACATCTGAATAAGATTGGTGGGGCTTGTATCAATGTCAGTTTCCTGGTGGTGCTATTGTACACTCGTTATTCAAAATTATATTATTGGAGAAAATTAGCTGAAAAGCACACAGGATCCCTCTATTTCTTACAACTACATGGGAATCTTCAGTTATCTCAAAAAGTTAAGAAAAAAAAAAAGAGTGGAAAGTGGAAGGATGCAGCCTAAATTCACGATAATTGTTGTCTTTAGGGAGGGGAGGAATGGGAGTGGACTGGGGACGGAGGATGTTGCAGGGGACGTGGCTGTGTTGGTGATGTTTCACTACCTTACAATCATGAGCCAATTCTAACATGATAGCAGTTACCACTTCTGGGTGTTAAGTATATTGGTGATTCTTATTCTATGTAGTTTTCTATAAAATAAAAAATATTTTTGAAAGTGAGGGAGTAACTTTGGTAGCCTGATGGATATCCAGGTGGGAAGCATAGACACACTGCAGGTGGGCCTACCTCAGGGAAAGTTGCCCATTCAGGGCCTGGGGTTGACCTGCAGAGGAGGGGTCTCTGGTCCCAACACAGAAGCCCTTGTTGGTTCAAGCTTTGTTTCTGGGGAACCTAGACTTAGTGTCCAGCCCCAGCAACTGCAGCTGGGCCAACCTGCTCAGTTGAGGCCCTGGGACAGGTAGAACTGTTGCCCTGCCCTAGGATGAGGGCTGAAAATCTCTGTTAGTATGTCTCCTGTGCCAGTTATCAAAGTATTGTCTCTTGACTCCAAATGCATCCCTCATTGCCTGTTCTGTGACAATGGAGTGGTACCCTATAACTATTTCTCCCTAGTCAATGGCACAATGTTATGCTTTGTCAGTAGAAGGCGCAAGAGGGATGCTGGGGAAGGAAAGGATTTGTATTCCTGGTTGTGGTGCACTCTGCCTGGTGGCTCCTGCAAGTGTGTGCACCATCTGCAGCTCTGGGCTCCCACAGTACACTGAGTCAGCAGCATCTGACTCCTTTCTCTGGAGCATTGCTGCATGGCACCTCCTTGTGAACGGCTTCCTCAGCACCTTTCAGGCAGCGTTGCAGCAAGTTCTGAGGGCAGCACTTTCTCATGGTTGGTTTCCCCAAGAGCTCCAGAAAGCAGTTTCCCAGTGACTGCTGCAGGTGCAACATTTCTCCGTGGATCGTTGCCCCCAGCACCCTAAGGGGTGGATTCCCCTTGAACCCTGCTGTGGCATCTGAGTGAATTTCTCCACTCAGTAAGCCACAACCACAGCCTTTTCAATAGAGTTTAAATCTTAGCCTGCGGAGGAGGTAGGGTTTTTCCAGATCTGTTCCTTGCTTGGGTGCCCTTTCTCAGTCCTGAGGTAGGGTTTACTCACTATATCTGCTCTTCCTATATTCTTTAGAGTTCTCTTTGCCCCTTACTAATCAATGTCTCTCATTATTCCAATCCTCTGCTAGAGTTACTATTTCTGTATACTAACTTTTTCCTATTTAATTTACCATGTGGTTTCTGTCTTCCTATTGGATCCTGATTGGTACAGAATTGACACCAGAAGTGGTGGTAACAATCAGTAGATAGTTTCACACCATGGGTTTGGGGAATTGGTTTGTTTGTATTCTTGGCTTGAGTACAATGTGGAGCCCCTTGCCAATGAGAAATAATGGGATGCTAGTAGTCCATGGCATACATTGGCATCACAACCAATCAAGCTATCACTGTGGTTGATTGTGCTAAGTGTTAAATGAAGCAGAGGTCTTGGGAGCCCAATTGGCTGCTGTTTTAATGATGGCTGTAAGACCTATAATATGGGATTTATTCTTCTGAGTTCACTTGACCTCTTTCAGGAGGAAAATACAAGCTTGGATCTTTGGGACCCCATAGACATAAGCTTAAGCTTGTTGTTCACAGGCAAAAGGCAGAAGGATGTAGACAGAATAGAGGAATTTCAGACCTAGTGGCTGTTTGAGGTCTCTCTCTCTCTCAAGGAAGGCTTAAATCCTCTTACAATTGAGTCAGGCACATCCAGGATAATCTCCCTTTAGATTAATTTATAGTTGGCTGATTAGGTTTATTCCATTTGCAAAATCCCTTCATCTTTGCCAGATAAGTAACATAATTGCTGAAACAACATCTCATCACCTTTGCTATATATATATATATTTATTTTATTTTTTTATTTTTTATTTTTTTTGAGATGGAGTTTCACTCCTGTTGACCAGGCTGAAGTGCGATGGTGCGATCTCGGCTCACTGCAACCTCCGCCTCCCGGGTTCAAGCTATTCTCCTGCCTCAGCCTTCCTGAGTAGCTGGGATTGCAGGCAAGTGCTACCATGCCCGGCTAATTTTGTATTTTTAGTAGAGACGGGGTTTCTCCATGTTGGTCAGGCTGGTCTCCAACTCCTGACCTCAGATAATCCACCCGCCTCAGCCTCCCAAAGAGCTGGGATTACAGGCGTGAGCCACCGTGCCCATCCTGCTATATGTTGTTGATTAGAAAAAAGTTACACATCCAATCCACACTCATGGGGAAGCAACTACACAAACGTATGGATATTTGGGTACAGGAATCATGGGGGCCGTCTTACAGTTCTAGCTACCACATCTTCCACTACAACATACCAAGGAAGCTCTGGCATTTCAAGTTCATGTGGTGTAGGCTACCTTTGGACCTGTTTTTCAGTCAGCCACACTAGCACAATGTGGATATAGTCTGCATTTGACTGCAAATTAAAGAGGTCTCTGGTTCAAATCCAGATGTCCCCTTTGAAGGCATCCTTTCAGAGTCATTCCCAGTCTCTGGAGCTAACACATTAAATCTGGAAAATCTCAGCTCAGTGGGCCCATTTAAATATATTCAGCCTGATACAGCTTTATATTCCTTCTACTTTGAGCTGACTTTGGTAGTTTTAAAGTGTGTTGACATTTCTCCCTTGGAGATGTGAAGCTCAATTATCTTCCATGTGCTCAGTAAGACACTAAGTTTAGTGTTACTAAGTTTAGTAACACACTTGTAATGAATAGAATGTGGTGGAAATGACAATGTATCACTTCTGAAATAAAGTCATAAAATACACTGTGGCTCTACCTTTCTCTCTCTTGGATAACAAACTCGGGGAAGCCAGTTGTCATGTCACAAGGACACATCAAACAGCTCTGTAAGAGGCTCACATGGCAAGGAATTGAGGCCTCCTGCCAATATCTGTTAAGGAACTGAGTCCTCTTTCTAATAGCCATGTGAGTGAGTCAGCTTAGAGTGGTTCCTCTAGCCCCAGTCAAACTTTCGGATGACTGCAGCTCCAGCTGACATCTTATCTGCAATCTAATAGGAGACCCTGAATCAGAGCCACACAGCTCAGTCGTTCCCAGATTTCTGAACCTTCAAGACTGCATGATATAAAACAATAAATGTTTTTTGTTTTAAGCTGCTGAGTTTGGGGCTATTGTGTTATGCAGCAATATATAAGAATAGGCATACCTCAGAGATACTGCAGGTTCAGTTCCAGACTACCACAATAAAGTGAATATTACAATAGAGTGAGTCACATGGAATTTCTTATTACCTAGTGCATACAAAAGTTATGTTCGGCCAGGCGCGGTGGCTCAAGCCTGTAATCCCAGCACTTTGGGAGGCCGAGACAGGCGGATCACAAGGTCAGGAGATCGAGACCATCCTGGCTAACACGGTGAAACCCCGTCTCTACTAAAAAATACAAAAAACTAGCTGGGCGAGGTGGTGGGCGCCTGTAGTCCCAGCTACCCGGGAGGCTGAGGCAGGAGAATGGCATGAACCTGGGAGGCAGAGCTTGCAGTGAGCTGAGGTCAGGCCACTGCACTCCAGCCCGGGCGACAGAGCGAGACTCCGTCTCAAAAAAAAAAAAAAAGTTATGTTCATACTGTAGTCTATTAAATGTGCAATAACAATGTGTCTAAAAAAGCAATGTACATACCTTAAAAGTACTTTATTTTTAAAAATGCTAATGATCATCTGAGCTTTCAGTTGTAATCTTTTTTACTGGTGGAGGGTCTTGCCTTGATATTGATGGCTGCTGACTGATCAACATGATGGTTGCTGAAGTTTGGAGTGGCCGTGACAATTTCTTAAAATAAAACAATGAAGTTTGTCACATCAATTTACTCTTCCTTTTGTGAAAGATTCCTCTGTAACATGTGATGCTGTTGGATAGAGTTTGACCAATGGTAGAACTTCTTTCAAAATTGGAATCAATTCTCTCAAGGCTTGCTGCTGCTTTATCAACTAAGTTTGAGAAATATTCTACATCTGTTGTTGTCATTTCAACAGTGTTCACAGCATTGTCACCAGGAGCAGATTCCATCTCAAGCAATCACTTTCTTTGCTTATCTGTAAGAAGCAACTTTTCATCTATTCAAGTTTGATCATGAGATTGTAGCAATTCAGTCACATCTTCAGGGTCCCCTCCTAATTCTAGTTCTCCTGCTATTTCTACCACATCTGCAGTGACTTCCTTTACTGAAGTCTTGAACCCCTAAAAGTCATCCATGAGGGTTGGAATCAAATTCCAAACTACTGTTATTGTTGCCATTTTGACCTCCTCCCAAGAATCATGAATGGTCTTAATGGCACCTAAAATGAATCCTTTCCAGATTCAATTTAGTGTGTCCAGATCTATCAGAGGGACCACATTATCTATCACAGCTATAGTCTTATAAAATGTGTTTCTTTTTTTTTTTTTTTTTTGAGACGGAGTCTCGGTCTGTCGCCCAGGCTGGAGTGCAGTGGCTGGATCTCAGCTCACTGCAAGCTCCGCCTCCCAGGTTCACGCCATTCTCCTGCCTCAGCCTCCCGGGTAGCTGGGACTACAGGCGCCCGCCACCTCGCCCGGCTAGTTTTTTGTATTTTTTAGTAGAGACGGGGTTTCACCGGGTTAGCCAGGATGGTCTCGATCTCCTGACCTCGTGATCCGCCCGTCTCGGCCTCCCAAAGTGCTAGGATTACAGGCTTGAGCCACCGTGCCTGGCCAAAATGTGTTTCTTAAATAATAAGACTTCAAAGTCAAAATTATTTCTTGATCCGTGGGCTGCAGAATGGATGTTGTCTTTGCAGGCATGAAAATAACATTCATCTTCTTGTTCATCTCCATCAGAGCTCATAGGTGACCAGACACATTGTCAATAAGCAGTAATATTTTAAAAAGAATCTATCTGAGCAGTAGGTCTCACAGTGGGCTTTAAATATTCAATAAGCCATACTGTAAACAGATGTGCTCTTATCTAGGCTTTGTTATTCCATTTCTAGAGCACAGGCAGAGTATATTTAGCATAATTCTTAAGAGCTCTAGGATTTTCAGAATGGTAAATGAGCATTGGCTTCAACTTAAATCACCAACTGCATCAGCCCCTAACAAGAGAGTCAGGTTGTCATTTGAAACTTTTAAGCCAGGCATTGACTTCGCCTCTCTAGCTATGAAAGTCCTAGATGGCATCTTCTTCTAATAAAAGAATGTTTCATCTACATTGAAAATCTATTGTGTATATAGCCATCTTCATCAGTGATCTCAGTTAGATCTTCTGGATAACTTGCTGCAGCTTCTCCATCAGCACTTGCTGCTTCACTTTGTCTTCCTATGTTCCTTAAACCTCATGAACCAACTTGCGCTAGCCTCAAGCTTTTCTTCTGAAGCTTCCTCACTGCTCTCAGCCTTCATAGAATTGAAGAGAGTTAGGGAGTTGCTCTGGATTAAACTTTGGCTTAAGAGGATCTAATGGCTGGTTTGATCTTCTATCCAGACCACTCAAACTTTCTCCATATCAGCAATATGGCTGTTTTGCTTTCTTAACATTTGTGTGTTCACTCAAGTATCACTTTTAATTTCCTTCAAGAACTTTTCCTTTGCATTCACAACTTCGCTAACTGGTGCAAGAGGCCTAGCTTCTGCTATTCTTTGCTGCCTATGTGTAAGTAATAAACCCATTTTATGGAGCTCATGTGTGTGGGAGTGTTCTGTGTCATTGGAGTTGGGCAAGTAGAGTGATGGCAGCGGCAAGCCATGCAGAGTGGCCACTTGCATCATGCTGGCTGCAGTGGGGAGGTGTAGGCAGTGGTGGCAGGAGGCTTCGGGAGCAGCAGTGGTGGCGGTGAGACCCCTGGGCCCTGTGTTCCTGAGGCAGCCGACTACACCACCCCCGTCCCCATATGGCCAGGAAACACCTGCTCCCAGGCCCAGAGCCTCCACTGTAGCCTCAACCTCACTCTCTCCTGCATCTTGGGAGCCTGCAAACACCTAGCCAAAGGTGCAGCCAGGACTTGTGGGACCAGCCCCAAAAGCATGGAGTTTATTCATGTGGGGTTGGCCGGGGCTGCCGTGTCACCAGCACCTCATCCACCATCACTGCAGGAAAAATGCAGAGAGGGGAAAATGCAGAGAGGAGGTAAGCAGTCCCCAAAGCCGACCCCTGGGAGCCCCCCAGAGCCTGCTACCCTGGGAGCTGCCACAATGGGGCCAGGCTGAGTCACCCATCAGCGGGAGAGTAGTGCAACCAGGAACAGAGGGGTGGGCAGAGATGGTCTCTGAGGTGGAGTGGGGCCTGGGGTGGTGCTGTACTCCACAGAGCTGGCAGGAGCTCCCCAGGGGCAAATGCAGCCACCCAAGCCATGGCTGCAGAACTGGGCATCCCTAAGCTCTTGGGGGCCAGAAGCAGGCAACAGCCCCACCCTCCTGGGAACAGCTGCAGCCGCCCAAGCTGCAGCTGCAGACCTAGGCATCTCTGCATTCTCAGAGACCCAGGAAGGACCCCCCGTCTCCTGGAAGTGCCTGATCCCATGGTCTGGCTTCTCTTCGCTGTCAACACCCACTCCAATCACACAGCAAAGCTGAGGCCAAGCCCAAGCACTGTCATAACCTGGCTGGGTATGTGCACACTCAGGACAGTGGTGACACACCAGCCCCCTGCCCACTTGGCCCCCTCTGGACTTTGGGCACCAACAAGCACTGGAGGGAGGCTGAGGGGGAGCTGAGGGCAGCTCGGAGCTGGCCTGCAGGTGCCCTTCAGTATAAACAGCCTGGGCACCACAAACAGTGGCAAGAGGCAGACAGCCTCCTGGGCAGAAAGGGGAAGGTCCCCAGTGAAGTCCCAGCTTCAAGCTGGGGAGGGCCTGAAGCCTGGGACCAAGCGGCCAGTCCCATGGACCACAGTGGGTACTTATGGTGCTTTTTCTGGGCCTGCCCATGGCCACCCATGGACCCATCAGCATGCACTTTCTCCCCTCTAAGGCCCATAAAAAGCCCTGGACTCAGCCAGACCAGAAGAGATAATGGGACAACCAGCTGCAGAAAGGAGCTACCCTCTCCGCTGAGAGCTCAAGAGATGATGGGACAACCTGCCTGCAGAGAGGAGCTAACATCTCTGCTGAAAGCTGAACACTCATCTAGACACCGTGGCTATGGAGAGGAGCTACCAATTCTAGGTCTCCTCTGAGCCATTCTATTGTTCAATAAAGCTCCTCTTCGTCTTGCTCACCCTCCACCTGTCTGCGTATCTCATTCTTCCTGGACGCAGGACAAGAGCTCACTACCCACCAAATGGGGGTGCTGAAAGAGCTGTAACACAAATAGGGCTGAAACATGCCCCTTGCTCACCACGTTGTGGGTGACAAGAAGAGAAGAGAGAAGGAGAGAAGAGCTATAGCCTCAGACCTAGGAGCTCCCTGAGCCATGGCTGTGACACCCTCTTTAGGGCTCTGTGGTTCCTGGCATCTCCAAGCTTCCAGGCACCACTGCATTTTCTGGTGTGAGCTGTGGAAGCTGCTTATGGTATGCTTGGTCCAGCTGCAGCCTTGCAGGGAGCTGGCATCCATGCCAGTGCCGGGAACTGCCCGCCCCACCACAGCCAGTGTGTCCGGCTGTGGACAGTGGGCAGACCCCACTCTCACTCACAGACCCCTTGCCACTTCATGCCTGGCTTGCCCTTGGCAAGTGTGGGATCCAGGCCAGTAGTGTGAGCTGGGTGCAGCTTAACAGGCTGAGTGGGTAGAACAAGCCCAGAAGGCCAGAGCAAAACTCAGGCAAAGGCACCACTGGCCACAGAGGTTTCTGGCTGGCAAAACGACACCCCAAGGATTCTGTAACAGTGCAGCCTGAGATGCAGTGGGCTGAAGTGGTAACCAGTGCACAGTGAACTTGCTTTGTAAGGGACACGATATATGAGGCAAAAAAACTAAAATACTGCTTTAAAGTTCAACTGCCTTAAACAAATGTGGAATTTGAAGGAGAATTCAGGGAGGTCATCTTGGTCCCACACTGGGGGTTATTAGAAAGTGATCTCAACTGAAAAGCTGGCAAAGAAAGTTTGATTCCTTGCTCAGTAAGCAGCGCCTTCCCTCTGGGCTTCACCTTCTGCCTGTATACCAAGCCAGGTACAGGCTTTGTTGTCTCATACAGACCCTCCAGTGGGCATCCAAGCTGATGTCAAGACAAGATGGTTTCTTTTTGGAAAAGGAAGATAGTTATGGCATAAGGAGATCCACTTACAGTTGAACAGGACCAGCCACTCTCTGTTGAGTCAGAATGAGCACCTGTACATATGTTGGAACTATATGAAAGTACAAATTATATACTTATTCTCAATTATAGCTCAGTGGTGGGGCATTTGACTGCAGATCAAGAGGTCCCTGGATCAACTCCAGGTGTCCCCTTTAAAGGATTCATTTTCCTCCTTGAGCCGAACTGACAAAATAGAGTTTTACTTGAGTCGAGACCATAGTCTAGTCCCCTCACAGAAGGAAGCTAACAAGCTTATGAAACGGTGGCTTTATGACCCTCTTCCTATGGCCATTCCCTACAATTCAGGATCCAACCAGGTGCTCAGCACTGCCTTAAAGACCAAGGACAAGAGCAAGTCCATCCCAATACCCTCCTTGAAGGTATATTTCCTGGTGCCCCACAGGTAGCTATTTCTGTATCATTCAGGGTCCAGTTCTGAGACAAAAACTGCACCAATTATATTAGCAGAGAGAAGTCAACATAATTGTGGAGGAACGTTTAAGTTTTTTAGGGTTGCCCTAACAAAGCACCACGAAATGTGTGCCTTACAACAACAGAAATGTGCTATCTCAGAATTTCTGGAAGACCACATTCAAGGTGTTGGCAGAGCCGTCCTGTCTTTGAAAGTTTAAGGGAACAATCCTCCCTGGCCCCTTCCTAGCCTCTGGTGCTCATTGGCAATGCCTGGCACTTTATGGCTTGTAGATGTGTCACCCCAAGCTCTGCCTTCTTCACATAACCATCTTCTCATAAGGACACAAGTCATATTGGACTAAGGGTTCACCCTACTTCAGTATTACCTCATCTTAACTAATTACATCAGTAGTGACCCTATTTCCAAATAAAGTCACATTCTGGGGTCCTGGGAGTTGGAACTTCAACATGTCCTTTTGGAGGATAACAGGAATTAGGGAATTGACAGGACAGAGTGGAAGACTAAGTATCACAGAGTTAGTGTCTTCAAGAAGCCGCTGCCATCCTGGAGCAAGGAACAAATAGAAGAGGTTGAAATTGTTAAACTCTTAGAGGCTTGAGGAATATTTGTGGATCAGGGACCCAGACCCTCGGGCGGTGTTCATGTCTGCGGAGGCCTGGTGATGCTGCTCTTGTGAGACTAAGCTGCAGGCCACGGTCATGGTTGTTTCTGGGATGAACTGTCACTGCCACTACCAGGTGACACTGACAGGAACCCAACGCAGTCAGGAAGGAGCTTCTCCCTGCTCCGACCTTTAGTCCCTCTAGAGCCCTACTGGCAGGATGGCCAGGAAGCTGGCTACTGAAGGAGGAGTGTGGTCTGCGGAGTCCCTGACCCAGCATCACAGAACAGAGCCCAGAAGGGCATACTTGGAACTCAGAAAATCATTTCTTCAATCATTTCTTCAGAGGGCACATCTTAGCAGATGAAAGTGTCAACTTTATGGAGATTTGGGGCAACAGGAGAGATGGTAGCCTGCATCCCAGAGCATGGCTTTGTGAAGACAGCTATAATCCAGTATCCAGAAAAATGTGGGCTCTATCTTTGAAGTGCTGCAGGTTTGGCCAAAGCATTGGGCGTTTTGGGTCTCTGTTTGCAGGCGCTCGGCACAAAACCCACAATATAGGTGTCACTAGAGAGCCTTCCAGCTGTCGGGGGACTGCTCCCCAGATCCCTGCACTTACCCAGGAACTGAGAGCAGAGAGGTGGCAGAGCTGTGGGATAAGGAACCGGTTGCTTCCTCTAAGACAGGGTGTTGAGTTGGCAGCAAGTGAGGCCTTGTAACTCAGAAACCCATCCTGAAGTGGAATCTAGGACAGCAGGTCTGGGTGTGGCTGCACAGGGAAAGGTTGTTCATTGGACCCCACTAGCATAATTGGGGGTATAGCTCAGGGGTAGAGCATTTGACTGCAGATCAAGAGGTCCCCAGTTCAAATCTGGGTGCCCCCTAGTATTTTAAACATGAAAGGTGGTAAAGGAGTTCTAGTTTATTTTCCCATTGCTGAGCCCAGTTTCTAAGTCTCCCTGCAAAGGCTGAAGAATCCGAAAACACCTTCCCCCTCTGAGCTGTTGTGTTTCTCTCAGTTCCCACTCCTCTGATCTTCCCAATACCCCCTCACCTGGTCCTTGGGCTTTGCAATATATACTTTGATCTTCTGGCCATGGGTGAGAATTAGGTCCCTTACAGGGTAGCTAGCGAGAAATATGAGATCACCCACTGCTGGCCAGAAGATAGTGTGGTAACACATTCAATGAGAGGAAATAACAGGTCAGAATTCTGTTCCCCGGTAAACTATTCTTCAAGAATAAACAATTGCTGAGAAAGATTACCACCAACAGATCCTTACTAAAGAAAATTCCAGGCCAGGCGCAGTGGCTCACGCCTGTAATCCTACACTTTGGAAGGCCAAGGCAGGTGGATTACAAGGTCAGGAGTTCAAGACCAGCCTGTCCAGAAGGTGAAACCCCGTCTCTACTAAAAATACAAAAATTAGCCGGGCGTGGTGGCAGGTGCCTATAATCCCAGCTACTCAGGAGGCTGGGCAGGAGAATTGCTTGAACCAGGGAGCCAGAGGTTGCAGTGAGCCAAGATTGCGCCACTGTACTCCAACCTCGGCAACAGGGCGAGATTCCATCTCAAAAAAAAAGAAAGAAAAGAAAAGAAAATTCCAAAATATGTACTTTAGAGAAAAGTAAAATGAGCCCAGATAGGAGGACTGAGATGCGAAAGGAATGTTAAACAGAGAAATTGATAGATATGTAAGTAAATCTAAATTTCATTGACCGTATAACATCACATTGATGTCTAACTTATAGGTTTTTTAAAATATAAAACTAAAATACTGGTAACAATATCATATAAGGAAAGAGCTGATCCAAGTTTAAGTATTATAATATCTTTATGTAACTTGGGAGGAGGACAAAGATGATTAACTGTAGACTTTTTAAATGTGCTTGCAGAAATTCCTAGTGTATCATTTTGTAAAGTTGTGGTTTTTGCCATGCAAAGGGAGGTAAGGGGAGGGAGGGCACATGCTTGAAGAGAAAATAAATGAAGTGGAAAAAGATTGTAGTTAATCCAAAAGAAGGCTGCAAATAAAAAATAAAAGAAAAAAGGGACAAGTGGAAAGCAGTCAGTTGGACTAAATCCTGGTAAACTGTACTGGGCGAACGCTGTATTCATTTCCCAGGGCTGCTGTGACAAAATCACACACACTGAGTTGTTGAAAACAACAGAGCTGTATTTTCTCACAGTTCTGGAGGCCAAGAATCTGAAATCAAGTTGTCGGCAAGGCCACGGTCTCTCTGAAGACTCCAGGGGAGAATGTGTTCCAGGCCTTTTTCTCAGCTCCCGGTGTTGCTGGCAGTCCTTGCTGTTGTTTGGCTGTAGATGCATCACTCCAGTCTCTGCCTCTGTTCCCATGTGACACTCTTGTGTCCGTGTCTTCACATGGTGCGCTCCTCTCTGTGTGTCCGTCTCTGCCTCTTCTCCTCTTCTTATAAGAACATCAGCAATATTGGATTAAGGTCCACCCTAATGACCTCTTTTTAATTTGATTACATTTGCAAAGACCCTATTTCCAAATAAGATCACACTCAAGAGTATGTAATGTGAGGAGAAGATAGGACTTCAACACATCCATTACAGGGACACAATTCAACCCATAACAAATGGTACTCCCCGAAAATTCACATCCACCATGAAGTTCAGACTATTACATTTGTAAAATTCACACATAATGTTGCATGTAACTGAGGGTCTCACTCTGTCATCTAGGCTGGAATGCAGTAGTGTAATCATAGCTCACTGCAGCCTCTAATTCCTGGGCTCAAGAAATTCTACCACCTCAGCCTCTCAAGTAGTTGGAACTACAGGCATGCACCACCACCCCTGGCTAATTTATTATTGTTGTTCTTTTGTAGAGATGGGATGGTCTCTCACTCTTGACCTCAAGCAATCCTCTTGCTTCAGCCTCCAGAAGTGCTGGGATTACAGGTGTGAGTTACAATGCCCTGCCTCCTCTCAAAGTTTTATGCTTTCCTAAGTAGAGCATTTCCCATATTTTGTTAGAGTTATTTCTAGATGTTTGAAATTTTTATGGTATAATAAATGTTATCTTTTTTTTTTTTTTTTTTTGAAGTGGAGTCTCGCTCTGTCGCCCAGGCTGGAGTGCAGTGGCCAGATCTCAGCTCACTGCAAGCGCCGCCTCCCGGGTTCCCGCCATTCTCCTGCCTCAGCCTCCCATGTAGCTGGGACTACAGGCGCCCGCCACCTTGCCCGGCTAGTTTTTTGTATTTTTTTTTTTAGTAGAGACAGGGTTTCACCGTGTTAGCCAGGATGGTCTCAATCTCATGACCTCGTGATCCGCCCGTCTCGGCCTCCCAAAGTGCTGGGATTACAGGCTTGAGCCACTGTGCCTGGCCAATAAATGTTATCTTTTATACAATTTAAATTTCTCACTGTGGCTGAAATATAGAAATATAATTGAGAGGTTTGTTCTCAATTTTTATTATTGTGGTTAAAAAAACCTGTATCATTTACCCTCTTAACCATTTTTAAGTGTATGATTCAGTGGTATTAAAAACATTCATGGCCCGGCACAGTGGCTCACACTTGTAATCCCAGCACTTTGGGAGGCCGAGGCAGACAGATCACCTGAGGTCAGGAGTTTGAGACCAGCCTGGCTAACATAGTGAAACCCCGTTTCTACTAAAAATACAAAAAATTAGCCAGGCATGGTGGTGCGCGCCTGTAATCCCAGCAACTCAGGAGGCTGAGGCAGGAGAATTGCTTGAACCCAGGAGGTGGAGGTTGTAGTAAGCCAAGATCACGCCATTGTACTACAGCTAGGGCAACAAGAGCGAAACTCCATCTCAAAAAAAAAAAAAAAAATTCATACTATTGTACAACCATCACCACCATCCATCTCCAGAACTCCTTTCATCTTATAAAACTGAAACACTATACCCATTAAATAATAACTCCCCATTCTCCCCTGCCCCCAGCCCCTGGCAACCACCATTTTACTTTCCATCTCTATGGTTTTGACGACTCTAAGTATCTCATGTATGTAGAGTAACACAGTATTTGTCTTTTTGTGATTGGTTTATTCCACTCACCATAAAGTCCTCAAGGTTCATCCATGTTGTGGCATATGTCAGAATTTCCCTTTCTTGTAAGGCTGAATAGCAGTCCATTGTATGGACAGACCATATTTTGCTTATCCATTCATCCTCCAATGGACACTTGGGTTGCTTCCATGTTTCAACTATAGTGAACAATGCTGCTATGAACACAGGGGTGCAAATATCTCTTCAAGACCTTGATTTCAACTCTTTTTGAGTATATATCCAGAAGTGGAATGGCTGGATCATATGACAATTCTAGCTTTGATTTTTTTAGGAAACACCATACTGTTTTCCACAGCAGCTGTGCCCTTTTACATTCCACCAACAGTGCACAAGGGTTCCATGTTCTCCACATCCTTGTCAATACTTGTTATTTTCTGTTTCTATGATAGTAGCAGTCCTACTGGGTATAAGGTGGTATCTCATTGTAGTTTTGACTTGCATTTCCCTAAAGAATAGTGATGTTGAGCATCGTTTCATGTGGTTTTTAGCCACTTGTATACCATCTTTGGAGAAATGTCTATTCAAGTCTTTTGCCCATTTTTTCAAGTTGTTTGTTTTTGGAGTTGTTGAGTTTTAAGAGTTCTCTGTATAGTCTGGATATTAATCCAGTATCAGATACAGTTGTCCCTTTGTATCTGCAGGGTATTTGTTCCAGGAACACCCATAGATCCCAAAATCTGTGGCCGCTCGTGTCCCTTAGATAAAATGACATAGCATTTGCATATAACCTATGCACATCCTCCTGTATACTTTAAATCATCTCTAGATTACTTATAAAACCTAATACAATGTCTACACATCACTTCATTTGTATGGATTCAATGTAGTACTCAGTGAGTGACAAATTCAAGTTTCGCTTTTTGAAATTTGTGAATTTTTTTTCCAAATATTCTCGACCTGTGTTTGGTTGAATCACAGATGTGGAACCCACAAATGTGGAAGGCTGACTGTATATGATTTGCAAGTATTTTCTCCCATTCTCTGGGTTGCCTTTTCACTCCATTGATATTATGTTTTGATGCACACAGTTTTTTAATTTTAATGAAGCCCAATTTGCCTACTTTGTCTTTTGCTGCACTGGTCTTTAATGTCATATCTAAGAAAGGATTGTCAAATCTAATTCTGTGAAGATTTTGCCTTATATTTCTTCTAAAACTTTTATAGCTTAATGGCCAGGCACGGTGGTTCACGCCTGCAATCTCTGCAATTTGGGAGGCCAAGGTGGGCAGATCACTTGAGGTCAGGAGTTTGAGACCAGCCTGGCCAACATGATGAAACCATGTCTCTACTAAAAATACAAAAATTAGCTGGGCATGGTGGCACATACCTGTAATCTCAGCTACTTGGGAGGCTGAGGCAGGAGAATTGCTTTAATCCAGGAGGCAGAGATTGCAGTGAGCCGAGGTCACAGCACTGCACCCCAGACTGGGCAACAGAGCAAGACTCTATCTCAAAAAAATAAATAAATGAAAGTTTTAGAGTTTAGGTCTTAAATTTAGGCTTTTGCTAATTTTGAATTAATTTTTTATATTGTGTTAAGTCAGGGTACAATTTTATTCTTTTCCATATGGATAGCTAATTCCCAGCAACATTTGTTGAAAAGACTGTCTTATCCCACATTGAATGGTCTTGGCACCCTTGTCAAAAAATCAGCTGATCATATACACAAAGATTTATTTTGGAGCACTCTATTCTATTCCACCGACTATATGTCTATCTTCATATCAATAACACACTGTTTTGGTTGCTGTAGCTTTGTAATAAGCTTTGAAATCAGGAAGCGTAAGTATTTCACCTTTGTTCTCCTTTTTCAAGATTTGTTTTGACAATTTAGGGTCCCTTGAGACTCATATGAATTTTAGGAATTTTATTTTTTCTATTTCTGCCAAAAAATTATTGGATACCAATAGGGATTGCATTAAATCCCTATCAATGCAATCCCTGTTCATAGCTCACTACAGCTTGGAACTCCTAAATTGAGCAAAAGCCTAGATTGCTTTGGATAGTGATATGGTCTGGCTGTGTCCCCACCCAAATGTCATCTTAAATTGTAATCCAAATTGTAATCCCCACGTGTTGGGGTAAGGACTTCATGGGAGGTAATTGAATCATTGGGGCGGTTTCTCCCATGCTATTCTCATGATATTTGAGTAAGTTCTTATGAGATCTGATGATTTTATAAGGGACTTCTTCCTTCGTTCATCTTTCATAGTTCTCTCTCCTGCTGCCATGTGGAGAAGGATGTGTTTGCTTCCCCCTCCACCATAATTGTAAGGTTCTTGAGGCCTCTCCAACCATGGGAAACTGTGAGTCAACTAAACCTCTTTCCTTTATTACCCATTCTTGGATATTTCTTCATAGCAGCATGAGAACAGACTAATACAGTAAATTGATACCACAGAGAGTGGGGTGCTGCTATAAGGATACTCAAAAATGTGGAAGGAACTTTGGAACTAGGTAACAGGCAGAGGTTGGAACAGTTTGGGGGGCTCGGAAGAAGACAGAAAAATGTCTTCCTGTTCCTTCCTTCTCTAGGAACTTCCTAGAGACTTACTGAATGGCTTTGACTAAAATGCTCATAATAATATGAATAATGAAGTCCAGGCTGAGGTGGTCTCAGATGGAGATGAGGAACTTTTTCAGGAACTGGAGTAAAAGTGACTCTTCCTATGTTTTAGCAAAGAAATTGGCAGCATTTTGCCCCAGTCCCAAAGATCTGTGGAACTTTAAACTTGAGAGAGACGATTTAGGGTATCTGGCAGAAGAAATTTCTAAGCGGCAAAGCATTCAAGAGGAAGCACAGCATAAAAGGTTGGAAAATTTGTAGCCTGGTGATGCAATAGAAAAGAAACTCCCATTTTCTGGGGAGAATTCAAGTTGGCTGCAGAAATTTGCATAAGTAATAAGGAGCCAAATGTTAATTAACAAGACAGTGGGGAAAATGCCTCCAGAGAATGTCAGAAAGCTTTACAACAGCACCTCCTATCACAGGCTTAGAGCCCTAGGAGAGGAAAATGGTTTGGGCCAGGCCCAGGGTCCCTCTGCTTTATGCAACCTTGGGACATGGTCCCCTGAGTCCCAGCTGCTTCAGCTCCAGCCATGTCTAAAAGGGGCCAACATACAGTCTAAACATTGCTTCAGGGGGTGCAAGCCCCAAGGCTTGATGGCTTACATGTGGGTGTTGGGCCTGCAGGTACACAGAAGTCAAGAATTAAGGTTTTGGAGCCTCTGTTTAGATTTCAGAGGATGTATGGAAACTCCTGGATGTCCAGGCAGAAGTTTGCTGCAGGAGTGGAGCTCTCATGGAGAACCTCTGCTAGAACAGTGCAGAAGGAAAATATGGGGTCAGAGCCCCCACACAGAGTCCCCACTGGGGCACTGCCCAGTGAAGCTCCTAGAAGAGGGTCACCATCCTCCAGACCCCAGAATGGTAGATTCACTGACAGCTTGGACCGTGCACCTGGAAAAGTCACAGACACTCAACGCCAGCCCATGAAAGCAGCCAGGAGGGGGACCACACCCTGCAAAGCCACAGAGGCAGAGTTGCTTAAGGCCATAGGAGCCCACCTCTTGCATCAGCATGCCCTGTAGTCCCTTTGTTTGGACCAGTTTCTCCCAGTTGGCACAGTGTATTTACCTAATGCTTGTACTCCATTGTTTCTATGAAGTAACTAACTTGCTTTTAATTTTACAGGATCATAGGCAGAAGGAACTTGACTTGTCTCAGATAAGACTACAGACTTGGACTTTTGAGTTAATGGTGAAATGAGCTAAGACTTTGGGAAACTGTTGAGAGGGCATAATTGTGTTTTGAAATGTAATAAGATGAAATTTAAATGTAAAAAGATGAAATTTGGGAGGGGCCGGGTGGAATGATATGGCCTAGTTCTGTGTCCCCACCTAAATCTCATCTTGAATTGTAATCCAAATTGTAATCCAGTGTTGGGGGAAGGACCTTGTGCAAGGTAATTGAATCAAAGAGGTGCTTTCTCCCATGCTATTCTCAGGATAGTAAGTTCTCACGAGATCTGATGGTTTTATAAGTAACTTCCCTCTTCACTAGGCTCTCATACTTCTCTCTTCTGCCACCATGTGAAGAAAGATATGTTTGCTTCCCCTTCTGCCATAATTGTAAGTTTCCTCAGCCCTCCCCAGCCATGCAGAACTGTGAGTCAATTAAACCTCTTTCCTTTATAAATTACCTAGTCTTGGATATTTCTTCATAGCAGTGTGAGAACAGACTAATAAAGGTAGTATTGTCATCTTAACTATATCAAAGATTCCAATCCATGAACATGGGATGAGATTCCATTTATTTGTCTTCTTTAATTTATTTCAGCAATGTTTTGTAGTTTTCATTGTACAGGTATTTTGCTTTCTTCATTAATTCCTTTTTTTTTTTTTTTTTTTTTAGATGGAGTCTCACTCTGTCGCCCAAGCTGGAGTGCAGTGGCCGGATCTCAGCTCACTGCAAGCTCCGCCTCCTGGGTTCACGCCATTCTCCTGCCTCAGCCTCCCGAGTAGCTGGGACTACAGGCGCCCGCCACCTCGCCCGGCTAGTTTTTTTTTGTATTTTTTTGGTAGAGACGGGGTTTCACCATGTTAGCCAGGATGGTCTCGATCTCCTGACCTTGTGATCCGCCCGCCTCGGCCTCCCAAAGTGCTGGGATTACAGGCTTGAGCCACTGCGCCCGGCCTCTTCATTAATTCCTAAATATTTTACCATTTTTGATACTATTATAAATTGAGTTATTTTCATAATTTCCTTTTCAGATTGTTAATTGTTAGAAATGCAACTGATTATTGTGTGTTGATTTTGTATGCTGCTACTTTGATGAACTTGTTTATTCATTTTAACAGTTCTGTGGGATATTTGGGATTTTCTATGTGTAAGATTATATTACCTGTGAACAGAGATCATTTTACTTCTTCTATTTCAATTTGAATGTCTGGTTTTTTTTTTCTTGCCTAATTTATCTGGCTAGAACTTCCAGTACTATGTTGAATAGAAGTGGTGAAAGTGAGTCTCTTTGCCTTGTTTCTTATCTTACAGAAAAATATTTCAGTCTTTCACCACTGAGTATGACATTTGCTATAGTTTTTCACATATGGTTTTTCACATATGACTTTTATCATGTTGAGGTAATTTCTTTCTATTCCTAGTTTCTCAAGTGTTTTTATCGTAAAAGAGTGTTGAATTTTGTCAAATATTGTTTCTGCATCAATTTAGATGATCATGTGGGTTTTTTCCCTTCATTCTGTTAGTATAGTGTATTATATTGATCAACTTTCATATGTTGAACCACTGTTGCATCCCACAAATAAGTTCCACTTACTTATGGAGTACAAACCTTTTAATAAGCTACTTAATTTTGTTTGCTACTATTTCATCAAAGATTTTTGCATAAATGTTGATATGTTCTTGTGGTAGTGAATAAGTCTCACAAGTTCTGATGAAGTTTTATAAGGGGAAACCCCTTGCACTTGGCTCTCATTCTCTCTCACCTGCCACCATGTAAGATGTGACTTCTGCCTTCTGCCATGATTGTGAGGCCTCCCCAGCCATGTGGAACTGTGAGTCCATTAAACCTCTTTTCCCTATAAATTACCCAGTCTCAGGTATGTCTTTATCAGCAGTGTGAAAACAAAGTAATACAAATGTGCACAAGATATATTGGTCTGCAGTTTTCTTTCCTTGTAGTGTCCTTATCTGGCTTTGGTACTACAGTCATACTGAGCTCATAAAATATTTTAGAAGGTGTCACCTCCTCTTCAATTTTTTTGGAAAAGTTTAAAAAGGATTGGTGTTAATTCATCTTTAAATATTTAGTAGAATTCACCAGTGAAGCCATCAGATTCAAGGCTTTTCTATTTTGGGAGAGTTTTGATCACTGATTAAATATCCTTACTAGTCATGGGTCTATATAGACTTTCTAATTTTTTGTGATTTAGTCTTAATAAGTTATGTGTTTTTAGAAATTTGTCCATTTTATCTTGGTTGTTCAGTGTCTTGGCATACAATTTTCATAATACAAAGTGTTGGGAGCAGGCCCCCCAAAATCTGGCCATAAACTGGCCCCAAAACTGGCCATAAACAAAATCTCTGCAGCACTGTCACATGTTCATAATGGCCCTAATGCCCAAGCTGGAAGGTTGTGGGTTTACAGGAATGAGGGCAAGGAACGCCTGGCCCGCCCAGGGCTGAAAACCGCTTAAAGGCATTCTTAAGCCACAAACAATAGCATGAGCAATCTGTGCCTTAAGAACATGCTCCTGCTGCAGTTAACTAGCCCAACCTATTCCTTTAATTCGGCCCATCTCTTCGTTTCCCATAAGGGGTACTTTTAGTTAATTTAATATCTATAGAAACAATGCTAATGACTGATTTGCTGTTAATAAATATGTGGGTAAATCTCTGTTCGGGGCTCTCAGCTCTGAAGGCTATGAGACCCCTCATTTCCCACTTCACACCTCCATATTTCTGAGTGTGTGTCTTTAATTCCCCTAGCTCCACTGGGTTAGGGTCTCCCTGACCGAGCTGGTCTTGGCAATAAAGGATTATAAAATACAACCCTTTTTATTTCTGTAAAACTGGTGGTAACATCCCCACTTTCATTTCTTATTTTAGTAATTTGAACCTTCTCTCTCTTTTTGTTAGTCCACCTAGCTAAAGGTTTGTCAATTTTGTTGATTTTTTCAAAGAACCAACTTTTGGTTTTATTGATTTTCTATTCTCTATTTTGTTTCTTTTTTTATTCTCTATTTCATTTATTTCTGCTCTAATCTTTATTATTTTCTTCTTCTAGTTTGAGAGTTAACATGTTCTTCAATTTCTAGTTCCTTAAGTTGTAAAGCTAGGTTATTAATTTGAATTTTTTCATGTTTTGTAATGTAAGTATTTATAGCTATAAATTTTCCCCTTATCATTGCTTTCACTGTGTTCCATAAGCTTTGGTATGTTGTGTTTTCACATTCACTGTCTCTAATTTCCTTTGTGATTTGTTCTTCAATTGATTAGGAGTGTGTTGTTAATTTCCACAATTTTGTGAATTTTCCAGTTTTACTTCTGTTATTTATATTCATCCTGTTGTGATTCAAGAATAGATTTTGTATGATATCTATCTTTTTAAATCTATTGAGATTTAATATGTGTCCTAACATATGATCTATCCTGGAAAATGTTCCATGTGCACTTGAGGAAACTGTGTCTGCTGTTGTTGTTGAGTAGTGTTCTGTATATATCTACTATATATAATGAGTTTATTGTGTTGTTTAAGTCTTCTATTTCCTTACTTATTGTTGGTCTGATTGTTCTATTTCTTATTGTGAGTGGAATGCTGGAGTCTTTATTATTTGAGTACTTTCTACTTCTCCCTTCAATTATGTTGTTTTGGTTCTTGCTCCATGTGTTATTAGGTACATAAATGTTTATAATTGTTACATATTCTTGTTGCATTGAACTTTTTTTAAAGAGAGATTGGGGTCTCACTCTGTTGCCCAGGCTGAAGTACAGTACTGCAATTATAGCTCACTGCAGCCTCAAACTGCTGGGCTCAAGCAGTCCTCCCACCTCAGCTTCCCAAGTAGCTAAGACTATAGACACATGCTATCATGCCCAGCTAATATTTTGCTTTTTGTACAGATTGTCACTATGCTGCTCAGACTGGTCTCAACTTCCTGACCTCAAGCAATCCTCCTACCTTAGCCTACAAAAGTGTTGGAATTACAGGCATGAACCACCACACCTGGTCTAAGCTTTTTATTAATATATAATGTCCTGGATCTGCTGGGGGGCATGCCCAAGATGGCCGAATAGGAACAGCTCCAGCCTCCAGCTGCCAGCATGAGCGACACAGAAGATGGGTGATGTCTGCATTTTCAACTGAGGTACTGGGTTCATCTCACTGGGGTGTGTCGGACAGTTGATACTGGTCAGTGGGTGCAGCCCAACCAGTGAGAGCTGAAGCAGGGTGAGGCATCATCTCACCTGGGAAGTGCAAGGGGGAAGGGAATTCCTTTTCCTAGCCAAGGGAAATTGAGACACACAACACCTGGAAAATTGGGTAACTCCCACCCTAATACTGTGCTTTACCAAGGGTCTTAGCAAATGGCACACCAGGAGGTTATACCCCACGCCTGGCCCGGAGGGTCCCACGCCCATGGAGCCTCCCTCATTGCTAGGACAGCAGTCTGAGATCTAACTGCAAGGCAGCAGCGAGGCTGGGGGAGGGGTGCCCGCCATTGCCGGGTCTTAAGTATGTAAACAAAGCCACTGGGAAGCTCAAACGGGGTGGGGCCCACTGCAGCTCAAGGAGGCCTGCCTGCCTCTGTAGACTCCACCTCTGAGGACAGGGCATACCTAAACAAAAAGCAGCAGAAACCTCTGCAGATGTAAATGTCCCTGTCTGACAGCTTTGAAGAGAGTAGTGGTTCTCCCAGCATGGAGGCTGAGATCTGAGAATGGACAGACTGCCTGCTCAAGTGGGTCCCTGACCCCTGAGTAGCCTAACTGGGAGACATCCCCCACTAGGTGCAGACCGACATCTCACACCTCACAGGCTCAGTACACCTCTGAGACGAAGCTTCCAGAGCAAGAATCAGACAGCAACACTTGCTGTTCAGCAATATTCTATTTTCTGCAGCCTCTGCTACTGACACCCAGGTAAACAGCATCTGGAGTGAACCTCAAGCAAAATCCAACAGAACTACAGCTGAGGGTCCTGACTATTAGAAGGAAAACTAACAAACAGAGAGGACACCCACACCAAAACCCAATCAGTACGTCAGCATCATCAAAGACCAAAGGCAGATAAAAACCACAAAGACGGGGAAAAAGCAGTGCAGAAAATCTGGAAATTCAAAAATTCAGAGCACACCTGCCCCTCCAAAGGAACGCAACTCATTGCCAGCAATGGAACAAAGCTGGACGGAGAACGACTTTGACGAGTTGAGAGAAGAAGCCTTCAGTCGATCAAACTTCTCAGAGCTAAAGGAGGAACTACGTACCCAGTGCAAGAAACCAAAAACCTTGAAAAAAGAATGGAAGAATGGATAACTAGAATAACCAATGCAGAGAAGTCTATAAACGAACAGATAGAGATGAAAACCATGACACGAGAACTACGTGACAAATGCACAAGCTTCAGTAACTGACTC
>NW_012115154.1:17722238-17723299 GCF_000951035.1 Colobus angolensis palliatus | reverse complement strand
GAAGAGCTAACTATCCTAAATATATATGCACCCAATACAGGAGCACCCAGATTCATAAAGCAAGTCCTTAGAGACCTACAAAGAGACTTAGACTCCCATACAAGAATAATGGGAGACTTCAACACCCCACTGTCAACATTAGAGAGATCTACAAGACAGAAAGTTAACAAGGATATGCAGGAATTGAACCCAACTCTGCACCAAGTGGACCTAATAGACATCTATGGAACGCTCCATCCCAAATCAACAGAATATACATTATTCTCAGCATCACATTGCACTTATTCCAAAATTGACCACATAGTTTGAACTAAAGCACTCCTCAGCAAATGTAAAAGAACAGAAATTATAACAACCTGTCTCTCAGACCACAATACAATCAAACTAGAACTCAGGACTAAGAAACTCAATCAAAACCACTCAACTACATGGAAACTGAACAACCTGCTCCTGAATGACTACTGGGTACAGAACGAAATGAAGGCAGAAATAAAGATGTTCTTTGAAACCAATGAGAACAAAGATACAACATACCAGACTCTCTGGGACACATTTACAGCAGTGTGTAGGGGGAAATTTATAGCATTAAATGCCCACAAGAGAAAGCAGGAAAGATCTAAAATTGACACCCTAACATCACAATTAAAAGAACTAGAGAAGCAAGTGTAAACACATTGAAAAGCTAGCAGAAGGCAAGAAATAACTAAGATTAGAGCAGAACTGAAGGAGATAGAGACACAAAAAACCCTTCAAAAAATCAGTGAATCCAGGAGCTGGTTTTTTGAAGATCAACAAAATTGATAGACCGCCAGCAAGACTAATAAAGAAGAAAAGAGAGAAGAATCAAATACATGCAACAAAAAAATGATAAAGGGGATATCATCACCAACCCCACAGAAATACAAACTATCATCAGAGAATACTATAAACACCTCTACACAAATAAACTAGAAAATCTAGAAGAAATGGATAAATTCCTGGACACATACACTCTCCCAAGACTAAACCAGGAAGAAGTTGAATCCCTGAATAGACCAATGGCAGGCTCTGAAATTGAGGCA
>NW_012115154.1:17707591-17719378 GCF_000951035.1 Colobus angolensis palliatus | reverse complement strand
CATGTTCTCACTCATAGGTGGGACTTGAACAATGAGATCACTTGGACACAGGAAGGGGAACATCACACACCGGGGCCTCCTGTGGGGAGAGGCGGGGGGAAGGATAGCATTAGGAGATATACAAAATGTAAATGACGAGTTAATAGGTACAGCACACCAACATGGCACATGTATACATATGTAACAAACCTGCACATTGTACACATGTACCCTAGAACTTAAACTATAATAATAAAAATAAAAGTCCTTTTTTGTGTCTTGTAATCTTTTTAGATTTAAGGTCTATTTTTTCTGGTATTAGTCTTGCCACCCGCCCCCCCTTTTGATTACTATTTGTATAGAATATCTTTTTGCATCCTTTCACTTTCAATCTATTTGTGTCTTCAGGTCTAAAGTGAGTCCTTTATAGACAGCACATAGCTGGATCATGTTTTTGTGTCCACTCTTGCAATCGCTGCCTTTTGATTAGAGAGTTTAATCCATTTACATTTAAAGTAATTACTGATAAAGAGAAAACTACTTCTGTCATTTTGCTATTCATCTTCTGCATGCCTTATAGCAGTTTTATCCCTCATTTCTGCATTACTGTTTTCCTTTCTGTAGTGAAATGTTTAAATTTCTTTCACACATATATATATGTTTCACATATATATATGTTACTTTCAAGATTCTCTTTGTCTTGGGATGTTGAAAGTTGATTATAATGTGTCTCAGTGTGGGTCTTTTAATTTATCTTACTTGGAATTCATTGAGCTTCTTAGATATATATATATGTGTGTATATATATGGGTTTTTTAATATGTACATATTATATAGCTATTTTCTTTGTGGCTTTCATGGGGATTACATTTAATATTATAACAATACAACACTCCAATTTGAATTCATGCCAACTTAACTTCAGTAACATACAAAAACTCTGGTTTAACAGCTCCATCACTACCCCTTTCAGTTGCTGATGTCACAAAATCACATCTTTATATATCATATGCCCAAAAACATGAACTAATAATTCTCTTAAGTGCATTAGTCTCTTACATTATGTAAAAAAAAAAAAAAAAAAAGTGGAGTTACAACTGTTGTTGCTATAACACTAACTTTAACAGTTGCCCATGTATTTACCTTTACTGAGATCTTTATTTTTTCACACGGCTTCATGTTACTGTCTAATATTTGTATAAGGTGAGAGATGAGGATCCAGTTTCATTCTTCTACATATGGCTTGCCGATTTTTTCACACCATTTTTTGAATAGGGTGTCCTTTTCCCTCAGTGTGGGTCTCTTTAGTTCATCTTACTTGGAATTCATTGAGCTACTTAGTTTTTGTTTGTTTTGTTTTGTTTTGTTTTCATTTTTTGAGACAGGGTTTTGTTCTGTCACTCAGGCTGGAGTGCAGTGGCATGAGCTCAGCTCACTTTTTGTGTTTTTATTAAATTACTGAGTATTCATATGTGTATTTTTGTCTCCCCACCATTTCCATGTCTAACCACTGCTACTACTATGTCCTATCATAACATTCCATACATACTTAAAACCAAACAAAGGGTGGACTTCCATCTTTATAAGCTAAACAGGCATTTTGGACAACACACTCTTGGCAACGGAACCTGGACAACATTTATCAAACACGGTAGGGAAAGTTCTCACTCTGCATTATAAAAAAGCCAGATATCAACTGTTACAGAAATGAAATGAGATGAAAACTTTTTAATAAATCGTTTAAACTATTTTCTTAAAGAGACTTCCTCTACTGCCAGAGATCTTGAATAACCTCTAGATGATGGTCAGTCATCTAGAAGCAATTGTTCACATAACTGATGAGCTTGGCTTCCACTTTGGGAATAGAACTACCTTTTTCTATACTTGCTTGCATTTTTGCTTTAATGTCTTCTACAGAACTAGGTCCTTTTGGTGTTTCAGGAGATTTTTGCTGTGTTTTGAAGGATTCTTGTCCATTTGATCTTGGTGTTGATGGTGGTTTTGAGTCTTTTCCATTCTGATTTGACTTTTGTGCATTTTTGACTGGAGTATCTCATATAGATTTCTTCACTGGTGTTTTTCTTCAGTTTCCTCATCATCAAAATCATCATCATCATCTTCATCAGCAGCAAGTTTTACTTTTTTCTATGGAAGCTTGCTACCACCTCCAGGGGCAGACTGCTTTCCAGATATACTTAAGAGTTTCACATCCTCCTTCTCTTCATCTTCTGACTCTGCATCTTCCTCCACAGCTACTAAGTGGTGTCCACTAATATGCACTGGCCCTGAACCACACTTCAACTTTAAGACCACTGGTGGTATTATTTCAAAGCCCCCAAGGGAAACCGTTGGCTGTACAGACATTTTCAAAGTTGCCAGTGTTACTGTAATTGGACTGCCTTCATAATTCATTGCCTCTGCTTCAACAGTGTCCAATTCATCCATTGCTCCAGCCCCTAAATTGATTGCTCGTAAAGATAACTGGTGCTCATTTTCATTATTATCCACCTTAAAGTGATAATCTTCGTTGGTCTTTAGTTCACAACTGAAAAGATAGTTCTGGGGCCTCAGGGGTCTCACCTCCACGTCCACGAATCTTCCATCAGGTGGTGGCACGCACTTAGGTGGGAGAGAAGGCAGATGGAGATAAACAACCACTGCTCAAGAGAACAGCTGCACAGGATGGAACCACACCAGGGCGATCTCAGCTCACTTTAACCTCTACCTCTTGGTTTCAAGCAATTCTCATGCCTCAGCCTCCTGAATAGCTGGGATTACAGGCACATGCCACCATGCCCGCCTAACTTTTTTTTTTTTTTTAGTAGAGATGAGATTTCACCAGGTTGACCAGGCTGGTCTCAAACTCCTGACCTCAAGTGATCCACCCACCTCAGCCTTCCAAAGTGCTGGGATTACATACATGAGCCACTGTGCCCAGCTGAGCTTCTTAGATTTTTATATTCATGTATTTCATCAATGTTGGGTAGTTTTCAACTATTATTTCTTCAAATATTCTCTCTCCCCCATTTTCTCTTCCTTCCTCTTCTGGGATTCTCACAATGCATATGTTGGTCCACTTGTGGCATCCCATGGGTCCCTTAGGCTCTGTTCACTTTTCTTCAGTCTTTTTTCTTTCTGTTCCTGTATATTAATTGCCTTATCTTCTGTGTTTGCCATACTTTTGTCTTTCCATGTTTTATGATGGATAGTTTTTCCTCTCAGTGTTTTAGTTCACTGATTTTCTCATTGGCTTAATCTATTTATTAAGAAGAGCATAGACCTATTCATTGAGTTTTTAAATTTAGTTATTGTATTTTTAGACATAAAATTTATATTTTGTCTTCTTTTCAAATCTCCTAAGTTACTTTTCATGCTTTAAATTTCCTATTGAAATTTTCAAGGTTGGCTTTTATCTCCTTGAACACAGTAAGTATTGTTATTTTATAGCATTTCTGGTAGTTCTAATATCCAAAGTCCTTTTGTTTAGTTCTGTGGTCTGTTATTTTTATTGATTCTCATTCATAGCTTTTTGCTTCCCTGTGTATATGGCTATCTTTGACTGTATACTAAAATTTTATTTGTAGAACTAATCTAAGACCAGGGATAATAATATCCTCCTTTATTTGCTTTTTCCAAGTAAATAAATTATATTAAGGTGTCCTGAACAATCAAAAGTTTATATTAAGGTGTCCTGAGCCATTCAAAAGTTAAAAAGCCTAGCCACAAATTCTTACAGTGACTGAATTTCTTTCCATTTACTCTTATCCCTTGAGCTCCTAGTCTGAAGCCAGAGTTGGTGTCATCAACGTCTATACTCTAGTTGGGCCCAGAATTCTGACTTCTATCTCCCTAGTTTTGAGAGGCTCCCAAAAGCTCCACTCAAGTTCTCAGCTGCGTCTTCTGAACTGAGAAATACACTCAGGGCCAAAGCAGCTTTTAGTATGGAAATTTAAATTTCTGCTTCCCATCCTTTCCAAATCTACATCTGGTATTTCCTATGTTAGTTATTTGATACTTTTAATGAGCTGTTTTTCATATTTTCTGAATTTTTATTTGTCCTCATATAAAAGATTATTTCAAATTTCTTTGCTCATCAAGGAAAGTAGAGAATCCTCTGAAGATTTGTTACAGCCATTTATGTCTTAAATATTTTATCTGAATTTTTAAGTTTAATATAAAGTATTAAACTTCTAGGTATTCTCATCAAGGAAATACTGAACCAGAGTAAGAAATAAGAAGTGTTAGGAGAGAAGAAGGGAGAATTAGGTGGCCAGAGTCTGTGGTAGAGGCAGCACCCTCAAGAAATTCCCAGACAGAGAAAAGAGACAACTTTTGACAGGGTTTTCAAATTATTATAGTTGCCTCTGGGAAGTAGGAAGCTGCATATATTTCCTTCATACTTCACAGAAAGTAGTAGCAAGATCAAAGAGAGAGTCTGTGCTTTCTTTCTGGAGATTACGGTGAGTTTGAGGAAACGAGATACTGAGAAAGAGTGAGGTCCACATATAGACCATAAGCGGCAAGAGACCCAGAAGTGGGGCTTGTCTGGGCTAACTTGGTCAGCCTCTTCAATCAAATGTGACCCTAGCAGTTATTATATTATCTGGGTGATGACCAGGTGAGGATTCTTAGACCCTGTCCTGATCCCGACACTAAATTTTATCATGAAATAAAGCACACTAGGCCGGGCGCGGTGGCTCAAGCCTGTAATCCCAGCACTTTGGGAGGCAGAGACGGGCGGATCACGAGGGCAGGAGATCGAGACCATCCTGGCTAACACGGTGAAACCCCGTCTCTACTAAAAATACAAAAACTAGCCGGGCGAGGTGGCGGGCGCCTGTAGTCCCAGCTACTCGGGAGGCTGAGGCAGGAGAATGGCGTAAACCCAGGAGGCGGAGCTTGCAGTGAGCTGAGATCTGGCCACTGCACTCCAGTCCGGGCGACAGAGCGAGACTCCGCCTCAAAAAAAAATAAAAAATAAAAAATAAAATAAAATAAAGCACACTAATGGTCACATGTGGGGAGAAGGGGCAGAAATCTCAGCACTACTTCAGTCATTAAAAACAGTAGGGGGCACCTGAATTTGAACCAGGGACCTCTTGATCTGCAGTCAAATGCTCTACCCTTGAGCTATACCCCCAGGTCTGGCTCTATGTCTTAATTTCACCTTTACAACTGTGCAGCTGATGGCTGTTTCTGGACTCACAGTCACATTCCTGAGGGGTGTGGGGAGCCTGCCCATGAAAGCCTGGCCCTCACTGCCATCACTCACTCCCTGGTCTACCTGTGAACACCTACTGACCATATTTCATGTGCCAGGCATATCCTTACCTCTGCCACCCCTATTCCATCTGCCCTGCAGTGGGCAGTCACTGGCTGTCCCAGTTTAACAGAAGCCTGGTTTCCCTCCTGCCTTCCTGCCCTAGGGTGCTGAGGAGCGGAGAAGTCTCTGCATAGATAGACTAGCGGGTCTGAAATGAGACCTGGCCACAACCTTAAACCCTGAGACACAAGATGACCTATTGTCCCCCTTTCTACTGCATGAGTCAGATTGTGGGGTTGATCCCCCACAATAGGCTAAATATTGTGGAGAAGTAAGGTGAACAGCTTCAGAATCCCTTTCAAGAAGAAAATTGATTGGGGTGCTGGGAAAACACTGTGGTCAGTAGCTGTGAGCCACGCAGAGTATGGAGGCTGGGTTTCAAGACTCATTTCAGAGGGTGGGTGGCTCTGCATGGGCAACAAGAATAGGGAGACAGCAGGGGTGGGAGCTTCCTCCCACCCAAACAGCTGGGTCCTGCATGGGGGGCAGAGCCAAGAGAGACCCCACCACCACTGGTAGACAAGCCAAAGAAGGCTTTAACTCACCTATTAACCCTTCCCAATGCCTCACCCCATCCAACTTCTCTCCCATAGATAGTCTCCAGTGAAGTCCACGAAGCTCACAAGGACTTTGGGTAAGTAGTGAATTTGTCCAGAAATACTGTGGAGGGTCCCCAACACCCATGGGCTGCTGGTACCAAGTTTGCCTGTCTCTCTGAAGTAATTTCATATTTACCATGCTTTTTTGTTTTCTCAAGGCCACTTCAACATGCCAGAATTGACCGTAGCCTCCCTCTGTTGGCCCAAGGTCGTGATATGTTCAGCCAGCCAGCTCTGCTGAAGGAGCTGAAACTGGCCCCTTAGCTGAGTGTCCTGGGCCCCAACCCCTGCCTAGATGGAACCTCTCCCTCAACAGCCTTGCATGGGCATATTTCCCCTGTCAGTGAGGCCACTGGCTGACTCCTCCCCACACCTGAACCTGCAGCCCTCACTCTCCACTATGTCATCTCTTCCCACACCTTATAACACTGAGTGGAGACTTATTGGAGTAACTCTGCCAGGAAATGTGCCTAAGGGCATGAAGTAGCCAAGGGTCTATGCCTCAGGCTCTATGGGACAGGAGCAGGGAAGGAGCTAACATCAGCCCATACTGGGAAGACAAGGAAAGGTCACTTTTGTTAAAGGCCTTGTACCTTGATACATTTTGACTCACTACTACATTAAGTTTGGACACTTAGGTTATTTCCAATTCTTTACTATTTGGAGGATAGTAAATGAATTTGTTGTGATGAACAATGAATTTGTCAAAGGGTCTTGCTATTGATGCTCTGCCACATCTCTGTTCAGCAGTGGCCAGATGTGTGCTGAGAAGTAAGGCAGGAACTAGAACAATTTACTTGAGTCCTACCAGATAATATCTGCACATCATCACACTTGGCCCTGGACTTAGAGGACCTTTACCATTCAAAGAAGAGAGTGCAAGCCTGTTGGAGCTGCATATGCAGGACTGCAAAAACACGAGAGGCCAAGTAAACAGGGAGAAAAAATTGCCCCCTGGCACTGGCAAAATATTAACAAATATAGGCCATTAATAAGCTCAGTGAAGGCTGTTTCCATGGATCAGGTGAAAGGAAAGCTGGACTGGAATGGGAGCAAGGATGTGAGGTCGGTGAGAACACTTGATTGATTTGAGTGGTTTTTCAGGAAAACAATAGCACAAAAACTGAGCAGGAACTGGAATGTCACGGAATCAAGAGAAACTTTTAAAAGATGAATGATAGTAATGCATGTTATATGCTTATGATAATAATACCATAGAGAGGGAGCAAATGATACAGGAGAGTGAAGACATCATCATGGTGTGGTCCTTAAGGAAGCAAGGGGTGGAATTTAATTCACAAGTAATAGGTTGGCCTTGGGTAAGAATGGGAACCCTTCCTCATAACAGAGGGAAAGGCAAATTATATGAATACAGATGGAGACTGTTTGGTTGGAATTGACAGAAGAAAGATGGAAGTGATTCTCATCTTATTGCCTTTATTTTCTGATTATTCAAGGTGTTTGTCAACTTAAGTAACAGAAAGTGAGACTTTGTAAAAGAAAATGATGTTTATTTGGGAGTAAGTATTGCAATGGGAATACGTGTGCCATAGTAAACTATTTGCATATTCAGGGAGGTAAAGGAAGACAAAGGTTATTAAAGGAAAAGTGAGGATTATATCATTGTTTTGAGATAATTCTTGGCTACAAGGATAAATAACAAAAGCAGCACCAGTGCAAGACTGGACAGGCAGTAACTGAACAGATGTCCCTGTAGAAGCATTTTTGTGTAAGTTTGCAATGGCCTTTGTGCAAAGTTATGGGTTTTGCAGAGTCTTTTGTGATGGTTCTTGTTATCAGGCATTCTTGCATAAGAACCCTCCCTTTCGCTGGGCATGGTGGTTCACACCTGTAATCCCAGCACTTTGGAAGGACAAGGCAAGAGGATCACTTAAGCCCAGGAGTTCAAGACTGGGCTGTGCAATATAGTGAGGCCTTGTCTCTAGAAAATATTTTTAAAATTAACTGGATGTAGTGGCATGTGCCGGTAGTTCCAGCTACTTGGAAAGCTAAGGCAAGAGGATTGCTTGAGCCTGGGAGACACGGGTTGCAGTGAGCCAAAATTGCACCACTGCACTCCAGACTGGGCAACAGAGCCATAAAATCTCAAAATTTTTAAAAAAGAACCCTCCCTTCCTTTTTATGGCCTTCTCCAGCTCTATTTGTCAGTGTTTATTTATTTATGTATTTATTTAGAGATGGAGTCTCACTCTGTCACCTAGACTGGAGTACAGTGGTGTGATCTCGGCTCACTGCAACCTCCACTTCCTGGGTTTAGGAGATTCTCCTGCTTCAGCTTCCCGAGTAGCTGGGACTACAGGCGTGTGCCACCACACATGGCTAATTTTTTGTATTTTTAGTAGAGATGGGGTTTCTCTGTGTTAGCCAGGATGGTCTTGATCTTCTGACCTCATGATCTGCCCACCTCAGCCTCCCAAAGTGCTGGAATTACAGGCGTGAGCCATCACACCTGGCCTGTCAGAGTTTTTGATACAAGTATCTCCATTTTGGTTCTGACAACTTCCACCTTTCCCCTTATTGATCAAGATCTTTCTCTAAAAGCATCGCTGATCAAATCACTCCATAGTTAGGATTTTGTTCCTTGGTGCTGAGATGGACCTGTTCCAAATTGCTGCTATGATCCCATTTTGGAGGGAAATGATTGGCCACAGTGGTGTGAGCCACTGTGCCTGGCCTAAAGATTTTTATTTAGTTAATTGATATTAAAATTATTAGAAGTCCATATTTAAGTGTACTTGTTAGCGTCTCCTCCATGAATCTGATTCCAAATGCTTTTAGAGAACAATCAAAACAATAACTGTGGATGACAAAAACTTAAAATAATCATGTTTAAAAATCTGATATAAGTTCATTATCATCAGCAATTGACACAGAAATTTGGTTATTTTTGTGGCATACAACATAACCCAAATTATGTCTAGTGACATTGTATCTTTAGAAGTTTAACACAATTTTGGAACATTCAGGTCAATAACATATGACAAATGTGGTTGGGTGTGATGACTCACACCTGTAACCCCAGCACTTTGGGAGGCTGAGGTGAGTGAATTAATTGAGGTCAGGAGTTTGAGACCAGCCTGGCCAACACAGTGAAACTCTGTCTCCAAAAAAGGTACAAAAATCAGCCAGGTGTGACGACACACACCTGTAATCCCATCTACTCGGGAGGCTGAGGCAGGAGAATACCTTGAACCCAGGAGGCAGAGGTTGCAGTGAGCTGAGATCACACCACTGCACTCCAGCCTGGGCAACAGAGTAAGACTCCATCTCAAAATATAAAAATTAAAATAACATATCATAAATGTGACTGAAAAAAATCTAGCATCACTTATCATCTGGCAATGCATCCCATATAATTTGCCAAACTAGTCTAATCATTTACTATCTCTATAAAATGAGAGATACATCTTTTGACGCTCTCCTGGGGCTCAACTGGAAAAATCACAAAGCAAATTCCAGGTCAGAAAGACTTAATTTAGAATTTTTACACTGGGGAAGCCTGTCAAAGATGCCAAAAGTTTTTAAACACCTGATTAAAACAGGATCACAGGTCACTGTGAAATAATAGTCATTCATTTAACCATAGTGATAGTTAAAAAAATTCAAAAGCAACACAGAAAGTTACATGGATTTTTTTGTAGCCTTAAAGCTTTCAAAGCTCAGTTTTCCTAAGTAATAAAAAACCTAATAAAGACAACATAGAAAATCATCTTGATAAAAGGTAAAATCTTTGTTTCTTAGAACAGTTACCAAAAAGATAAGACAAACATCCTGCAATGTGATTGCTTATTCTTACAGGAAGCTCACTTATATAACATGGAAGTTGAACCTGATGAAAAAGTTCTTTAAACTTAAAAAGACACAGAAAGATTGTGTGTCCAAGGTTATGAGTGTACAACACATTATAGAGGAATGTAAACAAAAAACTAGTACCCTGAGCAGCAGAATGCATGGCTCTTGGTAAAAGCATAGGAAGTTCCTGGTTACATGGAACAATTCAGAAACATCAAGAAATCAAGTTATATTAAACAAAAACATTTGTCTTCTAGACCTTCAAGATAAGCATTTCAGTGTCAGGCCATACCAGCAGAGTTAGAACTAGAGGACTGAGCTGATGAAAAAGTTAAAATTATCACCCCAGCCAGGCAAAACGATGAATACATTATTTTCAAATCACCTGCAGGGAGACACAGCCAAAGTTGAACTTGTGAGATATGAACCTGGGAAGTTGAATTTCTAAGATATGTACCTTGAGGTAGAAGAAAACTCTACCTCAAGAAATAAAATTACCATTCTAAATGATGAAGACAACATTTTCAACTGAAACTAGGGAAATTAAATACATCTCAGGATGAAATGTGACATAAATAGAAACTGTAAAACAGGAAGAGTCTGCAGTTTAGAATATGGCTGTTAAACATTTCATAATTAAAATCAAAACTTCTTGTAATTTTACTTCAAGAAAACCTTGTTCTAACATAAGATACCACATTTTTAGTTTTGTATTAGCATATTTTTAACATAAAACCTCAATGTTTAGAAATAATTTTAATAATTGCCTTCTAATTATAGCCTACTTGATCACACACAAAAAAGTTCTTTCATAAATGCATCCTTCATAAATCTTTCACAACTTGCACAGACCTTCCATGACATGCTTAGACTTTCTGCTTTGTCCTATACTTTTTCTTTTCCAAATAAGAAGTCATTTTACTTTAGGCCAAAAATGTACCACACAAGATTATTTCTGATATAAAATTATTCTCTTTTCTTTTTAACCTTCCTCACCAAAAATACAGCTCCATACCTATTAGTTTCTTCATATCTCTCTTCTACTTACTGGTTACTTTCTATATTGTTTGTTTCATTCCTAAACACATATTTTGAAACAGCCTTTAAATAATCTCTGAATTAGACAAAATTACTGGTTTTTCTCAATAAAGAACACATTTTTAAAACCTTTCTTCTAACTTTTCTCATCAAAACACATGATTTTTGTGCATTTTATAGACAGAATAATATATATTAATTAGTATTTTTAAACTATTAGTAACCTTAAATTCTAGTGAAAACCTAGGAAGCAAAAAATATTGAACTGCCTATCACGTATTAGTATTTTATAGATGGAGAACTATGTTATAATTGTTAGAAATATGTTTCCCCATAACATAATTTTTATTATGTATTAGTAGACCCAAATTTATTTAGTCTTCCTATAAAATTTTAGAAGCCAAGAATAAGCTTATGTTTATGTTTTAGTATTTTATCTTATTTAAAAATAACCCAGACATTTAGTATCACTTAACATACATAATGTTAAGATTTCAAATTGCATGAAAAGTTTAATAAATGTGAATCCCATTTATATTGATTTATTTTAAACAATTATACCCAGATTACTTATGAAAACTAAAATAGTACACAAAACTAGTCATTATTATATTTCCCTGTTAGCCCTTTTCTGTAGCCTGTGAATATCAGGTATTCACCTGAGTAACAACCTTAACTTTGCATATGTGGATATTTTGCCAATACCTCAGAAGATACAACTGCTTTTACTAAATCAATAATGTTAAATTCATCTTATTTATCAAAGAGTTACAAAAACAAAGATTATTCTGTTTGGGGGCAGGGCTTCTAGTTTTATTACCTTAAACCATTTAGCAGAGGCACATATGATCCCATTTGGCCAGGCTGGGCACAGTGGTTCACGCCTGTAATCCCAGCACTTTGGGAGGCTGAGGCAGGTGGATCACCTGAGGTCAGGAGTTCCAGACCAGCCTGGCCAACACGGCAAAATCCTGTCTCTACTAAATATACAAAAATTAGCTGGGTATGGTGGTGGACACCTGTAATCCCAGCTAC
>NW_012115154.1:17688762-17707306 GCF_000951035.1 Colobus angolensis palliatus | reverse complement strand
ATGATTTTTCACAGAATTAGAAAAAACTATTCTAAAATTTATATGGGGCCAGGTGTTGTGGCTCATGCTTATAATCCCAACACTTTGGGAGGCTGAGGCAGGTGGATCACCTGAGGTCAGGAGTTCCAGACCAGCCTGGCCAACACGGCAAAATCCTGTCTCTACTAAATATACAAAAATTAGCTGGGTATGGTGGTGGACACCTGTAATCCCAGCTACTCAGAACACTGAGGCAGGAGAACTGCTTGAACGTGGGAGGCAGAGGTTGCAGTGAGGCAAGATCATGCCACTGCACTCCAGCCTGGGAGACAGTGTAAGACACTGTCTAAAAAACTAATAACAAAATAATCTTATCTGGCCAGCAAACCAGGCAAAAGTATATGCTGACCATTTTGAAGGCATTTCTATTTTTATCAACAAATTAAAACTAGCTTATTTATCAAAGATTTATGTAAGTCACATAAACTAAAAGGTATTTGGGTTAATTATTATATATTTTCTGTGAGTGCTCATTTAATTGCTTTGCCCCCGTGTGGTAAAGCAATTTTTATGCTGGATAGAGACACTTTCCTTATATTATTACTCTGAGCTCAAGGTTTTGACTTGTTTGATCTGGTAGCCTAAGTTTTATAAATATTTATTTAGTTATTTTCCTTTAGAATGTCAATCCTTTAATTAATTGTTCCATCACCTTGAGCAGTTGTTAGTTGGGCAAACCTAAATTTTCATTTCCAAAAGGTACCTAGGTTGTTAGTTGCCATGGAGCTATTGTAATATGTAAAGCTATTAATTTGAAAGCCCTTTAAGACTCCTTTTTAAATAATCTTGGCTGGGGGCTGGACATGGTGGCTCATACCTGTAATCCCAGCTGTGGGAGGCTGAGGCAGGAGGATGGCTTGAGGTCAGGAGTCCAAGACCATCCTGGGTAACATAGTGAGGACACTGTCTCTACAAAGAAACAACAAAATTAGCTGGGTGTGATTGTACTCACATGTGGTCCTAGCTACTCAAGAGGCAGGAGGATCACTTGATCCCAGGAGCTGGAGGCTGCAGTGAGCTATGATCATGCCATTGCACTCTAGCCTAGGTGACAGAGTGTGACCCTATCTTTATTTATATATACACACACTTATCTGTATCTATCTATCTATCTATCTATCTATATCTATATATATATATATATATATATATATAGAGAGAGAGAGAGAGAGAGAGAGAGAGAGAGGCTGGAATGCCATAACCAGTGAATTCATCCTAATGCCAAGAGAAAAGTCATCAGAGTCAAAATAAGCAGAAAAAAGTAGAGAGAGAACTTGGAAGGCTCTACATGTTAACCCTATAGTTGGTTGCAGTTTTCTTAGAGATTGTGAATAATGACCATTTGTGCTCTAAATTTTTATTGGTGTAATTTGCCCATCAGTTTTCAAATGTGCATGAGAATGAACTATAATACAGCTGACTGGAATCCCAAAGGAAGGTTTTTGTGGTATGCCTTCAGAATTTGATAATCACATTCTATTTCTTGTTAATCGCTCAAGGACAAAAAAAGAAAAATCATAGAAATCCTGTCAAAGAATGTCAGTAATTTGAACTGGCGTGATAGATAGCAGTGACCACCTAGTAGCTTTTAATTGGTCATCTTAGGCCCACCATTTAGAACGTTTTTTTCCCTCTCAGAATATGTTCAGAAACAAACAGGGAGAAAAGAGCCAAATCACTTACAGATACACGTGACCTAACCAAAATGAAACCAAAAGTAAGAGTGCTCATAAAAATCTTAAGCTAGGCATGCAGACTGACATGGTTTGGATCGGTGTCCCCACTCAAAACTCATGTCAAATTGTAATCCCCCATGTTGGAGCGGGGCCTAGTGGGAGGCAATTGGATCATGGGGGTGGTTTCTCATGAATGGTTTAGCACCATCCCCTCGGTGCTATTCTCGTGATAGTGAGTGAGTTCTCTTGAAAACTGGTAATTTAAAAGTGTGTAGCACCTCCCCCACCCAGCTTGCTCCTGCTCCAGCCACATAAGAAGTGCCTACTTCCCCTTCACCTTCCGTCATTGTTGAAAATTTCCTGAGGCTCCTCAGAAGCCAAGCAGATGCCAGCATCATGCTTCCTGTACAGCTTAAAGAACCATGAGCCAATCAAACCTCTTTTCTTTATAAATTATCCAGTCACAGGTATTTCTTTATAGCAATGCAAGAACAGACTAATGTACAGACAAAACGAAATGTTAAACCAGGCATGGAGAACCAGACAGAACATTGTCCTTATACTATTTCTGGTAGAAACCAGAGTACTGAAACCAGAAGAACATTGTCCTTATATTAGAAACGGTTTGCCAGAAAAACAAAGTCTTCTGTCATCCCAGGAGAGATGCAAAGTTCTTTATTGAGGAGGCCTTATAACCAAATCAGAACATGAGTAAAATAAAAAAGAACTCATCAAAGAAAGGGAGTCCAAAAACTCAAGAGGAGATTCACCAAGGCAGAAAAGCTAACTGACAGAAGCAGAGTGCAAAGAGCTCAGGTGGTACCACAATTGATTCCAGAGCCACCAACCCATTCAAGCTGAGCTCACTTCAGTCCCACTCCTGAGACACTATTTTGTCAAACTAAGAAATACAGAGGGAGACTCTTTAAAAATTATGCTTATTTGGAAATAGAGCATTGCAATGGGAATATGTGTGCCATAGTAACTATGTGTGTATTCATGGTGGCAAAGAAAGACAAAAGTTTTTAATGAAAAAAGTGAGAATTATATAATTGCTTTGAGACAATTATCCTTGACACTAAGGATCAATAATAAGAGAGTGCCAGTCCAAGGTTAGCAGTTTCTGGACAGATGTTCTCACAAAAGTATATTTTGTGTGTGTAAGGTTGCAATGACCTTTGTGGAACCTTGTGGGTTTTGCAGTCTTCTGTGATAGTCCTTGTTATCAGGCACTGGTGCAGAGAACCCTCCCTTCATGACCTTCCCCCACTCTATTTGTAAGGGTTTTTTAACACAAGTGATTCCATTTTGATTCTGACAACTTTTGCATATTCAACTACAATAGAAGATGATAAGGGCATGTTGAGGATTTGAGAAGAGAATAAAAGAGGTACAAGAGCCATCTCAGGAGGTGATAAGGCAAGTGTATTACATAAACTAACAAGCTTGCCTGGCAATGTTAAGTGTCAAGTAGCGGTCACAGGTAAGTCTAGTCAACACAGTTGTATGACTTTTCCCCAGCAATGACCTGCTGTCTCAGATGGCTGCCGCTGGTGCACTGTTCCAAGGAGGGAGGAAGGAGAATGGCCACTTCCATGCATCCAGAAGGGTACTTGCACCCTGCTATGAGCTGCTGTTGAGACTGGGACGCAAGCGCACTGCACTCCCCACAGCTTCTTGCTCACACTGCTTGTCTGGGTGGTGCCCCATTCTCTCTCTGGTCCTAGGCCCAAGATGCCATTTTGAGGGTTTAACACTGGGTTGGGCCCCACCTTCAGCCTGAATTTAAACTGATGTGACCATGGCCGCTGCCCAGTTGAGGGACAAGGAAGCCAGACTCTCCTATGCATACCTAGAACAATATCCAGTGCCCTGCCACAGACTTCTGTGAGACTGACCGTCAAGCAAACCACACTCCCCACAGCTTTTTCCCATGCTCCACCCGCTCCAGTCACAAGCTCACAGCTGGCACCATTTTGAGAGTTTAGAGACATTATTTGGCAACGTGGCAGCAGTGGCCATAACAGGCATTTTAGTCTCAGCTAGACATTGGAGCACTTGCTTTGGAATGGGGGAAAAGCCCTCCACAGCCAGAATTGAGCAGCAAATATGGAAGTGCAGAGCAGTAGGTGCGGGAATTAGGCTCTCTCCTGCTGCAAGCTGCAGCAGGAGAGATACTGAAGCCAAGGTTTCTCCTGTATGGCAACACAGGGGCAGTTTTGTGACCTGGAACCAGTCTGCGTGTGTGATTTCTGGGTGCCCCAGCCTACTCTCTTGTTCAGTTGGGGGACAGTGCCCCACCACCATTTGAGAAGCTGGAGGGCAGTACACTCCACTCCCATGGAAATCTAACTCTTGGCATGGTCCCCTCTAAGAAGGTGGGGAGCACAGTATGTCAAAGCCACCCTTAGGTCAAAGGAAATGCAAGCACCATGCTAGCTTCTGTAGAAGGCACACCAAAGACCAGAACAGACATCAAGGGGGGTCATCTCTTACCGCTGGTGCCCCGCCTCAGTGCACTGTTGCATACTCAGCAGTGGCTCCTCCTGTTGGGGTGGAAAGAGACAGTGTCTCCAGCTGCTCCACCCCACTGAAGATGAATGCATGCCTGAAGAGGGCGCCCTTTTCATTTCAACATTGCCTCTACCCCCATCCCCACCTGTCGGCTCTTACTCTTAAGCGCACCTGCTAGACAGAAGCCTGACTTACACCACCAAGCAAAATTACATCACTACTACAAGCAACATCTGAGAAAGCTACCTATCTGCATCCAAGGAACAATACAGAGCCATGGTATCCTGAAAGCACCCAGAAACATAGCCAACCAATCAATCAAACACAATATACACCAGAGTCATACTCCTAAGGGACAAAAGAATAAAATGTCAAGAAACCGCACCCAAATGATAGCAGATTAAAAAAAAAAAAAAAAAGCATCAGCTCTCTCAGCTGAAAAGGAGCCAGCACAAGAACTCTGGCAATACAAAAAGCCAGGGTGTTTCATCACCTCCAAAGGATCCCACCAGCTTCTAAGCAATGGATCCCAACCAAAATGAAATGTCTGAAATGACAGATATAGAATTCAAAATATAGATGGCAAGAAAACTCAATGAGATCCAAGAGAAAGTTGAAATCCAACACAAAGAAGCCAGAAAAACCATCCAAGATTTGAAAGAAGACATAGCTATATTAAGAAAGAACCAAACAAAACTTCTGGAATTGAAAGACTTCCTACAGGAATTTCAAAATACAGTTGGAAGCCTTAACGACAGACTAGGCCAAGCAGAATAAAGAATTTCAGAGCTCAAAGACCACTCTTTTGACTCAACCCACACAAATTTTTAAGCATTCTTTTTAAATGAACAAAGCCTTCAAGAAATATGAGATTGTGTAAAGCAACCAAATCTATGACTTACTGGTATTCTTGAGAGAAAAGAAGAAAAAGTAAGCAACGTGGAAAATATATCTGAGGGTATAAATCAGGAAAACTTCCCCAATCTTGCTAGAGAGATTGACAGGCAGATATAAGAAATCTAGAGAACTCTTATGAGATACTACACAAGAAAGTCATCCCCAAGGCACATAGTCACCAGACTATCCAAGGTCAAAGTGAAAGAAAAAAAAAAAAAAATCTTAAAGGCAACTAGAGAAAAGGATTATATTACTTCTAAAGGAAAACCCATCAGACTAACAGTGGACTTCTCAGCATAAACCTTATAAGCCAGAAGAGATTGAGAGCCCATTTTTAGCATTCTTAAAGAAAAGGAATGCCAGCTAAGAATTTTATATCCCACCAAAGTAAGCTTCGTAAACAAAAGAGAAATAAAGTCTTTCTCACACAAGCAATTGTTAAGGGAATTTGTCACCACCAGACTGGCCCCACAAGGGATGCTTAACAGAGTTCTAAACATGGAAACAAAAGAACGAAATTTGCCTCCACAAAGGCACATGCAAGCACGTAGCCCACAGACTCTATAAAGCAACTACACAAGTGAAACTACAAAGCAACTAAATGGCAATGCTATGACAGGAACAAAACCTCACATATCAACATTAACCTTGAAAGTAAACTGCCTGTCAGGCGCGGTGGCTCACGCCTGTAATCCCAGCACTTTGGGAGGCCAAAGCAGGTAGATAACGAGGTCAGGAGATTGAGACCATCCTGGCTAACACGGTGAAACCCCGTCTCTACTAAAAAAATACAAAAAATTAGCTGGGCGTGGTGGTGGGCACCTGCAGTCCCAGCTACTCGGTAGACTGAGGCAGGACAATGGCATGAACCCGGGAGGCGGAGCTTGCAGTGAGCCCAGATCGCATCACTGCACTCCAGCCTGGGCGACAGAGCAAGACTCAGTCCCAAAAAAAAAAAAAGAAGAAGAAGAAAAAAACAGAAAGTAAACTGCCTAAACACTCCACTTAAAAGGCATAGAGTGGCAAATTAGACTTTTTTAAAAAAACCCTTCCTTCCACTGTCTTCAAGACACCCATCTCACACGTACACCTACAGCCTTAAAGCAAAGGGATGGAGAAAGATCTATGATGCAAATGGAAAACAAAAAAAGAACAGAGGTCACTATTCTTCTATCAGATAAAATCAATTTTAAACTAACAAGAGTAAAAAAGGACAAAGAAAGACATTACATAATGATAAAGGATTCAATTCAACAAGAAGACTTAACTATCCTGGCCCAGGCACGGTGCCTCACGCCTATAATCCCAGCACTTTGGGAGTCTGAGGCAGGTAGATTGCTTGAGGCCAGGAGTTCGAGACCAGCCTGGCCAACATGGTGAAACCCCATCTGTACTAAAAAATACAAAAATTAGCCGGGTATAGTGGTGCACGCCTGTAATCCCACCTACTCAGAAGGCTAAGGCAGGAGAATTGCTTGAACCCAGGAGGTGGAGGTAGCAGTGAGCCAAGATCACACCACCACACTGCAGCCTGGGCAACAGAGTGAGACTCCATCTCAGAAAAAAAGAAAAGACTTAACTATCCTAAGTATATACTCACCCAACATTGGAGCACCCAGATTTATAAAACAATTACTTCCAGACCTAAGAAAAGATTTTGACAACCATATAATAATTGTGGTGACTTCAACACCCCACTGACAGAATTAGGTCAGGGAGGTAGAAAACTAACAGAGAAATTCCAGGCTTAAATTTGACACTTGGCCAATTAGATCTAATACATGTCTGCAGAACACTCCACCCAGATTATCACGGAATGTACATTCTTCTCTTCTGCACATGAGACATACTCTAAGATTGACCACATGCTTGGTCATAGAGCAAGTCTCACAAAATTCTAAAAAATCAAAATTATACCAAGCATTTTCTCAGACCACAGTGGAATAAAAATAGAAATAAATATCCAGAGGACTCTCAAAACCACAAGAATATACACAAACTAAACAACTTGCTCCTGAATGACTTTTTTGTAAACAACAAAATTAAGGCAGAAATTTAAAAATTATCTGAAACAAAGACAGTAGAGACACAACATACCAAAACCTCTGGGATGTGGCAAAAGCAGTATTAAATGCCTACATAAAGAAGATAGGAAGATCTTAAATTAAAAACTTAACCTTGCACCTAAAGGAACTAGAAAAACAAGAACAAACTACACCCAAAGCTAGCAGAAGAAAAGATAACCAAAATCAGAGCAAAACTAAATGAAATTGAGACCCCAGAAACCCATAGAAAGAAACAACAGAACCAAAAATTGGTAATTTGAAAGGATAAACAAGATTGATAGACTGCTAGCTAAAGTAACAAAAGAAAAAAAGAGAAGGTCCAAATAAGCACAATCAGAAATGACAAAGGAGACATCACAACTGATCTTACAGAAATACAAAAGGTTCTTAGAGACTACTATGAGCATCTTTTTGCACACAAACTAGAAAATCTAGAGGAAGTGGATAAATTCCTGGAAACATACAACATCCCAAGAGTGAAACAGGAAGAAGCAGAATTCCTGAACAGGACAATATCAAGGAATGCAATTAAATAAGTAATTAAAAACCTACCAAAAAAATGCCCTGGACCAGATGGATTCACATCCAAATTCCACTAGATGTACAAAGAAGAGCTAGTACCAATCCCGATGAAACAATTCCCAAAAATTGAGGAGGAGGGACTCCTCCCTAACTCATTCTATGAAAACAGTATCACCCTGATACCAAAATAAAGATACAATAAAAAAAACTATAGACCAGTGTTACTCCTGATGAACATAGACACAAAAATCCTCAACAAAATAATATCGTACTGAATTCAGCAACACATCAAAAAGCTAATTCACCACAATCAAGAGGGCTTTATTCATGGGATGCAAGAGTGGTACAACATATGCAGTCGATAAATGTGACTCAACACATAAACAGAATTAAAAACAAAAGCCATATGCTCATCTCAATAGATGCAGAAAAAGGCATTTAATATAATCCAAAATCCCTTCATGACGAAAACCTTCAATACACTAGGCATCAAAGGAACATTCCTCAAAACAGTAAGAGTCATCTCTGACAAACCCACGTCAATGTTATACTGACTGGGCAAACGTTGGAAGCATTCCCCCTAAGAACTGGAGCAAGACAAGGATGTTCATTATTACCTCTCCTGTTTAACATAATACTGGAAGTCCTAGCCAAAGCAATCAGGCAAGAAAAGGCATCCAAATAGGAAAAGAGGATGTCAAATTATTTATCTTCACTGACAATATGATTCTATACCTAGAAAACCCTAAAGATTCTACCAAAAGACTCCTAGACCTGATAAACTACTTCAGTAAAGTTTCAGGACACAAAATCAACATGGAAAAATCAGTAGCTTTTCTATACACCAACGACATTCCAGCTAAGAGCCAAATCAGGAATACAATCCCATTTATAATAGTCACACATGCAAAAATACATACAGCCAAGGAGTTGAAAGACCTCTACAAAGAGAACTGCAAAATACTGATAAAAGAAATCAGATGACACAAACAAATGGAAAAAATATTCCGTACTCATGGATTAGAAGAATCAATATCATTAAAATGGCCATACTGCCCAAAGCAATCTATAGATTTAATGTTATTCCTATCAAATTACCAACATGATTTTTCACAGAATTAGAAAAAACTATTCTAAAATTTATATGGGGCCAGGTGTTGTGGCTCATGCTTATAATCCCAACACTTTGGGAGGCTGGGGTGGGTGGATTGTTTGAGTCTAGGAGTGTCAGGCCAGCCAGGGCAACATGGCAAAACCCCATCTCTACAAAAAAATACAAAAATTAGCTGGGCATGGTTGTGTGTACCTGTAGTCCCAGCTACTCAGGAGGCTGAGGTGCGAGGATCACTTGAGCCTGACAGGTGGAGGTTGCAGTGAGCTAAAATTGTGCCACTGCCCTCCAGCCTGGGTGACAGAGCAACACCCTGTCTTAAAAATAAATAAATAAATAAATTTAACTTAATTCATATGGAACCATAAAAGAAACAAAAAACCAAATACCACATGTTCTCACTTATAAGTGGAAGCTAAATATTAGATACACATGGACAGAGAGATGGGAACAGTAAAGTAGCCAAAGCAATCCTAAGTAAAAAGAGCAAAGGTGGAGGCATCACATTACCCAACTTAAAACTGTACGACAGTCTACAGTAACCAAAATGGCACAGTACTGGTACAAAAATAGACACATAGCCCAGTGGAACAGAATAGAGACCACTGAAATAAAGCCATGTCTATAACCAATTGATCTTCAGCAAAATTGATTTTTTTAGTGGTGAAAGGGTAGCCTATTCAGTAAGTGGTGCTGGGAAAACTGGCTAACCATATGCAGAAGAATGAAACTGGACCCCTAGCTCTCACCATAAATAAAAATTAACTCAAGATGGATTAAAGACTTAAATGTCTTATTCTAGAAGAAAACCTAGGAGATACTCTTCTAGACACTGACCTAGGCAAAGAGTTTATGACTAAGTCCTCAAAAGCAAATGCAACAAAAACAAAAAATTGACTAGTGGGACCTAATTAAACTAAAGAACTTTCTACACAGCAAAAACCAAAAACAAAAACAAAAAAACTATTAACAGAGTAGACATGCTACCAACTGGGGGAAAATATTTGCAAACTGTGCATCCAATAAGGGTCGAATATCCAGAATCTATGAGAAACATAAGCAAATCAATAAGAAAAAGACAAATAGCTGCATTAAAAAGTTGGCAAAGGACATGATCAGACACTTCTCAAAAGAAGACATACAAGTAGCCAACAAACAGGTTTTTTAAATGCTCAACATTATTAATCATCAGAGAGATGCAAATAAAAACTACAATGAGATACCATCTCACACCAATCTGAATAGCTATTATTAAAAATTTTTTAAATAACAGATGTTGACAAGGTTGCAAAGAAAAACGAATGCTTATACACTATTGGTGGGAATGTAAATTAGTTCAGCCCCTGTAGAAAGCAATTTGGAGATTTCTCAAAGAACTACAAATAGAATTACCCTTCAACCCAGCAATCCCGCACTGGGTATATACCCAAAGGAAAATAAATCGTTCTGCCAAAAATACACCTTCACTTGTGTGTTTATCACAGCACTATTCACAATAGCAAAGACATGGAAAGCCGGGTGCAGTGGCTCATGCCTGTAATCCCAGCACTTTGGGAGGCCAAGGCAGGTGGATCACTTGATGTCAAGAGTTCAAGGCCAGCCTGGCCAACACGATGAAACCCTGTCTCTACTAAAAATACAATATTTAGCCGGACACGATGGCAGATGCCTGTAATCCCAGCTACTTGGGAGACTGAGGCTGGAGAATTGCTTGAACCTGGGAGGCAGAGGTTACAGTAAGCCAAGATCATGCCACTGCACTCCAACTTAGGGGACAGAGCAAGACTCTGTCTCAAGAAAAAAAAAAAAAAAAAGACATGGAATCAACCCAGGTGCTCATCATCAGTAGATAGGATAAAGAGAATATGGGGCCAGGCATGGTGGCTCACGCCTATAATCCCACACTTTGGGTGGCCAAGGCAGGAGAATCTCTTGAGTCCAGGAGCTTGAGACCAGCCTGGTCAACATAGCGATACCCCCATCTCTACAAAAAATTTTTAAAAATAGCCAGGCATGGTGGTGCATGCCTGTAGTCCCAGCTACTCAGGAGGCTGAAGCAGGAGGATTGCTTGAGCCCAGGAGGTTGAGGATACAGAGATCCATGATTGCCATGTTTGCACCACCACACTTCAGCCTGGGTGACAAAGCAAGGCCTTGTCAAAAAAGAAAAAATGTGGTACATATATACCATGGAATACTACACAGTCACAAAAAAAAGAATGAAGTCACATCATTTGCAGCAACATGGATGCAGCTGGAGGCCGTTATCCTAAGTGAGTTAACGCAGAAACAAAAAACAAATACCACATGTTCTCACTTATAAGTGGGAGCTAAACATTGGATACACATGGACAGAGAGATGGGAACAATAAGCACTGAGGAATCCAAAAGGGGAGGGGGAGGGAGGGGGAGAAGGGTTGATAAACTACCTGTTTGGCAATGGGATCGTTAGAAGCCCAAATATCAGCATTATTCAATATACCCATGTAACAAACCTGTACATGTACCCCCTGAGTTTAAAATTTAAAAATTTTTAAACAGGTCATAACTAGTTCATGTATTCAACAAACATTTATTGAGCTCCTACCTATTCCAGTCTGTGTCATGTTCTCTGAACCCCTAGCTGATGAAGACTTTGTTTTGGCACTCAAGGAGCTCATGGGCCAGAGAACTGTTCCCATTGCAGATATATACAGAGTACCCAAGAGACAACATGATCATCATCCTAGTCTCAGACCTCCAGGAGAGGGCTCTGCACCCCAGGCCAACAGCTCTTTTGGGCTTGAGCGTATGTGGAGACCAGCAAAGAAGAATTTTCTTGTGATATCCTTGTCCACAGAATGGGGGAAGGGAAAGAGAAGTATATTTGTTTGTTCTCACACTGCTGTAAAGACATATCTGAGACTGGGTAATTTATAAAGAAAATAGGTGTAATCGGCTCACAGTTCTGTGGGACGTACAGGCTTCTGCTTCTGGGAAGGCCTCAGAAAACTTACAATCATGATAGAAGGAGTATGAGAAGCAAGCACATATTCATACGGCCAGCAGGAAAGAAACAGAGTAAAGAGGGAAGTGCTACACGCTCTCAAACAACCAGATCTCATGAGAAACCAATCGCTATCACAAGAACAGCAAGGGGAAAATCTGCCCATGATCACCCCCTACTAGATCCCTACCCCAATATCGGGGATTACAATTCAACAAGAGATTTGGGTGACAATACAGAGCCAAACCATCTAAAGAGATTGCAAGGGCTTTGGGACTAGACTTCCAGTGAGGCTAATTGTTGAGAAGGAACAATACTCAATCCAGCTCTGTTCAGCACATCATTATTGCAGTAGTCTAGCATCTCTTCCTGTCTTCTCCTCCAACCCAGATATTGCTGGGACAAACTAGATTTTTTTTTTCCAGATTTCAACCTGACCATATCACTCCCTCTGGTGGACAGTTGTTGATTCTTTTTACCCAGCATCCATTTCTTCATCTTCTTAACCTTTCATTGTTTCTCCCTCATCACCTTTTTTTGTCTCAAATACTCTCTCCCAAAAGATGCATTCTAGAAGTGAAGAAAACTAGGGGGCACCTGGATTTGAACCAGGGACCTCTTGATCTGCAGTCAAATGCTCTACCACTGAGGTATACCCCCTGGTGACATTATAGTTTCTATTAATGTTATTTCAGCTTTGGAATCATGGTATATTAACATGATGGTAAGTGGCAGAGATTAAATTTCAGCTGATAGAAAATCAAAGATAATGTAAATATCAGACAAGAAGCTGACTTCCAGGAACTCAAATGTTCTCAGGACTCTCTCTGTAGCTTTATTCTTTGGTTCCCTCTTAAGTTAGCTTTAATGTCTCAAACCCATCTCTCCATGCAGCTGAGACCCTGCCTCCAACATTTGTAGGTTCATAGCTCCACACTTGCCAGAGAGAGAAAGACTTGAGTCTAAAAACTTCTAGATAAGGCCGGGCGCAGTGGCTCATGCCTGTAATCCCAGCACTTTGGGAGGCCGAGGCGGGCTGATCACGAGGTCAGGAGATCCAGACTATCCTGGCTAACACGGTGAAACCCCGTCTCTACTAAAAATACAAAAAATTAGCCGGGCGTGGTGGCGGGCGCCTGTAGTCCCAGCTACTCGGGAGGCTGAGGCAGGAGAATGGCATGAACCCGGGAGGTGGAGCTTGCAGTGAGTGGAGATCGCGCCACTGCACTCCAGCCTGGGCGACGGAGCGAGACTCCACCTCAAAAAAAGAAAAAAAAATTTTTTTAGAGAAATTCTAGAGAAGGACTCTGGTTGGTTTGGCTTGAGTTCTGTGCCTATCCATGACCAGCCACTGCCACCAGGGGTTAAGGTACGTGAGTGGTATAACCATTTCAGGAATAAGGTCTTCTAAGAGTATGTCTGCTTACACTCAGAATATATGTCTATAGTATGAGGAGGAAAGTGGTTCTCTAAAAGAAGTCAGGAGTAGCCAGGACATGGCCATGGGGGACCATCACTGCAGCCCTAGGGGTTTCTCAGCATTCTCAGGAGAGTGGAATATATTAAGAAAGACTAGCAACCTACTGCCTCTGCTAAACAGAGCCATGGGAAGCCCTGCACAGCCAGCTTCCTTGATGAGTTTCATGCATAAATTCAACGAGCACTAGTAGGTGCCTCCTGTGTCCCAGATTCTAACAACCACACAATTCCTGGTCTCAGGAGCTAAGAGTTTAGTGGAAATACCTGTCATGGCAATACATGATAATAGCTCTTGGAATACAGAGGAGGTGGTATAAATTACACACCTGTCCGAAACTAGGGTAATGGCACGTTCCCTATTCAAAATGGGCCTTGCATTCTGAAGGGCTTACTTAATAAACAAGGAAGGTGGGAAGGAATTCCATGTGAAAATGGCAGCAAGAGCAATGGATTCAGGTGCAGGCTTGACAAGAAAGTTCAAGGATGGTCATGGTGCAGTGTTGGGTGAGACGACGGGGGAAGATCCTGGAGAGGCATCAAGGCCCAAGGGCTACAGTACAGCAGGACCTCCTTGCAGAATTAATAATCAACATGGGCCCTGAGTGTGACCCCAGTGGAGAAAAGGGCCCATAAGACCTGCTGATGTGTTGGGGCCGCAGCTTAGGGCACTGGACTGTAGGTCAAGAAGTTGGGGTTCAAATCCAGGTGCCTTCTCCCTATTCTGGCTTTCGCACATGAATATCTTCCCATATTTTTCATATTACAGCCCACTTAAGAGACGAACTCTGGTATTCAGGGGTGGTCTTCACTGTGCATGTTCGCCAAGAGACAAGGTCCCTGCTTTGGGTTGAATGGGTTGCCTAAAAAGATATGTTGAAGCCCTAAACTCTGGTACCTGTGAATGGGACCTTATTTGGAAATTTGGAAACAGGGTTTTTGCAGATATAATGAGCTCAAGATGAGGTCATTAGGGTGGGCCCTTATCCAATATCACTGGTGTCCCTGTAAGAAGAGGAAAGGAGACAGACACAAACACAGAAAGAATGTCATGGGAAGATGGAGGCAGAGACTGGAGCGAATGTCTGTAAGCCAAAGCACCAAGGAGCGAGGCCACACCAGAAGCCCGGAGGAGGCAAGGAAGAGCTCTACCCAGCATCTCCGAGGAAGCAGGCCCTGACTGGTAGGTACCTCCACTTCTGACTTCTGGTCTCCAGAACTGTCCAAGAAGAAACTGCTGTTGTTTCAAGCCACTCCATTTGCAATACGCTGTATGGCAGCCCTAGGGAATTAATACAGTCCCCATGCAGAGGGTTCCTTGGTCCCACATCCAGGGCAGGGACTGCAGAGAAAAGAGTGAAGCTGCCCGACTGGGCCTGATCACCTCCAGGCTGTGAAATTCCAGCTTCTCCAGCCTGGCTGGCCTGCGCAGATGTGGGGGTCCCTGGGATTGCTAGGGCTGCAGCCTCTCTGGCCAGGAAATAAATAGCTTTCCTGGAGACCTTGGCTCCCCAAGGAAGAAGGAGGGCTGAGTAAGGGAAGGGAAGGAAATAGCCCAGATCGGGAGAAAGTAAGTGGACCTCCCTGCACGTGGCGAAGTAGAGAACTGTTAGGAATGCTCGGTGAAGGCTGAGACACACACACCACACAAAACGCCATTCCTTACTTATGAAGCCAGGAGGCTGGCCCAGACCCTCATAGGTCCTATTCACCGCCTCTCACCTGCAGGAAGCAAGTGAGGAGGAGGCCACAGTGCTCTGGGAGCGGGACGGAAAGGGCTGCTCTGCAGTGAGGTGGGAGTCCTTTGGTCCTCCTTCCTGATGGTCCAGCTGGAGCCGTAAGTGTGGCCGCCTCCTTGAGTGCTAACTGAGTCCTCTTTTCTCTTGAACCTGCCTAGGACTCTGTTTTACTATTTGTTAAATGGAGATGTAAACGCCCTACAGCGGGCACGGTGGTTCACACCTGTAATTCCAGCACTTTGGGAAGCTGAGGCTGGAGGATTGCTTGAGCTCAGGAGTTTGAAACCAGCCTGGGCAACATGGCAAGACCCCAACTCTATAAAAAAAATTTTTTTAGATTAGCCGAGTGTGGTGGCACGTGCCTACGGTCCCGGCTACTTGGGAGGCTGAGGAGGGAGGAGTGCTCGAGCCTGGGAGGTTAAGGCTGCAGGGACCCATCGTCACACCACTGCAGTCCAGCCTGGGCAACAGAACGAGACCCTATCTCAAAAAGGATAAAATGGAAAGTCCTGCAATTGTGAGGATTAAATGAGAACCTTCTTTTTTTTTTTTTTTATTTTAGGTTCAGGGGTACATGTGCATGTTTGTTATATGGGTAAATTGCATATCGTAGGCATTGGGTGCACAGATTATCTTGTCACCAAATAATCAGCATAGTACTCAATAGGTAGTTTTCTGATTCTCACCCTCCTCCCTCCCTCCACCCTCCAGTAGGCCCTTGTATCTGTTGTTCCCTTCTCTGTATCCATGTGAAGATGTTTAGCTCCCACTTCTAAGTGAGAACATCCAGTAGTTTTCTGTTCCTTTGTTAGTTCACTTAGGAGAATAGTCTTCAGCCCCATCCACGTTGCTGCAAAGGACATGATCTCATTCTTTCTTATGGCTGTGTAGTATTCTAGGGTATACGTGTACCATATTTTCTTTATCCAGTCTAAATGAGAACCTCTACAGCAGGAATCAGCAAGCCATGGCCTGTCACAGGGTACAGCCCCACAGGCTAAGAATGGATCTTACCCTTCTCAATGGTTTGGTTGGGCGGATGGGAAATGAGACCTCATGGGACTTGGGGAAAAGTAAATGAGACAATTGGTTTTTTTTGTTTTTGTTTTTGTTTTTAATGGCACAGAGTAAGTGTTCAATAAATATTTGCTGTTGCTTTAAAAAAAAATAGTTTGTGGCATTCAAGAATTATATGAAAATCAAATTTCAGTGTCCATAAATAAAGTTTCCTTGGAATACAGCCACTCTGGTTCATTTCTTCAACGTCTGTGGCTGCTTTCCTGTTAAAAAGGCAGAGCTGAGTGGTTACAACAGAGACTATTTTGCCTATAGAATAACAAACATGTACAATCTGGCCCTTTTCAGAACAAGAGTCTGACTCCAGGCTTACAGCCTTAGGGTGGTGCCTGACCCATAGCAAAAGTTTCATAAACGACGGCTAGTGGTGTTATTGCAGCAGAGAGTAAGCACGGCTCACCGGAGAGCCTAGAGTTCCCTGCCTCCCATTCCAGTTTCCCTGACTTTCTGGCCTCATTCACAACAGCTGCAACCCCAGCGCCCTCTCCTCCCCCAGCCTCATTCTCCAAGACCTCCAGGTAAACTCCCTTTAAGATGCTAAAGACTAAAAAGTCTGATAGCACACTAGGGAGTCAGGGTGTGTGGGGAACACACATGTTTCTGCGTTGTTGGTAGGAGTGTACACTGATACAACCTCTCAGGAGGCATCTGGCAAGAACTCTTAAAATGCTAAAAGTACATAACTTTGACCCAGGAATTACGCTTCTAGAAACTAAGAGGTCTATGAACGCAATTGTGAAATGATGTCTGTGCGAGGTAATTCCATAGCCACATCATTGTTAATTATAAAACATTAGAAGCAACCTAATCGTCCATCATCTGGGGACTATTAAATAAATTACATACAGCTGTACAACTGAATGCTGGGCAACACTTCACAAATGGAGGTGCTCTTTATGCGCTGATGTGGAAAGATTGCCAAGAAGAAACAGAAAAGCGAGCGAGGACAAAGTGTTTCTGCCATAGCCTGCTACTGTTCGTAGATGGGAAGAAAAGGGGAGATGGCATATTTGCATTTATGGCATGAAAAAACTCTAGAAAGATGTACAAGAAACTGGGAACATCAGTTGCTTGCAAGGAGGGGACATGGGTGGCTGGGGACAGGAGTGAGAGGAGATACCATTGTTTCTGTGCTACTGGAATTTTGAACCATGTAAATATATTATTGTGTCAGTATTTTCTTACCTTTCTAAAAAGGAAGAGAGTGTAACTAGAACAAAAACTCGCCGGAGCCTTCTCCTCTGCCTCCTTCCCATTGGGCCTCTATGTTCTCACACAAACATATACCTTTTTTCCTAACAAAAAGTATATATAAAAGTTATTAAAACATCCACAATATTTTTTAAAAGTACTAGGAGTGGTCAGACACGGTGGCTCATGCCTGTAATCCTAGCACTTTGGGAGGCCAAGGCAGGCAGATCATCTGAGGTCAGGAGTTCAAGACCAGCCTGGCCAACATGGTGAACCTCCGTCTCTACAAAAATATAAAAATTAGCCGGGCATGATGGCAGGTGCCCTGTAATCCTAGCAACTCGGGAGGCTGAGGTGAGAGAATCACTTGAACCCAGGAGGCGGAGTTAGCAGTGAGCCAAGATAGCACCACTACACTCCAGCCTAAGTGACAGATTGAGACTTTGTTACAAAAAAAAAACAGGAGTAATATGATTCCCAAACCCAGTTATCTGTATATTATAATAAAATACAAATTAAAAAGGACACATGCTTGCGATGTCCAGGCACCCTAAGTTAAATTTCCCGAAACACTGGCTCTAGCATGAGTGTAGGGATTTGTTTCTTACAGGCATCCCGCTGGTCTGAGCCTTGGGGACCCTTGCCTTACTTGCCTTGTAGCCCCATCTCCTAACACATAGCACATGACTTGGGTTCAGTAAATATTTCTGGAATGATAAAGGCCAATCCAAGCCCCTGGAGGGACACCTTCTCCAGCCAGCAAACAGAGTTAGTATCTCCTGGGGCCCACAGCCTTCAGGAAACCCCCAGGAGCACCCACAGAGAGAAGAATCCTGTAGGGTGGTGCCAGCAGCCTCTGACCAGCCCAAAGGAAGCTGCAGCTGGTTCACCCTGTCCTATGAGCTGTTCGCTCTCCATACCATCAGCAATTGACCCACCATGAATCCACTCAGGCTGCCATAACAAGATGCTACAGACTGGGTGGCTTCAACAACAGACATTGATTTTCCCACAGTCCTGGAGGCTGGAGGTCCAAGATCAAGGTGTCGGTGGTGCTGGTTTCTCCTGAGGCCTGTCTGTGGCGTGCAGGTGGTCACCTTCCTGCTGTGTCCTCAAACGCCTTTCCTCTATGTGTGCCCATCCTGGTGTCTCTTCCCCTTCTCATAAGGACGCCAGTCCTCTTAGATGGGGGCCCCACCCTAACAGCTTCTTTTTAGCTTCATCACCTTTTTTTTTTTTTTTTTTTTTTT
>NW_012115154.1:17674962-17687657 GCF_000951035.1 Colobus angolensis palliatus | reverse complement strand
CTCTCTCTCCCTCTCTCCCCAACATGTTAAGGATGTCTGCAAGCCAGAAGAAAAGCCCTAAGGAGAGCCAGGAAGGAACCTGCCCACATCTTGATCAATACCGTCAACACAGTACTTTTTGTTGTTGTTTTGTTTTTGTTTCTGCTTGTTTGTTATCTAGTACTAATATTTTAAGATGACAAGTCTGGTAAAATGGGATTTTCCACATTTTCAATCCTCTCCAACCCTTTTCAAAAACAATTTTGGCAATGTTGTATTTATTATATTGATTCAGTCGTGCTGCTTCTGGGAATCTATTTTAAAGAAATAAACACAGGCCGGGCGCGGTGGCTCAAGCCTGTAATCCCAGCACTTTGGGAGGCAGAGACGGGCAGATCACGAGGTCAGGAGATCGAGACCATCCTGGCTAACACAGTGAAACCCCGTCTCTACTAAAAATGCAAAAATTAGCCGGGCATGGTGGCACCCACCTGTAGTCTCAGCTACTGGGGAGGCTGAGGCAGGAGAATCACTTCAGCCCAGGAGGCGGAGGTTGTGATGAGTGGAGATTGTGCCGTTGCACTCCAGCCTGGGTGACAGAGCGAGACTCCTTAAAAAAAAAAAAAAAAAAAAAGAAATAAACACCCATGAAAAATAATAAACCTAAGATGATTATCAGTGTATTATTTTTAATTTAAAATTAGAAAAAAACACTCTAAATGTCTAGTAGTAGGGGAATGGTGCACAGCATTCACTTAGTGGAATGTTATGCTGCCATTTGAAGAGATCATGTAACATTTATGAAGCATCTCCTCTGTGCCAGGCACAGTGCTAAACGGGATAGATGCAGAGATGAAGAACATGGTGCTTGCTTTCAAAGAATTGACATTTTAGTAGAAAGAGACACAAGGCCGGGTACAGTGGCTCACACCTGTAATCCCAGCACTTCAGGAGGCCAAGGCGGGTGGATCATGAGGTCAGGAGATCAAGACAATCCTGTCTAACACGGTGAAACCCCGTCTCTACAAAAAAAAATAGAAAATAATTAGCCAGGCATGGTGTCAGGCGCCTGTAGTCCCAGCTACTTGGGATGCTGAGGCAGGAGAATGGCATGAACCCAGGAGGCAGAGCTTGCAGTGAGCCGAGATAGCGCCACTGCACTCCAGCCTGGGTGACAGAGCGAGACTCTGTCTAAAAAAAAGAAGAGAAGAGAGAGAAGAGAAGAGAAGGAAGAGAAGAGAAGAGAAGAGAAGAGAAGAGAAGAGAAGAGAAGAGAAAACACTCATTCCATAATTCAAATATTTAGTAAGCACTTACTATGTGGCAGGCATTATTCTAGGTACTGGGCATACAGAGGAACAAAACAAAATCCCCATACTCACGGAGTAGATAATAATCAAACAATCAGGGCACAGTGGCTCACGCCTGTAATCCCAGCACTTTGGGAGGCTGAGGCAGGAGGATCATGTGAGTCCAGGAGTTCAAGACCAGCCTGTGCAACATGAGGGACCCCATCTCTACAAAAAATTTAAAAACTAGCCAGGCATGGTGGCATGTGCCTGTAGTCCCAGCTACTTGATAGCTGGGGTGGGAGGACTGCTTGAGCCCAGGAGGTCGAGGCTGCAGTGAGCTGTGTTTATACTACTGCACTCCAGGCTGGTGGCAGAGGGAGACCCAGTGTCAAAAAATAAATAACTTTTTTAAAAAGATAATAAATAATTAATGTCAGATGCAAATCTGTGCTGTGAAGACACATACGGCAGAATTGGGGGAAGAGAAGGGGTCCCAGCAGCAGGGGGGGTGCTATTTTAGATGGAGCATTCAGGGGTGACATCTGCAAGTGATTTGAAGGGAGCAAGGAGCGAGCCGTGTGGATGTCTGAAGGGAAGGGCTGTCAGGCAGAGGACCAGCGAGAGCAGAGGCCTGGAAGCATGGCCAGCGTGGCCAGGTAGAAGGATGGGCCCTTTACCCTGGCCATGAGGGAGGCCCCCAGTGGGCAGTGCAGACTGCAGGGAGCCAGGGCAAGGCCTGGCTGTGGAGCATGATGTTTGAGGCAGGGTGGTAGCAGAGGAGGTGGCAGAGGTGGGTGGCTGAGGACTTTGGACAGGATTCACACCTTTGGGAGTCCCTGAAGACACTCTTTGAGACCCAGCACAAGCGTCATGCTCCTGTGAGCTCATCCCTGACTCTCTTGACAGCCAGTCTCCGCCTCCCCCGGGTTCCCACATCAACGTGTAGTCTATTTCATTATTGCTGCTTTGTATTGGATTTGAGCCGTTCAAGCCCTTCACACATCTAACACATGCACACTCACACACATCTCAGAGCATGGACTCTCACTGCAGATCCCACGGATTTGATATTTCTAATATACAGGACTTAGCATGGAAAATGCTACTGAATACACGAGTTATTAAATCCATAAACTCACATCCCCCAACTGCACTGTGATTTCATAGTAAAAGAGCAGGACTCTGGAACTGCTGCTCTATTCAGCAGTGCCTGGAACAGGCGATACTAACACCTCCCAAGCACCACTTAGATCAGGAGTGCTTCATGGGCATGAACCTGTGCAGTGGCACAGATCTCCGTGTTTAGAAAGACCCGAGCTTGCTATCATGCTCTGCTGTCACCATCAGGAAACTCATAATCTTACCTTTGCACTTGTGTTTTACAGGTGAAATGCAACAGGACAATGAGCATGTCAGGAGCAGAGATGAGCACAGCACGTTCCTTGCAGGTCAATTTGCATATAGAGTGCTTGTGGTGCCCCGTTGCATAGAATTCCGGAGGCCCACAATGCATGGGGTCCAGCAAGACCCAGTGGGATATATATAAGGTAAGCACATTCCATCTATGGCTGAGAAAGTAGGGTGCTGACAGCCCAAGAGGTCCTACTTTCCTTTGGGACCAGAACTTGGTTCAAATACAGAAAGAATACCATGGTGTATTAGTCCATTTTCACACTGCTGCTAAAGGCATACCCAAGACTGGGCAATTTACAAAAGACAGAGGTTTAATGGACTTACAGTTCCACATGGCTGGGGAGGCCTCAAGGCAAGAAGAAGCAAGTCACATCTGACATGGATGGCAGCAGGCAAAGAGAGAGCTTGTGCAGGGAAACTCCCGTTTTTAAAACCATCAGATCCAGATCTCATGAGACTTATTCACTGTCACTAGAACAGCACGGGAAAGACCGCCCCCATGATTCAATTACCTCTCACCAGGTTCCTCCCAAAACACATGGGAATTGTGGGAATTCCAATTCAAGATTGGGTGGGGACATAGCCAAACCATACCACATGGTGTTCTGAGAAACACAAGCAACCAAGGAAATGTATCAGACACTTTCTTCTCCATGCTACTTGTATTATCATACATGTGCTAGCCAATCACTTACTCTGAAAATGTTGGGCTAGAAGGAAGAAGAGAGGGCAGCCCATGGCTCCTTTTCCCTCAGTCCTTCGCTCCTGGTTATACTGAAGATAGAGAGTGTTGGTAGAACGGGCACAGAGCAGGAAGTGAAATGAAAACAATGAAGTTAGTTTTGGGCAGTTTCCACGGTTCTTGTAAGAATGAAATGCATATGCATGTGTGAACTACAAATATTGTTTACTTGTGTGGAATCATGTGGTTCCAGTGGTTCTGCATCCCAGTAAATGTTTTTCTATTTGCATTTAAAACTATCATTTCATAATACAAAGATGAATGGTACATACACTCATAATGTTTTCAGTTATCGTGTTACATTAACAATTAATGCTTTAACTTTATTCAGAATGACATTAAAGAGCAAACAAAAAACACCATGACAGGTCAAAAGAGAGAGTGTGGAAGAAAGGAGAAGTTTGGCATTCTAGTACCCTCCATGGTGGTTTCTTTCTGCCTTTGAATGAGGGGCCCCACAGTTTGATTTTGCACTGGGCCCTGCAAATTACACAGCTGCCCAGAGTCGGCTCGAAGCTGCAGTTGCCAATGCCTGGTGTAGGGCAATGATAAAGATGACGATGGTGGGGGTCTGGCTTCCATTCACAACATGGACACTTTGCATAAATGAAACAGCAGGCTCAGGATGCCAACCGCCGACTGAGACAAACTGAATACCAGGTCATTAAAGGCGCTTTGAAAGAGGCTCTCACATCCTGTAGTCACAGGGCAGTCTGCGCAGAAGGCTGGAAGAAGACAAGGGACAGCAATGGGCTGCCCAGGTCAGAGTCAGAGTCCACATGGGACAGTGGGACATGGGGTCCGGGATGGGGAGATTTGGATAGACAAGCCTGAGAAATGGGGACCCCACCCCCACCCAATCTCCCTGAATTTTCCAGATGGTAAAGCAGGGCTGAGGGCGGAAAAGCTATTCTGTTTTCTCCTTACTCCTGCCAGGAGAAAATGGAACAGCTGCCTCTCACCTGGGGAACAAGTAACAGCCTCTTCTGGAGCAGGGCCCAGCCTCGCCCTCCTCCTCAAAGCTGTGCCTCCACTGCCCCATTCATCCCAGCCCAGTGGGGAAGCACAGTCTCCACCCCAGGAGTGTCCTGGGGCCGCTGAAACAAAGCACCACACCCTGCGGGCTTAAAACAATGGAAATGTATTCCCTCGCACTTCCAGAGGCTGCAGGTGTGGTATCAAGGTGCCAGGAAGGCCGTGCTCCCTCTGAAGGCTCCAAGGGAGAACCTGTTCCACATCCCTCTCCTCGCTTCCGGTGTCACCAGCAACCACCCTTCCTTGACCGCAGACACGTCCCTCCAAACTCACTCCAGCATCACATGATGTCCTGCTGCGTCTGTGCCCTTCACATGGCATTCTCCTCTTACACGGACACCAGCCATACTGGATTAAGGGCCTATCCTTCTCCAGTGTGACCTCATCTTAACTTACATCTTAATTATATCTGCAAAACCCCTATTTCCAACCTAGGTCACACTTACAGGTACTGAAAATTAGGACTTGAGCATATCTTTGGGAGGACACAATTGAAACCACAACCCCAAGCCAGCTACCCTCAGAGCAACGTGGGGCTCTGGATCGTCAGGGACAGGATGGATGTGAGCTGCAGAGGGTGCTGGTGTGGACGCCTTCCCCCAGGACTCTGGACTGTGCTCTAGGAAGGAGACCCGGAACAGGTCCTAATCAATAAATTGGCTACATGAGATCAGAGGACCTAAAGGACCAGAGGCTCCTCCCTGCAATAGGTGCCTCACCTTATTAAGGTGAGCGAGGCTCAGGTGTCTCAGGGTGATTTGTCTGTAGCTGGGGTTGACGATGGGAGCCGCTGTCACAAAACTGAGCTCCCTCATGCCAACAGAAATGATGTGATTCCAAATTCAAGAGCTGTCTAGGATATGATGTATTGGTAGCCCATCTTGATAGGACCCAATGCTGTTCTTGGTTCATTTTTACACTTCTAGGACCTTTGTTAAAAAGGAATCATTGAAAGTTAGCTGGATGTGATGGCATGTGCCTATAATCCCAGCTACTCAGGAGGCTGAGGCAGAATTGCTTGAACCCGGGAGGTGGAAGTTGCAGTGAGCTGAGACCACGCCACAGCACTCTAGCCTGGGTGACAAAGCAAGACTCCATCTCAGGACAAGAAAAAAAGAATCATTTGGCTGGGTACAGTGGCTCACTCCTATAATCCCAGCACATTGGGAGGATGAGGTGGGCAAATTGCCTGAGCCCAGGAGTTCAAGACCAGCTTGGGCAACATGGTGAAACTGAGTCTCTACCAAAAAAAAAAAAAAATTAGCCCGGCATGGTGGTGTGCACCTGTAATCCCAGCTACTCGAGAGGATGAAGTGGGAGGATCACCTGAGCCCTGGGAGGTCAAGGGTAAAGTGAGTCGTGACTGTGCCACTCCACTCCTTGTCTCAACAAAGAAATGAATCACTTGATCTGACATCATCAAGAATAGTAACAGTGGCTCACACGTCACCACCTAGCTAGTTATCATCCCGCGTTGAGAAGAGTCATGGTGAAATTGACACATTTTTTCCCTTGCTTAGTGAGGTAGAAAATAGGGTGTGTCTTACAATCAATGGATCTTAGATTCAGTGAAATACTGGAAATGTATTAACAACTATTATTGAAGGCAGGAAATGGTAAAGATGTGTTGTTAAAATTTGCATTATCAGATCAATGACATTAAAATTGAGAAGCTTGCATCACTTATGAAAACATTTTTATTCATTCATTCACAAACATAGGGGCTTTCCATGTGCAGGGCCCAGTGCTGGACACTGAGGCGTCTGCCCTCCAGGCGTTGACACTGAGGCCTCTGCCCTCCAGGCATTGACACTGAGGCCTGTGCCCTCCAGGCATTGACACTGAGGCCTGTGCCCTCCAGGCATTGACACTGAGGTCTCTGCCCTCCAGGCGTTGACATAGGCCTGTGCCCTCCAGGCACTGACACTGAGGTCTCTGCCCTCCAGGGGTTGACATAGGCCTGTGCCCTCCAGGCACTGACACTGAGGCCTGTGCCCTCCAGGCGTTGACATAGGCCTGTGCCCTCCAGGCGTTGACACTGAGGCCTGTGCCCTCCAGGCGTTGATACTGAGGCCTCTGCCCTCCAGTGCCCATCCAAGCCTTGGTCCTCCAAGCCCACCTGGACTCTGCCTTTTTTTGGGACGTTGTCCTGGACTTCAGTCCATCCAATACTTCTTTTCAGAGCTTCAGAATGGAAGCACAGGTGAAAATCACTATATTTCACCACTGATCATGGGAACCTAGAGTGGAATATCATTACTGCATCAAAACAAGATCACAGACAGGGTAAGAAGGGGGAGAGAGGAAATTTACAATTCCTCATAAATGGTTCCTTATTTACAGAGGTTGTAAGTGATTATGTAAATCACAGAGCTTCCAATAAAAACCAACTCAAGCTACAAACATGAAAGTCCAAGGGGCAGTGCCAGAGCCACCTCACTTGCCCGAGTGCTGCTCTCCAGGGCTTGCTACCATCTGCTCGTGTGCCCCTTAAAGCGAGGGCAGTGGTAGAGACAGCACCGGCCTCTAGTCCTAGGAAGCACACATGCATTCATGCCAAGCACTGGGGGTTAGTGGGGCGGTGGAGGGGGACACGGGATTATCTGACAGCTGAGGATCTAGAGGATCCTGGCAGAGTCTGGGTCACAGCTACAGCCCAGTTGTGGCTGAGATCTCCAGTAGCTGAGGGGGAACTAATGTATCAAAATGGGAGGGTCCCAAACTGGCAGGCCACCATAAGGGCCTGCCTGAAAAGCCCTAGTGATTGGCCTAAATCTTCAGACGGTGGTGGGGCCGCCAGGATCTCAGGGGGCCTTCTCAGCTGCTGGCAGCCCACGTCCAAGTTTCCTACCTCCCTTCTGCTCAACCTTTAGGTGCTTCTGCAACATTTACTGCAGCCCTTGCTGCCTGCTGGTGTCTGTGTGTCCTCTGCCAGGTGCCACCATTGACGTCAGATACCCCTCCCAGCCCCACAGCTAGGAACCAGGCCTCAGTCTTCTTTGTATCCCAGTGACTGGCACAGGTTGGATCCTCACAAAGCCCCCTTTGCCTGCCTGCTCCAACAACGGCTTGAAGGCAAATACTACACCAATTGGACAGTGCCCTGTGAGAGCCAAGATGGCTGGTCCTCAGCACTGGGCCACAGCCAGCCCAGGCCCTTCTGGGACACATGTCCCACAAAGCTGCCTTTTCCAGGTAATGGGGGGCAAGGCGGAGGCAGAAGTCAGTGAAAGTTTCCATGAAACATTTTACAACTCACCAAGGCTATTGGATTCGCATCTGAGGGACGCGATTAGCGTCCTCAGCTATTAAACAGGAGGCTGGGTCTGGCCTGGACTCCGTCCAAGACCTCCTGCCACCACTGCCCACCCTAGGAAGCACTTTAGAATCTTCACAGTCAGCATCCAGGAAACCAACAGCTACGGCTAAGGGTGAGTACCTTGGATGTCCCTTCAAAGCACTGAGTAATCACATCTCCTAACTGGAACCTTTGTCTCTGAAAATCACTCCCCTAATAGAACAAGGCAAAGCCGGCCACTCCTGCCCACCCCACCTCCCAGCCCAGGCCTTCCCCTCAGTGAGGCTCAGGTGTTTGGGACTGGCTTCTATCCCCCTCACACCCCTGCCTCCCTGCATGCCTCCCTGCGACGAGAAGCCCGGTGGGCAATCACAGTGCCTGGGAGAACAAGCCCTCCCCTGGGAAGCCATGACCATGGCCAGAATACTTCGACCTGGCCAAGAAGTGACCCCCAGGAGAGGCCGCTTGGATTTAAGGGGCACCAACTGCCCCTGTGCCCTCAGAGCCCCATTAGGGAGCTCTCTGGGTGCTACCCACATTCTCCATCTTCACACGATTTTCACAACTGTCCAAGGGACTCCCCCCAAGACCTTCCTGATCACTGCTCCGCTGCCTGTCCCCAGGGCACCTCCTGAGGCTCAGCTCTGTACCGGTGCCCTCAAATCTGAGTGCGGCAGAAGGATCACTAGTGGCGCTCCCCCGCACTGCATCCCTGAGGCCCGTGGGCGGCTCGTCGATCGGGGAGTCCCTCTCACAAACCAGACAAGGTGGAGAAGCATGACCAGCATGGCTGTCCTGGTGACGCATAAGCCAGGAGGGACGGGTAAAGCTCTCGCCACACCGGCTGCAAGGATAGCGCTTCTCCCGCGAGTTAGCCGCACAGATGGCGCAGGAAGCCGGGCTTCTGCGCAAATCGCCTGTCGTACTGGGCGCACTGGAAGGTGCGCTCGCCCGAGTGCACCCTCTGGTGCACGGTCAGGTTGGCCAGGCGCGTGAAGCGCTTGTCGCACTGCGCACACTGGAAGGGGCTTCTCGCTGATGTGTGTGTGCCGGTGCTCCAGCAGCGTGGACAGGCAGCTGAAGCAGCAGCCACATTGCGCGCACTGGAAGGGCCGCTCTCCCGTGTGCGTGTGTCGGTGCTCCAGCAGCGTGGACAGGCCGCCGAAGAGCTTGGCGCACTCGGCGCACTCGTAGGGCTTCTCCCCGATGTGCGTGCGGTAGTGGGTGTGAGCGTCGACTGGTGGACGAAGGTCTTACTGCATCTGGCGCCAGTGTAGGTGCCCTGGGCCACATGCGCCTGGCGGTGGCTGGTGGGGGTGGCCCAATGCGCGAAGCTCTTGGGACACTGAGCACGAGCGAAAGGCCGTGGGGCATGATGCGCGCACCGCGCTGCGCGCTGAGCTCCTTCCAGCCGAAGCTCTGGCCCCACTGGGCGCAAGGTGGGCACTGCTCCATGCCCCTAGCAGCTGGCTCAGCCTGGCTCGGGGGGCCTGGAGGGAGGAAGGCCCCCTCTCGCTCCCTGGGGTCAGGAAGCAGACCCCCACAGGTGCTTCCCCGAGAGCCCTCCGTGCCAGGCCCCCCTCCAGCAGCCCAGGCTGGCTCGTGGCCCTCGGACCCTCCCTCCAGACTCCTCTTTGCGGCCCAGACAGGTCTCTGCAGGGAAGGGACACAGAAGGGTACAGCGAGTGAGGCCTCCCTGCCACAGGCTCTGCAGCCAGGCCACCCGCCCTTGGCTCTCCTGGAGTCTGAAGCCCGGGGCTCGAGCATCAGTAAAGGCCCTGCTCTAGCCTAGCCTCCTTCAGCTCCCATTGTCCTCTGCCGGGTTCCACCCTGTGCTGTTCCACCTACGGCTACCCCATTCATCCACCTCTGAGCCTCGGCCCGCGGGTAATCTCCACCCAGAACACCTCTGGCCTCCTCTTTGCCTCTCACCCAGGCTCTAAGCCCCTCTCAAGTCCCACCTCTCTCTCACGGCGCCTCCCAAGACCAGTGTGGTGACATATTCCCCGGCAGCACCTTCATCTGGGCCGCCTGTGGCCACCAAGACACCCCTTTTACTACGGTTGAAAGAACGCCTTCAGCTGCTTGCACGTCGTAAGCATAGGTGCTTTTAGAATGCTGGCCGTGTTTTGGGTCAGATTCTGAAAGGGCTCTCTGGCCGCAGACACAACGGTGCCCCTTCCCACTGTGTACTGTGTGTTCGTCTTCTCTGTCCGGAGTGGAATCTGTGTCTCACACATGAATGAGCCCCTGCGGCGCCCAGCACCACGCTGCCTACAGACGCGTTCATGAAATGAACCGGAAACAGGTTCAGGAATAAAAGAATGATTTCTTTTTTTTTTTTTTTTTGAGACGGAGTCTCGCTTTGTCTCCCAGGCTGGAGTGCCGTGGCCCGATCTCCGCTCACTGCAAGCTCCGCCTCCCGGGTTCAGGCCATTCTCCTGCCTTGGCCTCCCGGTAGCTGGGACCACAGGCGCCCGCCACCTCGCCCGGCTATTTTTTTGTATTTTTTAGTAGAGACGGGGTTTCACCGGGTTAGCCAGGATGGTGTTGATCTCCTGACCTTGTGATCTGCCCGTCTCGGCCTCCCAAAGTGCTGGGATTACAGGCGTGAGCCACCGCACCCGGTCAAAAGAATGATTTCATGCAACTGCATGGGAGGACACCACGCAGAAAGCACACAAGATTCTGCAGAGACACAGCCAAGGCTGCGCACTGCCTTCCCTCAGGAGCCTCACACAGGAGGAGGCCCTGCTAGAGGCGCTGTGAGGCACCCCGGGGGACGCCATGTCTCCTAAGGCCCAGGGATACAGGCCTGGTGAGACACAGCCCGGCATGCCTTACCTGAGCACAGGTGTGCCACAGTGGTCTCCTGTGGGCCCTGCCGGCTCCTCCCACTTGCCTCTTCCTCTTGCTTGATCCAGGCCGGAACTCCTGGGGGTGTTTCCAGCTGGCCTGTGTCTAAGGGAAAGAGGAAGAGGGCCCGAGGGCAGCAGGTGTCATGGGGCATCTTTCCTCTCGCAGCCTCTGTTGGGACCACAACCCCAAAGAGACTCCCAACAGAACTGTAGGTACCAGCAAAGGCACAGTACATCCTGGGGATGTGTGACATGGCAGCGAGGGGAGCTTGGCCTGTGAATGATGGGCTGTGAGCTGTGACGGGGATGACCAGCCATCTTCCAACGCTATCCACCCCGCTTCAACACTAACAGAGCACTTGGTGTCTTGCTGGGCATGTGGCCACCTAGACTCCAGACTTGTTGCCAGGCCTCCCTGTAAGGAGATGTGCCCTGTGGCTGGTCTGACTAATGGATATGAGGGCGCTGCCTCCTCCAGCTACGGGATCTTTGACACTGGATTCTGCCTCTCTGTGCCTCCGTTTCTTCATCTATGATATGAGGAAACTGAGAGTTGGAATAAGCTTAAATGGGTCAATGTTTATAAAGTAAACATTGCACGGTAAGTACTAAATGTCCAAGAAACCAATGTGTTTGGTTAAAGGGAAAGGCATCAACTAAAAGGAAAAGGGAAAGGGCACCCCCCCCCACCCCAGCCCATCCCCTTGCTTCCTTCAACAGGGCCACGGGCATGGTCGCGGGCCATCTCGGACCACAGTAACAAGGCCTGGCCCCAGGAAAGGTGGAGCGATAGGCTGGAAGGAGCCTGGGCCTGTGAGCTGCCAAACAGCTCTGTCGGGAGCGAAACCACCCCCTGCCACGTGGAAGCTGCGGTTTTGGTTTCATTGTTTTCTTCCGTCTCTGTTACAGCAGCCAAACACAGATCCTGCGGTGCCCTCAGGTGGGTGTCCTTCAAGGACTGGGCGACCTCACCAATCTGTGCCCACCTCTAAGGCCTACCTTAAGATCAGGGAATAGTTACTGCTCCTCTTCCTGCTCCAGGCTTGACACAGGGTAGGCACATTTTTTGTTAAATAAATGGATGAATGGAGAACATTCCAAGTCACCCATATCTAACTGCTGTCCAGTCTCCCAATGCTGCCAGATTTTATAGCCAGGGCACAGCCCACTTCTTTCTGTCATATACGAGGCACCTCTGACACAGCCACTGTGAAGACACCAGCCCAGCCCGGCTGCCACACACCAGGCTGGCTTCACAATTAACCAGGGCCCTGGAAAGCGTTTCAGAGAGGAAGTTGATCAAAATGTATCAACGCGAAAAGATCCTTAAGACATATTGTTGAGTGAAAACAACAAACTGCAGAAGATATGTAGACTATATCTGTGTGTTCTTAACACTTGTGTTTTTCTACAGTACACACAAGTATGTATATGCATGAGAAAATAGCCTGAAAGGTTATGCAGCAAAATCATAACAGTGGCTACCCTGGGAGGGCCTGGGGTTGGGCGGGTGGCCAGCAGGAGCTGCTTAGCTTTGCCCATGACCTCCACATTGCTTAGTAAGAACGTATTCGTGTAAGAATCTATTTGCATAATCAAAACACAGACACTTTCAACGGCCAGAGGCGGGGCCAGAGCGGGTCACTTTCTGTTCAGAGGGATCTCTGAGCCTTGATCCTCAAACTAAGGACACCAGAATCACAGGAGGAAAGTGTTGAAAGTTCAGTGCCCAGACCCTGCTCGGACCTAATGAATGAGCAGCCCGCTTACACCGCTTCTAGAATTCTGGCAGGAACAGCCCGCCTATGGAAACATCCAACAGATAAAGCAGTCATGCGCCCACACCGTCTGGCGCCTGCAGGATTTCCTGCACCCACACCGTCTGGCGCCTGCAGGATGTCTTGCACCCACACCGTCTGGGGCCTGCAGGATGTCTTGCACCCACACCGTCTGGCGCCTGCAGGATGTCTTGCACCCACACCGTCTGGCGCCTGCAGGATGTCTTGCACCCACACCGTCTGGGGCCTGCAGGATGTCTTGCACCCACACCATCTGGCGCCTGCAGGATGTCTTGCACC
>NW_012115154.1:17646680-17674132 GCF_000951035.1 Colobus angolensis palliatus | reverse complement strand
GGCCTGCAGGATGTCTTGCGCCCACACCGTCTGGGGCCTGCAGGATGTCTTGTGCCCACACCGTCTGGGGCCTGCAGGATGTCTTGCGCCCACACTGGGGCCTGCACACAAAGGGTTTAGAAGCAGCTTTTAGGAGTGAGGCCTAGTCCTGGGAGGTAAACAAAGCTCTCTCCTGGAGAAATCTGGAAAAGCTTACGGAGAGTGGAAAACAAGAAGTAACTGCTAGAATGGCAAGGACTACCCAGACTTCAGGGCAACCCTAACCCCCCTGAGCAGCCCTCATTCCTCCACCCACCGTGCTTCCTTGAGCTGCCTTCAGGTACAAGCCCAGCCTCATGGCAGAGTCATGCCTGGGGCTCTTTGGCCAGGCCCTGCCTGCTGCTTTGCATCCCCCTAGGAGCTGCTCAGCCCTGGGGACTGTGGCACCGGCCACAGCCTCTGAACATACCCCAGTCCTGCCCACACCTGCTGTGGGGGGCCAGGCCAAGAGCTGGGGTGGCTGCAGTGCCTGGGCCCAGCTCCCCTCCCTGCACCACAGGGGAGGAGCTGTTGGCCAGGCTGCTGCTGTAATAGCTCTCAGTGCTGTAGTAGCTCTCAGTGCTGTAGTAGCTCTCACAAGAGCCACACTCTGCCCAGCTGGCCTCTCGCTCAGGGCTCCCCAGCTCAGGCTATGTGACCTGCATCCTGCCACACCCCACCCCTGACGCAGCCCTGCTTTCTCTGTGGTGCTCCCATCCCCTGCAGGTGCCTGGAAATGCCACTCTTAGCCTTGGACCTACATGCCAGCCACTCAGTACCCTTGTCAACTCCCACCTTCTTCCCCACTCTAGGCTCACTGTGACTTAATTTACCTACTCAAAGAGTCTGCTTCACAGGGGAGCCTTCCTCCCCAAATCTAAGAATCTAGAAAGCAAGGAGCAGTGTCTTGGCATGACCCGCTGTGTTCCGAGCACCCAGCTCCAGGGTTCCTGTCCTTCAGCCAGAATAGTCCCACTATCCCCCAATGTTATATGATTCTGGTTGTCACTGGAATAAAGGGTTCTCGCCTTAAAAAAATGAAAAATAAAAAACTGCGTTCTGATCCAATGCTATTATTTGAAAAATGGAGAAAACTGAGCTCCTATTCTGGTTCACCATTCATTTAATAATTATTTATTATTTATAATCCCAGTACACGCCAGGCACTGCGTAAGGTGCCGGAGGAGGGGATATTATGGCAAGACTCAGTCCCTTCACCCAAGGAGAGGAAGCAGGAATTAGGCTGCAAAGCGAGGAGGACCCGCACGCAGGCACCAAGGGCCCTGGGAGCAGACGCAGCCTCAGGGCAGGTCTCACGGAGGCCGCCAGCCTGTCGCTCCTCCCGGGACCCTGCACGCACCACGACAGCCTGCCTCAGGTTCCCTGGTATCTGCTATGCCCTCTGCCCTTCCCCTCAAGCCTCCAGAGCGGTCTCAAGCCAAGCGACGGCTCCAAAGGGACATGGAATGTGGGAAATGGCCCAGGTCCTCTGAGTGTCAGAACACCCGGGTCTGGCCCTGACCGCCAGCTGTGAGGCCCAGCAGTTCACTTCCCCCGACCTCTGCCTCTCTTTCGCCAGGGGGGCCTCCTGACACCAGATGCCCTTACCAGATGCACGTAGAGAGGTCCAGGTCCACCCACACCCTAAGGGACTCACCAGGGCCCGGGCTCTGGCCCCTCTCCGCACTGGGCAGGCTGCAGCTGCCTGCCTGGTGTCCTTTCTCCACTGGCACCAGAAGATCTGGCTTGGCGGTGGCCCAGCCTGTAGGGAGGAAAAAGGCAGTGGCAGGGCTGTCCTCTGCAGACCTGGAAAGGAGGGTTTTCTGCCAGGCTTGGAGCAGGACTCACTCCCTCTTCAAGGCATGTCTTGAGGGGCATGGAGAGTAGGGTGGGCAAAGCCTCTCAGTTTTCGTGGACTAGAAGTAAGTGCCGTGAGACCAAGAGAAAGGGTTCCCATCCATTGCCCACACAGACAAGTCACCTAGTCCAGACAGACGAGGAAACTCAGGCCCAAAAATGGGGCTGGCCATTCCTGGCAGTCAGGCTCAGGCTTCCTGCTGCCCTTCCTTCCACGTGCTTCTCCTTCCCCGCCTGAGGCCAGATAGCCTCGTCACCCTGCCTCCCACAGCACACTGGGACCCTCTTCTGAAGGAGGAACCTCTGCAGCCAGGCAAAGAGAGGGAAGGCACTGTGTTCTGGGCCTCAGCCTCCCAACAAGGGGAGAGAGTGGACAAAAAGCCAACTGCTCACCTGCCCAAAGCAGTGAGAATTCCAGGTGCACGCAGGAGAGCTTGGGAGTAGGGTAGCTACAAAAACCCACGTCTGATCAAGTCTCACGTGAAGACACACACCTGCCTGAAGGACCGAACTTCCCAGGGCTGGCCCTCGTTTTCTAGACCTGGGACATCCTTAAAAGCAGGCCAGGGCCGGGCGCGGTGGCTCACGTCTGTAATCCCAGCACTTTGGGAGGCGGAGGCGGGCAGATCACGAGGTCAGGAGATCGAGACCATCCTGGCTAACACAGTGAAACCTTGTCTGTACTAAAAATGCAAAAAATTAGCTGGGCATGGTGGCGGGCGCCTGTAGTCCCAGCTACTTGAGAGGCTGAGGTAGGAGAATGGTGTGAACCCGGGAGGCGGAGCTTGCAGTGAGCTGAGATCTTGCCACTGCACTTCAACCTGGGCGACTGAGCAAGACTCCGCCTCAAAAAAACAAAAAAAAAAGCAGGCCTGGCCGAGCACGGTGGCTCACGCAGCACGTTGGGAGGCCGAGGCGGGCGGAACACCTGAAGTTGGGAGTTCGTGGCCAGCCTGACCAACATATATAAACCCCATCTCCACTAAAAATACGAAATGAGCCGGGCCTAGTGGTGCATGCTGTAATCCCAGCTACTCGGGAGGCTGAGGCAGGAAAATCACTTAAACCTGGGAGGCGGAGGTTGTGGTGAGCTGAGATCACACCATTGCACTACAGCCTGAGCAACAAGAGTGAAACTCCATCTCAAAAAAATAAAAGCAGGCCTACAGTCCATCCGTCTTTGCTCAGCAGGAATCACCTGAGAACTCAGTGTGCACAGTGCAGCTTGGGAGTCCTAGGGATGCAGATGTAAACCAGGGGAGGCCCCAGCTCCCCAGGAGCAGGCAAGCCACAGGTGTGCACGCAGAAGCAGCCTCTGGCACCACGCAAAGGGCAGGACAGCAAGGAGCAGATTCCAGTTCACTTACTCCATGAGACCTGGGGCAAGTCACATAACCTCTGCATTTCATCACATAAAACCTCAAAATGAGAATGACGGATACCTTCTACCTGCCTGAAGACAGAGGGCTGAACAAACGATCTCTACATGCTTCCTGCTCTCAGATTCAGAAGTCTCGTGTGATTGAGTAAAGGAGTAAAACCAAGGTGTGGAGGCCCCCAGAGACCAGCCTCTTACCCACGGAGCTCAGGGTCTCGCAGCTCCCCTTCACAACACGTTTGCAGAGCTCCTTCTATGAGTCCTCCAGGCCGCCACCCTGCTGCTCTGAGAAATACCCGACTGTGTCTTCAGGAGTCACAGGCACCTGGAAGTACAGGTTGCCTGCACCCACCATGAGTAACAACCACTTCAGGGAGCAGCCAAAACCAACTCCAGTCTCCTCTCCCTTCCCCCGAAGCAGTGGGCATCGCTGGCCAAACTACTAAGCAAATGCAAACTCAACTCCATCACAACGCCTTCGGCTAAACGGCAGAACCAGTGACTAATGGGATTCATGATCGGGACTCCTGGGTTCTCTTCCCCTCTCCCAGGCACACATATCTCCTACTTGTGCCAGTCCTCACTCTCAGAGATCATGTACAACCACTGCTGCACAACCATTTCTCTCCCAACAAACCCCATTCCATCTTCCAAAGCAGACATTTTTCTGGTTCACAATTTCTTCTGACATTTTTCAAGCCCTTTAAAGTCAACTGGTGACTGCCTTGGATGCCCAGAGGTCAGGCTTCGGGAGCCAAGGGGCTCCCTCCGCTATGCATATGGTAACCCTACAGAATCCAGGCAGGGCTCTCCACCCACACCCAGCTCCTATACCTTGGGGGCTTCCCCCTTGCTGCCCGGGGGCAGCCGCAGGATCCAGAAGTTTCTGTTGCACAGCAGGTGCTCCAGCTGCCTCTGCAGCAGCCCATACTTCTGCAGCAGAGTCCCCAGCATGGCCCACTTGCCCTCCAGCCTGAGCAACAGTTTGGTTCCCAAACTTCACAGCCACCTTCTCGCAGTCAGCCAGCTTCTTCTCGGCTGTCCGTGTGCGTCCCTCTAGGCTCTGTAGCCAGGCAGCCTGGGGTTCCATCTTCACCACCTGAACAGCAGCCACGATAGCCAGAAGGCAGACCTTTGCAGATCGGATCTGGGCCTCTCCCTGGAGGTCAGTCTGCATATACCAGTCCTGTAACCAGACACAAGTTGGTGAGTCAGCCACCAGAAGGAGAGCAGCCCAGAGCCGTTACCAGACACAGGAAGGTCAGGATTCTCCAGAATAGGGGAGACGTCTTCTGAATGCCAGAGGGCCTCACTGGTCAGACCCGCAAACAGACCCCACCTAATAGTCAAAGACAGCAGACACTGGACCCCACAAAGCCCCCATGAGAAGAATCCTGAACCAAGACCCAGGGGCAATGGAAAATGACATAACCAACATTACTATCATAAATGAATAGAGTGGATCCCAGCTCTACCACTCACTGCCTCTATTAGCTCAGCCCATTACTCAACCAATTAGGGAACATGGCCAGAAGCAGGAGCCAAGAAATGATGAGAAGCCCAAGTCCAGAACACCTGCCAGGGGACCTGGGGTCCAATGCACACCCAAGCAGCAATCTGAGTCCTCAACTTCTTCTAGAACAAGTCCACACACCTTAGTGGGTTCAAGGGGAGAAAGGCCTGTCGTTCTGCCTTGGCGATCTCTAAGGCCCATCCACCCTGACATCTACTGGTGTGACTTCCTGCCCTGCCTGATACCACATCCCCATGATCCAGGTGCCTTGTCAACCAGCCCCAGGATGGTCTCCACCCTCCTAGCTGCCAGGCAACAGGGGCCAGAGAAAGTTGAAAGCAGAAAAGAAAAGAATACGGAAACATTACAAGGAATATCCTGTTCACAGGAGGTGGAAAATGTATTGTGTATTGCTGGAAATAAAATTTTAAAGCCAGGAATGCCTCAGTGGAGAACAGCTGAGGTATAAAGGGAACACTCCTGGAAATGGAACTCACCTAGAACTTGACTCAGTGCCTCTCCTGCCATCTGAATCCTGCACAACCTGAGGTCAAGCCGCATAACTAATCCAAGGTTCTATGTTCTCACTTACAGGGATATCCTAACTTCCTTCACTCCTAAGGTGGCTGTGTGGATGACACACACTGAAGATATGAAAAAGCACTCAGGGTGTATGACATTAGCACATGTTATATTCTTAAAAACAAATATAAAGGCTATGGACCAGCGATCTGAATGTGTTAAGAACCAGAGACTGATTAATCTAATTCTGTGCAACTGAGTTTCTCAGAGACCTCCCCAATAAACATACTCAGCAAAGTGTCCCACACATACAAGTACCAGACAGCAGATACCTGGCCTTTTCCTTCCTCTCACACCATGGCTCTCCATCCTCAAGTCTGGCCTCTGTCTGATACAATGAAGTGGAGCCCAGAGGAGGCAGCACCGTCTTCAAATTAGGGGCTAACATCCTCACCTCCCTGCAATGCCCTGCCACAAATGTGCCACCCAGGAATGGATCCAAAACCACTGCAAAGCTATTTATACTAGGAGATGGCCCCTCTACCTTTAAAGACCTATGAAAATCTCAACAGTTCTTATGCAGGCCAGCAATGGCCTAGGTCAAGCCTGAGCCTGAAGCCCCTAACCAAAAGTCCTCACAATGCAGATCCCCTCAGCAGCAGCCAGAAGGACTTGTCAGGGACTTTTGGAAAGAGTGGGCAGGCATCAGAATCCTCCTGACTGGAATCAGAGCTCAAGTCTAGAGTCCACCTCACAGTCAGGAGCCAGACTGTGGCTCCACCAGACTGCAGCGGACATCCCTCCCCAGGCCATGGCATTGGTCTCATCTTGGCAGGAGGGGTGGATCTTTGAGATGGTCGACTGGGGAGTGGGGCGGGGTAGGGGCAAGTGCCAAAAGGCGGGTCCTGAAAGAGGAACCTTGGAGAGTCTGGAATGAAGATGTCCACAGTCTACCGCGCCCTCAGAGCTGGGTCCAGTGGATATCAGGGCAGGAGGCACCTCCAAATCTTGTGTTTAGGACCATTCGCCTTATTCCACAGGCAACGAAATGAAGAGCGAGAAGGGAGTTTATCGTGTGGCCTTAGGAGTCCTTGTCCTCCTCCTGCCACCCAGGCTGAGCCCTCCCCAGTTCCAGGAGGTGGCGGGGGATGGTGGGGTTGGGACATCCTCCTGGCGAATTTAGGACTCGGCTCCATGTCCCCACGCCTCCACGAGAGTCGCCCCTACCGGAGTCGCAGCCGCCTCGGCCATGGCCCTGTGCTGGCCTGCCTGGGCAAGGAGTCGCTGCTGCCATTGCCCATGGCCCCACACAAGCCCGGCTGCACAGTTCTCTCCGCAGACGGCGTCAGCCCTGCTTTCCCCGCACGGACCGAGCTTGCGGGGCCGCCGGGACGCGGTACACACGGAGAACGCGCCCGGGAGGCAGCTGTGCCCCAGGCCCAGCGAATTGCGACCGGATGGGCCCCGCGTGGGCCCCGCCCCGCATCCCGAAGCCAGATCCCCGTTGGCCAGTGCTGGAGGTTCCGCCCCCGCTTGGCTGGCGCCTGCGACCCAGTGCCGGCTTTTCATTGGCCAGCCCGGGAGGCCCCGCCCTCACAGCGGGCTCTGAAGTTTTGTCCGTGCCCGACAGGTGCGAGCGCCCGCCCCAGGCTGGTGCCCAACAGCCCGCATGTGTCGCCAGCTGCCACTGCCCCGCACGGTCACTCACCTCCCAGAGAGCAGAAACCAGATCACGCGCACGCACTCGTTCATGTCAACAAGTTTATTGAGCACCAATTAGGGCAAGGGACTACCACCTTCACAGTTTTCTTGGGCTTATTAACGTCGTAGCCCACCCGTTTACTTCACAAATGAGGAAGACGAGGACCCTGCTGGGGGAGTTTGGAGCCCAACCAGGGCTCCCACCGAGTCTGGGGCACCCTCAGTTCCTCCACCACAAAGCTTCGGTTGACTCGTTTCAATGTAACGAACGTTACTTAAACACGTCCGAGTGCTAGGCAAACCCACAAGACCTACCTCAAAGTTGCGCACATTGCTATGAAAATAAGAAAAAAGGAGAATCAGCACCTTCTGATACTTACGCAGGGGCATTTGGCATTAGAAAAATAAGCCCAGAAACTCGGCAAAATTCTTAGCCTGAGGCATCCCCAGAACACCTGAGACTAGCTCCTGCAGCTGAGGGTTAAACTCGCGCCCCTGCACTTGCACACATCCTATCTGAGCTCTTGCTGACAGCCTGTCTCTGATTTGTGAAGCTCCTGGCAAGGGTTGGGGGACCCCAAAGCAAACAAGCAGGATCCACAGCACAGAAGGGCGGTGCCTCTTCCCAAACCCAAGGGAGCCTGGCCGAACTGTCACTGACTTGTATACTCACCCTCCTCCCAGAGATGACAGCAATGCTACCACTGGCCCCCAACTCTGCTCAAGACTTTGGAAGTAGTGTGAGGGTCAGAAGGGCAAGGAAATGGCACATCCAGGAACCAAAGCCCCCAGAAGCAGCCCTGAAGGGCGGCCACTTCTCAGTGCCAGACAAGGCGGTAAAAAACAAGGTTAGCCGGGGTCCCATCACTCCAGCTTCAGAGTCACCCACACCAAGGCTGCTCTACAGGCAGCACCCGCAGTGGTGTGAGGGGACACCAGAAGCCAGCTGACCTCCAGACTTCTCCATGAGGCCTGATATTATTGCCTGAACTTCTACAGTCTGAATCTCATGTTTTGGTAGGAATTTGTTCACCGAAATACAAAGGACTCCTGGGGAACAAAGCCCCGTGGGCGAGTCTTTCACTGAACCCAGAGGAACTGCCACGACTCACTCTAGAAGATAAAGGTTCTTCCTGAGGGATTCTGACAGGGAAAAAAAAGGCTGGAATGAGTAGAGAGGAGGCCCTGAATTTGAAAGGAAGCACAAAGCTAGGCTTCATATTTGTCCCAGTGCCTCTTAATTTGATCCTGACAACTCTGAGGTAGGACACACTGGGGCCATGACCCCCTTTGACAGAAGAGGAACATGAGACTAGCCGTGACTGAAGGATTCACTCAGATCTCCTAGCCCAACTCTGCCCCACAGCCCAAAGTGCTCAAGGCAGAACTCCTTTGAGAGACTGCCTCCCCTTGAATGTGAACAGCAGGCCTGGAGGCCCAGGGTAGAGGTGGCCCTCAGTCAGACCAAGGGCCTCCTCTAGGGGAGGGGCTTCCTAGGCTGTCTCCGCACTGCCCCTCAGGGTGCTTTCTGGGGTGCAGTCACTGGATCTTACACACCCACGAACACTGAGCTCTTGGGGAGAAGTGTCTCCTGCTCCAGGCTTCGGTTTCCCCTCCCAGCTGACAGACAAAAGTAAATAATGGATGTGCCTATCCTGTGGGGTAAGGACTAGGAATACTGGGAGTCACTCTGGGCCAAGAAACACACACCTAGGGAGACACTGCGCTTCCGAGACAGCAGCCAAGACATCCCCGTCAAAACCCACAAGCTGGGCCAGGAGTGGTGGCTCACGCCTGTAATCCCAGCACTTCAGGAGGCCGAGGCAGGCGGGTCACCTGAGGTCAGGAGTTCGAGACTAGTCTGGATAACATGATGAAACCCTGTCTCTACTAAAAATACAAAAATTAGCCAGGAGTGGTGGCACACCTCTGTAATCCCAGCTACTCAGAAAGCTTAAACAGGAGAATCACTTGAACCCGAGAGGCAGAGGTTGCAGTGAGCAACCTCTGGAGATTGCACCACTGCACTCCAGCCTGGGCAACAAGAGCGAAACTCCATCTTAAAAAAAAAAAAAGACCGGCGTCCAGCTCGCCCAGCGTCCGCCACGCCTCGGCCAAGGCTTCAACAGACCACACCAAAATGCCGTCTCAAATGGAGCACGCCATGGAAACCATGATGTTTACATTTCACAAATTCGCGGGGGATAAAGGCTACTTAACAAAGGAGGACCTGAGAGTACTCATGGAAAAGGAGTTCCCTGGATTTTGGAAAATCAAAAAGACCCTCTGGCCGTGGACAAAATAATGAAGGACCTGGACCAGTGCAGAGATGGCAAAGTGGGCTTCCAGAGCTTCTTTTCCCTAATTGCGGGCCTCACCATTGCATGCAATGACTATTTTGTAGTACATATGAAGCAGAAGGGAAAGAAGTAGGCAGAAACGAGCAATTCCCTCCTCCCTGATAAGAGTTGTTCCAAAGGGTCGCTTAAGGAATCTGCCCCACAGCTTCCCCCATAGGAGGATTTCATGAGCAGATCAGGACACTTAGCAAATGTAAAAATAAAATCTAACTCCCATTTGACAAGCTGAGAAAGGAAAGTTAAATACCAGGTAAGCTTTTGATTTTTGTATTGTTTGCATCCCCTTGCCCTCAATAAATAAAGTTCTTTTTTAGTTCCGAAAAAAAAAAAAAAAAAGACCCACAGGCTGGTGGAGGTAGTTCCCCTTCCAGTTCTGCAAGCCCCACATGGAAAAGCCGGCTCTTTCCACTTTGCAAAAGGCGAAGTTCCATTAGCAACTACAGACATTTACAAAAGCACTTGAGTCTCTATAACAAGGGAAAAAAAGTTTCCAAATAGCAAAGTAGAAAACTTTCCAGGACCCTTTCTTCAGGCCAACCATCCACTCCCCTGTCTCATGGTGACAGCAGGCAGGAGACCTCTGCACAGAACAAAAATCCCAGGTCCCCGATGTCTCTATCGCCCCCATACTGGAAGGCCATGATCTCTGGTCCTCTTGGCTGTGGTACCTACCAGAGGCCCCATCAAAAATAAGGCATCCCTTAAGCCTTAAGGAATCTTTTACAAGTCAAGAATGCAGAAAAGGCAGCAAAGAGTGCAAACAGGAAACAGAAGGCACCCGGTCACACACACTGCCACCAGAAGGGCGGTGGGCTTCCCATTTGAATGGGTAAAAACAACAAACCTCTCTCCATCCCAGGAAGAGGAGGAACCCGCGTCAGGCACAAGGGAGAGGCCCTGCCAGGAGTCCCCTGTGGCCTACTTCCTGGTCAGCCCTCTTCCGTGCGGCTGGGCCAGGGCAGCGGGGGGCTCCCGTGGCGGGCAGGGGCGGCAGGCAAGTGTGGGCCAGCCTGGCCTCGGGCGTGGGTCTGCATGTGCACAGCCAGGTGGTGGTTCCGGTTGAAGGTCCGGCCACACTGGGGGCACTGGTAAGGCCGCTCACCAGTGTGGATGCGCTGGTGCCGGAAGAGGTCCGAGGGCCGGCGGAAGGCCTTGCCGCAGTAGGGGCAGGCGGGCCAGCCCTGGCCATTGCCGGTGTGCAGGCGCTGGTGCAGCAGCAGGCTCTTGCGCTGCTGGAAGAAGCGCAGGCACTCGCTGCAGTGGTACATCTTGCTGGCCGCAGGCCGCCGCCCCACCAATGCACGGCCCCCCGCCACAGAGTGGCGGCCCTCAGGCTCCTCAGGGAGCCAGCGGATGACAGGGCCAGGCACCACCACCTCCCCCGGCTCCAGCGTGGTCTGGCTGTCCCCGCAGGTGGTGGGCGAGCGGCCGGTGGCCTCCCGCCGCCCCTCCTCCACGTGGGTCCGCTGATGAATCGTCAGGTTGATCTTCAGGCGGAAGCTCTGCCCGCAGTCGGGGCAGGTGAATGCCCGCTGCCGCCGGCGGGAGAGGACTCGGGGCGTCTCCCCGCCGACCCCCGGTGGCCGTGGCTCCCTGGGCACGCCCTGGGCCTGATGACGACTGGGGCCCCCAGGCCTGTTCCTGGGCCCTCGGGGGATTCTGCATTCGGTCTGGCCTCGGGACACCCCCAGAAAGAGCCGCTCAGGCGTCATCTCGTCTTCAGACTGTGCCTCTGTCTTGATGGCCACACCACCACCTGGCAAAAGGAGTCTACGTTGGTTTCCAAGTGGACCTCACCACCCTGTCCCCCAGGTCACTCGGCCCAGTCTTGGCTTCCAGCTTCAGCCGGGCCCTCTCTCCCCACAGTGCTCACCGCACGTTGCAGGGGTCCTGCTCACTGAGCCCCGCCACACAGGCACTGCCTCGCACGGTCACTCAGTCCTCATTGTTGTCATCAGCCTCATTCCTGGAGGCCAAGCTAAGGATGTCAGGGGAGGGGAGATCAAGCTGCAAGGCCAGGAGCCAGGGAGCCCGGAGGTCAGGGGTCAGCCGGCGTGGGACACAGAAGCAGAGACCCTGGGCACAGCAGAGAGGATGGCAGGACCCCACCCCCAAGAGTTCTAGTGATACCAGTTACCATCTGTGAAAGACAATGAGTCCCAGGGGCCCTCGCTGCCCCCAGACCACCCTAAGAGGCCTCTGCGGACTAGGGGTGGTGGGTGCCGCACCCATGCTCAGCTGCTCATCCACATGACAAATCCGCACAGAGCGTCCATGACCTGCCTGCCACTACACTCACTGGTGACAGGAGGCGCTAGGACCTGAGATTCTTGCCTGGGTCTGTGTGAGTCTCACTCAACTTCCAGCTTGGGTGGAGCCAAGGAGCTGCTGGACAGCAGTGACAAGGACAACCAAGGCAGTGGTGGGTGGTCACAGCAATGTGCTGGAGACCTGAGACCCCAGGTCTCAGCACCCAGCTCTCAGGGGTCCCTAATGTGAGGGAGGAAGGGTCCTGGCACCATACCCTCTCAGGGAAGCAGTCTCTGGGCAAGGGACACAGACTGTTGACATGGGGGCTGGGAGCCCGGCCACGCCAAGACCACATGAATAGCTTTTCCATCATCATCAGACCACATGCCTGGGATCTGATGCCTGGGTTTTCATGCAGTGCCTTTCCAGCCAGGCCAGACCAGACCACAATGGGGAAAGACCAGGAAGGACCCCAGACTGATCTGGGTCCCCACAGTCCCCAGGGAGACAGCAGCTGGAGAGGGAGGGAGGGAACCCTCAGGAGGAAGCCCCTCACCACATCCCACCACCCAAACCCAACCCCACCCCACTCCCAAAAGGCCCCCACGCTCCTGTGGGGCTCTGCTGCGGCCACAGGTGCCTCCACCCTTCTTCCCCTGGCCCCATGCCTGGCAGGATGTCCCTGGTGGAGGAGTTTGGAGACTCCCCATCTAGACTCTCCTTTCGACTTAATCAAGGATAAAATGCTGGTGCTGGCTGGGGGCCGTGTGAGAAAGACTCGGCAAGGGCCTCTCCCAACACCAGCTGCAGGACACCCCGGCTTGCAGCGTGCATAGCCATCTCCCCAGCAGCCCTGGACATACGCAAGTCCCTGCCAGGGAGAGGAGGCCTAGGGCTTCTCTCCGGAGGGCTTCAGAGGTGAGACAAGAGCTACGAAGGCCACGTCCCCAACACCCCTGCAGGCCAGTGCTAATGACCTGTCCCTCAGCATCTGTCACCCTGATGAGCCTCAAAAGAACAGAGGGTTGGGAGGCTCCAGGACACCGTTCCAGGTCTGCAATGGGGCAGGAACACTGCCTTCCTGCCTAAGAGGGTCCCATCTCCCCAACTCCATGAGCAGAGCCCAGACTTACACACTGGCTGGAAAGAGAAAGCCACGGAAGGGAGGAAGATCCAGTGGGGAAGATACCCAGAAATCACCGCAGAGAAAGCAACCAGAGACTGAAAGTCGGGCCAGCGGCAGAACCAGGCAGAGGAGCCAGCCCCGCAGAGGAACACTCAACAGAGAACAGAGCTCTGGACTGTTTGCCAAGTGTTCTGCTAAATGGCCTGATACATATTTTTGTGAAAGGACAGGCAGGGACTGCCTTTAAATAAAAGCAGACAAAGAAGTCTGGAAGGATGACTAAAGCCAGAGTTCCCAGCTGGTCTTCAGAAAGAGGGCGTTTACTGAGAAACACCATGCTGGCGCCACGCTAGGCACAGGACACACACTGCCCTGTGGATGGGACCCTCGTAAGAACCCCGGGGAGGCACAACACACCCATCTACCCCCCGCTCACTCTGCTGGACCCGTGTGCCCAGGCCCCCAACACGTGGAGGAACCCATCCGTCTACACAGACTGTTTTCTCATGCTGAAAATGCCAAAACCTACCTTCTTTCAGGCCTGTCTCAGGGACCCCTTTCCCAGAAAGCCTGTCCAACCCAGCCCAACCAGTCTCCCAGCCACAGGCTTCCAGTGCTTTTCCCCAGCACCGTCGCTTGGTAACCGCCTGCTGCCTCGGGACGCTGTTCATCCTGCGGCCTCGCTGTTCTCACTCACCTGCTCCTGGCCCGACTGGGGCCACTCTCACCTCTGAGTCCGGCTGCTGCTTGGGGGCCTGCCCTTCTTTCAGCTCCTCCTGGGCAGGGCTGAGTGGGCTGGTGAGGTGCTCTGGATATGGAGGGAGGCCTGGAGAATGCAAATCAGTGACACTGAGCACAACACGGAGGTCTCCTGCCCAGATGACCAGGGACCCTCTGGGGAAAGGAAGAGTCACTGGGATCCTGGGGCCTCAGCTGCAGCACAGGGCATGACAGTGAGATGGACCCCACCGAATACCTGGCAGCTAGATTCCAGTCTAAAGCCTCATGTCCCAGAGAAGGAAACTGCAGCACAGGAATTCAGTAGACAGGAATTCATGGTAATGATCACCAGGCAGGTCATGACAGGCTCTGGCGTTTTAAGGCAGGAAGGAGAAACACCATGCCTATCCCAGCAGCCAACGGGGTGGCCACCACCTCCCACACTCGGGCCTCCTCCTCCTCCAAGCTGCTCTTATGACATAAGGGACCCAAGGCAGGGCAGAAACACAACTGAAGACATGGCGTTAGGAGCACCAAGGTTTCCCCCTCAGAAGTTTTCTTTCAAAATAACTCCATCCCTACACCTACTTCTTAGAACCGAGTCCATTCATGTTTAATCAGCGCCTGCCTCCCAGAGTGATCGTAACCAACCCAGCTGTCAGCAAGACTTTCAAACGGTAAAGCCCCGAAATGAGCACGTGTCCTCTCACACAAGAAATGAAATTCTGATTATCTTTTTCTTTTTTGAGGCGGAGTCTCACTCTGTCACCCAGGCTGGAGTGCAGTGGCGTGATCTCGGCTCACTGCAAGCCCCGCCTCCTGGGTTCAAGCAATTCTCTGCCTCAGCCTCCCGAGTAGCAGGGATTACAGATGCCCGCCACCATGCCCAGCTAATTTTTGTATTTTTTTAGTAGAGACAGGGTTCCACCATCTTGGCCAGGCTGGTCTTGAACTCCTGACCTCGTGATCCACCCTCTCGGCCTCCCAAAGTGCTGGGATTACAAGACTGACCTACTGCGCCCAGCTAAAGCTCTGACTTTTTAAGCAAAAAAAGATGATGAGAAAAAAACTATGATGAGCAAAAGGCTGACAGTAAGACAGCTGACAGAATGCTACCATCAGAGATGAAATCAGCAAATGGCTCACATCGTTTGTCCACTTAATGCTAGGAGGAATTTGAAATTGGATGGGCATCAGATCAGATGGGAACAGACAAGAAACCCAGAATCATGGGAAAAGTGGCTCTACCTCCAAACCTGAGTTTGAATTTACCACGTTGGATCTTCCCAAACTTAAAACTCCAGAGAACAATGCCTTGTCAAGAGATAAAACAACAACCAAAAGTGTGGTGGGACATGACTGTAGTCCCTGCTAGTTAGGAGGCTGAGGCAGGAGGATGGCTTGAGTCCACGAGTATGAGGCTGCAGTGAGCCATGACTGTGCCACTTGCATTCCAACCTGGGCTACGGGGCCAGACCCAGTCTCAAATAAATAAATAAATAAATAGTAACCCAAGTGGGGTCCTGTCCACTCTACCTCAACTGAGGTTCTCTTCTAAGAGAAGAGGTAAAACCAGCCAGAAGGTTATCAAAGGGTGAAATACTGGTGAAAAATAACAATCCAGTGGAGTCTGTGCCTGCTAACACTGCCACCAATTCCCCTTTATGTACGGGAGAGTTATAAACCAACGGGTTTTACTGCCCCTAAAAATGTTACTTTCATGACCAGCCTAAAGATGGTTGCTTCATCAGCAGATCCTGAAAATTTCAGTGGATCATCCTCTGAAGTTTAATCTTTGGATCCTTTCTACAACAAAGAGAAACACATCATCCATCCTACTAAACAGCCCCAAGCATCACAAGGTGGTGACTGAGCAAGAAGAAGCCTCAAAAAAGAATGAGAAACAGAACGGTCTAAGTGAAAATATGAATCCTGACTATTCATGAGCCACTAATAATTGAAAATAAGGCCGGGCATAGTGGCTCACGCCTGTAATCCCAACTCTGGGAGGCCAAGGTGGAAGAATTACTTGAGCTCAGGAGTTTGAGACCAGTATAGGCAACATGGTGAAACCTGACTCTACAAAAAAATACAAAAATTAGCTGGGTGTGGTGGCATGTGCCTGTAGTTCCAACTACTCAGGGGGCTGAGGTGGGAGGATCACTTGAGCCCAGGAAGTTGAGTCTGCAGTAAGCTATGATTGCACCACTCCAGATTGAGAGACAGAGCAAGACCGTGCCAAAAAAAAAAAAAAATTTAAGAATAATTTTTAAATATTTGAAAGAAGAGCCAGATTCTGCTGCAGTTGGATTTGGGGGACGGCACTGGCAAAGGAGCAGCAACCCCAGGATCGAGCAGCCTACAAGCCAGCAGTGCTCCTAGTTGGGGCAGTCACAGGCCTCTCCAAAAATGCCACTTCCATCAGTTCCATCAGGTGAAGACCCACGCAGCCCCTTGGCCTCCAGTGCCCGCAGGTGAATAAAGGGAAGCACAGGTCAAGAAGGCAACCTCACTGGAGATGATTTTGAATGGCAGGACAGGGCCAGGCGCGGTGGCTCACGCCTGCAATCCCAGCACTTTGAGAGGCTGAGGCTGATGGATCACGAGGTCAGGAGATCGAGACCATCCTGGCTAACACAGTCAAACCCTGTCTCTACTAAAAATACAAAAAATTGGCCGGGCAGCGTTGTGGCGGGCGCCTGTAGTCTCAGCTACTCGGGAGGCTGAGGCAGGGAGAATGGCATGAACCTGGGAGATGGAGCTTGCAGTGAGCTGAGATAGCGCCACTGTACTTCAGCCTGGGTGACAAAGTGAGACTCTGTCTCAAAAAAAAAAAAACAAGAAAGAAAGAAAGAACGGCAGGAGAGACAGCAGCACCGTCTCCCAGACAATGCCATGAGCTCAGCTGTCACAAGTGTCGACACACAACAGTATGCCACTCAGGATAAAAAATAAATAAATAAATAATTTTAAAGTTTATCTGTAAAATGGGAATTTAAAAAATAAGAGAGTAGACCATGGTGGTGGCAACCAGTGCCCCGAGTAGGCAGGTATCAGCTACAGAGGGATGAAAGAACTGGACTCCCAGAAACAGGCCGGGCACGGCGGCCAGGTATGGTGGGTCATAGCTGTAACTCCAGCACTTTGGGAGGCTGAGGTGGGTGGATCACTTGAGGTCAGGAGTTCAAGACCAGCCTGACCAACATGGCAAAACCCCGTCTCTACTAAAAATACAAAACAAAATTAGCCAGGCATGGTGGCACGCACCTGTAATCCCAGCTACTTGGGAGGCTGAGGCAGAAGAATCACTTGAACCCGGGAGGTGGAGGTTGCAGTGAGCCAAGATCGAGCCATTGCACTCTAGCCTGGGCAATAAGAGAGAAACTCCGACTCCAGGAAAAAAAAAAAAAAAAAAAAAACTGGACTCACAGAAACAATACATGCCAAAGTTCCCAGGTTTCAGCCTGATAATCTACAAATCTTTTATTTCTTTTTAAAGTGGACATATTCTGAATACAGGTTTCGTTATGGAGGCTAAGAGAACAAATGTTTACTTTCATATTTTGTTACTTTCATATTTCATATGTAAGTAAAAGAGCTGATATATTTTGAATATAGAGTGATTTTAAAAAGGGTGGGGAAGCTGGGGAGAGTGGCTCATGCCTGTAATCCCAGCACTTTGGGAGGCCAAGGCAGGCAGGTCACCTGGGGTCAGGAGTTCAAGACCAGCCTGGCCAACATGATGAAACCCCATCTCTACTAAAAATACAAAAATTAACCGGGCATGGTGGTGCATGCCTGTAATCCCAGCTACTCAGGAGACTGAGACAGTAGAATCGCTTGAACCTGTGAGGTGGAGGTTGCAGTGAGCTGAGATTGTGCCACTACACTCCAGCCTAGGCAACAGAGTGAGACTCAGTCACACACACACACACACACACATCTCACTCTTTAGGGACTCCTGGCTCAGAACACTACAATGGGGGCTCCCAAACTCAAATCCTGTACTAGGTTAGTATAGCAGCATCCCCTGGGAAGCACCCCTGGGAGTCTCATCAGTAGGTTCAGGGTAGGCCTAGGAAATATGCATTTTTTAAAAGATTCCTAGAGCAAGAAACATAAATAATTCACAGAATAAGAAATTTAAATGGCCCTTAAACATATAAAAAATAGGGCTAGGTGCAGTGGCTCATGCCTGTAATCCTGCCACTTTGGGAGGCCAAGGCAGGAGGATTGTTTGAGGTCAGGAGTTTGAGATCAGCCTGGGCAACACAGCAAGACCCTGTCTCTACAAAAATTTTAAAACCTGCCAGGCATAGTGGCACATGCCTGTAGTCCTAGTTACTCAGGAGGCTGAGGTGGGAAGACACTTGAGCCTAGGAGTTCAAGGCCGCAGTGAGCCGTGATTATATGGCTGCACTCCAGACTGGATGACAGAGTAACATCTTGTCTCAAAAAAAAAAAAAAGGGAGGGGGGGAACAAGATGGTCGAACACAACCGTCCAGCGATTATCTCCCCACAGAAACACCAAATTCACTACTATTCACACAAGAAAGCACCTTCAAAAAAACCAAAACCCAGATGAGCAGTCACGGTACCTAGCTGTAACATCATATGAAGGAAAGAAGCACTGAAGAGGGTGGGAAAGATAGTCTTGAATTGCTGATACCAACCCTCCTCCATACCCCCGCAGCAGCCATGCAGCTCCAGAGAGAGAATGTGTGCGCTTAGGGGAAGGAGAGTGCAGTGATTGTAGGACTTTGCATCGGAACTCAGTGCTGCCCTGTCACAGCAGAAAGCAACACCAGGCAGAACCTAGCGGGCACCCACCCACAGAGGGAGCATTTACAACAGCCCTAGCCACGGACAGGCATGGTGGCTCATGCTTATAATCCCAGCACTTTGGGAGGCTGAGGCAGATGGATCAACTTGAGGCCAGGAATTTGAGACTGGCCTGGCCAACATGGCGAAACTTCATCTCTACTAAAAGTACAAAAATTAGCCGGGTGCGGTGGCAAGCACCTGTAATCCTAGTTACAAGGGAGACTGAGGTGGGAGAATCACTTGAGCCCGGGAAGCGGAGTTTGCAGTGAGCCAAGATCCCACCACTATACTCCAGCCTGGGCAACAGAGCAAAACTCTGTATCCAAAAAAACAAAAAACATAAAGTTCACTCAAACATGATAACAGAGTATTTTCCAAACCTAAAGATATACCAATATTCAAGTACAAGAAGGTTAGCAAACACCAAGCAGAGTTAACCAAAATAAGACTACCTCAAGGCATTTAGTAATCAGACTCCCAGAGGTCAAGGATATTAAAAAAGGATCCTAAAAGCAGCAAAAGAAAAGACACAAATGACATACAATAGAGCTCCGATACATCTGGCAGCAGACTTTGCAGTGGAAACCTGACAAGTTTTCAAGAGAGTGGCACAACATATTTAAAGTCCTGAAGGGCCAGGCGAGTGGCACATGCCTGTAATCCTAGCACTTTGGAAGGCTGAGGTGGGCGGACTGCCAGAGCTCAGGAGTTTGAGACCAGCTTGGCCAATATGGTGAAACCCCGTCTCTGCTAAATATACAAAAAATTAGGCAGATGTGGTGGCACATGCCAGTAATCACAGCTACTTGGAAGGCTGAGGCACAAGAATCACTTGAACCTGGGAGGCAGAGGTTCAGTGAGCCAAGATTGTGCCACTTCACTCCAGTCTGGGCACCAGAGAGACTCTGTCTCCAAAAAACTAAAAATAAAAGTGCTGAAGGCAAAAAGCTTTTATCCTAGAATAATATATCCAGCAAAAATAACCTTCAAACATAAAGGAAAAATAAAGATTTTCTCAGACAAACAAAAGCTGAGAGATTTCATCAACACCAGTCCTGTCCTACAAGAAATGCTAAAGGGAGTACTTCAATCAAAAAGAAAAGGACATTAATAAGGAATAAAAAAAAAAAATCGGAAGGTACAAAACCCACTGGTAATAGCAAGTACACAAACACAGAGTATGATAATACTGTAACCGTACTGTGTAAGCTACTTATATCTTGAGTAAAAGTCTAAAGATGAACCAATTTTTTTTTGAGACAAAATCTTGCTCTTGTTGCCCAAAGAAATGCCTAAAGACACATGTGCACTATGGGATAGAAAAACTACTGTATGCAAATGGAAACCAAAAAAGAGTAGGAGTAACTAGACTTAGAGCAGACCAAATAGATTTTCAGACAAAACTATAAAAAGAGACAAAGAAGTTCATTATATAATGCTAAAGGGGTAAATTCAGCAAGAGGATATATTAATAGCATAATCAATATATGCGCACCCAACTCTGGAGCGCCTAGATGTATAAAGCAAATACTGTTAGAGCTAAAGAGAGAAATAGACCCCAATACAGTAATAACTGGCATCTCTGACACCGCACTTTCAGCACTGGACAGATCATTCAGAAAGAAAACTAGCAGAGAAACACTGGACTTAATCTGCACTATAGACTAAAGATATTCACAGAACATTTCATCCAACAGCTGCAGAATACACTTTTTTCTTCTCAGCACATGGATCATTCTCATGGACAGACCATATGTTAGGCCACAAAACAAGTTCTTAAAAATTCAAAAAACTGAAATCATACCAGGTATCTTCCCTGACTACAATGGAATAAAGCTAGAAATCAATAACAAGCGGAACTCTGGAAACTATATAAACACATGGAAATTAAATAATATGTTCCTGAATGGCCAATGGGTCAACAAAGAAATTAAGGAGGATATTAAGAAATTTTTTGAGGCCAGCTATAATCCCAGCACTTTGGGAGGGCAAGGTGGGGAAACCATTTGCATTCAGGAGTTTGAGATTACACTAGGCAACATAGCAAGAACCCATCTCTACAAAAAATCAAAAATTAGCCAGGTATGGTGGCACACACCTTTAGTCCCAGTTATTTGGGAGGCTAAGGTAGGAGGACTGCTTGAGCCTAGGAGGCCATGGCTGCAGTGAGCCAAGATCCGGCCACTGCACTTCAGCCTGGGCAACAGAGCGAGACTCCGTCTCAAAAAAAAAAAAAAAAAAGGAAATGAAAATAGAAACACGACATATCAAATTAACCTATGGTACTTGTGAGATACAGCAAAGCAATACTAAGATATAAGTTTACAGCAATAAGTGCCTCTATTAAAAAAGTAAAAAACTTCAAATAAACAACGTAATCATGCATGCTAGAAAACCAGAAAAGTAAGAGCAAACCAAACTCCAAATCAGTGTAAAAACAATAATGATCAGAACATAGAACATAAATAAATAAAATTGAAACAAAAAACAATACAAAAGATCAATGAAATGAAAAGGTGGTTTTCTGAAAAGATAAAATCGACAAATCTTTAGCCAGACTAAGATAAAGAGGACCCAAATAAATCAGAGATAAAAAACAGATATTACAACTAATACTGCAGAAAATCAAAGGATCATAAGACTATTATGAACAAATATATGCCAATAAATTGAAAAACCTAGAAGAAATGGATAAATTTCTAGACATATACAATCTACCAAGATTCAACCATGAAGAAATCCAAAACCTCAACAGACCAATAACAAGTAATGAGATCAAAGTTGCAATAAAAAGTCTCGCAGCAAAGAAAAGCCAGGGACATAACGGTTTCACTGCTGAATTTTACCAAACATTTAAAGAGGAATTCACACCAATGCTATTCAAATTATTCTGAAAAATAAAGGAGGAGGGAATACCTCCAAACTCATTCTATGAGGCCAGTATTACCCTGACACCAAAACCAAAGACATATCTAAAAAAGAAAGCTACAGGCCAATATCCTGATGAACACTGATGCAAAAATCTTCAACAAAATACTAGCACACCAAATTCAACGACACATTAAAAAGATCTTTCATCATGACCAAGTGGGATTTATCCCAGGCAGGGTGGAAGAATCATTCAACCTCTGCAAATCAATGAACGTGATACATCTTACCAACAGAACGAAGGACAAAAACCACAGGATTTCAACTGATGCTATAAAAGCATTTGATAAAATTCAACATACTTTCATGATTTTAAAAAATCCAGAAAATGGGTACAGAAGGAATATACTTCAACACCATAAAAGCCATATACAACAGATGCACAGCCAGTTTCCCCTGATACTGAATAGGGGAAAAACTGAAAGCCTTTCCTCTAAGATCGGAAACAAGATAAGGATGAACAAGATAAGGATGCACTTTCACCACTGTTATTCAACATAATCCTGGAAGTCCTAGCTAGAGCAGACAAGAGAAAGAAATAAAGAGCATCCACATTGGAAAGGAAGAAGTTAAATTATCCTTGTTTGCAGATGATCTTATATTTAGAAAAACCCAAAGACTCCACCAAAAAAAACCTATTAGAACTGATAAATTCAGCAAAGTTGCAGCATACGGAATCAACATACAAAATCAGTAGCCTTTTTATATGCCAACAGTGAACAATCTGAAAAAGAAATCAAGAAAATAATCCCATTTACAATAGCTATACATAAAATACCTAGGAAAAAACTTAATGAAAGAAGTAAAAGATGGCTAGAATGAAAATTATGAAACATTAATGCAAGAAATTGAAGAGGACACCAAACAATGGAAAGATATTCCATGTTCAGAATTAGTTATAATGCCCACATTACACAAAGCAATCTACAGACTCAATGCAATTCCTATCAAAATATCAAGGACATTCTTCACAGAAATAGAAAAAATAATCCTAAAGCATATACAGAACCATGAAAAACCTGAAATAGCCAAAGCCATCCTAAGCAAAAAGAACAAAACTGGAGGAATTTATTACCTGACTTCAAATTAAACTACAGATCTATAGTAACCAAAACAGCATGGTAATGGCATAAAAACAGACAAATAGACCAAAAGAACAGAATAGGGAACCCAAAAATAAACCCATACATCTAGAGCAAACTCATTTTTACTGGAGGAATCTATTACCTGACTTCAAATTAAACTACAGATCTAGAGTAACCAAAATAGCATGGTAATGGCATAAAAACAGACAAACAGACCAAAAGAACAGAATAGGGAACCCAGAAAGAAACCCACACATCTACAGCAAACTCATTTTTGATAAAGGTGTCAAGAACATATATTAGGCCAGGCATGGTGACTCAGGCCTGTAATCCCAACACTTTGGGAGGCCGAGGCTGGCGGATCACCTGAGGTCAGGAGTTCAAAACCAGCCTGACCAATATGGTGAAACCCCATCTCTACTAAAAATACAAAAATTAGCCAGCAGTGGTGGCAGGCGCCTGTAGTCCCAGCTACTCAGGAGGCTGAGACAGGAGAACTGCTTGAACCCACGAGGCAGAGGTTGCAGTGAGCCAAGATTGTGCCACCGCACTCCAGTCTGGGTGACAGAGTGAGACTCCATCACAAAAAAGAAAAAAAAAGAACATATATTGGAATAAGGACAGTCATTTCCATAAATTGTGCCAGGAAAACTGAATATCCATATGCAGAAAAATAAAACTAAACTCCTATCTCTCATCATATAAAAAAATCAAATCAAAATAGATTAAAAACTTAAATATAAGACCTCAAACTATCAAACTACAAGAAAACATTGGGGAAACTCTCCAGGATACTGGTCTGGGCAAAGATTTGAGTAATACCCTAAAGCACAGACAACCAAAGCAAAAGATGAACAAATGGGATCACATCAAGTTAAAAACCTTCTGCACAGCAAAGGAATCAATCAACAAAGTGAAAAGATACCCCACAGAACGGGAAAAAATATTCGCAAATTATCCATCTGACAAGGGATTCATAACCAGAATATCTAAGGGGCTCAAACAAATCTATAGGAAAAAATCCAAATACCCAATTAAAAAACAATCTGATTAAAAATGGGCAAAAGATCTGAATAGACATTCCTCAAAAGATGGCATACAGGTTGGGCATGGTGGCTCATGCCTGTAATCTCAGTGCTTTGGGAGGCTGTGGCAGGAAGATTGCTCGAGTCCAGGAGTTCAAGACCAGCCTGGGCAACAAGGCAAAACTCCATCTGTACAAGAAATACAAAAATTAGCTGGGTGTGGTGACACATGCCTCTAGTCCCAGCTACTTGGGAGGATGAGGTGGGAGAATGGCTTGAACCCAGGAGACTGGGTTGTAGTGAGCTCTGATTATGCCACTGCACTCCTGTCATACCTGGGCAATAGAGTGAGACCCTGTCTCAAAAAAAAAAAAAAAAATGTGGCTGGGCACGGTGGCTCATGCCTGTAATTCCAGGACTTTGGGACGCCAAGGCAGGCGGATCATGAGGTCAGGAGATGGAGACCATCCTGGCTAACATGGTGAAACCTCATCTCTACTAAAAATATAAAAAATTAGTCAGGCATGGTAGAGGGCGCCTGTAGTCCCAGCTACTCGGGAGGCTGAGGCAGGAGAATGGCGTGAACCCGGGAGGCGGAGTTTGCAGTGAGCCAAGATGCGCCACCGCACTCCAGCCTGGGTGACAGAGTGAGAATCCGTCTCAAAAAAAAAAATGTACAAATGGCAAACAGATATACGAAAAGGTGCTCAACATAATCAATCATCAGAGAAATGCAAATCAAAACGACAATGACTTATCATCTCATCCCAGTTAAGACGGGCAATAACAACACTGGCAAGGATGTGAAGAAAGGGAACCGCAAACACTGTTGGTGGGAATGTAAATTAGTGCAACCACTATGGAGAACAGTATAGAGGTGCCTCAAAAAAACTAAAAGCAGAACTACCACATGACCCAGCAACCCCACTGCTAAGTATATACCCAAAACAAAGGAAATCAGTGTATCTATCTGCACTCCTGGGCAACACGGTCATGTCTATTGCAGCATTATTCACAATCGTCAAGATTTGGAAGCAACCTAAGTGTCCATCACCAGACAAATGGACAGAGAAAATGTGGTACATATACACAACAGAGTAATATTCAGCTATAAAAAAGAATGAGATCCTGTCATTTGCAACAACATGGGTGGAACTGGAGGACATTATGTTAAGTGAAATAAGCCAGGCACAGAAAGACAAACTTTGTATGTTCTCATTCATTTTGGGAGCCAAAAAGTAAAACAGTTGAACTCATGGAGACAGAGAAGTTGAACGATGGTTACCTAAGGCTAGGAAGAGTTGGGGGAAGGTGCGAGGGGGTAAGTAGAGATGGTTAACGGGTAAAAAATATAGTTAAATAGAATGAATAAGATCTAGTATGTGATAGCATAACAGGGTGATTACAGTCAACAATAATTTAATTGTACATTTTGTAATAACTAAAAGAGTATAATTGGAATGTTTAAAACACAAAGAAATAAGAAACGCTTGAGGTAATGAATATCCCATTTACTCTGATGTCATTATTACACATTGTATGCCTGTATCAAAATATCTCATGTACCCCATAAATATGCACACCTACTATGTACCATAAAAATTAGAAATTAAAATAGAAAGAATTCTAAAGGAAAAAAAAAAAAAAACTCATCCACACTCAGTAAGAGAGGTGCCATTAAAACTACACTGACATACTTCTTACTATTACACTGAAAAGAATCCTACAAGTTTGTCCACATCCTCTGTTGGCAAGAGAATCTTTTTCACAACACAGATGGGAATGCAAATGATTCCCCTGTCCAGGGGAATTTGGAGATAAATTCTCCCCAAATAACATATTTATTTACCTTTTGACCCAGCAATCCAACCTCCAGGATTACATCTCAAAGACACATTGGGGCCAGGCACAGTGGCTCATATGTAATCTCAACACTTTGGGAGGCTGAGGAAGGTGGATCACTTGAGGTCAGGAGTTAGAGACCAGCCTGGCCAACATGATGAAACTCCGTCTCTGTTAATACAAAAATTAGCCAGGCGTGGTGGCGCATACCTGTGGTCCCAGTCAGTCCAGAGGCTGAGGCTTGAGAATCATTTGAACCCAGGAGTCAGGGATTACAGTGAGACGAGATCGTGCCACTGCACTCCAGCATGGGCAACACAGTGAGTGAGACTCCTTCTCACAATAAATAAATTTTAAAAAAAGATACATTGGCAAAAACATGAACTGATTTATGCACAAAGTACTCCCTGCAGCATTATTTATATCAGCAAAATGCTGGAAATACCCTGAATGTCCAAGGTATAGACTGTTAAATAAACTATCACACCACAGAACATTCTGAATCCACAGAACTGAGGAAGACCTGTACATAATCATATGAGGTGATCTCCACAACCTACTGAATAAGACAGGGGTGGGAATACAAATATATCTGTGTGACTGATATTTCCAAAAGAAACATGGTAGTATAAACAAGAAACGAATAAAGATGATTATCTATAGGGAGAGGGCACAATGATGGAAACGAGATTTCCTTGAATGTACCATGTTAAATCATTTTGACTTTGCAAACATAAAATATCTTACATATTCAAAAAATTATGTTACATCAAAAACCAAAAAGAATAATCTATTAAAAAAATCTAAAAATAAACAAATGAATGCAACTGTATACCAAGTTGGTGGCATAAGTACATACAGAAAATATTTCAAGTGACTTTAAAAGGCATTATTTTGCCCATAAGTCCTGCACAGAATGTATACAGAGGACAAAAAGAGCTGCAAAAAAATCTTGTATTTCAATGGAAGTCTAATTGTTAGTAGCAGTATTGCTTCACTGTTTTGAAATTGTAAGATAAATTATAGGATAACGAAGTGCTAGGATTGGATATAAGATCGTTGAAGAAATTACGCAAATTTAGTTGAGAATTTAAGATTTCCACGTAAAAACAAAGTGATCAACAACATAAAATCAAAGAGCCAGGCCAGGCGCCGTGGCTCACGCCTGTAATCCCAGCACTTTGAAAGGCTGAGGCGTGGTGGCATGTGCCTGTAGTCCCAGCTGCTCGGGAAGCTGAGATGGGAGGATCACTTGAACCCAGGAGGTCAAAGCTGCAGTAAGCTGAGATCATGACACTGTACTCCAGCCTGGGCAACAGAGTGAGACCTTGTCTCAAAATAAATAAATAAATAAATGGGGGGGGGCGCGCGGGGCGAATTTATCAACTGATAAAGGAATAAACAGTATGTGGCATATCTTTACAATGGAGTGTCACTCAGCCACAAAAATGAAGTACTCATACATACTACAATCAATGTGGATGAACCTTCAAAACATTATGCTCAATGAAAGAAGGCAGGCACAAATGCCACATAATATATGATTCCATTTTTTTTTTTTTAAGACAGAGTCTCACTCTGTTGCCCAGGCTGGAGTGCAGTGGTGCAATCTTGGCTCACTGCAACCTCCACCTCCCAGGTTCAAGCAATTCTCCTGCCTCAGCCTCCTGAGTAGCTGGGATTACAGTTGCACACCACCACAGCCAGCTAATTTTTTGTATTTTTAGTAGAAACGGGGTTTCACCGTGTTGACCAGAATGGTCATGATCTCCTGACCTCATGATCCGCCCACCTCAGGCTCCCAAAGTGCTGGGATTACCGGCGTGCGCCACTGCGCCTGGTCGTACGATTCCATTTATATGGAGTTTCCAGATGGAAAAATGCATAGACACAGAAAGCAGATCAGAGGCTGCCTGGGGCAGTGGAACAGGTGCACAGAGGAACAGGCAGTGACTACTAATGAGTATGGGGTTTCTTTTTGATGGAACAAGAAAGCTCTAAAATTGGATTGTGGTGATGGCTGCACAACTTTGTGAATATACTAAAAAGCACTCAACTACAGGACGTCCCAGCCAGAGTAATAAGGCAAGAGAAACAAACGGCATCCAAACAGGAAAAGAAGTTAAACTATCTCTCTTTGCTGACAATGATTCTGTACCTAGAAAACCTTAAAAACTCTGCCAAAAGGCTACTGGAACTGATCAACAATTTTAGTAAGGTTTCAGGATACAAAATTAGTGTACAAAAATCAGTAGCCATACTGCCCAAAGCAATTTACAGACTCAATGCTATTCTTTTTTGT
>NW_012115154.1:17638762-17644050 GCF_000951035.1 Colobus angolensis palliatus | reverse complement strand
ATATATATATAGTAGGGACTTAGTAATAGGGACTTATATATATAGATATATATACATACACACACACACACACACATACACATACACACATATTTTGAGACAAAATCTCGCTCTGTCGCCCAGGCTGGAATGCAGTGGTGCTATCTCGGCTCACTGCAAGCTCCGCCTACTGGGTTTACACCATTCTCCTGCCTCAGCCTCCCGAGTAGCTAGGACTACAGGCGCCCACCACCACACCCGGCTAATTTTTTGTATTTTTAGTAGAGACAGCGTTTCACCATGTTAACCAGGATGGTCTCAATCTCCTGACCTCATGATCCACCCGCCTCAGCCTCCCAAAGTGCTGGGATTACAGGCGTGAGCCACCACGCCCGGCCAGTCCCCACTATTACAAAGTGATCAGCATGTACATGCTTAATATTTGTCACTCGGTCATCACAGCCATGTAAGGTGAGTATGATGGTCCACATCGGACAGATACAGAAACCCTATGGCTCTAAGTCTGCCACCCAGTCCTGCCCAGGGTGGCCTTGTATCGAGTGGTCCCACTTTGGGTTAATGGCCTATGCTCCCTTTCTGGCCTCCCTGATTGTCTGGGAAGCCCAAGAGGGTGGGCGATGGTGCAGCTAGCCCCTGGCACCCCCCACAGCACCACATCTCGCTCCTTTACTTACCAGTGCCCACCATCCTTGGATGCCCCACCTCTACTTCATTCTGCTTCTCCTGGCCCCACCTGTCAAGACAAGGTTCTTCTCCCCTCTCTATCCGGGTGAGGATGTCCGGTTTGGAGATGGCATAATCTGTGCACAGAACAAGAAATGGAGAAGAGCTGGACCTGAGATGCCCACAAAGATGCAGAGGTGCCCAAAGTACCAAAAGCCAAAGCAAAGAAACAGACTGTCCACAGACAACCCGTGGACAGAGGCCCAGATCGTCCCTCCGTGGCCTTACCCAAGGAGACCAGGGTCTCGTAGTTGCCCCTCATCACATGCTTGTAGAGCTCCTTCTGCCAGTCCTCCAGCTTGCCCCACTCCAGCTCAGAGAAATACACGGCCACATCATCGAAGGTCACAGGCACCTGGAACCACAAGTGTTGCACTCACTCACCCACACGTTCACAGACTCAGCCCCTCGAGCTCTCCCACCCGCAGGGTGTCCCACCGCTACCTTGGGGGCCTCCCCCTTGCTGCCCGGGGGCAGCCGCAAGATCCAAAAGTTCCTGTTGCGCAGCAGGTTCTCCACGTTCTCCAGCCGCCTCTGCAGCAGCCCGTACTCCTGCAGCAGGGTCCCCAGCACCGCCCACTTGCCCTCCAGCTGGTTCCCGAACTCCACGGCTGTCTTCTCGCAGTCAGCCAGCTTCTTCTCGGCTGTCCCCGTGCGCCCCTCCAGAGTCAGCAAGCGGGCCAGGCAGGAATCCACCTTCTTTTCCAAGGCCTGAATGGCAGCCACCACTGTCCACAGTGTGATTTCCGTGGAGTAGAGGTACGAGTTCTTCTCAGCAGCTGGCTGGGGCAAGGGTGTGGAAGGACTCTGGTCCTCTGTGTGCTTGTCTGTCTCGGGGGCCTGCTCACAAGAAGAGAAAAGAGAGGTATTATGAGAATTATACAATCAAACCTTCCATCTCAAACACACACCTCAGAAATGACACCTGCAATGGTAAAGCCCCATCTGGGATCCTGAGTTAGCAGCAGCCTGCGGGGAGATGGAGAGGCTAGGGTGTCAGTTGGGAATCCAGCCTAACTGATACAAGAGACAGTGGCTGGACCAACGTGTCAGCAAGTGGGAAAGTAGAAGAAAAACAGCCCCCGCCCATCCTATACACTAGCTATGGGGACACGGCATGCCCCACAGGCTTGAGCAAACACATGCAGTCTCAAACCAGTGACTCCCCTTCCTCAAACCAGTGACTCCCCTTCTTGGGTCTGTTTCCTCCTCTAAAAATGAAGGGACAAGGCTTTGTGGCACAGAGACATGACTCCCCAGTGGACAGCCCAGGTGCAACTCAGCTCTGCCACTCACAAGCTGGCCAACTGTGGGCAAGGTGTTTTCAACAGCTTCCAACTTCCCTTCCCTATCTAGAAAATGGAGATAATAATAGTACCTATACAATAAGACTGAGAGAATTAAGAAAAATCTGTGTACAAAGCACTTAGTACAACGTGCAGCACAGCACAAATAATAAACACGAGCCCCATGCCGCAGGGCTAAGATGACGATGATTGCTATGGAACGAATGTCTGTGTCTCCCTCAATATCCACTTGCTGAAGCATTAATCCCCAATAGGCTGGTATTTGGAGGTGGAGCCTCTGGGAGGCAATTAGGCCATGAAGGTAGAGCCCTCATATATAGGATTCGTGCCCTTGTAAGAAGAAACACGAGGGACATGATCTTGCTGTATGCCATGTGAGGATACAATGAGAAGGCAGCCGTCTGCAAACCAGGAAAAGAGCCCTGCCGGGAACCAAGTAAGGCAGCCTGAGCAGACTGAGACAATGTCGGTGATTATGGTGATGGTGATGGTTCTGGCTCAGGGATATGGTATAAATAGTTCATACGGCCTTTTTTTTTTACCACCACCTCTTTTATTCCGTTGTCCTTCAGTGCCTTGGAAAAAGCTTCTCAAGTGCCTCAACTTACCCTGATATCTGATTCACAAGCCGTCATCGTGCATGTGCAATGGGCACAGTCCTGGTTGGTGCTGCTAAAAGCCTCGCTGGAGAGACAAATCGACATCTCACCCCTCAATTTCATTCATCCTTCATGGTTAAACCACCACGGAGTACTAACTTTCAAAATTACCTCAAATGCATCCATGTTTCTCCTTCTCCACTGCCAGTGTCTAGTCCAAGTCCCCATCACCTTGCTTGGCCTCAGCCACTGCAGTCCTGCCTACCTGATTTCCCCACTTCCAGCCTTCTCCCCCACTTCCAGCCTTCTCCACGACAATACACTTTCCACAGAGTAACTGGTAATCTTTTTTTTTTTTTTGAGACAGAGTCTTGCTCTGTCGCCCAGGCTGGGGTACAGTGACGCAATCTCAGCTCACTGCAACCTCCACCTCCTGAGTTCAAGCGATTCTCCTGACTCAGCCTCCCAAGTAGCTGGGACTACAGACACCCGCCACCACACCCGGCTGGTTTTTATATTTTCAGTAGAGACGGGCTTTCACCATATTGGCCAGGCTGGTCTCAAACTCCTGACCTTGTGATCCGCCTTTCTCAGCCTCCCAAAGGGCTGCGATTACAGGCATGAGACATCGCTCCCGGCCTGGTAATCTTTTAAAAACACAAATAGATCATTTCAGCCCCCTGCTTAAAACTCTTCAATAGCTTCCCAGTGTACCTGGCATAAGATCTAGACTTCTTCATGGCCCAGCCGACCTCTCTTGACCTTGAGCCATCCAGTTTCTGCCGTGCTCCAGCCATGCCGGCCTCCTGTGGATTCCGAGGACCCAACCGGCCCTCCTCCACCTTCGTGTCAGCTCTCAATATGCATCCTCTGCATGCCTGAGTCCCTCTGGTCTTTAAGAGTCTTGCTTAGACAACGCATCCTAGAGACTTTCACTGTTCCCTCCTTCTTAGCACTAATAATCTATAATTGCTTCATTCATTCAACGACAATTACTGAACACCTATCATAGTAAACGTACAATGAAGATGAAAAAAAAACTGATGGGATTCTTCCTTCTCCAGGAGAAAAATTATGTATAGGAATACCTATAAATAACAACAGTGTGATAGGATGGGCTAACAAGTCCAGGGCAAATCTGTCCCTTTTGGGAAGTTTCTTGGGATCTCAAGTGCTGCAAGAAGGCATTGGGAAAGGAGCAGGTGGACAGGAGTGAGCTGAAAGGTAGTAAAGCTGTGAGCTCCAGGCGAGGGGGAGTGGATGATGTCACCTCCTAGGGCCCCCTCTTCCCAGGCAACAGGACTATAAACCTGCAGAATCCCCAATGTTTATTCTCTCCCTTGCACTCAGGGGACCCAAAAAGAAGCTCACCACACTCACTAAGTAAACAGGAGGGAGAGGAAGTTCTACTTTAATAAAAGCATCCAGAAATATCAAGGTTTCAAAACCTTCACTGAGGTGTATTAATAACAGTAGGTATCATCTACTGAGCTCTTTACAAGCGTTTTCCAGTATGTCAAAAATGGCCAAAGGATTACAGTCTCCCAATTGGACAAACTGCACAATATCAAACATTCTAAAATCTGTTAAACTGGCCTAGTTTATATAGATGAAGATGCAGAAAAAATTGATGTGATTCTTCCTTCTCCAGGAGAAAAATTCTGTATAGGAATACTTATATAGTTTATTCTTATGAACAAACTTATTCATATAGATATATATCTAGATAGATAGACAGATAGATGTAAACGATACAGGCACCTGCGCCTGTAATCCCAGCTACTTGGGATTGGGAGGCTGAGGTAGGAGAATCGCTTGAACCCGGGAGGCAGAGGCAGAGGTTGCAGTGAGATGAGATCCCACCACTGCACTCCAGCTTGGCTGAGAGACCCTGTTTAAAAAAAAAAAAAAATATATATATATATATATATATATAAACATTTTTTAATTAAAAAAAATTTAAATGGCCGGGTGCAGTGGCTCGCATCTGTAATGCCAGCACTTTGGGAGGCCCGGGGCGGGCAGATCACGAGGTCTGGGGTTCAAGACCAGCCTGGCCGACATAGCGAAACCCCGTCTCTACCAAAAATAGAAAAATTAGCCAGGCGTGGTAGCAGGCGCCTGTAGTCCCAGCTACAGGGAGAGTCCCAGTTCAAGGAGAATCCCTTGAACCTGAGAGGCGGAGCTTGCAGTGAGCGGAGATCGTGCCACTGCACTCCAGCATGCACAACAGAGCGAGACTCCCTCTAAAAAAAAAATGTAAATAAAACCTGCTACATGGATTTTTTTTTAAAATCTACAATCTCTCTTGTAAACGACACTTAAATCTTTCTCTTCGACAAAAGTAGAGTATGAGGCGTTTTAAAGTGTCTAATTCCAAAGTCCCTGCCCCGGCGTGAGGCTCCCGCCTCTAACAGATGCGTGACCCTGGGCCAGTCCCTTCCCATCTCAGCCTCCGCGACTGTCCCGTGGGGCCTGCTGCCCCTGCCCGCCCAGCCTGCTGTGAGGGGCGCCGCGGGGCCTCAAATGGAACAATGCTTCCAAGGCGCGGCCTCCTAGTCGCCAAGCGTGACTCTAAGGCCCGGGCTGGCAGAGGCCGCAGAAGGGCCAGATCGTCCGTCGCTGACGTCAGGGCCCCGCCCGCCGGGCCTGGAGTTTG
>NW_012115154.1:17624498-17638207 GCF_000951035.1 Colobus angolensis palliatus | reverse complement strand
CACCCGGGGCGCGGGAGTCGACGCCGGGGCGGGCGTGCCACTGTCTCCATCCGGGCTCCGTCAAGCATAAGCCACTCCTGGGCCAGCGCGGCACCCAACTCCTCTCTGCGTCCCACGCGGGAGCCGGGAGGGCTGGGGGAAGGAGCCGCGCTGGAAAGTGCGAAACCTCGCGAGGGAAAGCTGCGTGGGGAACCGGGGCGTCCCTCGCCGCGGCTCCAGTCCGGACCGACACTCTGTTGCAGCGCCTCCCACGCACCACAGAACTGAGTTGGGGAAAGTAAAAAGGATACGTGTGTACCCAGGGAGAAGCCAGGGAAACTTAGATGAACGTTTTTAAACTATTTTCTGTTTTACAGAACAAAGGTGAAGATTGTAGAATTTTTTTTTTTTTTTCTCCTAAGCCTGCCCTCCCCTCCTGGGGACGCTGGGGTCCCTTCCTCCTCCTGGGGCCCACTCGGGGAAAGTCCTCAGCCACCCACTAGGACCCTTCTGTAGCTTTGGTCCAGGCTGCGGATCACAGCAAGTGTGAATCAGTCCATCCCTCCTTTAGGCGCTGAGGCATCTTGAATAAACCGCAGGACCCATTTTCCTCGGCCTGTGCTGAGGCACATTGAACTAAATGTGCTGTATGCAGTTGAAGCTTTGTTTTCTGCCTTTTCTGCATTTCCCATTCATCTCACAGTATTTGTCCAACAAGCTGGCAAACTCTTCCCGCTAGAAATCTGCAGTTTTGTTTCTTTCTGTGTTTGGTTTTGTTTGGGGTTTTTTGGTTTTGCTTTTGCTTTTAGTTTTTTCTTTTTTTGCGGGGGTGAGAAATTATTTTCACCAATATTTGAGCCAAGCAAAAGCGTGGTCAACTATCAGAAAAAAACACAATCTGATACCCTAAGTAAGGTGCACCCCTAGAGTTTGCGGAAAGGTTAGGACGTGTTACTTTAAGGTAACAAGTCAAATCAATATTTGGCATTATTCATTTTGGAAATGCTTGTTGAACTATCCCAACCTAAGACACAAACTGCAAATATGCACTAAAGACATTAAGAGCATCCCTAGGATCTTATCAGAGATCAGTACAATCTATTAAGGATTATAAAATACTGGTAAGTGGTGACGTTATAGAGTAACAGTTAAGGCCCAATGCAAACAGAAAGGGTCAGGAAAATGGGCCAGGAGCCGTGGCTCACGCCTGTAATCCCAGCAGTCTGGGAGGCTGAGGCGATGGATCACCTGAGGTCAGGAGTTTGAGACCAGCCTGGCCAACATGATGAAACCCCATCTCTACTAAAAATACTAAAAATTAACTGGGTGTGGTGGTGAGCTACTCTGGAAGCTGAGGCAGGATCATCGCTTGAACCCGGGGAGGCAGAGGTTGCAGTGAGCCGAGATCGCGCCATTGCACTCCAGCCTGAGCAACAAGAGCAAAACCCCGTATCAAAAAAAAAAAGAAAAAAAAAGGGTCAGGAAAATGGGCTGGAGACAAAAATGCTAGAATTTAATGAGCTCTGTTGAGGAAAGAGTGCTATAATGTTTGACAGCTAGTCTTCGTTTTTTTAGAAAAAAAGTTTGTCAGTGGTACTCAAACTTGAGCGTGCATCATGTTCACTGAGGGTGCTTGTTAAAAACACAGAATGCTGGGCACAAACCTCAGCATTTCTAGGTCTGAAGCAGAAGGGGATGAAAGTGATGCGAATTTGCAATTCTAACTAGTTCCCAAGAAATGCTGGTTCTATTGGTCTGGTGACCACAGTTCGAAAACCTTGGCACTGTTCATCAGGGTCCCCAGCTACCTCCCATTCCCATGCTCAGATTCTATAAATGTATTTAATAAATGAACACTTTGCACCATAATGTGGTTTCTGAGCATACCAGCCAGCATGTCAAGTCAGCTCTGATATAAATTAAAATTACATGTTTTTTTGTTTTGTTTTTTTTTTAAGACAGAGTTTCACTCGTTGCCCAAGCTGGAGTGCAATGACACGATCTCGGTTCACTGCAACCTCCACCTCTCGGGTTCAAGTGATTCTTCTGCCTCAGCCTCCCGAGTAGCTGGGATTACAGGTGCCCGCCACCATGCCAGGCTAATTTTTTGTATTTTTAGTAGAGACGGGGTTTCACCATGTTGTTGGCCAGGCTGGTCTCAAACTCCTGATCTCAGGCAATCCACCCACCTCGGCCTCCAAAAGTGCTGGGATTACAGGCATGAGCCACCACGCTCAGCCTACATTCATCTTTAATCTGTCTCTTGTGAGTTTGCTTTTTTGGGGATCAGATTTCCAGGACCTGATTATCTCTGGGTGGACTGACAACATCCAGTGGAGGCCCAGTCTGTGGAGTAACAAGGGTGACTCCACCTCCGGAAGGTGGAGTTGTCACAGTTTGAGGGCCACCAAAGTAGCACCTAGGGTCACTCAAGAGGTCAGCACACTCAAGTGCCACTGTCCCCACCAGAACATCCTCAGCCAAGAGATAGGAGCAGGTCAGAGACAGAATTCCTGTGGCTCCCTCATCGTCCAAACCAGGAATGTAATTCAGATTAGGAGGTGGACCCACACAGAATTATAAAGATGTTAGGAACGGAAGCATTAGTAGAGGGAGGCCAGAAGTACAACCAACTCTCCCTTCTTCCATAGAAGGCTTTCCTATTTCAGACAACACCAAGCTCCCTATTCTGTGAACATCCATTTTACTTTCTCATTCAGCAAACATTTGCTGAACACCTATGTGCCAAGCACCTGTGCTGAGAGCTGTGGAGGCTGACAGGATTAAGACATGGTCCCTCCTGGGGCCGGGCGCGGTGGCTCACGCCTGTAATCCCAGCACTTTGGGAGGCCGAGGTGGGTGGATCATGAGGTCAGGAGATGGAGACCATCCTGGCTAACACAGTGAAACCCCATGTTTACTAAAAATACAAAAAAATTAGCTGGGCGTGGTGGCGGGCGCCCGTAGTCCCAGCTACTTGGGAGACTGAGGCAGGAGAATGGCCTGAACCCAGGAGGTGGACCTTGCAGTGAGCTGAGATCGCGCCACTGCACTCCAGCCTGGGCAACAGAACAGGACTCCGTTTCAAAAAAAAAAGACATGGTCCCTTCTTCCCCACAGCATCACATCCTGTGACTGTGTCTTGGTCTTACCTATTGCTCCCTTCCCACTGCAGCTGCACCCAATCAGGTAAGTCCTCACGGACTCTTCCTTGGTCTCACTCGAAACCTAGCATATCCCACACCCCGCCCCAACCCCCAAAAAGCACAGTGTAATTTTTTTTTTTTTTTTTTTTGAGATGGAGTCTCGCTCTGTCCCCCAGGCTGGAGTGCAATGGTGCGATCTCCACTCACTGCAAGCTCTGCCTCCCGGGTTCACGCCATTCTCCTGCCTCAGCCTCCCGTGTAGCTGGGACTACAGGCGCCCGCCACCATGCCCGGTTAGTTTTTGTATTTTTAGTAGAGACGGGGTTTCACCGTGTTAGCCAGGGTGGTCTCGATCTCCTGACCTTGTGATCCACCCGTCTCAGCCTCCCAAAGTGCTGGGATTACAGGCGTGAGCCACCGCGCCTGGCTAATTCTTATTAGTATTCCCAAATCACAGCTAGAATCGGGTCACTCTTTTGCTCAAAATGCTTCAGCTCCCCATTACCAACTGAATAAAATCCAGATTCCTTGAAGCCTGACCCAACTCTAACACCCACTACTCTCCTTCTCACACTCCACCCTCCCCAAATTGGATGAACTCCTCTTCTGTACATGCCCCATAATGTCTCCTCACTTGGTCATGTCACCTCCATTTAGAATGTCCTTCCTGCCATCCTTAAAAGGCCAGTTCAAATACCACCTATGGCAAAGTCTACCAATGTCTCATATCTAAAATGATTGTTCTCTGAATGCTCACAGCCTTTTACCCTCACTTATCTGAAGACATTACTATTCTCTTATATCCCCTTAGCAGCCTGTAGGTCCAAGAGCAAGATTTATCCTTGTACCCCTCTGTAGAATTCTGCACAGGGAGGATACTCAGATATTTGTGAGTGAACAAAACTCCAAGGCAGAACGGAATACTGTCCTCACCTAGGAAAGGGCTGTGCAAAGGTGCAGTAAAGGAAGAAAACTGATTTTGAAAGAACATAAACTCAATAAGGGCAAAGATCTTCATTTTGTTCATTGATGTGTATTTAAAACAGTGCCTAGATAACAAGGGCTCAATATGTATTTGGTCAATGAAAGAAATGGATGAGGGAAGCTTTCACAGAAGGGGCTTATAAACCAAAACAATGAAAAATAGTGTTCGGTTCAGAGAAGGACACTGCAGAGAGAGGGAAAGAGCACGGCTTAGTCAGTAAGACAGGAGGCCAGACGTGGTGGTTCACAGCTGTAATCCCAGCACTTTGGGAGGCTGAGGCAGAAGGATTGCTTGAGCCTAGGAGTTCGATACCAGCCTGGGCAACACAGTGGGACCCTGTCTCTACAAAAGGTACAAAAATCAGCTGGGTGTGGTTGGTGCACACCTGTAGTCCCCACTACTCGGGAGGCTGTGATGGAAGGATCTATTGAGCCCAAGAGGTCAAGGCTGCAGTGAGCTGTGATGGCACACTCAGCCTGGGCAACAGAGACCCCGTCTCAAAAAAATTTTTTTTAAATGAATGAATGAATGAATGAATGAATGAATGACAGGAAGCCCAATGTGGCAGCAGCATAGAGTGAAAAGAGAAAAAAAATGCAGGGTGACGCAGGTTGTCAGAGTCTTGAGTTCTATACTAAAAAGACTGCTCATTATCAGTAGCTGCTAAAAGCCATTGCAAGGTTTTGAGGAAAGTCTACATCCAGTCGTGTGCAAGGACATTAACTCTGGAATCAAAACGGATGTGACTAAGAGCAGAAGACCTACTGGTTACTGAAAAGCTCAGGTGAATGATGACTAGGACCTTAACTTTGGGAACAAGAAGGGTAGAAAAGGCAGGATAGATGAGTCACTAACATTTGGCATTTAATTCTTCCCTGTTGACTTCAATCTTTCTAACTTCATCATCCCTGTCCTCTGACAGTCCATTTGCTGTTTTCTCCTCAGCACCTGGCAGAACAGGCTTTCAATGAAGGAAGGCAGAAGCAGGCAAGAAGAGGTGCGTCTTTCCTATCCCGTAAGACAGTGCCTCTGCATGCACAGAACCACCTGGAGAGCTTGTTGAGACGCAGATTCTGATTCTGGGGCCTAGGTGGAGCCTGAGTCTGCACCATTTCACGCTCCTAGGGGATGCTGCTGCCGCCAGCGGAGAGCCCACACTTTAGGGGTTCTTAACCCCTGAGTGACACTGAGTTCTTAACTACAGAAGCAATACCACCCCACAGCCAAGTGTGCAGCTCTGAAGCAAGACAGTCTGGGTTTCCATCACCTCTGCCATCTTACTTCACTTCTCAGGCCTCCTCCCACATCTCATACGGAAAATTAGGTGAAATCATACTCACCACCCAAAACTATGAGGACTTGTTTTCATGGAAATAAATAGTGCCTAGCACACAAGTATTCAACAAGTGTCAGCAGGAGTCCAGTTGCTTGATACAATTATTTCCCAGCCTCAAGGAAAACTTAACTTTATTGGAGAAGTAGGACCATATTCTGTGCTTCACTTTTCCCCACAATGCAAGGCCCAAGGCTGGTCACATTAGAATGCTCAACAATTGGGAAGTAAGAGTAACTAAGGACAGGACAGAGGGGGCATCTATAAGGCAAAGGCTTGAGGGTAAGAAAAGACTGCAGAAGAAACTTAGAAATGCCAAAGGTTTTCCTGACGAAGCTACTACTCACCTCGCACGGTGCCAGCCCTACAAGGATTCCCTCCATGTTCAGTTTCTGTAACAAGACAATCCTATAGCTTATAGCAGGGGGCCCCAGCCCCTGGGTTGTGGATCAATACTGGTCCATGGCCTGTCAGGAACCAGACCACACAGCAAGTGAGCTCTGCCTCCTGTCAGATCAGTGGCTGCACTAAATTCTCATAGAATGAACCCTATTGTGAACTGCGCATGAGAGGGATCTAGGTTGTGCGCTCCTTACGAGAATCTAATGCCTGGTGATCTGAGGTGGAGTGGTTTCATTCCAAAACCATCGCATCTCCCACCACTGTGGAAAAACTGTCTTCCATGAAACCAGTCCTGGTGCCAAAAAGGTTGGGGACCTCTGCCTTATAGCAACCCAAGTTTCCTTCTATCTATTTGTTCACTCTCCCCATGGAAAACTGTAATGTCTTTAACGTGTCTCCGTTGGTCCTAAGTGTTCTTACAAAATGTATTGTGTGCATGCATTTTTAATGTACATAAATGGTGTTATATTATAGATCTCAGTTTCTTACCTTTTCCCCTCAGCACTGTGTTGAAGATGGATCCAGATGGCTAGGCATCTATCTAAGCCAATGCTCATAACAGCTGCCTGGCACTCCCTGGGGTATCCACATTTCACCTCCTCTTTCTACCTCCCAACAGCCATCACCCAGACTGTCCCCAGGTCCCCTGAATATTCCCACCCATGCCACATCTTGTTTTCTGTCCTAGGTTTAAGTGGAAGTGCAGGTCAGGCTGTGCCATCAGTCCTTCCCTGTCATCACCCCAGGCCAGGGGCCTCTCCTCCACCTTGGCCCCAGGAGAGTCTTCTTGACAGATGGAGAAAAACATCCAGTAGGAACTTTTTTTTTTTTTTTTTTTTTTTGCTAGTAGCAAGTTTTATTCTAGGCAACTGCAAATCATCCAAGGGGATGTTCACATAAGACCCCAGAGCCCACTCCCATTCCCCCAGACAGCAGTGGGGCACAAGTTCAACACTCCTGAGACAAGCATCTGTGTGCTTTTTCTCTACCCTCTCTGGAATAGGCAATCTCAGAATGCATTTGGAAACTGTAATCTGAACCACCTCAAGTAAGGATTGGTGTAATAGGAACAAACTCAAATAACCACTAGTACAAGGTGAACAACCTTAAGTAACAAAGTAGTCTTCTACTCTGGGAGGCTGCAGAACACAGCCAGGAGGTGGGAAGAGGATAGGGGTATGCTGAGACACCACAAGTCCCAGACCACAGCCATACCGTCCGCAACTTCACTGGAATCTTTCTTCTCAACAGGGGCTGCAGGGTCTACCCTCCGACTCATTTCCTCTTGGTCCTTTTCAGACAATTTGAGAGCACCAAGCACCACACGAGGGAACCTAGCACCGTGGCCCCTGCTCTCTGGCCTAAGTAAGCGTCAGTGGCTAAAAGAGCCCCATTAACAACTCCCTCCTAGAGGGCAGGTCCAGTCCCCCAGTGAGGAACAACTTCTACAATTCTTAAAATGTAAAAAACAAGTGTTGGGCTGTATTATTTAAAAAATTAACTAAAATCTAATTCCAAAAAAGGTTCTTCAGAGTAGGGTTAAGCAGTTCATTTAAATTATTTCTTCTACTTGTTATTAAACAAAGAGATTACAAAATAAGAAAAAATGGAGGGTTACACTTCCCAGAACTCTTCCAGGCAGCTGTTCACCCCTATGGCCCAATTCAACCCTGTGGGAAGACATGAAATGCCAGGACGAGCCCTGGAACCAGCCACCAGTCCCTGTGGGGTCAGAACGCCAACCCCAGCCCACAAGCATTGGCATGAATGAGAAAACCAGAGACCTGAAGGTGCCAAGAAACAGCAATCTTGGCAGCAGGGTAAAGACCTGGCCTGGACTCTTCTTCCACGGGGTTTTCAGGACAACCTTTGGGCTTGGCTTGGTACTGGGACAAGGGAAGGCAAATCAGAAACAACTGCCCTCAGAAAGAATTCAGTCCCTGACTGCAGAGTCTCTTTGGGGGAACCAATGCCACCCCCCTCCGCCCCCCAGACGGGCAAGGGGCTGCACACCTAAAGCAGGCCATTGGGCCTTCCGGGCTCCAGGGCCAGCCCGCCCCGCTCCCGCTGGTGGATCTTCTGGTGCTGCAGGAGGTGCTGCTTCTGGACAAAGCTCTTCTCACACTCGGTGCAGCTGTAGGGCCGCTCGCCCGTGTGGATGCGCTGGTGCCGCACCAGGTCAGATGGGTGACTGAAGCTCTTGCCACAGTAACCACAGATGAGGGAACTCCGGCTTTTCCTCCAAGGGATGTGGCCAGGCAGGGCAACCAGGCTGTTGGGTGAGAACCTCTCCTGGACATGTTGGCCGGCACTGGGACCCTCCTGCAGGTGGCAACGCTGATGGGTCACCAGGCTCACCTTGCAGCTGAAGCTCCTCAGGCACACATCACACTGATGTCGCTTGGCCTTTTTGGTCTGCGGTTTCAGCCGTGGCCTGGGCCTAAGGCTCTCCTCTGGCTCCTCAGGTGTACAAGACTCCCACCCAGAGTGGCTGCTCAGATGTGTGGCCAGCTGCTGCTTATAGCGGAAGGTGATCTCACACTCAGAACATTCATAGGGGCGGGAAGTGTCCTTTTTCAGCTTCAGGCCCTGCCCACATTCCTGGCCCAGCTGTACCTGCCTATGAGATTTTTGCTTCGGGCAGCCCACAGTTCTGCTGCTGCTAGGATCTCTACTACCAACAGGCTCCTGTAGAGTCGAGTCCCCGGGACCTGTTTCCAGGAGGACAGAACTGCCCTGACCACCCCAGAGCTCAGTCTGCTCCGGGCTCAGGAAAGCCTGCTCTTCAGCAATGCATGAGAACTCTCCAGGAAGATCCGCAGGGCCTTCCTGTGTATACTGTAGCTCCTGTTTGATCATGACCCCACCTGCTGCAAAGTGGAAGAAGACCAACAAAAAAGATCACATTCTAGTACCTTTGGTTTCTTCAGGACCAAACAAACATCTGTCAATTTCAGAAGCACCCCAGGAATAAGTGAATTAGGACAACATGGAGGAGGATGACACTGGCTAGGTTCCAAGACTTGTATAAAACTATATTCATGTATAGTTTTTCCAATGTTGATTGGAAATATGAATGTATTACTCTTATAAAATACTGTAAACTATAGTTCTCCAAGCTTGTCTACAAATTTATATTTAATCTCTGTGAAAAATGACAGAATACACTGTAACAACTATACTAAGAGTGTTAAAATAACAAATCTGAATGATTAAAGACAAACTAAACCTACAGCTTAAAAATTCATGTCCAGCTCTGTTCTTCCTCCAAAACCTCCCAAATTACCTAGTGACAAGTGCTTTTCCTGCACTGCCTTCCCTCCTGAAGCTCTGACGTGCCCACGATCAATCTCCGGCAGGTTTTGACTACCGCCTAGTATGGTACTCTACTCTGTAGGGCATGAAGAAGAGTGATTGATGTGGCCGTTAGTCTTAAAGACCCCACAGGATGGTAGGAGTTGAGGCACATGTAACAGCTGAACTAACAACAATCATAAAGGAGTCCAGAACAAGCAAAGCCAGATGAGGTTACCAAGTCAGCACCTGGCAGTTCAGCCATGGGAAAGCTCACTCTAGGCTGCAGAGGGCTATGGAAGGGAACCAAATATTCCAGAGCCACTCACCTGGGTGGGCACCACCAGGACCTTCCTCTTCCAAGTCACCCAGCATCTCTGTACCCAACTCCGCTTCTCCCTCTGTCTGGCCAAGGACCTCTGGGTGGGGAAACAGCACGGTGTGAGTCCAGGGGAGAGCAAAAGCTCACTGCACACTGATCAGCTGCCAATGACCACGGTGAACAATGGCAGGGAGGAAATACTAAAGCTTCAACAGATTCAAAGGCTACTGCTCGTGTCAGTTTCCCCTAGCAGTTTGGGACAATTATAAAATTCTGGCCAATCCTAACAACTGACTTGGCTAGCTGCTGCCTCCAGTGCTCCTCCATTAGAGGGCCTGTGGCTCAGGCAGGCAGGTTACAGAGCCACCACTGCCCTTCTGAAGGCACCACCACCCACCTCTGCCTCTCCATGTGTGTGTAGTTTAAGTCTTGCCAATGCTTCCTTTTGGGGGATCTAATTTCATCCTTGCTAAGGCACTGCAAGGTAAGATGGACACTGGGACAGACAAGGAAACAGTCCCAATGAGAGCATGTGACCCAACCAAGCTTACAAGGTCACTTTTCTGGCCCATTTCCTATTTTCTTTACCTCTTACTCTGCTCCAGGCACTTGACACTCCTCTAAGTACCTAGGTTTTAAAAGACTTTGTCTACCAAACAAAACGCATTTATTATGTAATAGGTAACATTTTGCATATAAAGACTTATACCTATTATGTAGTACTTCTAATCAACAAGCAAAAATCATTGAGACCACAATGACCAGCTATAATTCTGGCCAAACATCAAGAAAATGCTTTTGGTCAGCCTGTGCTGTCTGCCTCATCCCAGGTAACATAGGGTTGTCAAATCATCTTTTTTTTCTTTTAAGCAACAGAGATTTCACTATGTTGCCCAGGCTGGTTTCGAACTCCTAGCCTCAAGCTATCCTCCCACCTTGGCTTCCCAGTGTTGGGATTACAGATCTGAGCTACCATACCCATCTCAAATAGTCTTAAATATTAAAAACAGCATGTGAGGCCACGTGCGGAGGCTCACGCCTGTAATCCCTTTGGGAGGCCGATGCAGGTGGATCACTTGAGCCCAAGAGTTCAAGACCAACCTGGGCAATATAGTAAGACCCACGTCTCTAAATAAAACTTAAAAATTAGCCAGGCGCAGTAGCGTGTGCCTGTAATCCCAGCTACTCGGAAAACTGAGGTGGGAGAATCATTTGAGCCCGAGCTGTCAAGGCTGCAGTGAACCGACATCATACCACTGCACTCCAGCCTAGGTGACAGAGTCTCAAGAAAAAAAAAAAAGATAAAACAGGCCTGGCGCAGAGGCTTACACCTGTAATACCAGCACTTTGCAGGGCCGAGGCGGGCAGATCACGAGGTCAGGAGTTCAAGAGCAGCCTGGCCAACGAGGTAAAACCCTGTTTCTACTAAAAATACAAAAATTAACTGGGCATGGTGGTGGGCACCTGTAATCTCAGCTACTTGGGACGCTGAAGCAGGAGGAATCACTTGAACCCGGGACACAGTGAGCCAAGATTGCGCCACTGCACTCCAGCCTGGGCAACAGAGCTAGACTCTATCTCAAAAAAAAAAAAAAGATAAATCAAAAAACAACATGAGGAATCCTAGCCATATCACACTGCAGGGTATATAACATTTTATTTATTAGAAAATACTATCAAGAACAGACTATGTGACCACAGAAAAGAAACACGTAAGGCACAACGCCGAGAGCTTCCAAAAGTCTCTGTAAAGTCTCTGTAAATGGGGGGACCTAGAGACTTGCATTTCTCCACCCGTGCAAGCCAACAGAGGACCCACAGCCACAAGAGCCACAGGTGTAGTCTGAATTACAAGCTACCGGCCAGGAACTGCAGTATGTCTGAGACAGAATTCTAGGGAGAAAACTGCTACTCACTCAGAGAGACCAGTGTCTCATAGTTACTCTCCATCACATTTCTGTAGAGCTCCTTCTGCCAGTCCTCCAGATTCTCCCATTCCTGCTCAGTGAAACAGACGCCATCATTCTCCAGTGACCTGGACACCTGGAATCACCAACGGCACACTGTGAGTGCCTCTACTCACAGCTATGACAGAAAAGCCAGCAACTGAGGTGCTTACATATTAAAGGGCTGGCTCCCCCTTCTCTTCTAACTTTTAATCCTCAATGAGACTACCTTGGGGGCCTCCCCCTTGCTGCCCGGGGGCAGCCGCAGGATCCAGAAGTTCCTGTTGCGCAGCAGGTTCTCCACGTTCTCCAGCCGCCTCTGCAGCAGCCCGTACTCCTGCAGCAGGGTCCCCAGCACGGCCCACTTGCCCTCTAGCTGGTTCCCAAACTCCACGGCCATCTTCTCACAGTCAGCCAGCTTCTTCTCAGCTGTCCCCGTGCGTCCCTCCAGGCTCTGTAGTCGGGCAGCCTGGGACTCCACCTTCTTCTCCACAGCCTGAATAGCAGCCACCACCGTCCAGAGTGAGATCTCGGTGGTCTGAAAATAGGAGCTTTTCTCTGTTGCTTGTGAAGGAAGTGTGGAAGAAGTTAAAGGTGTGGAGCGTCGTTTTCTCCTGTGCTGAAAGATCAAAGACACAGAGTCAGAAAATGTCACTTCCAAACATCAAGTAAAGAAAGCAATGTTCAAGTCTATTGGTGCTCAGAGTTACCTAGTTTCTTTTAATTAAAAAAAAAAAAAAAAAGCACATCTGGGCTGGGCATGGTGGCTCTCGCCTGTAATCCCAGCACTTTGGGAGGCCGAGGCAGGTGGATCACGAGGTCAGCAGATGGAGACCATCCTGGCTAACACGGTGAAACTTCGTCTCTACTAAAAATACAAAACAATTAGCTGGGAGTTGTGGCGGGCACCTGTAGCCCCAGCTACTCAGGAGACTGAAGCAGGAGAATGGCATGAGCCCGGGAGGCAAAGTTTGCAGTGCACCGAGATCGCACCACTGCACTCCAGCCTGGATGATAGAGCGACCCGCCGTCTTCTCAAAAAAAAAAAAAAAAAAAAAAGCATGTCTTTTATTGATACTAAAAATTATATGTAGATATTGCATTAATAATGTTGAGAAATGCTGAAGAATAGAAAGAAAATATTACACAAAATATTCTCACACAGAAATAAGCTGTTAGGGCTGGCCGCAGTGGCTCACAACTGTAATCCCAACACTTTGGGAGGCCAAGGCAGCTGAATCACTTTAGCTCAGGAGTTTGACACCAGCCTGGCCAACAAGGCAAACCCTGTCTCTAAGAAAAAGTTCAAAAAATAGCCAGGTATGGGCCAGGAGCAGGCCGGGCGCGGTGGCTCACGCCTGTAATCCCAGCACTTTGGGAGGCCGAGGCAGGCAGATCACAAGGTCAGGAGATCAAGATCATCCCGGCTAACAAGGTGAAACCCTGTCTCTACTAAAAATACAAAAAATTAGCCAGGCGTGGTGGCAGGCGCCTATAGTCCCAGCTACTCGGGAGGCTGAGGCATGAGAATGGCATGAACCCAGGAGGCAGAGCTTGCAGCTTGCAGTGAGCCGACATCGTGCCATTGCACTCCAGCCTGGGCAACAGAGCAAGACTTCATCTCAAAAAAAAAAAAAAAATTAGCCAGGCATGGTGATGCATGCCTGTAGTCCCAGGTACTTGGGGCACTGAGGTGGGAGGATGGCTTGAGCCCAGGAGGTTGAGGCTACAGTGAGCCAAGATCGTGCCACTGCACTCCAGCCTGAGTAACAGAGTGAGACCCTGTCTCAAAACAGGAAGGAAAGAAGGGAGGGAGAGAGAAAGGGAGGGAAGGAAGCTGTTTGAATTTTGGTATATTTCCTGTAGGCTTTTTTTCATCTTTTATTTTTTTCAACAAAAGTGAAATTGCAGTGTGCATGTTTTGCTACCTGTGTTTTACGCTTAGCATATTCTCTGAGACTCCTGTATCGGTGTTCATTTGAAACCTATTTTTAATTTAACGTTTTGGACTATATGATAAAAGATGTCATTTACATCTTATCTTGCCTCCACATCCCTGCCAGACTTCATAGTTGATCATGTCACCCCTGTTTGAAAACTTTCAATGGCTCCCCACAATAAAGACAAAATTCCTTAGCAGGACCTATGAGATCTAATCCATTCATCTTTGCACTCTAGCAGCTGGGATGGTGAATAAATCCTTAAAAAATATTTACTGGCCAGGCGCGGTGGCTCAAGCCTGTAATCCCAGCACTTTGGGAGGCCGAGACGGGCGGATCACGAGGTCAGGAGATCGAGACCA
>NW_012115154.1:17622209-17624355 GCF_000951035.1 Colobus angolensis palliatus | reverse complement strand
GAGACTCCGTCTCAAAAAAAAAAAAAAAAAAAAAATATTTACTGAAATGATGTGACTAAGTCTACTGACATTTTCCTTATAATTTTCACTTTAATGAGCTGTCTCTGACAGTAGGAAAATCGCAGTCATAGAAGCTAAAATTACTGAAATCAACATTCAGGAAGTCTTCCCCAAGCTGTCCCCCTACTGTCTCCCTGCACGTTCGCTTCAGTCCTAACTCCCTCTGCAAACTTCATGTTCTTTCATGGCACACACACTATTCATGGCTGCTTTTCAAACCACAGCGAGGCCACCAAGACCAAGACACTGAGAGGAAATATCTTGGAAAGAACTGCTGGGGCCAGGGGTCGTGGTCCAGAGAACACGGGACAAAAGGAAACTGACTGCTGCAGAACTGAACATTTAAGTTTGGCCATGACCTACTCTAGTTACTCAAGTCAGTTAATTCATCATGGAACACATGAGACAAAAGCTTAAATACATCCTCCCGCAAAAGATTAAAAGAAAAGTTCAATGTAAAAACAAATACAAGTGAAACAAAACAAAATATTAAACTAGATATATACATGCCATCATGTTTGTTTTGCTTCTACTTTAAGTCTGTGAGTCTCCTCTTTCTGTGGCCCAGCCTTCTGTGCTTAGTAGCACGTTTTCCAGATAGGAACGTAGGTGAGAATCTGTGCAAAGGAATACGCCCCCTCCTCTTCCACACAGTAAGAGGTTGAAAAGAATGATTAAACTAAGTTTCTTCTTGTCTTCTGTTTTGAATTATTTAACATGATGGGAACAATTCACATGTTCACGAACCAGTGAATGGATGAAAAAATTGTGATTCATCCAATGTCATGGGTTGAACTGTGTCTCCTCAAAATAATACAGTAAAGCCCTAATCCTCAGCACCTCAGGATGTGATCTTACTTGGAAATAAGGTATTTCCAAGGGTAATCAAGTTAAAATGAGGTCATTAGGATGGGCCTTAATCCAATGACTGATGTCCTTAAAACAGAGGACCTTTAGACACAAAGAGACACACACACAGGGAGAAGATGTCTACTATGGTCTGTCCTCACCAAAACCCATACTGAAATTTTATTCCCAGTGTGGCAGTGTTGGGAGGTGAAGTCTCATGGGAGGTGTTTGGATCATGAGGGCATATCCCTCATAAATAAATTAATGCGCTCCCACAGGGGTGAGCTGTCATTGGCAGGAATGGATTAGTTCCTGCTGGAGTGGGTTGTTAAACAGTCTGACTTCTTCGGTCTCTCCCTTGCCTCCGTCACCATGTGATCTCTACACACACCTGCTGCCCTTCCACTTTCTGCCACGAGTTTAAGCAGCTTGAAGCCCAGCTGCCCAGTCTTGAACCTTCCAGCCACCAGAATTATGAGCCAACTAAACCTCTTTTCTTCATGAATTACCTAACTTCATGTATTCTGTTACACCAATACATAATGGGCCATGTCAAGATTAAGGCAGAGACTGAAGTTATGCTGCCACAAACCAAGAAAACACATGGGACCACCAGAAGCCAGGAGAGAAACACAAACCTCATAAGGAACCAACCCTGCAAACATCTTGATTTCAGACTCGTAACCTCCAGAACTGTGAGACAATACATTTCTGTTATTTAAGCTTCCCAGTTTGTTATACCAGCCCTAGGAAACAAATACACTATATAAGACACTTCATTATATACCGTATTAGATATTTAGTGTATTTTTCCTGTATAGCTTAGTAGACTACTAAGCCTGCTACTTAGTAGTAGACTACCACTTCGACTACTAAGTCTACTACTACGTAACAAAAAGGAACCAAAATCACTGACATGTGTAACAACATGCTAAGTGATGGGAATCAGACACAGGTCAGGCATGGTGGCTCATACCTACAATCCCAACACTTTGGGAGGCTAAGGTGGCTCACTTGAGCCCAGGAGTTCGAGATCAGCCTGGGAAACAAAGCGAGACACCCCCTCCACAAATTTTTTAAAATGACCAGGCGTGGTAGCATGTGCCTGTACTCCCAGCTACTTGGGAGGCTGAGGATGGGAGGATCACTTGAGCCCTGGAGTTCAAGGTTGCAGTGAACCATGATTGCACTACTGCACTGCAACCTGAGTGGCAGAGTGAGACCACCTTAAAAAAAA
>NW_012115154.1:17617749-17619039 GCF_000951035.1 Colobus angolensis palliatus | reverse complement strand
CTGTCACCCAGGCTGGAGTGCAGTGGCGCAATCTCAGCTCACTGCAACCTTCACCTCCCAGGTTCAAGTGATTCTCCTGCCTCAGCAACCTCTGCCTCCTGGGTTCATGCCATTCTCCTGCCTCAGTCTGCCGAGAAGCTGAGACTACAGGCACCCACTACCACGCCCGGCTAATTTTTTGTATTTTTAGTAGAGATGGGATTTCACTGTGTTAACCAGGATGGTCTCAATCTCCTGATCTTATGATCCACCCACCTCGGCCTCCCAAAGTGCTGGGATTACAGGCATGCGCCATCGTGCATGGCCAGTTGTATCTCTTTTAAACCATCTAGTTGGATTTTTCCCCCATCCTGACAATCTATGCCTTTTAACTTGAACATTTCATTCATTTACATTTATTGTAATTGTTCATTAGTTTTTATTTGTCTTTTTTGTGCTATTTATCCCATCTTTCTTCTCTATTTTCTTGTCTTCTTTTTATTTTTTCTTATTCTATTATCCCTCTTTCTAATCTGTAAATTATACAACCAATTTCTAGTTGTTTAGCAAGTATCCTAGAAATTATGGGAAATATACATAGAAGGCCCTTTAACAAAGCCCTTTAAACAGTTTAATTCTGATCATCTCTTCCTCATATTTACACCAATGCCATCATGTATTTTAATTGTTTTTAACACAAGAAATTGTTACTGTTTTATTAAGTCACTATTTGTTTAGATTTAACCATTTCCATGCAACATCACATCTTCTTACATTTTCACTTTCTATGTGGGATAATTTTCATTTTACCTGAGGTACGTATTTTAGAATTTCCTTTACTAAGAGTGTACTGGTAGCAAATCGTCATTTTTAATTTGTCTGAAAATGTCTTCATTATATCTTTGTTTCTGAAACATATTTTTGCTGCATATAAAACTATGGGATTATAGTTACTTTCTTTCAGCCTACTGACAACATCATTTTACTGTTGTCTGGCTTCCATGGTTGCTGTTGAGAAGCTGGCCCCCATTAGTTTTGCTGTACTTCATTTCAAGGTAGTCTCTTTTTTTTTTTTTTTTGGTTGCTTTTAAGAAATCCCTCTGCCTTAGGCTGGGTGCAGTGGCTCATGCCTGTAATCCCAGCACTTTGGGAGGCTAAGGCAGGTGGATCACCTGAAGTCAGGAGTTCAGAGACCAGCCTGGCCAACATGGTGAAACCCCATCTCTATAAAAATACAAAATTAGCCAGGCATGGTGACGCCTGCCGTAATCCTAGCTACTCTGGAGGCTGAGGCAGGAAAATCGCTTAGAA
>NW_012115154.1:17616011-17616324 GCF_000951035.1 Colobus angolensis palliatus | reverse complement strand
CTCGTGATCCTCCCGCCTCGGCCTCCCGAAGTGCTGGGATGACAGGCGTGAGCCACTGTGCCTGGCCTGTGGTTTCTTTAAGGCTTCTTCCTACCAAGGTCGACTGATGACATGTAAGTAACTGTGGAGTGACCTGGCAGAAAGAACTGTGGCAGAGTCCTCTTGCCGGACTCAAACACTAATCTTGTGGAAAAGCCAAGTCTTTGACTGGCTCAGCCTAGCTTACAGAACTCAGATGAGGTTAATAACGTAAACATGTTTGTCTTGTCTTCCCAATTCAACTGTTAACTTCCTTGAAAGCAAATACTGTGTT
>NW_012115154.1:17610919-17615531 GCF_000951035.1 Colobus angolensis palliatus | reverse complement strand
AAAAAAAAAAAAAAAAATCAATTCAATTCCAGCTGCCCTTTCCGTTGCAAACCCTCCGGTGTTGTTAAATTAACCACTACTCTGGAATAGTATGAGAATGTCGGACCTGGAAGGAACCTTAGAGCCTTAGAGATTATCTAGCAACTACTTCTACACTCTCGATTTACAGTTAAGAAAACGAAAGAGACCCAGAGAGGCGAACACAGTTGCCTAAAATCACCCAAATGGATAGCTGAGAGCTGAGTTACGGCTGAACTCGTTTCGTGACTCCACACAAATAGGATTTTCCTCACACCAAGCTCCGTATCTTGACATTCCCAGAATGGCGATGGTCGATGGGGGTCGATGGGGGGCGAGGGGGGGCGGTGAAGGAAAGAGTTTGGACAACTCTACAGCTCTACAAACAAAATACAAAATGCAGCAACTACACTGTAGATAACACCTGTTCCCAAGGAGAAGCAGCCCAGGCTGACTTCAACCTGTGGCTGCAACCCCAAGACAGAAATCTGCAGCCCGGGAGAAACGGGCAGCACACAGGACCAAGGAGGAGGTGGTCGCAGACAGGCAAGTCCTGGGGTCTCTGGGGCAGCGGGAGAGCTCACTCGTAGCGACGGAGACCGTTTCCATCCTGCGTCACCGCTCCAATCTGGGAACGGGCTCTTTTGGCACGAAAGACAAAACGTGTGGGCAGGGTCACACATCCATCAACCTGAAACAAGCTTTGGAGAAGTTTCTAGGCAAGGGCGCACGGCGCCAAGGCTCCGACCCCGCTGCAGAAGGAAGCGGAGGGAAAAAAGGGCAGAGCACTGGGGTCGCGAGGAGGAGGGTTCCCGTTCACCCGCGCCAGTTGCAGCCCCGGGAAACCAAGACCCCGGCGGCGTCCAAACCGCGAAGCCCCGCCCCGGGCAGGGGACTCCGCCATCCCCAACGCGCCCTCGAGCCCGCGCGCCGGGGCCTCTTACCCGAGCAGGCGCCGACTCCGCCATGGCTCCAGTCGCCCCTCAACACCTGGACCAAGCCTCACAGCCCCCGGCTGCGTTCCTGTCTGCACAGCGCCCCGGAGCCTGCTGGAAACCGCCGCCGCCGCCGCCGCCGCCGCCGCCGTGTTGATGCCAGGTGCATTCTGGGAGCGTCGACCTCCCCGGCGCAAGACAGGCTCCAGCCGCTCTTCCTCACTGCACAGGCTTTCTATAGTGCCCCCGTGCGGCGGGAGGGAGAACGCCGCTTGGCACTCTCGGCCAGAGTGTGGGCACCAGGAGGGCTCAGTTACTCAAAAGTCAAGACCGGGTTCCGCGTTTCAGGCAAAGCCACGGGACCCTGCTGTCTTCTGTATGTCCAGCTCTCTGCTAAATGCTTTGAGGGATTCAAAAATGTGTAAAAGTCAGACTTTTTGCTGAGGAAAGAACATGTAACGTTGTTGGAGAAAAGAAATATGGTTCAAAAAGGCAAGTGATTTTATTCCAAAAGTTCACCTGTTATTTGACTTTTTAGAAACTGGGAACAGTTTCCACAGCAACAGTGTGGAGTGTGGAGTCAGGCCCAGGCCAGCCCTCTGTAGCCTGTTAATTATGGTAATCATATGCCTTGGAAAGTCCAAGACAACTCTGATTTCAAATATTTTCAGTCCTCATGCTACATGTAAGACGATATGTTCGGAATTTTTGTTGGAAAGCACAGCCATATTACCATTTCATCGCCATGTACGTTATCGCCAATACCAGCAACACTACTGCAACCATACCTGCCTAATTTATACCATTGTCTCTCCGGAGACAAGCAATGAACTTCCACTTCACGTGATAGGCGTGAAGTTGTTTCCTCTGAGAATGAAACTTTTTTTTGAGATGGAGTTCCGCTCTTGTTGCCCAGGTTGGAGTGCAATGGCACAATCTCGGCTCACTGCAACCTCCACCTCCCGAGTTCAAGCAATTCTCCTGCCTCAGCTTCCTGAGTAGCTGGGATTACAGGCATGTGCCACCACGCCTAGCTAATTTTGTATTTTTAGTAGAGACAGGGTTTCTCCATGTTGGCCAGGCTGGTCTCGAACTCCCGACCTCAGGTGATCCGCCCACCTCAGCCTCCCAAAGCGCTGGGATTACAGGTGTGAGCCACCACACCCAGCGGAGAACGAAACTTTTAAGATCATGACTGGCTCCTTCCTCACATGCAGGGCTCAGTTCAGATTCTACATCCTCAGAGAGACATCCCCAGACCCCCCTTTCTCCAGCCCCACGCCATCCTCCATCTCAGTACTCAGTCTTATTTCCCTGCTGGAAATTTTTCATACTATTTATCACCATCTGAAGTAATCTCATTTTTTCATTCATTTACATATTAATTATCTATATCTCTTCCACTGAAATGTCTCTCTACTATATCCTCCATTTGTTGTAGATAGAAGTAGTCATATTTGTAAGTGATTGAATGATGAATCAGAGTGGAAGGATATGAAACGTCATCTCAAACACAGGCATTATTTCCAGGGCAACTAGATCGACAGGCACTTCATTGGATCATTAATAAATCTAGAGAAAGAATGGGCCAGGCTGCAGAAACCAATAAGTCAGGGAGATTCTGTCCAGAGGGTCTGACCTGATCTCTCAGACCAACAAACTCTTGGTGTCAGATACAGAAAAAAAAAAAATGTGTCATGGGTGAGGTGGCTCATGCCTGTAATCCCAGCATTTTGGGAGGCCGAGGCAGGAGGATCACTGGAGTTTGAGACCAACCTGAGCAACATAGGCAGACCCTGTCTCTACAAAATTAAAATTAAAATTAAAATGAGCCAGGAGTAGTGGTACACACCTGCAGTCTCAGCTACTCAAGAGGCTGAGATGGAAGGTTCGTTTGAACCCAGTAGTTCGAGGCTGCAGTGAGTCATGATTGCACCACTGCACTCCAGCATAGGCAACAGACCAAGACCTTGTCTTTAAAACTAAAATAAAAATGTTATCCTCCGCAGGCACAATATCAGGACATAGGATGCTGAGGTCATTAAACAGTTCAGTCGTAGAACTCATTCCCTGTACTCTGTTTCTATACTCACGAGGCAACCTTCTGATAATGCATGTTGCCAGGTAGCTTCTGGGAGGCAACATGCAGGTGAGGCTAATGCTTATGTCCACACTGTGGCTTATACGTCAGTCTCTTGAAAATGAGCATGATTCAGCATCCCAGCCTCTAAGCCTGCAAGTCTGGAAAAAGGTTCAGTTCAAATTTCCAGCCTGCAAAGGAGGCAGCACCAGGCACCAGGGTTGCAATGCCCTGGGCTGGTGGAGATGGTGTGGCACCTGCAGTCCCCTGGGCTGGTGAAGACAGTGGGGTACAGCAATTTGCTAAGTGGGGCTGGGGAGTGAGACCGTCCGGGTCCCTAGCCCAGCACTGTCACTGTATTAGTCAGGGTTCTCTAGAGAGACTAATAGGATATATATATATATAATATTTTATAAAGGGGAGTTTAAGTATTAACTCACATGCTCACAAGGCTCCACAATAGACCGTCTGGAAGCTGAGGAGCAAGGAGAGCCAGTCTGAGTCCCAAAACTGAGGAACCTGGAGTCTGATGTTTGTTGATGTTTGAGGGTGGGAAGGGTCCAGCACCAGAGAAAGATGTAGGCTGGGAGCCTAGGCCAGTCTAGTCTTTTTACATTTTTCTGCCTACTTTATATTCTAGCTGTGCTGGCAGCTGAATAGATGGTGCCCACCCAGATTAAGGATGGGTCTATCTTTCCCAGCCTATGGACTCAAATGTTAATCTCCTTTGGCAACACCCTCACAGACACCCAGGATCAATGCTTTGCATCTTTCAATACGATCAAGTTGATTCAGTATTCACCATCACAGCCACTTACTAGATATGAACTTTGGTCAGGTCTTTAACTTCTTAGTACTTGTTTCCTCATTATTATTGGTGAATAGAAAACAGTACTTAGCTCACAGAGTTGTGTGAATTAAATGAGTGAATTCAAGTCAAGTACTTAGAACAGTACCTGGCACAGAGGAAGAGATCGAGAAGTACTCATGATCGTTATTGTTGTTTAGTCCCAGATCCTTCATTTACTAAGTGCTGTGGCTTATGCTCACTCTGCCCTAGTGTCCTTGTCTTCCGCTGAGAATGTGAACACCTCATCCCAAGGCTGTTGATGGAACAACAACCTTGTTATGTAAAGTGTTTATGTAGTCAAGTGCCCGGCATACAGCAAGCACTTGATAACAGGCAATTTCTTCTCTCTGCTTTACTTTTGCAAAGCCCAAGCCTTGTATTGCAATGAATTCAGCAGGATAGATGTGGTTTTGTTGTGTCTCTTAGAAGCTACCCGTTTGTTTTTTCCCACTAACATTCAAATCTTGACATATGCTGTTTTAAAAAACTTCTTTTTTTTGAGACGGAATCTTGCTCTCTCGCCGAGGCTAGAGTGTAGTGCCGCAATCCCGACTCACTGCAACCTCCGCCTCCCAGGTCCAAGCAATTCTCCTGCCTCAGCCTCCCAAGTAGCCAGGATTACAGGTGTGTGCCACACGCCAAGCTAATTTTTGTATTTTTAGTAGAGAAGGGGTTTCGTCATGTTGGCCAGGCTGGTCTCGAACTCCTGACCTCAAGTGATCCGCCCAC
>NW_012115154.1:17607525-17609044 GCF_000951035.1 Colobus angolensis palliatus | reverse complement strand
CTCTTTCTGTCCCACTGCCATTACTATCCTGCAAGTCCCTACATGGCATGAACCATGTTTTTTTTTTTTTGAGACTGAGTCTCGCTGTGTTGCCTGGGCTGGAATGCAGTGGTGCAATCTCGGCTCACTGCAACCTCTGCCTCCAGGGTTCAACCAATTCTCCTGTCTCAGACTCCCGAGTAGCTGGGGTTACAGGCATGCCCCACCACACCTAGCTAATTTTTGTACTTTTAGTAGAGACAGGGTTTCACCATATGGGCCAAGCTGGTCACAAACTCCTGACCTCAAGTGGTCCAACCGCCTCAGCCTCCCAAAGTGCTGGGATTACAGGCGTGAGCCACCGCGCCTGGCCGAACCATGTCTTTTGTATTCCTTCCCTCACACTAATAATCCTATAGAGAGCATGCCCTGCTAGACTGCAGGTCAGTGAGAATCCTGGAACAAACACGCCTTGGCTTAAGGTGCCTCCCCTGCTGTTTATGTGTCCGTGGTGAGCACCCACGAACTTCTTCAGCCCAGCATGTCTCCTTTCTTCCTTGAGCATCACACCTCCTGCACTTTGGGAAATGCGCCTCCCCAGGTCCTACCCATGTCATTCAAATGTGTGTTGCCATCTTCTTGCATAGCAACTCCAGCCTGGTCTCAGTAACTGCTTGAAGGGTGGGCACTTGACTCAAGCCAGCCCAATCATCGCAGCCTGTGGGCCCAGTCATAGCACAGTCATTAAGCCAGGGTGGGAAGTGTCTTGAGCTGGACCAATCCAAGCTTTCCCCTGGGATCTTTCGAACTGAGTTGAGGGAAAAAGCTAATTTCCTCTCTGGTGAATTATAACTATATGAGTCAGGAATAATCTTGTCCTCCATTTTTTTCTTTATAAATTTTTTTGAGACAGAGTCTTACTCCATCACTCAGGTTGGAGTGCGGTAGCATGATCTCGGCTCACTGCAACCTCTGTCTCCTGGTTTCAAGTGATTTTTGTGCCTCAGCCTGCCGAGCAGCTGGGATTACAGGCATGCGCCACCACGCCCGGCTCATTTTTGTATTTTTAGTAGAGATGGGGTTTCACCATGTTAGCTACGCTGGCCTCAAATTCCTGACCTCAAGTGATCCACCTACCTTAGCCTCCCAAAGTGCTGCGATTATAGGCATGAGCCACCGTGCCCAGCCATCCTCCATTTTTTTAGAGTAAGTTGGTTTGAAAGAATGATCCCAATACAGTGAAAGGAGCAGAAATGACAGACACATTTTTGTCAGTATCCAAGACTGGTTCTTCATCAGTTCCTTTGAGTCTGTGAATGATTCCAGGTTCCTTCCAGAATGTTCCCTTTTCTTCCTGGTTCGTCAGTCAGCTTCTGTTGATTGCAACCAGAAGCACACTGACTAGTGAAGGCATGGTGGCTCTCTGTATACCCAAACCGAATGGAAAGTCCCAGAGGGCAAGGAGTGCCTCCCATCCTGTTTTTGTGTCTTTCTCAGCCGCACAGTTTCTTGGACTTGGAGATACTTCTTTTTTTTTTTT
>NW_012115154.1:17604535-17605755 GCF_000951035.1 Colobus angolensis palliatus | reverse complement strand
AAAAAAAAAAAAAAACTAAAGGCGGTCAATAGGGACCTGGTGAAATAAATTAGGTTCAGTCAATGAAAACTACAAAGCTGGCAGCTGGACGCGGTGGCTCACGCCTGTAATCCCAGCACTTTGGGAGGCCCAGGTGGATGGATCACAAGGTCAGGAGATGGAGACCATCCTGGCTAACACAGTGAAACCCTGTCTCTACTAAAAATACAAAAATTAGCTGGGCATGGTGGCGGGTGCCTGTTATCTCAGCTACTTGAGAGACTGAGACAGGAGAATCGCTTGAACCTGAGAGGCAAAGGTTGCAGTGAGCTGAGATCGTTCCATTGCACTCCAGCCTGGGTGATAAGGCAAGGAAAAAAATAAAAATAAAATAGGGTGGCAGCCGGGCGCAGTGGCTCACGCCTGTAATCCCAGCACTTTGGGATGCCGAGGCAGGCTGATTGCTTGAGCTCAGGAGTTCGAGACCAGCCTGGCCAACATGGTGAAACCCCCATCTCTACTAAAAATACAAAAAACTAGCTGGGTGTGATGGTGGGCACCTGTAATCCCAGCTACTCGGGAGGCTGAGGCAGGAGAATCACTTGGATCCAGGAGATGGAGGTTACAGTGAACTGAGATTGCATCATTGGACTTCAGCCTGGGCAACAGCGAAACTCCGTCTCGAATATATATATATATGTGTGTGTGTATGTGTGTATACATAGACACACACACATACACACACATATGTATGTGTATATATATACATGTATGTATGTGTGTGTATGTCTATATATACATATATATACACACAAAAATTAGCCAGGCGTGGTGGCACTCTCCTGTAGTCCCAGCTACTTGGGAGGCTGAGGCAGGAGAATTGCTTGAACCTGGGCAACGTAGGTTGCAGTGAGCTGAGATCATACCACTCCACTCCAGCCTGGGCGACAGAGCGAAACTCCATCTCAAAAGAAAAAAGAGAACCACTTCTCATCCCCAAATCCTTGAAGTGTGGGGCAGGGGCACTGGCTTTGACACTATATGTAGGATGGGGTCTGAAGCAGCCATTTTTCAGTTAAAGGATATTGACACCATTGGAATGAAAGGTGTGGGGACACCCATATAGTCAACACTGGCTTACACCTCTAATACCAGATACAGGACTTGAATCTTGAATGGGAGACAGCAAAGGTAGTCTTTTTTTTTTTCACTCTTGTTGCCCAGGCTAGAGTGCAATGGCA
>NW_012115154.1:17601232-17602674 GCF_000951035.1 Colobus angolensis palliatus | reverse complement strand
AAAGGATATGCCCCCCTTATGACCCCCTAGGAGTCAGTCGGGGGTGGAATGACAGCCATGGCCTCCCCCAAACTGTCCTGTGCTCTTCCAAAATAGGGTTCTGGGCCTCTAGGATGCTCTATTCCATGTTTTTACAGTAACAGCTGGATGGACCAATGCTGTGAAATTATAGGCACAGGCTGGCTCATCCTGAGCCTGGTATGAAGTTTCCTACTTTTCCCCTTTACTCCCTGCCAACACCCAATACCCAGGGCCCAGATGTCAGACAGCCGCTCATGGTGCCCAAATCCTTGATCATAACTGTGTGTTTTGGGGTGTTTCTCATTTTTGGTGGTATCTGACTTAAACCAACCTTCTCGAGACTTCCATTTCATCCTCTCTGGCCTCCTTTCAGCGCTATGCATTCCTGTTCCTGAAGAGTTCCAAAGGGGCTGCAGCTCCGTGGGGCCCAGACCACCAGCAGCTGGTCCCCGGCCTCTGGCTATGCCAGTCTCCTGCCTTACAATCCCAATTCCTGTCTCCCCAGTGTGTTTCACCTTCGTCCCACATTGCCTCCTCCCTCCTTTCCCTCTGCCCCATCCAATTCATCCTCCAATCCCTGACTTCTCCATGAAGTCTCATCTCATGCTTATCGTATCAGGAGCTCCGACTCCTCCCATCAACTCTGCTGTCAAGCAAATTGTATCGCCTTAGGTTGCCAGTTTCCTCTTCATGTCTGTCACTCAACTCCAATCACTTGTACCCCCTATGGTGCCCATCCTGGCTAGACATGTGCTAAATACTAAAGAGGTAATTAAGTGAACAAAATGCAGAGGCCAGCATCCTGAGTGACCATCTTTGATCAGCTCTGGGGTTAGAGCTCCCTATGGGACCCTCCTAGGGCCTGTGCTAGTGGCTGGGGTGACTCATAGTGTAGCTAAGGGGCACTAGTGCAGTAGGATCCCCCAGCCTAGGATCCAGGAAACCAGAGACTTAGCCTTGGCCATCACTAGCTCAGTATGGCTTCTATAGACCAGTATTTTCCCAACTTCTCAGTGGGATGTCCTGTGGTGAGTCTTCCGGAAGATCAGGTGTGTATTTCTCAAGCCCCCACCCTCCTGTAGTCATGTGCTTTCTAGTAGTGCTGTTCTCACAAATACCTTCTCTCCTAGTCGGGCTCCCAGAGGGCAAGGACTAGGTTTTACACTTCTTTGTTCCCTAATAGGTGTTCATGAAACAATAACGATGCAGCACCCATCCATCCTCAATCTCATTCTCCTAACACCCTGCCTTCCCCTTTCCATAAAGTAAGGCACAAACTGAGGCCATGAGCATGAAGTTACCTGAGCTGTCCACCCACCTCAGGATCTGTTCCACCTCTCTGAGCTTTTTGGAGCAGCAACCTTTGCAGAGCACTGCTTGTAGCCGATCATCTGGTACAGTGCTGAGGAAGGAATGCTACA
>NW_012115154.1:17596872-17600197 GCF_000951035.1 Colobus angolensis palliatus | reverse complement strand
TCTACTCAAGAATATTGCTTTTCAGTTGCACAGTGGATCACAAGGTCAGGAGATCAAGACCATCCTGGCTAACATGGTGAAACCCCATCTCAAAAAAAAAAAAAAAAAAAAGCCAGGTGTGGTGATGCATGCATGCCTATAGTCCCAGCTACTCGGGAGGCTGAGGCAACAGACTGCTTGAGCCCAGCAGTTCATGGCTGCAATGAGACATGATTGAATCACTGCACTTCAGCCTGGACAACAGAGTGAAACCCCGTCTCTCTCTCTGTCGCCCAGGCTGGAGTACAGTGCTGCCATTTCGGCTCACTGCAACCTCCACCTCCCGGGTTCAAATGATTCTCCTGCCTCAGCCTCCCAAGTAGCTGGGACTACAGGCGCACGCCACCATGCCCGGGTAATTTTTTGTATTTTAGTAGAGATGGGGCTTCACTGAGTTGCCCAGGCTGGTCTCGAACTCCTGAGGTCAGGCAATCTGTCTGCCTTGGCCTCCCAAAGTGCTGGGATTACAGGCATGAGCCACCACGCCCGGCCTTTCTGTTTTTAAAAATTGTTTCTTTATTCTAGAGACAGGGGTCTCGCTACGTTGGCATGGTGGTCTTAAACTCCTGGTCTCAAGCAATCCTCCCACCTCAGCCTCCCAAAGTGCTTGGATTACACGAATGAGCCAGCACGCCCAACCAGATTGCTTCAGCTCTGGAGGTCCAGACTGCAGTAAGCCAATATTGCACCACTGCACTCAGCCTGAATGGCAGAGCACGACGTTGTCTCTAAATAAATACATAAACTACATTTCCTCAGAAGGAAAATAAAAATCTACCCCCAAAGCAAGGCCCCAGTCCTGCTTCAGGATGTGGACTCCAGAGTCTTCACTGAGGATCTTCGCTGCCTGGGAGCCAGGAGAGGCCAACACCCTGAGTGTCACCATCTCCAATCAGTTCTGGGGATGAGGCTCACTATGGGGCTCTCCAGCAACCTGTGCCAGGGCTTGGGGCGACTCATGGTGTAGCTGAGGGGTACCTGGTGCCGTGGCATCCACCAGCCTAGGATACAGGAAAGCAGAGAGGCTTGGCTCTCACTAGTTCAGTCACTAGGCCTCCTTGGGAATCTGCCCCTTGAAGGTAAAATAAAGGGGTCAGACAGCCTCGTGCTCAGGTGTTTTTGTTTTGTTTTTGAGACGGAGTCTCGCTCTGTCACCCAGGTGGGAGTGCAGTGGTGCAATCTCAGCTCACTGCAACCTCTGCCTCCTGGGTTCAAGTGATTCTCCTTCCTCAGCTTCCTGAGTAGCTGGGATTACAGGAACGCACCATCACGCCCAGCTAATTTTTGTATTTTTGGTAGAGACGGGGTTTCACCATTTTGGTCAGGCTGGTCTCAAATACCTGACCTCGTGATCTGCCTGCCACGGCCTCCCAAAGTGCTGGGATTACAGGTGTGAGCCACCGCGCCCGGCCAGGTGTTTTAAACCCATGTCTCAACAGTGACGCCTCCCCTCTCCTCACACTCCTGGCAACCAAAAAGCATTCTGACCTTTCCATGATCTAGATTAGGAAAATCGTTTCTGCATATGTTTTTGAAAAGTGGCACACTACCCCCTCCCCCAGCAACTGATCACTGCAGGGTCCCCTTCTGCTCTAAAAACACTCTACTGAACCCTAATTTCTCATCTCAATTTGCTTTCTTAATGTTTGTCTCCTTCAAAAAGCAGAATGAAGACCAAAAAAATACCCCATTGAATTGGATTCCAGTTCATTGAGGCTTTACTGTAGGCAAGCTGGAGAACCCCCAGCTCCGTGAACATGCAGTCTGCAATCTGGATACCTTTTATTTAATGTCAAGAATTCCCTTTGCACGGCAAAAAGGGGTCTGAGGAAAGCAGAGCAGCGTAGATGAGGGTGAGGGCAGAAGCAGGGCGCTCACCAAAGTGGTGCTGGGTGCCGGCTACCCACTGTGCTCCGGGCTGGGAAGAATGCCGGACTCACGGCAGGGGCAGGGAAAGTCATTTTTGACACAAACAAGGGTCCTGGGGCATGCCACCCCACCCGGTGCCAGGCCATGCAAGACGCTGAAATGGAGACTGTGGCCCCTCGGGACACAGTGCCCAGAGCCATGGAGCAGGTGCGCCAACGTGAAGGGGAGTCCTTTGGGCGCTTCCCGAGGCGCCTGCAGGGTATGGAGTATAGCAGGGTCTGTAGCCATGTCCGTGAACACGGGCAGTAACAGATAGCACCAATTGGGAGGCCCAGGGCAGGAGAGCCTGAGGCTCAGACTCTAGCACCCACTTGCCTGGCGCTCCTGGGAAGAGACTCTTGGCTGCTCTCTCAGCAAAAGCCTCTCCTTCACCTCTCTGCCCTGGGAAAACTGAACAGATCATCACGGTGAGGTCTGACCTGGGGCCCTAGCTGCCTCTGGGGGACCAGGCCACTGTTGTGCAGTGACAAGATGCTGCTGCACGAGATTGAGGGGCTGGGGGTGGGAGGGACAGGCTGGGGCCGAGGGGGCACCAGGAGCTCCAATGGAGGAAGAAACCTCTGGATGCACAACCTGGGGCGTTTCGTAGCCAATCTGTTCCCCGCTCCCAGGAACCCCGGGAACTGGCCTCCCGTCGCTTCTGGTTTTGTCCGTGGGTGAGAGAGAGGAACGGAAGAGAGACCAGGAGGGCCAGGGCGGCAGCTTCCCGGGCAGTGGAGGTAGGCGGTGAGCGTGGCGGGGCCGCGCGCGCCCCTTCCCCTGTGATTGGTTGAACCGTCTCACCTGCCTCTGACTTTCCTCAGTCACCAGGAAAATCCTACCCCGCTTATCTTAGAGGGATAGGCCAAGGGTGAAATGGATAACGGATAGAAAACACTTAAAAAAGTATAAAGCGCTATTGAAACGCGAGGCAGTGTTGTCATCATGGTGTTACCCTTAGCACATCCCTCGGCCTTCGCTTTTTTTCAGGGTGTCTCCTAACCTTGGGACCTGATTTCCTCATCTCGGAAGGACTTCGGGACTCCCTGGTGGTTCCCCCTGATGACCATCTGTGGCCCAGTGGTCCCAGGGCACCCGAGGGGGTGTGAGGGCGGTGCCCGAGGACACTTGGCTCCTCGCGGTCCCCCTGGCTCTTCCCCAGCCACTGGGTCCACCCTAGAGACGAGCTGGGCGCCCATTCAGACCAGACAGATCTGGGGGACTCCCAACCGGAGTGCAATGCCTGTTGCCGATTTCCAGACGGTTGCCAAAGACACCGGGCAGGGTGGTTGGTGCTCAGACCGCCCTCGGGTCGCCTCCCGGCCCACTCCGTCCGGCCCTGCCCTCCCCCAGCCGGGCCCTAGTCTCGCTCGGGTGG
>NW_012115154.1:17595913-17596377 GCF_000951035.1 Colobus angolensis palliatus | reverse complement strand
TGGGCCCGGGCCGCCGCTGTGCACGCGCAGGTGGTCCTTGAGCGACTCCTTGTAGCGGAAGCTCTTGCCGCACTCGCCGCACGTGTAGGGACGCTCGCCCGTGTGGATGCGCTGGTGCTTGAGCAGGTTCTGCTTGCGGATGAAGCTCTTGCCGCACAGTGCACACTGGAAAGGCCGCTCGCCCGTGTGCAGCCGCTGGTGGTTCTGCAGGTGCTCCTTGCGGCTGTAGGTCTTCTCGCACTCCGAGCACTTGTAGGGCCGCTCGCCGCGGTGCGTCATCTGGTGGCGGATGAGGCCCGAGTGGCAGTTGAAGCTCTTCTCGCACTCGGCGCACTCGTAGGGCCGCTCCTTGGTGTGGCTGCGGTGGTGGATGATGAGGCTCTTGCGCACGCCAAAGCTCTTGCCACACTCGGGGCACGAGTAGGGCTTGCTGCGGGCGCCATGCAGGAGGAGGCTCCGCCGCA
>NW_012115154.1:17594538-17594938 GCF_000951035.1 Colobus angolensis palliatus | reverse complement strand
GGGGGGTTCTTCACCATCAGCAGGCTGTCACCTGGGGAGACAGGAAGAAGTAACATGCTGACAAGGGGCTCTCGACCAGGACCCCACACTGCTCCCGAAGGGGGTCCAGGGAGCGTGCTATCTGAGCCTCAGTTCCACTAACTACGAGGGATTGCACAAGGTGCTGGGCCAAGATCTACATGGCCCTTCGACCTTCCCGAAGCCCCCCTGCTGTGAGGCCCAGAAACGGGTCAAGCAGGTGGCACACGGCAAGGACAGGAAGTCTCTCCAGAACGCTGAGGACTAAGGGGTAGGGGACCTGCTGTCCAGAAATCATTTTGGAAGATAGAATTGCTCAGAAAAAAACAAGACTTACTTGCAATCTGATGGACGATGTTTTTTGTTTGTTTTTCCAGACAGG
>NW_012115154.1:17584047-17593188 GCF_000951035.1 Colobus angolensis palliatus | reverse complement strand
CATCTGCCATGTTTCCATCCAGCCCTCCTGTATTCATTGGTGTTTGACTGAGATCTGTCCTTATATGATACTATTAAATAGCCTGGGCCCGCCCTCCCTCTCTGTCTCCATCAAAATTGACCTGGCAGAGAACCATCTCTGCAGGACACTGGCCAGGTGCAGAGGCCAAAAGAATTCTCTTCATCTCAGTGCAGGATGCCTGGGAAGGGTCATCCCAGCTCCAGAGCATCCCGGGAGATCACTGTGGCCTCTGTGGCATGGCACTGAGGGTCTTTGCTTCTCTGTCTACCCAGTCCTGCTACTCTCACTCCTTCCCAGGTGTTATTCCTAGAGGACTTGCAAAGAAACCAGATGCACATAAACTCCCAGGGGCTGTCTCCCAGGAAGCCAACCTAAGACAGTCCTCCTCTGACCATTCTTCCAACACAGTGTGAGCCTCAATTCACATTCTCACCATCCCGCCATGCCCTCCACCTCCAACCTTTTTCTGTCTTCCTGACCCAGCTTGGCTCTCCAGGCCCGGCAGCCCGGGCACTTGCTAGGGCACCGTGACTGCCTTTCTCCTCTGTTGTGCTTGCCTGGAGAACGCCAGTCCTGCGGCTGCACTCAGGCAGCTGAAAAACTGCACAAGCTGCTCAGGCACAGTGGCTCATGCCCGTAATCCTGACACATTGGGAGGCCAAGGCAGGAGGACTGCTTGAGCCCAGGAGTTTGAGACCAGCCTAGGCAACCTAGGGAGACCCTATCTCTACAAAAAACATTTAAAAATTAGGCACTGTGACACATGCCTATGGTCCCAGCTACTCAGAAGACTGATGCGAGAAGATTAAACCTGGGAGGTCGAGGCTGCGGTGAGCCGTGATCGTGCCACTGTACTCCAGCCTGGGTGACAGAGTGAAACCCTGTCTCAAAAAAAAAAAAAAAAAAAAAAACCCTTGAGGGGCCTCCACACAGCCCAGCATCCTGGCCCACATCTCTAGTGGGTTTTACTTTTCCATTCTGAAACGATGACATCATCCTTCCTCCTCTACCCCACCCCACCCCCACTCCCTGCCCCATGCATGGCCATGAGGGCTTTTCCTTTCCAGTCAAGTGATTCACATGAAAGCATGTAACCTAGTTATGGTCAGTGGGGTATGGGAAGTTTGCTGGGAGGCTTCTGGAAGGATTTCCTCACTCCTTAGAGTGTGCAGGAAAAGATGGGCTTTCCTGTGCACTCATGTCTGGATGTGACGTTTGGGACAGCTGCAGCTGCCATGCTACCAGCCTGGGGATGAAGCCACACCGAGGATGGTCAGGCAAGGAGCTGGAAAGAACCTGGGTCCTTGAAAACATGCTGAGTCTTTGAATCAACTAAGCCTGAACCTGACCTACCTTAGGACTTCTAGTTACATAAGAGAAGACATTTCTTTATTATTTAAGGCAGTTTGAATCAGGGTTCTAAAGTAGTTGGGAGCATCTGACCTGAGACAATGGTCTAGTTATCTCCCACCTTAAAAGAACCCCCTCCCAAGACCTGCATGGCCCCTGCCCCAGCTCCTCACATGTCATTTCCATTCCTTTTCATAGCAAGACTCATCGAGAGTCACTGTGCTTGCCCTTACCACCTCTTCACCTCCCATTCTTTTAAATGATTCCGATCAGGCACGCACCCTTGCCATTCCACTGAAAAACTTTTTCGTTTTTGAGACCAAGTCTTGTTCTGTTGCCAAGGCTGGAGTGCAGTGACACAATCTCTGCTCACTGCAACCTCCGCCTCCCAGGTTCAAGCAATTCTCCTGCCTCAGCCTCCCAAGTAGCTGGGATTACAGGTGCCTGCCACCATGCCTGGCTAATTTTTGTATTTTTAGTAGAGACAGGGTCTCTCCATGTTGGCCAGGCTGGTCTCGAACTCCCGACCTCAAATAATCCACCTGCCTCGGCCTTCCAAAGTGGTGAAATTACAGACGTGAGCCACCACACCCAAAAACTTGTCACAATCACCAGCAATTTCCAACCTGCCAAATCCACCAGCCTCTTCCCTGTCCTGCATATGCAACCGCTCATGGGTGTCTGATGTAGTTAACCCTCCCTGAGAGATTCTCTTCTCCCAGCCTCTGTAACACCTTGCTCCTCTGGTTTTCTGCCAGGCTCAGAGCTAAGATCTCTTTAATTCTTTGTTTACACTGTCCCTAGAACTCATATAGTCCTCAACAACCTAAGTGTAATAACTTGACTGGCCTTTGTCCCCGGTTCCTGGGAAGGAGCCTCTAAATTTTTGGGTTTCCTGAGTGACAGGGGTGTCTTTGTTATTCATGGTGGTCTCTTAGAGAGTTTAAGCTAAGGAGATGACAAAGGATGGGGCTGCCATGCCAAAAAGACCAAGCACGTGATTAAAGGGTTAGGGTTTGAGGCCCAACCTCTGGGGAGGGAAAGGGGCTGGAGACTGAGCTGAACCTCATGGCTAATGAGTCAATCAATCATGCCTATATAAAGAAGCTCCAACAGGAATTCGGAACGCCACAGTTCAGTGAACTTCCCTGGTTGGCAATGCTCTGCATATTTTCACACATTGACATGCTGGGAGGGTGACACATCCTGACTCCACAGGGAGGGAACAATGGAAACTTCATGCTTAGGACCATCCCAGACCTTGCCTTATGAGTCTCCTTTTGGCTAGTTCTGATTTGAAACCTTTTGCTGTAATAAAACTATAATGATATATATAGCACTTTCCTGAGTTCTATGAGCCATTCTAGCAAATTATGAGCGGGTGATGGGAAACCCAGAATTTGTAGCCAGCTGGTCAGAAGTGAGGGTGGCCTAGAACCCCCAAATTTACAGCTGGTATCTGAAGAGAGAACAGTCTTGTGGAGGCCTGAGCCCTCAACCTGTAAGGTTTGGCCAACTCCAGGTCGCTGATGCTGGAAGTCACTGCAACCTGTAACTCCCAAATCAGTCTACCCCCAAGCTCTCTCTTAAACTTCAGACTCCTATATTCACCTACTTCATCTGCTACTTGAGTGTCACCTCAAATTTTAATAGGTCCAAACTAGAACTCTTGACTCCAAACTAGAACCAGCAACACAGGTTCTTTTCCAGGGCTTGGCACTTGAGCAAACAGCACTACCGTTCACTCACTTCTGTAGGACCCAGACGCAGGAGTCATTCTTGATTCCACAGGCCCCACAAGCAACCCATGAGTGACACTCTCAAAGTGCATCTGAATCTGTCCTTTCTCTCCCTGTGCACTGCTGCTACCCCAGCTCTGACCACCTGCATCTCCCCACCTGGTCTGCATCAAATGCATGAGCCTCAGACATGGCTCTGCACCCCACTCCAACCCATTCCTGAAACCTATAAAAATGTAAACCAGATCATGTCCGATTTCATACCCTTTATTAGTCTTTTTTGAGACAGGGTCTTGCTCTGTTGCCTAGGCTGGAGTGCAGTGGCGTGATGATCTCTGCTCACTGAAACCTCCGTCTGCCGGGTTCAGCGGATTCTCATGCCCCAGCCTCCCGAGCAGCTGGGATTACAGGTGCCCGCCATGACACCTGGCCTAGTCTCCTTTCTTATAAGAATAAAATCCAAACTCTAACTTGGCCCATAGGTCATACATGCTCAGGTGCCTCAGTCTACAGCTCCATCCTCCTCCCCAAAGCCTCCATGGCCTCTGCCCTCACTTCCCTCTTCTTGGTCTTCTCTTCCCCCCGCAGCCCCACGGCTGGCTCCTTCCCACTGCCAAGGGCACACTCAGTCAGGCTCCGCTTCCCCTTGGAGGTCTTTCCTGACCACTCTGCCCTTGCTCTGCCTCATGTCTGCACTCCTTCCTGTTCTCCCTGCCATTGTTCTCAGAGCATTGCTGCACCCTGGCTTTACCTTGCCTGCTTGCTGGCCTGCTTATTCATCCTCTTTCCACAAAGGGTCTTTCTTCACTGCCAATTTTTTTTTCTTTTTTTTTGAGACAGAGCCTCACTCTGCCACCCAGGCTTTAGTGCAGGGGTGCAATGTTGCTCACTGCAACCTCCGCCTCCCGGGTTCAAGCAATTCTTCTGCCTCAGCCTCCCAAGTAGCTGGGGTTACAGGTGCCCACCACCACGCCTGGCTAGTTTTCTTTTTGTATTTTTAGTAGAGACAGAGTTTCACCATGTTGGCCAGGCTAATCTCAAACTCCTGACCTCAGGTGATCCACCTGCCTCGGCCTCCCAAAGTGCCGGATTACAGGCCTAAGCCACCACACCTGGCCCTTCACTGCCGATTCTAAGTGCTTACAATATTGTGTAACACATGGCAGGCACTAAGTAAATACTTGCTAAAAAAAATAGAAACTATGAAAGGTTGGAACCACTGTTTTAACCCAATGCAGTGAATAATGCGGGAATTTCAAGAGGGTGCTTTCATGTCATATTCTGTGGGTGTTGGCATCTGGGAGTGGTGGCCCGGCTTCCGGATCCTGACCACCTCTCACTCCGAAAGCACCTATTAGCCACTGGACTCCAGAGTCCTAGCTACGCTTCCTGCTTCAGTGGAGGCACTGATGCACATTAACTTTGGGCAAACTGAATCTTCTTGTCTTACACTAACTGACTGAGAGCAGTCTCAGTACACATTCATTAATAAATAAATTCAGGAGGCCCTTTTACAAGATTGTAATATCCAATTGGGTTGAGGTCTGCCTTTGAGTCAAACGGATACCAGTTCTTTCCCTCTTACATATCCCAGGGCTGAAGAAGGAAGTTGGCAGGGACAGGTATCCCGTGTCTGCACTGTGTTCTCTACCCCGACTCTTCTCCTCTCCATCCCCTTTCCAGAAGACTCTTCCACGTAATAGCATGTCTGCCATGGGGCTGTCCCTGGCAACCACAGTACTAGGTTGGTTTTCAGCCTCAAAGAGACCACAGATGAGATGCCAGTGTCAAATTCCAACACTGATAAATAGGAAACAGGCTCACTTTGGGAGAAAGAACAGAGGTTCTGGTAAGAGGCTGTCGTGACTAGGAAGGCAAGAGAACCATTTCCAGATACTCCTATCTTCCAAATTCTGTGCATTTCCTCCCAAATGTTAGGGTTCAAAGGTCTCTCAAATATAAAATAACATAGGCTGGGCCTGGTGGCTCCTGCCTGTAATCCCAGAGCTTTGGGAGGCCCAGGTGGGAGGACTGCTTGGGGCCAGAAGTTCAGACCAGCGTGGGTAATACAGCAAGACTCTATCTCTACAAAGCATTCTAAAAAATTAGTGAGGCACAGTGGTGCATGCCTGTAGTCCCAACTATTTGGGAGGCTGAGGCAGGAGCATCGCTTGAGCCCAGGAGATCGAGGCTGCAGTGAGCCATGATCACACCACTGCACTCCAGCCTGAGCAGCAGAATGAGACCCTGTCTTTAAAGAAACAAAAAAAAGGTAAAACAACATGAGGCAAATCATTCTATGATATCCAAACTTAAGTAGGAAAATGGTTGGGTCCTTTGCAAATCTTTGCAAATTCTCCATGGGCCTTCCTAGACTGCTTTCCCCACAGTACAGGTCCCCAAGAACAGGCTCCTCGAGGCCCACATGCTCCTAGCCAACTGGGAAGAATCAGAAGATAGCATTGAGGGATAAGGAAGGGTTTGGGCAGAATTTGCTGGCCCCAGGTCAGATGCACTAGTTCCTATGCCTTCAGGGCCAGAGCTAGCAATGGTAGCCTACAGCTGTGGAGGAAGAGGTGGAGTTGGCTTTCTTCCAGTGCTCACCGCCAGTGTCCTGGCTTCCCCCATCTCATCCCACCAAGCCAGCAGTTATAAGGAGGACCGCTTTCAATTCTATTTGAAATAAGGACATACGTCGTTCCTATCTCGTTCCTGCCAATTCCTCCAGGCCCACACTGGCTCTTCTAGAACTAAGTTTGTCTTATAGGGAGTGTGATCTGCTCGCCTGAGTTTGAAATGGCTGTTCAGAACCAGAAACAACCCATGTCCTCCGCTCTTATGTGGAGTTTAAGCTCTTTCAAGATGTCAGCTCTGGGCCCAGTGGCTCACGTCTGTAATCCCGGCACTTTGAGAGGCCAAGGCAGGAGGATCACCTGAGGTCAGGGGTTCGAGACCAGCCTGGCCAACATGGTGCAACCCCGTCTCTACTAAAAATACAAAAATTAGCTGGGCATGGTGGCGGGTGCCTGTAATCCCAGCTACCGGGGAGGCTGAGGTGGAAGAATTGCTTGAACCCGGTAGGCGGAGGTTGCAGTGAGCCGAGATCGCACCACTACACTCCAGCCTGGGCGACAGAGCGAGAGACTATCTCAAAAAAAAAAAAAGATGTCAGGAATATGGACAGGGAACACACATTCAGCTATTCTGTTAACACTTCGACCAGCCAAAAGACACTAGGTCAGCCATGTTGAGGGCAAGAGGATGGTACTGGGTTTTAGCGAGGAATATTAGCCTGAGCTAAGAGTGTTCAATAATCCATAAACATATGCTTAGGGTCATAGGTTAATAAGCAGAGCTTCAGAAAGACCCAAGAGACCCAAGTCTGGTGAGACATTCGGTTCCATAACTGTTGGGGAAAACAATCCTCCCTTTCTCTTTGAGCTTCAGTGTGTTCCTCAGTTACTCCGGGATGGTAGCTCAGGGATGCCTGGGGTACTTCAGCTACTGCTGTTTGGTTTTTTTGAGACAGGATCTCGCTCTCGCCCAGGCTGGAGTGCAGTGGTGCAAGCATGGCTCATTGCAGCCATGACCTCCCAGGCTCAAGCGATCCTCTCACCTCAGCCTCCAGAGTAGCTGGGACCACAGGCATAAGTCACCACGCCTGGCTAATTTATTAATTTTTTTTGTAGACTCTGTGGGTCTCACTATGTTGCCCAGGCTAGTTTCAAACTCCTGAGCTCAAGAGATCCTTCTGCCTCAGCCTCCCAAAATGCTGGGATCTTGGGTATGACCCACCATGAGCAGGCAGGCTAGTGTCTTCCAGCATGTGAGCCACCTGCTGCTGTCAACTGCCTCAGGCACACTGGCTCAGCTCTCTCCCGTCCCCCCTCCCTCCCTCCCCTCCCTGCCATGAAGGGTTAAATTGTGCCCTCCCCCTCACCCTGCCAAGTGTGTTGAAGTCCTAACCCCCAGGACTTCAGAATGCAACCTTATTTGGAAACAGGGTCATTGCAGACATAGTTAAGATGAGGTCATACTAGAGTAGGGTGGCCCTGATCCAATATGACTGGTATCTTTACAAGATGGCAGGTGAGGACAGACACAAGGGAACGCCATGTGACAAGAGAGGCTTGGAGCAACGCATCTACAAGCCAAGGAGCGCCAGAGGTTGCCAGCACCCACCAGAAGCTGGGAGAGGCGAGGGAGGAATTCCCTACAGACTTCAGAGGGAGCAAGGCCCAGCCCACCCCTTGATTTTGGATTTTCAACCTGTGGAACTGTGAGAGAATAAATTTCTATTGTTTAAGCTGCCCAGCCTGTGGTACCCTGTTATGACAGCCCCGGGGAACCAATACAATATCACACTCCAAAAAGAACGGGGGCGCTTTGGTGCAGAACTTTGAAAGGCTGTCATCAACAGAATATCGCCCTACGAGGGGTGAGCTGAGAAGAGCAGCAGCCTTCCTCCAGGCCTCAGCTGTACAGCTCCAGAGGAGAAACCCCGGGGCCCAGGTAGGTACTACTCACTAGGGCCAGAGTCTAATCCAAGCTCTCCGTCCATTGAGTCACGTGGTCCCCATGGGTATGGCTGCTCCTCCTGCTTGATCCATGACAAAATGTCATGTGCTGAGATGAGAGACTCTGTTGTCATGGAAAGAAGGCAGTCTTAGATTTTGTTCATTTCCACTCAGCCTCCCATCAAAGGTTTCAAAACCATTCCACGCGGCGGCTGCAGCCTGCAGGGCATGCTTTGGTATCGGTGTTGCATTTCCAGGCCATCCTCCTTACCCTCGTAAGCCCCTTCCTAAAGGGACTCTGTCTGCTCACTGCATTTCAAGTTGGCCAGAAAGAGGCTTAGCCCAAGGTCTGTGCAGTGGCAGGGCCAGGATTAAAACCCAGACCTCCCAGCTCTACCGCTTAGCCCCAGAGGAACTCATGGGGCCAGGACAGGCCAGAAGAAAGCCCCAGATAATGGCCCACAGGGCCATAGCTAACGGGTATGACTTAGAAATCAGCGATGGCGGCCGGGCGCGGTGGCTCAAGCCTGTAATCCCAGCACTTTGGGAGGCCGAGACGGGCGGATCACGAGGTCAGGAGATCGAGACCATCCTGGCTAACACGGTGAAACTCCATCTCTACTAAAAATACAAAAACTAGCTGGGCGAGGTGGCGGGCGCCTGTAGTCTCAGCTACTCGGGAGGCTGAGGCAGGAGAATGGTGTAAACCCGGGAGGCGGAGCTTGCAGTGAGCTGAGATCCGGCCACTGCACTCCAGTCCGGGCGACAGAGCAAGACTCCGCCTCAAAAAAAAAAAAAAAAAGAAATCAGCGATGGCAGAGGCTGCAACCAGAGGTCACGGATAAGAACCACGGTGAAGCAGGAAGGCCCCGCTTTCCCTCTGCCCTGGGTCCCCTCAATTTCTGTTGTGAAGGTGACAAAGCACAAGGAATCCTAGATTCAACTTCTCATCTTCTATCTTCTCTCCCTGGGACGGTGGGTAGGATGAGACTTGTGTCCTAACTACCAGGCGATGACACTGGACTTAGCTCTGCAAACACACGGACACACACATAGGTCGTGGGCAGGTGGGGTTTCTATTGTTCTTTTATGCCTCCCTGAATGCCTAGACCCTCCCTACAAGTTTCTTGGGAAACTTCTAACTAGTATTCACTCAAGAGAAATTCCAGAAAATGTAAACGATTTTCTGACACAGACCTATACGCAGCTTTCAGATGCTTTTTGGTAGTTTTTATTGTTCAAAAATCAGTGCTGAATAGCTGGATGCGGTGGCTCATGCCCGTAATCCCAGTACTTTGGGAGGCTGAGGCGGGCAGATCATTTGAGGCCAGGAGTTCAAGACCAGCCTGACCAACATGGTGGAACCCCATCTCTACTAAAAATACAAAAATTAGCCAGGCGTGGCGGGGGGCGCCTGTAATCCCAGCTACTCGGGAGGCTGAGGCAGGAGAATCGCTTGAACTCGGAAACAAGAGGTTGCAGTGAGCTGAGATCACATCACTGCACTCCAGCCT
>NW_012115154.1:17566895-17583997 GCF_000951035.1 Colobus angolensis palliatus | reverse complement strand
AACCCCATCTCTACTAAAAATACAAAAAATGAGCCGGGTGTGGTGGCACATGCCTGTAATCTCAGCTACTCAGGAGGCTGAGGCAGGAGAATTGCTTAAACCCAGGAAACAAGAGGTTGCAGTGAGCTGAGATCACATCACTGCACTCCAGCCTGAACAACAGAGCAAGACTCCATCTCAAAAAACAAAAAATCAGTGCTGAAGTAATTTTAGTATCAGTTACATAGACATAATAAATTATTAATTTAATGATTCCTTTGGAAAAGCACTGGTTGCCCTCAATATTCATTCTGGCCTTGTTCTCACCTGAATTGGGATCCGTGGGAATATCTCTGTCTGCCAAATCCTGCTGATCCCACACGCATTGATGCTCCTCCTGTTTAATCCGGGACAAGAGGTCCTGGGCAGAAATTGGGGAGTCTACTCTCGGGAACAAGAGCGGCAAAGGTGTTAGAAGATGAGAAATTGACTGCAAGTTTGTGTTTTGAGTAAATCTCTGATTTCATGCAATTATCTCTTTCCCCTAAACATCAGGTACAATTACATAAGTCTCATTAACTAAAGGTTGAAGTCAACTTGGCCCCAGTTAACAGAGCTTTTGCTGCAAATAAGAGGATGCTGTAGGGGAGTGACATTACAGTCTCTAAGAAAGAGTCTTTCTGTGCTGCAGGAACTTAAATCTCCTTAGAACAAGGTTCCTATTGCTGGGCGCGGTGGCTGACGCCTTTAGTCCCAGCACTTTGGGAGGCCGAGGCAGGTGGATCACGGGGTCAGGAGATTGAGACCATCCTGGCTAACACAGTGAAATCCCGTCTCTACTAAAAATACAAAAAATTAGCCGGGCGTGGTGGCGGGCACCTGTAGTCCCAGCTACTCGGGAGGCTCAGGCAGGAGAATGGCGTGAACCCAGGAGGCGGAGCTTGCAGTGAGCTGAGATCGCGCCACTGCACTCCAGCCTGGGCGACAGAGCAAGACTCTGTCTCTACAACAACAACAAAAAAAAATTAAAAAATTTTTTAAAAAAGAATAAGGTTCCTATTCTGGTGCTGAGACCACCATGGAAAGCGGTATTTCCTCTGGAAAGATGACAACTTCCAGAAAGCCTTTTTTTTTTTAAATTATATATTGACAGATTATAGTGGTATATATATATAGGGTATAAAGTAATGTTACGAGAAGCCTTTAAAGCTGTTGAATGGGATTTTTCTAAGATGTAAGAAAAAGACCCTATATTTTCTTTCTTCTACAGAGTCTCAAACCTAATTTAGCCTTATTGCCTTCTTATCTCTTAAAGATCTCCTTAAAGATCCTAATACTGTGATGCTTTCAAGGGCCATGCCTGATGACAAGTGAACAGGCTTTCCTCTACCCAGACACTGTGAGCACTTACCTATGGGTGTGAGGCTCTGACTAAGGGGGGATGAGGTTTGTGGAGCTCTAACCTGTGAATAAGTAAAGGGCTACAGTATGTTAATATGTCTCATGATTGTTGATTTTATGTGTCAACTTGGCTTGGTCACGGTACCCAGATATTTGGTCAAACATTATTTAGCTGTTTCTATGAAGGTATTTTTTTAGAGGAGATTTGAACATGTAAGTCAGCAGACTTGAGTCAAGCAGACTGCCCTCTGTGATGTGGGTGGGCCTCATCAACCAGTTGAAGGCCTAAGGAAAAACACAGACCTCCCCCAAGGAAGAGGCAATTATGCCTGCAGGCTCGAGCAGCCACATCAGCGCTTCCTTGGGTCTCTAACCTGCTGGCCTGCCCTGTAAATTTTGGACTTGCCAGCCTCCACAATCACAAGCCAATTCCTTAAAATAAAATAAATCTCTCTTTTACACACACACCCTTACGGGTCCTGCTTCTCTGGAGAACTCTGATTGATACATACATCTGCTCTAACAGAGTTCTCACCTGCGACAGAGTCCAGCTGCAATGCCAGCTAAGAAGAGGTCCCTTACAGGACCGCAGGTATGTGGGTGCCTGGCACAGAGGCAGCAGCCCATAAACACTTGTTTAAAACAATGAAAGGCCTTCCTGGTCAGGGAACAACAGGTCTTCCTGACCTGCCTGTTCCCCCACCCATGAAGCCTTACACTTAGTACTTCTGCCAGGATATTGTTTCTAAAGGGGAAGATGGAATAGTTAAAAACAGATAATATGAGGAAGAGAGGAAATAGAACACGCTGAGCCCAGGTGTACCAGCAAATTGTCAATGCTGTTTGCCACGTCTGTGTCCCCTGGAGGAATCCTGGCTCAGCCCAGCCCTGGATGCACAGCCCTCCTATTTCGAGCTCAGCCCTCTGACCTGGCACACGCGACAGCTACCTCTGGGGGCTGGCAGACCATGCTAACCCTCTCCCCTCCCCTCTCTGGTATGGACGGCTGCTTGGCTCACTCACCGGTAATGGATTCCGTGGGGATGGCTCTTTCCTCCAGGCCCCGCTGGCCCCGGACACACAGGGCGTCCTCACGCTTCACCTGGGAAGACGCATCCTGCGCAGGCACCAGGGGCTCTGCTCCTGGGGACAGAGAATCACATTGCTTTGTGTCTTTTTTTCCACAGGCACCAGGAGCTCTGCTCCTGGGAACAGAGAATGACATTGCTTTGTGTGTTTTTTTCTACGTGCTGGTCACTGGGACATTCTGGGCTCAGAAGCATGGCTGACAGCACTTGCCAGGGGAGAAGACAGGGGTCTTGGGTTCCTGTCGGAGCCATGGGGGACCCTGAGGAGCAGAAGGTCTCAGGAGCAGAGAGGGAGTCAACATTCAAGAAAAAGGGCTAGGCAAGCAGCAAAATGAGGGGTGGTGAGGCTGAAGAGAGAATTCAGAAATACCCTAGAGCTACATAACTGGCTGGGTCCTAATCAGGACTGGGCCACAAGTTGGACCTCTCTGTGGGAGTCATTAGTCCTTGTTTGTCACCCCAATCAGAAAGAGCTGGCCAGGCTGAGGCCAGATGCACACACACGTGTATATATATGATTTGTAAGAAGCCAGGCTGGGCAAAAAGGCACAACTAAGCTCTATTGTTGGACAGATAGTGCACAACCTCCTTATACAGTCAGTCTCACTGTCATCAACAGGTTCTTGGAAACAGTGAGTTCAAGTGAAATGACACATAGTACATCCTCGAATAACGTCACTTCCTCCCATGGTGTTTAGTTACAACATTGATGAGAAAGAAAACTTGGTTGTGTTATATGTCATTTTAAAGCCACAGTTTCTGAGACCCTATCAGTGACATTAAGTGAGGACTCGCTGTGCATCAAAGACAATGACATGGCCTCTATATAGAAGCCCAGCATGAAACAAACAGGGCCTTTTCTTCTGATGGCGCCCCCTGTGCAAGAGGAGGCTCAGGCACCAGGAAAGAGAGAAGACGAAGAACCTGAAGACTGGGATCCTGGCTTCAACTCTGCACCAACTCAGCGGATGAGTCATTTAGCCTCTCTGGGTTCCGGTCTACCCTTTTCATCTACAAAAGGGACACAGTGATCCCTGTTCTACCTCAAGCTCAGTGGTGGTTTGATAACCACCTGAAACTGTTGAGATTACAGTGCTTCAAATGTAAGAAGCTACCTCCTAAGACGAGGTGCTATTACTACCACTGCTGACCTCAAACTTCTGCAGTGCTTGATGAAGACAGAGAAGGAGTCATTTAGAGGAAATGTCCAGGACAGGCAAATCCATAGACACGGACAGTCGATTAGTGGTTCCCAGGGGCTGGGGGTAAAAGGGAGCAGGGAGGGACTGCTTGTGGGTGTGAGGTTCCAGTGATTCTCTTGCCTCAGCCTCCCGAGTAGCTGGAATTACAGGTGCACGCCACTGCACTCGGCTAATTTTTTGTATTTTTTAGTAGGGACGGGGTTTCTCTTTGTTGGCCTGGATGGTCTTGAACTCCTGACCTCAGCTAATCCACCCGCCTTGGCCTCCCAAAGTGCTAGGATTACAGGTGTGAGCCACTGTGCCCTGCCAGGTGCAGGGTTTCTTATGATAGAAATGTTCTGGAATTCGATAATGATTTTGGTTGCATGACTTTGTGAGCCACTGAATTGCAGTCTTTTTTTTTTTTTTTTTTTTTTTGAGACGGAGTCTGGCTCTGTCTCCCAGGCTGGAGTGCAGTGGCCGGATCGCAGCTCACTGTAAGCTCCGCCTTCCGGGTTTACACCATTCTCCTGCCTCAGCCTCTGGAGTAGCTGGGACTACAGGCGCCCGCCACCTCGCCCAGATAGTTTTTTGTATTTTTAGTAGAGACGGGGTTTCACCGTGTTAGCCAGGATGGTCTCGATCTCCTGACCTCGTGATCCGCCCGTCTCGGCCTCCCAAAGTGCTGGGATTACAGGCTTGAGCCACCGCGCCCGGCCTTTGCAGTCTTTAAAACAGCAAATTTTATGGTCTGTAAATCACATCTCAATAAAAAGGAAAGATTGGGAATGGGAGGAGGGGAGAGAGTGGCCTTGACAGCTGCCTTCTAAGGTGTTTCAGGAAAACGTTCTCCACTTAAAAACAAGGGAGGACACGGCCGGGTGCGGTGGCTCACGCCTGTAATCCTAGCATTTTGGGAGGCTGAGGCGAGTGGATCACTTGAGGTGAGGAGTTCAAGACCAGCCTGGCCAACATGGCGAAACCCCATCTCTACTAAAAATACAAAAATTAGCTGGGCATGGTGGCGTATGCCTGTAGTCCCAGCTACTCAGCAGGCTGAGGTTGCAGTGAGCTGAGATTGCACCACTGCATTCTAGCCTGACCCACAGAGTGAGACTCCGTCTCAAAGAAACAAAAAACAAAAAACAAAAAAACAAGAGAGGACAGAGGGTCCAGACCGGCAAAAACTAGGCGGTGCTAACGTGGACGTAGAGAACACAGTTTGAGCACCAGATTTCACCTAGTCCAACAATGCTCAGGAAAGCTGGCCCTGAGGAAGGATTTCCAAGGCAGAAGTAGGCCTAGAACCCTGGGCCTTCCACCCCAGCAAGAGCTCATCAAGTGCGATGTGTTCAACAGGCCCGATTTCCTCAGGCTTAAGATTCCTTCTTGAGTGAGTCAAGTGCCTTGCAGGGCAAGCCTGCAGGTAAGCCGCGGGTGTTGGCCGAAGAATGAGGTGATGACGCTGCACATTAGGCTGAGCAGTAAGCGACGGGCCGGGCCGGGGCAATACCCCGCATGTGCCGCAGACTCCTTTTTCCCTCCTCTGTCAGCCTCTCTGAGCCCGGGCCTGGGGCCTCTCTCTGTAGTTCCACGTCAGGCCCGGGCGGTAGCGTAAGCCTAAGCCCTTCCTCGTCTCTCCACCCAGCTTACCTGTGAGTCCAGAGCTATGCGGCTTTAACAAACCAAACGACAAATATCCAGGGTGCTATTCTGAGTCCTGAGATCTCTTCCTGCAAGTGACCACCAAATTTCAACTGTGGCCGAACTGGCCCCTGGCAGCCACCCAAGAGCCTCGCCCCATGGTGCATACACAGTGGTGCGGGCCGCCGGCTGTCCTCTCTTGCCCTTCCCTGGACCCTGCACTCTTCTGCTGCCATCACCTGCATCGGGATCCATTGAGATTTCTCTCTCTTCAGGGTGGCGCTGCTCCCACACACAAGGCTCTTCCCTGGGCTCAGGCTGGGCCGGAGCATCTGGCTTGGGGACTGGGCCCTCGGCGTCTGGAAGTGAGGAGGAGGGAGGGAAAGACTGAGTGAAGTTGACCAACACATCCAGCAAGGGGACAGGAGAACTCTCTGCTACCCCATCTCCCCCTCTCCACCTGGGTGTCCCGCTTTGGCAGCAGTCATGCAAGTTAGGCAGGTAATCTCTTATGAAGAACCTTGAAAACGAGTCGATAGATTCTCAAATTTCTACTGTAGGAAGAGCTGGCCTCTGAAAGCCAACATGAGACCAGCTATGGCTCACCCTGGACTGCTGGGAGGTGGGGCGTGGTGAGGTGCAAATGGTGCTGTTTTACTGTAATCCAACGTGGTAGTGTTGTAACGTTGAGTTCTATGGTAATGGGCCCTGTTATTGGGTTTTAAATTTTTATCCTATTGTAAACTGTTCTATTTTACTAGCATTATAAGCAAATGGTTTTCTGAGTTTCCATTACATAAAAACATGAAACAACCTGCCTAGGCGGTGCTAACGTGGACGAATAAGCATTTCACAACCCTCTGCAGAGATGGCTCACCAAAGAGCAGAGAAGGCGTCCTTACCCAGGGACATGAGGGTTTTGTAGTTCTCCTTTACAAGGTTGTTATAAAGCTCCTTCTGCCATTCGTCCAAGTTCTTCCACTCGTCCTCGGAGAAGTACACAGCAATGTCGACAAAAGTCACTGGAACCTGAGCCAACAAGCAGTTAATCTAGTGCCTCCTGCCTGCTCCTCCCCACCACCTCCCCTTCTCCTGCGGGCCACAGGACCCACTCCCCACCAAAGCCCGGCCTTTGCTCTCTGTGGTTCCCCAGTCCCCAAAGTCCATCTCAGTAGAGTCAGTCCTCTCTGTCCCGGACCTTCTCATGCTTTCAATAACACAGATGGTCAACCCTGCCTTTTTAGAAATAGCATTTAGCCACATCCATTGTTATTTCACTTTTAGGTCAACTGGATACCTGAGGGTAAAGAGCAGTCAATATGCTTCTTTTGATATTCAGGGTGACAGAGGGGTGGCAGGTTCTCAGAGTGGGTATCCGTGAGCCAAGTAGAATAAAACCTGGTTACCAAACCTGTATTTCAGGTCGGGTCACCTCTGTGTACACAGTTACCTCTTTGTCAGCAAAGCATGTAAAATCTGAGGCCTGTGCTAAGGTTCAGAACCTTGGTCCACTTCGTTCACTGCTCTATCTTGATCATTCAAGGAGCATCCAGTAGGGAATCAATAAATACTTGAGTGTGCTGCACAGTGGGTGCCAATACCAGGAAGCTCCACTGCAGCCCGAGTCATCACGTGGTGTCAGTCACTTGTCAGACTGATGACAAGTGTGTTCGGATCTGTTACAGAAAGCTGATTTCAGTTTGCAGTCACTCACTTCGGCCACTCATCAGCACGACCTCAACTTGGACCGAATTGTCCAAAATCGTTTCACTTCCATGACTTTGATAACTGAACTTCCTTCTCTGGACACACAGCCTTCCCTCTTACCACTTTCACATTCCGACTGAACCAGCCTTTCAGTCTGAAATCTAACTCCTCAATCCTCCCCTATCCCATGATTACAGTCCATTCATCTATGTATTTCATTTACAGGGCCAAAACTGGCCTGTATGGCACCTTGGGGTGAGTTAGAAAAAGACACCAGGACAGGCGCGGTGGCTCAAGCCTGTAATCCCAGCACTTTGGGAGGCCGAGATGGGTGGATCACGAGGTCAGGAGATCAAGACCATCCTGGCTAACACGGTGAAACCCCGTCTCTACTAAAAAAATACAAAAAACTGGCCGGGCGCGGTGGCTCAAGCCTGTAATCCCAGCACTTTGGGAGGCCGAGACGGGCGGATCACGAGGTCAGGAGATCAAGACCATCCTGGCTAACACGGTGAAACCCCGTCTCTACTAAAAAATACAAAAAACTAGCCGGGCGAGGTGGCGGGCGCCTGTAGTCCCAGCTACTCGGGAGGTTGAGGCAGGAGAATGGCGTAAACCCGGGAGGCGGAGCTTGTAGTGAGCTGCGATCCGGCCACTGCACTCCAGCCTGGGCGACAGAGCGAGACTCCGTCTCAAAAAAAAAAAGACATCAAAGTCAAGAGCACAGCTACCGCTACTCAGCATGGTGACTGGGCAGCACCTTTATGTAAGTTAGAAATGTCAGCCCTTGTAACTCTGAGAATGCCACGTGTAGCTGTGATGTCTACACCTCAGTGCCATGCTCCATCCCTACGGACTGACAACTCACTGTCCATCTTTACAATCAGAACTAGAACCTTTAATTCCTGGACCTTCCACCAGATGCAGGAAAAGCCCCAACCTGGGAAAATTAATACAGATCCCTTTCTTCATTTGATATGTATTTATTTATTGAGAAGGAGTCTTACTGTCACCCAGACTGGAGTGCAATGACATGATACCAGCTCACTGCAACCTCTGCTTCCCGAGCTCAAGTGATTCTCCTGTCTCAGCCTCCCGAGTAGCTGGGATTATAGGCGCTTGCCACCACGCCCGGCTAATTTTTGTATTTTTAGTAGAGACGGGGTTTCACCATATTGGCCAGGCTGGTCTCGAACTCCTGAGCTTGTGATCTGCCTGTCTCAGCCTTTCAAAATGCTGGGATTACAAGCGTGAGCCACTGCACCCGGCTTCTTCGTTTTATTTTTTTATTTCTACTTATTTATTTATTTATTTTTTGAGACAGAGTCTCGCTTGGTCTCCAGGCTGGAGTGCAGTGGCACGATCTTAGCTCACTGTAAACTCCACCTCCCAGTTTCAAGCGATTCCCCTGCCTCAGCCTCCCCAGTAGCTGAGACTACAGGCACGCACCACCACACCAGCCTAATTTTTTTTTTTTTTTTGTATTTTAGTAGAGACGGGGTTTCACCATGTTAACCAGGATGGTCTCAATCTCCTGACCTCATAATCTGCCTGCCTTGGCCTCTGGAAGTGTTGGGATTACAGGTGCGATCATCCCCTTTCTTCATTTTAATTCTCTGTTACTAGAACTCCACAGAAGACAGCCACCACCAATTCATACTGCTGTCTCATGGCTGCTTCAGAAGCTTCTTGTTTGTCTCTTGCTGACACCTTGCTATGTTCCCCGGGAGGCTTGTTTCAAACATTTCATTCTCCCAGACCTTTAAGTGACCTCCCACATCTGTCTGTCTTTGATCTCAGGTAGGCGCCGGCAGGCTCCTTCCTTGCCCCTCTCCTTGCCAATCCAAGGCCACCAGCATGTGCCCTTCACCTCTTCCTCCACCTCCTGCCTGTGAAGCTTAATCCAAATAATCCTTCTCATCGACATCATCAGTTTCTCCCTCTCCACTGGCTCTGTCCCTTCAGGGTCATTCCAACCTCAGAAAAACCTTCCCGCAAAACACTGCTTGCTCAGGTCACTCTGCCCTTTCCATTCACTGGGAACTTCCCAAGAGACACATTCTGTTTTTTCCTCTTCACCATCTATGCATTCTTCACCCCCTTAGACTCTGCCTCTGTACCCTCCCTTCTCTGAAACCACACTCTGGAAGATCATCAGCGACCTTCTGTTGAAATTCTCAACATTTTTGACCTCTTTGAAAGGTCAGATGGTCTTTCTAGAATTTTATCCTGCTTGGTTCTTGTAACTATGTTGCCTCCCGTCCATCTGGCACATGTCTTCTTTACTTTTTCCTTCCTCCCCCAATACCAGGTGCCTCCCCCGGAACAGCTGAGTGAGTGAGCCACGCTGGAATCAGGCCCTTCAGCCCCAGTCAAACCTTCGGATAACTGCTGCCCCATTGAACAGCTTGACCGTAACCTCATGGGACTCTGAGCCAGAACCACTCACCTACGCTGCTCCCCAGTTCCTGACCCACAGAAATGGTGAGATGATAAATAATTATTTTTTTAGGCTGGGCTGCTATGTTTCGGGGTAATCTGTTATACAGCAACAGGTAACTAACACAACAATCTACATAGTGTTGTCCCACAAATAAAGTTAATTAATCCTCACAACTCCATGAAGTAAGCATATTATCATCTTCATTTTATTGACAATAACCCTGAAACTCAGAGAAACCAGCTGGGAATTTACTGAATTGTTTATATTTCACTTCCTTCAAAAGAGGAATTGAGGAGGCTCAGAAACAACAAAAAACACTTTTGACCAATGATAGGAAAATCAGTACAAGCAGGCCTCATGCAGTGGCTCAAGCCTATAATCCCAACATTTTGGGAAGCTGAGGCAGGAAGACAGCTTGAGCCCAGAAGTTCAAGACCAGCCTCAGCAACATAGCAAGACCCTGTCACTACAAAGAATAAAAATAAATAAAAAACTTAACTGGGTGTGATGGCATGTGCCTGGAGTCCTAATTAATTGAGAGACTGAGGTAGAAGGATTGCTTGAGCCCAGGAGTTCAAAGTTACATGAACTATGATTGTATAACTGTACTCCAGCCTGGATGACAATGTGAGACCGTACCAGAAAAACAAAAAGCAAAACCAGTATATGGCGAAGTCAGGATTTAAACGCAAGTCCTTTAATTCCAGACCCCAAAACCATTTCATTATTCTGTAAGAGCCCTTGTCAAGTCAAGTCTACTCTAATGCCTAATCCAACGCACAGAACACATCACAGCGCCACACAAGGACATGCGCTGAGACACACAGTGCAGACAAAAGAAAAAGGTAGTGTGTACGTAGATGCTGATTGTGCTAGACAAGCGACGTATGCAAAACCATACTAAAAACCAGCCTCTGTGGCTGCAGTGCCAGGAAAGGTTTTGCAGAGGAACCAGAGCCACTATTACAACTCAGTTCTGTGAAGCCTCAATGAGTAACGTCAAACAACTCCTCTGGCAAAGTCACCGGGTTGGTTGCCTCAGCAGACACGGAGACATACAAGACCTGGTCCCTGCCAGGAAGCTGTTAGATCTCCAGCTGGAGAGAGGCACTCCACAAACATTTTTGCATACCGGCCTAAGCCAGGTACCATTCCAGGCACAGGGATACAGCAGGCAACCGAGCAGAATTTACACTCTGGTTGGGGAAAACCAACCAAGAAGACAAAAAAAGGATTATACTTAATAATGATATCTTAAGGCCAGGTGCAGTGGTTCACGCCTGTAATCCCAGCACTTTGGGAGGCTGAGGAGGATGGATCACTTGAGGTCAGGGGTTTGAAACCAGCCTGGACAACATGGGGAAACCCTGTCTCTACTAAAAAATACAAAAATTAGCCAGGTCTGGTGGCACGTGCCTGTAATCCCAGCTACTTGGGAGACTGAGGCAGGAGAATCGCTTGAACCCAGGAGGCAGAAGTTGCAATGAGCCAAGACTGTGCCACTGCACTCTAGCCTGGGTGACAGAGCAAAGACTCTGTCTCAAAAAAAAAGAAGAAGAAGAAGAAGAAGAAGAAGATCTTAAATATTTAAGACGTCAATGGCAAAAGTGCTTTGGAGAAAATTCGAGTAAGGGCAGAGAGAAGAGCGTGCTGAGGGGACGTAGTTCTTTTATACAGGATGGTTGTGGAAGGGCCCGCTGATGAAGTAGCACCTGAGCAGACCCTGATGGAAGAGGAGGCGAGGACAGCCATGCAGATATTCAGGGCAGGAGCTTCTCAGCGGAGAGTCCTTGAGCCGGGGGTGCGCGTGGTGTGCTGGCAGAACAGCACAGATGGGAGCGGGCACGAGGGAGTGGATGGAAAGGTCAGAGAGGCAGGGAAAGAGAGCGTGGGCCATAAACAGACATGGGCTTTTATTCTAATCAGATGGGAAGCCATTTGAGAGGTGATTTTTGGTTTTTTTGAGACAGATTCTTACTTTGTCACCCAGGCTGGAGTGCAGTGGTAAGATCTCAGCTCATTGCAGCCTCTGCCTCCCAGGTTCAAACAATTCTTCTGCCTCAGCCTCCTGAGTAGCTGAAATTACAGGCGCCTGCCACCATGCCCAGCAAATTTTTGTATTTTTTAGTAGAGATGGGGTTTCATCATGTTGGCTGGGCTGGTCTTGAACTCCTGACCTCACATGAGCCACCTGCCTTGGCCTTCCAAAGTGCTGGGATTACGGGCATGAGCCAAAACCGTGTCCGGCCATTTGGGAGGTTTAAGCAGAGGTGTGATGTGACTGCTTCACATTTTCAAAGGATCACTCTGGCTGCTGTGTTAAGATAGACTATATGGGTTAAAGGGACAAGGATGAAGACAATGAGACCCACCAGGAGGCCATGGCAAAAATCAGATGAAAGACCATGGTGCCTGGGACCAGACGATGGCGATGGGAGTGGAGTGGTGAGGAGTGGCCAGGTTGCGGATATATTCTGAAGAAAACTCAGGGTACTTACTAATAGATTGGAAGCAGGGTGTGAGAAAGAGAGGAGACAAGTATGACTCCAAGTGGCCTGAGCACTTGAAAGGATGGAACCATCCGTCACCAATGGAGATGAGGACAACTGCAGGTAGAACAGGTCCCAGGCAGATGGCCCGCAGTTCACTTTGGACATGTTAAATCTAAGATTTACTGACATCCAAATGAATTAATAGGTAGGAATGTGAATCTGGCATTCCAGAAAGAAAGCTGGGCAACATATAGAAAGAAAGGGGACAGGGGAGAGAAAGCATCTGTTTGGGAGGTGACAGCATACAGATTGCTTTTAATCCTGTGAAACTAGCTGGGCGCGGTGGCTCACGCCTGTAATCTCAGCACTTTGGGAGGCCGAGGCGGGTGGATCACCTGAGGTCAGGAGTTCAAGACCAGCCTGGCCAACATGGTGAAACCCCATCTCCACTAAAAATACAAAAAATTAGCCCAGCATGGTGGCAGGTGCCTGTAATCCCACCTACTAGGGAGGCTGAGGCAGGAGAATCACTTGAACCCCGGAGGCGGAGGTTGCAGTGAGCCGAGATCATGCCACTGCACTCCAGTCTGGGTGACAGAGTAGGACTCATTTATTTATTTATGTGTCTCAAACATAAATAAATAAACAATAAAGACTGTCAGACGGGATGCAGTCATGAGGGAGGAGAGTGAATAAAGAGCAAAAGGCCAAGACAGAGGTCTGGCCCACTCCATGCATTTGAAAGCTGGCCAAAGGAGGCAAAATTGGCAAACAGTGAGACAGAGCAGCTGGTGAGTTAGGAAAAGAATCAACAGAGAGAGGTGTCCCAGAAGCCACAGCAAGGGGTTTCAAGGAGAGACTGGTCACCTACACACAATGCTGCTGACGGGGCAGGGAGGATGAAGACTGAGAAGCGACCACTGGCTGTAATACCACGGACATCACTAGTGTGCAAAAGCCTGATCAGAGTGCGTTCCAGAAAGATCCAGTTACCAATCAACTGGAATACTGAGAATAGAGGAACATGTGAAATGAGACCACGGGGGATGCAATCAGTGGAATCCAGACAGTGAGATGCAAAACAGGACAGATGGTCCAATTCCTGCCAGATAAACTGAAAGGAAAAATAATAGATGGAAGAGATGCCTGCAGATTAAAAAAGACTTAAGAGACATCTCAAACATAATGTGTGGACATTACTTGAATCCTAATTCAAACTAAAAAAAAATTTTTTTAATTGAAACAACTGAAAATCTAATCACTGACTAGATAGTGATCTAGGCTGAAGCTTTTACTATGGTGGTGGTGGTAATAACATTGAGGTTATCACTTAAAAAAAAAAGAGTCCTTACTTTTTGAGCTAATACTGACATATTTGCAAAGGAAATGATTGATGTCTGGGTTTTGCTTCAAAATAAGATGCGAGTGGAGAAGTGGGCAGGGATTTAGGGGAAACAAGACTGGCCAAGAGTTGGCAGCTAATGAAGCTGGAAGTTGGGTACATAGGGACCCATTATACTATTCTATCTATTTTTATTTGAATATTCTATAATAAAGAGAAGTGGAAAAGAGAGGGAAGGAGAGAAAATGGGGAAGAAAGAATTGGAGATAACAAGCATAGACAACTCTTTCAAGGGATTCTGCTCTAAAGAGGAGTGGAGAAATGAGGCACCAATGCAGGTAGATGCAGGGCCCAGGGAAGTTTTCTGTAAAAGATGGATAGCAGGACACAACAGTCACATGCTGGTGGGAACAGCCCAGCAGAGAGGGGAGAGCTGATGACTCAGAGAAAAGAGAGAGACGCTGGGGTGACCTCCTGGGTGGGCAGGGGACGTCAAGCCACAGGAACAAGAGAAAGCAGAGGCTGTGGCCACCGAGCAGCAGACGGAAGAACAAGCTGGCTGCATGTGGACGCCTCTTCTGAGTGACTGTTCTCTCAGTGAAAGGAAAAGCAGTGTTGAGGATCCGGGAGGAAAGCAGGAGAGGGAATGGAATAAGAGACAGAGTATGTGTTCTGAACTTTAAGAAGGGCCCCCCTGAGGTCAGTGACCATGACTTGAAAGCAATTCCAGGCAGCCTGGTTTGAGGCGCAATTCCAGCCACATTCTGGTGAGCATATACCAAGGCAGCCAATGGCACATGGTCGTTGGTAGGTGTCAAGCAGGAAAACCCAGGAGTGAAGAGCTGCAGGAACTTGCAATCAGACAACTCAGAGGAGTCCAGGGACAGCGAGAGCAAAGACTCCCAGACAGAAATGCAGACTATGGGGAATGAATGGAGTAAGCCTTGCTAGGGTAGAACGTTCAAGACCAGGTTGTTTCAGTGGAAACAGGCTTTAAGAACACTGAAATTGGAAAACAGGGAGCCAGAGAAGTTTATGAGAAGGGCTGACAAAATGAAACCAAGGATTTTATTCACCTGTGCTGTTCCTCACCTCCACCCCTGCCCGGGACCGCCACATACCTTGGGGGCCTCCCCCTTGCTGCCCGGGGGCAGCCGCAGCACCCAGAAGTTCCTGTTGCGCAGCAGGTTCTCCAAGTTCTCCAGCCGCCTCTGCAGCAGCCCGTACTCCTGCAGCAGGGTTCCCAGCACAGCCCACTTGCTCTCCATGTGGTTCCCAAATTCCACGGCCGTCTTTTCGCAGTCGGCCAGCTTCTTCTCGGCTGTCCCTGTGCGCCCCTCCAGGTTCAGCAGCTGGCTGGCCTGGGCATCCACCTTCCTCTCCACAGCCTGAATGGCAGCCACCACAGTCCAGAGTGAGATCTCTGCTGTGGGCAACTGGGGCTCTCGCATCATGCGGTCGGGGAAGACAGGTGCCCTATCTGGAAAGGGTGGGAACTGAAAAGGCATTGGCCGCCGGGCATCCATGTCCCATTCTTGAGCCTGTATGCGGAGGGAGAAAGCGACAACCCAGGATGAGACCTTGTGTGAGCAGGGGAAGTCAGCTGGGAACACGGGTCAACTAATCAAATGCTACATGTTGTCTTTCTTCTGCCAACCCCACGTAATTCAGGATACACTAATGCTCCCAGCAATAGATACCCACCCACCCACCCACCCAACTTACCACTCTCCCATCTCCTGCCTAGGTGAGTCAGGCTGGTCACTAGTTCACCCACATTGACCCTTAGCAAGTTAAGGCTGTGACCCCTGCCTAAAATGTCACAGGCCACTTCCTCTGAATGGACCAACTGATTTCTTCAAGAGCTAGGCTTAATGACAAACTTCGTATTTGCCTAGTGTTGTGTTTCCAAGAACTTTGATGTAGGTTATCTGACGCTAATCTTCCCAGCAATCTCTCAGCAGGTTAGGGCAAGAATGATGATCTCTGCCTTAATGATGAAACCGAAGCACAAGGAGGCAGCTGGTCACTCCGCAGCGCCTCCCTGCACTGCCAGCTGGGGCAGCTCTAGGTGCTGCAGGTAACAAAAAACACATTCCTGGCCAGGCGTAGTGGCTCACACCTTCCCAGCACTTTGGGAGGCCAAGGCAGGCAGCGCACTTGAGGTCAGGAGTTCAAGACCAGCCTGGCCAACACAGCGAAACCCTGTCTCTACTAAAAACACAAAAATTAGCTGGGCGTGGTGGTGGGCTCCTGTAATCCCAGCTACTCGGGAGGCTGAGGCAGGAGAATCGCTTGAACCTGGGAAGCGGAGGTTGCAGTGAGCCGAGATGGTGCCACTGCACTGCAGCCTGGGCGACTGAGCAAGACTCCGTCTCGGAACAAACAAACAAACAACAAAAAAACCCACCACATTCCTACCAGGGCTGCGGTCAAGGGAAAGACCGCTAGGGCAGAAAGGCAGCTTCCCCCCTCCATATACAACTATTGTTTCCTAAATATTTTCCAAACTGAAAATAGGTTCACCAAAAAAGGTCACTCATTAAAGGTGAAGAGGGGATGTCCCTCACACCCAAGAGGACCAAGAGAAAGAAAAACTCCTCCAGGACCCCTCCTTGCTTCCTGGGGAAGGGGTGCCCCATGGCCTGGGGACTCCCCCTTTTATTTTCCAGCACCGAGCCCTCACCCCAGAAGGGTAGACTAATTGGTAGAGTTGAAAGCTGAGACCTGTGGCTAAGGGGGGCCGGTTGCGGCTGGTGACAGTTCACTGGTCGTCTGGGACCTGGTGTCAGACTCAGGGCTCACTGGACCGCATGGGCTGGCAGCTGACTCTCCTTCACACCTGGGACAGGAGGCGGTGTCATTTTCTGTCCTCCTGATGGCTGCTGAAGGAGGCCCTCAGGCTAGGAAAAGGCGAGGCCTGCTGCTTGGGGTGATCCGGGCAGACCAGCTCCCCTCTCTGACTCAGAGCAGCCCCAGCTTCCTGAGACCTGCTCTGGGACAGGGCAGAGTGGAGAGCAGGGCCCTAGGATTGCCAGGCCCTGCTGAGTAAGAGGTGCTGGTATTTCCATCAAAAGCACCCATTCCTACATCACGGAGGCTCCACTCTGCCCTAGCCCACAGAAGGGGACAGAGTCCGTAGTAGAAGTTAAGAAAGTCCCGGGGCCCAGTTTAGTTTTCTCAGGTTTGAAGCCCTAACTCTGAAAATGATCAAACACAGCACAGCAGCTCCTGGCTCTGTCCTTAGCACCCGGCTCTGCTCACCCTGTGGTGAGCAGAGGCGCCCCTGAGGAGCCCAGCCCCAGGGTCGGCCCAGAGACTCTTCCCTGGGGAAGCTCTCAGGCCTCTCTGAGATCCACCTCGCCTGGTTTTATACCCAATTCTGGAGTACTGGTTCTGCCCACGGAGATCATCGATGAAGCCTGAAGAAATGCCTGGTGCTACTCTCACCCGGCAAAGACCCTGAGCTCTGCGACCAGGCAACGGTTCGGGAGTCTTAAAAGCTGCCCAGGCCATTCCAACATGCGGCCAAGTTTGTCAACCGCAGGAAAGATCCCAAAGTCACCTCTCCATGGCCCCTTCCCTGGATCACAGCTGGTGCAGGGGGAGAGCGAATTACTCATTACACTTGGTGAAAGGTGGTAATCAAACATTTTAAAAATCTCTCCGTCAGATTGGCCACCGTGTAAACACGAACGAGGCATTCACTCCTGCGGCCGGGCGGAAGCACTGCCCTCGAAGCCCTCCGCCGGCCGGGCGCAAAGGGAGCCCCGAGCCGGGGCTCAGCCACGGGGTCAGAGCTCCGCCAGGTCCCGGAAAGGGCCG
>NW_012115154.1:17565450-17566555 GCF_000951035.1 Colobus angolensis palliatus | reverse complement strand
CCCACCTGCATGGGCGGCATTCCCTCGGCCATTTCCCCGCGCAACGCCGGCTCCTGGTGGCAGACCTCCTCCGGGGGCAGAGCCTGGGCCCAGCTCCAGCTCCCGCTGTCCAGCCCCAGGCCCTGGATGCCCAGCTGCTGAGGCTGCGGCCGTGTTGACACAAACTGCATCCTGGGAGTGCTGTTCCCCGCTCGGGCCGGCCAGGGAGAAGAACGTTTTCCAGGCGCCTTCCCCCTCTCCGGGGCCGGACAGCTCCATCTACAGCCCGTAGGAGCAAACAGTCCCCTTCGGCGGCGCTCCCCGCCCCTCCTCAGCCCGCGCGCCAGCCAATGGCCTCGGAGCTCCTGCCCGCCTGCGGGGACCGGCCGGGGCCACTCCCGGGCTGGGGCTGCCCCCGCCCCAAAGCTGAGAGGCGGCGGCCTGGTCCAGGGGTCAGGCCCCCTCAGTCTGGGATGGCCGACCTTAAAGGCCCAAACTATGCGAGGACCTGGACTGTGGGCTTGATTACTGTTAATTCTGCAAATGTATTGGGCATCCCGGGAGAAAATAGTGCCTGACCCTTTTGAAAATTTTGCAAGAATAATTCTGTCTTCAGACACTTTCTTCTGGCGGTCTGCCTTCCCTCACTCCTTTGCAGACTTTACCTCCCACTCCCCTTCTTCCCAGTCCAGATTTACCTGGTCCCATCCCAGAGCTTTTGCACTGTTATGAATGATAGAGAAGTGATTCATGCTAAGGTGTCAAAAAAGGGCTGAGCTCTTTCTCCCAGGTAAGGTGCAGTGCATTTTAACACTGGCCTCTTCAAACACCTTGAAATTGGGTTGGGCGCGGTGCCTCACACCTGTAATCTCAGCATTCTGAGAGGCTGAAGCAGGAAGATGGCTTGAGCCCGGGAGTTCGAGACCAGACTGAGCAACATATTGACACCCCATCCCTACAAAAAACAAAAATCAGCCGAGCGCGGTGGCTCACATCTGTAATCCCAGCACATTGGGAGGCTGAGGCAGGCGGATCACCTGAGGTCAGGAGTTCGAGACCAGCATGGCCAACATGGTGAAACCCCGTCTGTACTAAAAATACAAAAAGATTAGCTGGGCGTGGTGGC
>NW_012115154.1:17563246-17564640 GCF_000951035.1 Colobus angolensis palliatus | reverse complement strand
TCCTGACCTCGTGATCCACCCGTCTCGGCCTCCCAAAGTGCTGGGATTACAGGCTTGAGCCACCGCGCCCGGCCTAAATAAATCTTTAAATCGGGCAGGCATGGTGGCTCACACCTGTAATCCCAACACTTTGGAGGCCAAGGCTGAGGCCAGGAGTTTAAGACCAGCCTGGGTGACACAGCAAGACCCCTTCTCTACAAATAAAACCCTTTAAGGGCAGGTCAGTGTCACTTTGAAACATCAGGCCAGGTCAGAGGAGGGGCCAGTGTAAGCTGACGAAGATGGAGAAGGGGAAAATTCAGTCATTCCAAATGTATTTATTGAACACCTACTGTGTGCCGGGTACTGTTTAGGAAGAGGGTGAGCTTTGCGGTTGCATACACCCGAGTTTAAATCCCGAAATCACCACTCACTAGCTATGACTTTGAGCAACTTATTTACCTTCTCTGAGCCTCACTCTCTTCCTATATAAATGAAGAAAATATTGGCAACTCTATTTTAATGTTGTAAAATTAGATGAGAATCGTGCCTAGCACATAGTGAGCATTCTGCAAAGATAGTTACCCCCCAAAGGTGTTTTTGTAATTATTCTCAAAATAGTATTTACTTTGTTTTCCTAAAGGACCAGTCCCTGTCTTGATAAGGAAGAGATCTCTAAGGCTCATCACCCTGTGTGGAGGCAGACCTGCTAGTACCTTTAAGTTCCACTGCACTTCGTAAAATGGCCTACGTGAGACATGTGCTTAGAGGCCCATATCCAGAAGAACAGTTATCAAGTACTATCTCTGCTAGGCACACTTCCAGGACACAGAAATGAGTACTTCACAGACTTAAGATTATCCTCAAGGAGCTTATAGGCTAGTAAAGTCCATGCTCCCAGAAATCAGTGATTTCCTTCCCTGCTTCCTGGCCCTGACTATAAACATCACGTCCACTTTTATTAGAGGAACCAGGCAAGTCAAGTCTGAAACGCTCTAGGCAAATTCATTTCCACCAGCGAGGCACATTTCAGAACACATCTTCTGCACTACAGATGATCAACTATCTTTCCTCTTTCCTAGAGGTGATGAAGGCAGGACTATGTTAGTCCCAAACATTTATGCTATCTTTTCAGTATAAAGCCTTTAAAATGACTTGCCTTCCTAAGCACTTAACTAGTTATAACGATGTCCCTTGTTACACAATAAGACATCACTGTAGTGTGTCTACTTCACATTTCTCCTTCACGGAGGGTGGACTTTCATGCAGCCATCAACACAAATCTTTAGCTCAGAGCTAGAGGTCCCATTCATTGTTAAGATAATCACAGGCCGGGTGCGGTGGCTCAAGCCTGTAATCCCAGCACTTTGGGAGGCCGAGACGGGCGGATCACGAGGTCAGGAGATCGAGACCAT
>NW_012115154.1:17544121-17562576 GCF_000951035.1 Colobus angolensis palliatus | reverse complement strand
TTTTATTTATTTTTGAGACGAAGTTTCACTCTGTCACCCAGGCTAGAGTGCAGTTGCTCAATCTCGGCTCACTGCAACCTCCATCTCCTGAGGTCAAACAATTCTTCTGCCTCAGCCTCCCGAGTAGCTGGGATTACAGGTGCTGGCCACTATGCCCAACTAATTTCTGTAGTTTTAGTAGAGGTGGAGTTTCACCATGTTGGCCAGGCTGGTCTCAAACTCTTGACCTCACGTGATCGACCCGCCTCGGCCTCCCAAAGTGTTGGGATTACAAGCATGAGCCACCGCACCTGGCCACTAACATTATTTTATAACCACCAAGCCTAGCAACCACAGGCCATAAAAGGCCGTAGTGGATACCAGCAGGAAGGTAGTGAAGGGAGTGATTAAGGAGAACTTCCCAGAAGGAAAACAAGCAGGGAATGAGGAGGAAGCTGCTGCAGCTGCACAGGCTGTGGGCCCAATTACAGGTCCTTCCATGATCAACCGGCGGATGAGACAAAGATATCCCCAAGAGTGGGAGAGATCCTACACTGGGAGAGGTGTCCAGGCATAAAACTGGTTTCCAGAAATCACTGGGTGACTAGGAGACAGTTATCTAACGTACTGAGGAGCAGAATGAACAACTGGATAAAGTGGATTATAAATGCCACATATGACGGTTAATACACGTTTCTTGTTAGGGAAGGACCCAGGCCTGGCCCCTCAGTCTCTCAGGTGGGAACTGATTGCTTTTCATCCCCACCCCTAGAAATTTTATTGTTACTGCTCTGGACAGGATATCTGAAGTGATAGATGCCAAACTAAAGAATACAGGAGAGGCCAATGGAGAGGAGATGCATCAATGCCAGAACATTTATGTCTACTATTTCCTAAAGATTTCTGGTGTTCTGCGTCTTTTCAACAACTGCAATAAAGCTTTATTTGAGGAAGAAAACTTCTAGACTAACTGTTAGCTAAGTGAAGAGGGTAACCAAATTTGAACTCCTATCTTGGTTTTTTGTCCCATACCTAATTTAATGAGCAGGCTATGAAGTACCAGTGTGGTCACCAGGATAGGGAAAGTAAGGCAGCTCAGTTTCTCAGGCTCCCTCTGCCACTGGCATGTCCCTGGTCACAGTTTTCCACCTTCATTTTAGGACACTGTGCCTAGTTATGCCAACCTCCAAGGAAGAGCAACTCTTTTTTTTTTTTTTGAAGACAGAGTCTCGCTGTGTCACCCAGGTTGCAATGTGGTGGTAGTCACTGCAACCTCCGCCTCGCGGGTTTAAGTGATTCTCCTGCCTCAGCCTCCCAAGTAGCTGGGACTGCAGGCATGTGCCACCATACTGAGCTAATTTTTTTGTATTTTAGTAGAGACGGGGTTTCACCATGTTGCCCAGGCTGGTCTTGACTCCTGAACTCAGGCAATCTGCCCGCCTTGGCCTCCCAAAGTGCTAGGATGACAGGCATGAGCCACTGCATTGGGCCAAGCAACAAATTAGGTTACAATATCAGTGACAGCCTCAGTGTGATAAAAAAATCAGAGACACGGCTTTATGGAGGGGATGGGCACTAGGAGTAAAGTGACAAAGCTCCCAGACCACTTAAAGGGGCAGAAAGTATTAATGTGGGGGTGGGGGAGAAATACAGTCAAATATTTTGTATTATGAAGTTTTAGGGCAATCTGCTCTTGCAAAGACATTTTTTAACATTTCTGCCCTTTACAGACCCACCTTTTGGCAACATTTTATTTCAAACTTAAACACCCAAACACATACACATTCTCTTTCTCTTATTTCTGAAAATGTTTGCTTTACACATATGCAACGTTTGGAGAAAGTACTTTTTTCTTTTTTTTTTTTTTTTTTTTTTTTTTTTTTTGAGAGGGAGTCTGGCTATCACCCAGGCTGGAGTGCAGTGGCCGGATCTCAGCTCACCGCAAGCTCCGCCTCCCGGGTTCACGCCATTCTCCTGCCTCAGCTTCCCGAGTAGCTGGGACTACAGGCGCCCGCCACGTCGCCCGGCTAGTCTTTTGTATTTTTTTAGTAGAGACGGGGTTTCACCGTGTTAGCCAGGATGATCTCGATCTCCTGACCTCGTGATCCACCCGTCTCGGCCTCCCAAAGTGCTGGGATTACAGGCTTGAGCCACCGCGCCCGGCGAAAGTACTTTTTTCCTCTTGAATTCATTCTCAGTCTCCTTCAAATAAGCATTTCATTACCCTTACAAGTTTTGATTGTAGATGAATAAAGTTGACTGGCTTCTCGTCAGTTCTTAGTGACTCCATGGTACCTCTCCACTGCTCAGGTAACTGAGCATGCTGCTAACATACTAACACAACAGACACCTAGGGCTTAGAAACCCTTTATGCAGATGACAGGTTTTATGTTGGTAATTGCTATATGTTCTCGTGAATCTCCTCAGTGGACAACCTGTAAACCTTTTTTTTTTTTTTTTTTTTTTGAGATGGAGTCTGGCTCTATTGCCCAGGCTGGAGCGCAGTGGCACGATCTTCTCACTGCAACTTCTGCCTCCTGGGTTCAAGCAATTCTCCTGTCCCAGCTTCCCAAGTAGCTGGGGTATTTTTAGTAGAGACGGGGTTTCGCCATGTTGGCCAGGCTGGTCTCAAACTCCTGACCTCAAGTGATCCACCTCAGCCTCTCAAAGTGCTAGGATTACAGGCAGGAGCCACCATGCCCAGCAACCTTTCAAGTGCAGATCTGATTACTAAAAATGGCCGAAATTCATGTAAAATAAAGTCTAGTGCTCATACAGGAACATCCTAGTTCTTCCAAATTCAAAAATAAGGTATTGAAACCAAGTGTTGGCCGAGCGTGGACTCACGCCTATAATCACAACATTTTGGGAGGCCGGGTGGGCGGATCTCCAGGTCAGGAGATTGAGACTATCCTGGCTAACACAGTGAAACCCCGTCTCTACTAAAAATACTAAAAAAAAAAAAAAAAAAAAAAAAAAAAAAAATTAGCCAGGCGCCTGTAGTCGCAGCTACGCCAGAGGCTGAGGCAGAAGAATGGTGCAAATCCGGGAGGCGGAGCTTGCAGTGAGCCAAGATCGCGCCACTGCACTCCAGCCTGGTCCGCAGAGCAAGACTCCGTCTCAAGACAAAAAAACAAACAAACAACAACAACAAAAAAAGTGTTATTGTTAAATCCAAGTTGGTAAGGATGTCACTAAAGTCCTTTTTTGCTCTTCACTAAACTGCTCTTATGAGGAGGTACTAGCCTCACCATTCTGGAAGTTAGTTAGGTCTACAGCATAGGCATGGGGTGCCAGTCTCATCTGTGCTCACCTGGTCCTGCCAACTGTTTTTAAATCAGAGGCTCTGGACACAGCTCTGCAGTCTGAAGTGAATGCTGCTTTTCCCACGGACTCTAGAGCTCCTAACTATTGAGGTCATAACTTTTTCAACCACCATTCCCAGAGTTTTACATCCTTCTGAGTCCTGCCTCTAGAATCAAATTATGACTTCCCACTGTGGATTCAAAGACCCTTTATTAATCTCCAATCCACAGCTCCCTGCTCCAATAAAGCAGGCTAAGTAGCCATTTCCAGTCCAATAATTCACTTTCTCTCTGATCTTCTATACCTTGTAGGCACATTAAAATCACTTGGGGGAACTCTAAAACACAAAACATCCAGGCCTCATCACACACCAATTAAATCACGCCATGGTGGGCCTTGGCATAAATATTTTTTTGAGCTCCCCAGGTTATTCTAAAGTTCAGCCAAAAACAAACTAGTGCAAAAGAATCTTCCTCCTACTCCTCATCTCCTTGTCTCAGCCCCACAAGATCCATCTGGGCAAATAAACACCCTAAATGACTACTTTCTTGGCGAATAACATAAATATGATTGGTGTAATTATTCTTGCTTTTATCTTGCTTTTTACTCACTGAGGGTGGCTTGTAGGTATTGTCTTATACAATTTTTTAAAATTATAAACTCAAGGCCAAGAACTGACCTGATGTACATAGATTGATGTACATCCTTAATTTTGAATCCTGCTTATTTAGTCAACTCTCTCCAGTAACGTGCCTGCCTTCCTGATGTTCTAATTCTTCCTATACATACAAGTGGTTATCTTACAAAAGTTGCTGCTAGAGCTAAACACACTATACATGTAAAACTAATTTTTTGGCATTAAATTTCTTCATCTCTGTCCATGCATACTTACACTTCTCCTGTTGCTCCCCAAATTGCAATCTTGGGCTAGCTTCTCATCATAGGCAAAGCAAATTGGAAACAAACAACTACTGCTTTTTTTTTTTTTTTTTGCTACAAGGTCTCACTCTGTCACCCAGGCTGGAGTGAAGTGGCGCAATCACGGCTCACTGCAGCCTCAACCTCCTGGACTGAAAGGATTCTCCTACCTCAGCCTCCAAGTAGCTGAGACTACAGGAATGTGACACCACACCCAGCTTTTAAAAAATTTTTTGGTAGAGATAGGGGTCTCACTATGTTGCTCAGGCTAGTCTCAAACTCCTGGGCTCAAGTGATCCTCCTGCCTCAGCCTCCCAAAGTGGTGGGATAACATGAGTGAGCCATCACAACCGGCCTCTGCCCAGTCTTGAATGAAGAGAAGCATCAATATGACCCATGATATTGTTTAACTGGCTAACAAAGGAATTCTCCTACAACTACTATATCAACACTGGCTTCTTATGCCTGAAATATAGACTTCAAAGAACTTCAAAATCTTTCCTGCCAGGTGTGGTGGCTCATGCCTGTAATCCCACCACTTTGGGAGGCCGAGGAGGGCGGATCACAAGGGTCAGGAGTTCAAGACCAGCCTGATCAACATGGTGAAATCCCATCTCTACTAAAAATACAAAAATTAGCCAGGGGGTGGCAGGACTGTGCGCGCCTGTAATCGCAGCTACTCAGGAGTCAGAGGCAGGAGAATCGCTTGAACCCCGGAGGCAGAGGTTGCAGTGAGCTGAGATCACACCACTGCACTCCAGCCTGGGTGACAGAGCAAGATTCCATCTCAAAAAAAAAAACCACTTTCCTCATTTGATCTTCACAACACCTTTGTAAACTGGGTATTATCCTCACATTATGAATGAGAAAACCAAAAGCAAGGTTAAAACTCTGGTCTCCTGACTTGCTTTCCAGGATCTTTTTCATGACAGTAATCCTTATTCTTACAAAAACATTAAAAATGCTTTACGCGGGCCGGGCGCGGTAGCTCACTCCTGCAATCCCAGCACTTTGGGAGGCCGAGGCGGGCAGATCACCTGAGGTCAGGAATTCGAGACTAGCCTGGCCAACATGGTGAAACCCTGTCTCTACTAAAAATACAAAATTAGCCAGGTGTGGTGGCTCACGCCTGTAGTCCTAGCTACTTGGGAAGCTGAGGCAGGAGAATCTCTTGAACCTGGGAGGAGGAGGTAGGAGTGAGCCAAGATCACGCCACTGCACTCCAGTCTGGGTGACAGAGTGAGACTCCATCTCAAAAAAAAAAAAAAGCTTTACGCAATTGGGTGTGGTGGCTCTGATCCCAGTACTTTGGGAGGCCAAGGCAGGTGAATTATTTGAGGTCAGGGGATTGAAACCAGCCTGGTCAATATGGTGAAACCCCCATCTCTACTAAAAATGCAAAAATTAGCTGGGCATGGTGGCAGGCACCTATTATCCCAGCGACTTGGGAGGCTGAGGCAGGAGAACTGCTTGAACCTGGGAGCCAGAGGTTGCAATGAGGTGACACTGGGCCACTGCACTCTAGCATAGGCAACTCCATCTCAAAAAAAAAAAAAAAAAGGTTTACACAAACAGCTTTACATTACACAAAATTTATAGGGAAAACTAATCATTGAATTACCCAGCACCCTAGCAAAAGAATTACTTTGTTTTCCTATATTTTGAAAAAGTGAATTAAATGTATACTTTATATTTAAAACAACATTTTCTACTTTTGCTAGAACTTTTTCAGTTTGTGTAGCTTTGGAGTTATTATAATATGGATAGAATGAGACTCTTCAGTCTGTAAAAACGCATACGTCTCCAAGATGTTTATACTGCTGTGCAGAACAATCACTCAAAAGGGCAGAATCTAGGAAGAAACCAGACAAGGAAAGAGGACCCAAAAGTAAAATCTTAAGTTCTGTAATTTTAGAATTGAAGGGTCTTTTCCCCAACTCTGGCAATCCTAATCCAGAAGAAAGGACCTTATATTACCATGTTGTTCTACCTTCACATTAGAGATAGGAAAATGAGATCTTTGTAAATTAGGTAGTTTGCCTCATACAAGTAGAGAATGTTAAGCAAGGACCATCATCCACTTTTTAACTCTTATTTCTGGTGACCTTCCTACTATACAATTATTCATTGAGCAACCATGTGCCTAAAAGCATGTGGCATCACGAGGAATACAAAATAATACATGGTCTCTGTTCTTGGGTAGCTTAAGTTTTAGACCAGTTCTAAGATTTTACAGTAAATACAGGTTTTGCTAATAAACATAAAGCCGCATAGCTCAATGAGGTTTTATCAAATATTTTATGGTTTTTTTTTTTTTTTTTTTGAGATGGGAGTTTCACTCGTCACCCAGGCTGTGCAGTGGCGCAACCTCGGCTCACTACAACTTCCGCCTCCAGGGTTCAAGCAATTTTCCTGCCTCAGACTCCCAAGTAGCTGGGATTACAGGCATCCGCCACCATGCCTGGCTAATTGTATTTTTAGCAGAAATGGGGTTTTGCCATGGTGGCCAGGCTGGTCTCAAACTCCTGACCTCAGGTGATCCGCCCGCCTCGGCCTCCCAAAGTGCTGGGATTACAGGCATGAGCCACCGTGCCTGGCCTTTATCAAGTTTTATTTGAAATGTAACCTGGCAATTTTTGAGAGCACTGCAGGACACTGCTTTCGAGGCATCTCTGGGCTGTAATATCTGCCTTCTTTGATGGGAGGTTGGTCTTAAGGGTAAATTTTTTTTTTTTTTGAAGAGGCAATTTAACCAAGTTGAGCAAAAGCATTGTGTATGTGTGTATACATATATGATTGTGCCAGTTACTCATTTAAAAAGAAACTAAAACAAGGCCAGAAGGGAGGAATAACATCCTAGAAAGTGACAAATGACTCCTGCAAGATACGTAAACCGAACCTTCTAGATACATAAACAGAACCTTCCATATTGTTTTCTGCAAGAAACAATATGCTCTGGCCCATGATAGTTTTGCAGAGCAGCCTCCGTTCTTGGCTTTTTTTTTTTTGAGACGGAGTCTCGCTCTGTCGCCCAGGCTGGAGTACAGTGGCCGGATCTCAGCTCACTGCAAGCTCCGCCTCCCGGCTTTACGCCATTCTCCTGCCTCAGCCTCCCGAGTAGCTGGGACTACAGGCGCCCGCCGCCTCGCCCGGCTAGTTTTTTGTATTTTTTAGTAGAGACGGGGTTTCACTGTGTTAGCCAGGATGGTCTCATCTCCTGACCTCGTGATCCGCCCGTCTCGGCCTCCCAAAGTGCTGGGATTACAGGCTTGAGCCACCGCGCCCGGCTTGGCACCTTCACTTAAAATTCAGCCCGGCTTTATGACCCCCCCATCTGGTTGTTCCTGTAAAATCTTTCCTGATAGCTGATACTGAACACCTCCTGTCAGGGTCCCGTGTTAAACACTACATACGTTCCCTCCTCAGCCTTAACACCTGAGACACAGGTATTGTTATCCCTGTCTTACAGATAAGGAAACTAAGGCCCAGGATGGTTAAATAACACATCAGTTATCTTACTTATGATGTCAGGACTTGAATCGAGGACTCCAGAGTCCCTGCTCATAACCATTAAGCTGTACTAACATACATGATGTATTGTTAAGGCTCTGCACACTCCCTGCCCCCACCAATTTGATCTATCTTGTCTGGTCATGACAAGCAGTTCTCACGTATTTCTTTAACTGAAGAGTTAAATTGCATGGTTTCTCTTAGGAGCACTTGATGGGCCAAGAGTTTCTCCTCCACACTTTCTGTTGGACACCTTATCCTTCCCACTGATCCATTTTACTTATCTACTTTTGAATCTTAAGCAAACACTCTGGAGCTGGCCTGCAGTTCTGATAGCAGACTGATGAAAGAAAAGAGTAACATCTTTTGCTTGTTTAAGAGTCTGAAACATTTTAAAACAAAGAACAGGCCAGGCACAGTAATCCCAGCACTTTGGGAGGCCAAGGTGGGCGGATCATGAGGTCAGGAGTTCAAGACCAGCCCGACCAACATGGTGAAACTCCATCTCTACTAAAAATACAAAAATCAGCCAGGTGTGGTTGTGTGTGCCTGTAATCCCAGCTACTCAGGAGCTGGGGCAGGACAATCACTTGAACCCGGGAGGCAGAGGTTGCAGTGAGCTGAGATCACACCACTGCACTCCAGCCTGGGTGAGAGAGTCAGACTCCATCTCAAAAACAAAAACCAAGAACAAAGAACGGCCCCTGTGTATAAATTCTGTGAGAAATGACTGCTCCTTTGCTACAGATAAACAACCGGAGCTACGTCAGGCAAGGAGGCTCACACCTATAATCCCAGCTCTTTGGGAGGCCTTGGCAGGAGGATCACTTGAACCCAGGAGTTCAAGACCAGCCTGAGCAACATGGCAACACAGTGAGACTTCTCTGAAAAGAATTTTTCAGCAAAAACAAAAAACCAAGACTAAAGAGAACAGGGTTAGAAATATCAATAAGGCCCAAGGCCGGGTGCGGTGGCTCAAGCCTGTAATCCCAGCACTTTGGGAGGCCGAGACAGGCGGATCACAAGGTCAGGAGATCGAGACCATCCTGGCTAACACGGTGAAACCCCGTCTCTACTAAAAACTACAAAAAACTAGCCGGGCGAGGTGGCGGCGCCTGTAGTCCCAGCTACTCGGGAGGCTGAGGCAGGAGAATGGCGTGAACCCGGGAGGCGGAGCTTGCAGTGAGCTGAGATCTGGCCACAGCACTCCAGCCTGGGTGACAGAGCGAGACTCCGTCTCAAAAAAAAAAAAAAAAAAAAAAAAAAAAAAAAAAAAAAAAAAAAAAAACAAAAAAAAAAAAAAAAAAAAAAAAAAAAAAAAAAAAAAAATCAATAAGGCCCAAAGAAAGAAAGGAAAAAAAAAACTTTAGTCCATCAGAGGTCCTTATTCATAAGAAAATTTTCTGGGAAAGATGCTTTCGCTCATGGCTACTGAGCTGCCCTCAGGCAGCCACTGAGGATGCTTTTTGTAGTTTAAGAAGCTAAGACATGGGAAGAAGGGCGGGTGCCCTGTCCCTCCTCAGAGAAAATCTGAGCAGAAATTTGGGATTCCCATTCCATTTAGAATGAGGTCCTTTCTCTCCCTCTCTCTCTTTTTTTTAATCAATGAGGCTTTTGTGGACTGTTACTACCTAGTTAAGTCACAGGGTCTGGTCCTGGTTGAGACAGGCATGAACATTTCTCAGATATGCTCAAGAGAAGCCCAGCAGAGCCCCACACCTTCCCCCCAATAGGAACCTTGCACACTTTATTATTAATGAAAAGGGAAGTAGGAGTTTCCAATACTAAATGTTCAGCAGAAAAGGAGCAGGGCCATCTTCTTTCACTTTCTAGACAATCAACCAACTTCCATTTATTTTCACAACTGTGGCTAAACCAGAGGTTCATCCAATGGTGGCAATGAAAAACCTAGTAAGCAAAGAGTAAATCTGGTTATAGTCAACACCTGGATCCACTCTAAGGGAATGGTGCTTATGTGTAATAGTGACAACTTCTTGGTCCAAAAGGCTGACAGATGAAGAGCACGTTTCTGGGGTTTCCCCTTTCCTATCTTGTCTGGTCATGACAAGCAGTTCTCACGTTATTTCTTTAACTGAAGAGTTAAACTTGCATGGTTTCTCTCAGGAGCACTTGATGGGCTAAGAGTTTCTCTTCCACTTTCTGTTGGACACCTTATCCTTCCCACTGATCCATTTTACTTATCCACTTTTGAATCTTAAGCACTCTTTGGAGCGGGCCTGCAGTTCTGATAGGGGACTGATGAAAGAAAAGAGTAACAGTTGAACTCTCTGCTTTATTCCTGGGCTGAGGATTAGTATCACACCTGCTTCCATCCGGGATGGCCTCGCACATCCTCTTTCATTCCGTTTAGGGCTCTTGCTTCATTTGTATTTGAGTTCCTTTCACAAGGGACTGTGGGATCTATCTGCAGCATTTCAATCCACAGGTCTCTTTCATTAATAAGCTGTGCCCTTGGCAAATCTTTGAGTAAAAAAATATTTAAGGTGTTACCTAGTCCCACATCCCACCTACTGTAGGAGTCCCTCCTCCAGGATACCCTGGCAAATGCTTGAAATCCATTCAGAAAAGGAACTCAGCACCTAGACAATACTTTGGCCCTTCTCCCTTTTCACTGGGGAAATCAAGGTGCAAACTAGAGCTGAATCTCACATTCAAGTTCATAGTGGGTTGCCGATGAAGCCAGAACCCTGGCTTTGGGACCCCAGAACCCCTAAATCTTCCCATGGTATAGGTTCAAATTCTGGCTAGAAAGCTCTTAATCCCAATATGCTAGGGTATTGCCCATCATGTCTTGTTCTGTTACTGGGCTTTTCCACTGTAAGTTATGACAGCAGACACACATTTCTTGTGTCTCCCATGGTCCCTGGTATTGTGAATGTCATAGAGCAGATGTTTTGTAAATGTGATTATCCTACAGAGCAACATGTTCAGACACAGCCTTCCCAGAAGCCAAGCTAGCTGGGCTAACACCTTTTCCTAGTGTTGTTATGCATAACTAAAGAGACTGAAGGTTGGGCTAGGTGATAAGCAAAAAATGGGTCCTTTCCTTATCACTTCATCAAGAAAATATCCTGACTAAATATTTCCAGACCTTTTTCTAGGCACCTCAGGAAGAAGCAGAGGAAACAAGAGTATAGGAATGAACAAGTTTTCTGCCCAAGATGTAGGACTTCTGCATTCTGTCTTCTACCTCAGGCTTCCAAGTAGGAGTCAAACAACAAATCAAATAAATTTTAGTCAAGTTTCAGCAGGAATTTATCTGCTTTGATATTGCTGTCTTATTTAGCTTTGCCTGGACAGAAGCCAAAGACAGAGACAGAATTTTGGCAGGAAAAGCAATGTATCACAAGATTTTTTTTGAGTAACTCCTAGAGACTCACTTTTTTTCAACAGTCTCATTTTGCAGATGAAAATTTGAGCTCCGTAAAGGAAACAGAACTTAGGCCCAGCTGCAAAGCCACTTAGCAGCAGACTCGGATGCTCCCAGGTGATTAAATCACCCCAAGAAAAGAACGAATGGTAGTCAAAGTCCTTAAAAGCAATACAAGCAAGAACAAACTGTTGTCTATGCGTGGTGCTTAGTTCTCAGTGATCTAGGAAGTTCCTCAATCTGTCCACTGTCAATGGGATACAGCCAGATAGGGTGAACATACACTCTCTCTGATGACTCAAGAAAGCTGCATTACAACACTGTTATCATCTCATTACTGAGGATGAAGGTTCACTTTCCGGAAGCTCCATGCTTCCGGAAAGTGCTGTGATCTTTGTTGTTGATGATTGTCAAGAATATCAGACACCAGGAATGGAAAAGATAAGGAAGAATTTGATGTGAACGACTCTCAGAACATGGTGTAGGCACAAATTTTAGGCCGTTCTATCATTGTTAAGCCAGCTATTTCTCTGAGGTCTCTAGCTTTTAAAGCTGGGGCTGAGAAAACCGTTCCCAATTTTTTGACCTTGCCAAAGGTTTCTAGCACTTTAAATGGCAATAAGAGACTGTTTCAAATCAAGCCAGTATAGTTAAGGAATGTTCTCCTTAATAATCTTTTTTTTTTTTTTTTTTTTTTGAGACCGAGTCTTGCTCTGTTGCCCAGGCTGGAGTGCAGTGGCGCGATCTCGGCTCACTGCAAGCTCCGCCTCCTGGGCCCACGCCATTCTCCTGCCTCAGCCTCCCAAGTGGCTGGGACCACAGGCACCCGCCACCGCGCTCGGCTAATTTTTTGTATTTTTAGTAGAGATGGGGTTTCACCATGTTAGCCAGGATGGTCTCGATCTCCTGACCTTGCGATCCGCCCGCCTCAGCCTCCCAAAGTGCTGGGATTACAGGCGTGAGCCACCGTGCCCGGCCAATAATCTTTTAAAGTCAGATTTCATATTCAACCAATATTAAACAAAATGTATGTGAAGAATTAATCTAAGAAACCTAGGCAGGCAGTCTTGAGTTACCATGTTTCAGGGAAAGGCAGCCACAGAGGCTTGTGAACAGATCTTGGCTGGTTTTGAGAGAGGAGGCAGCAACATAAACAGTGGCTTAAGCACTTTCTCCAACAACCATCTTAGCTATCAAGGAGCTAATAAAAGGCTTTATAGTTAAACATTCTCATGCCTCATGATGGGCTTCCAGTTTTGGAGACTCTTCCCACGTACCTGTCTCTACCTAGAGACATAATCTACTATCAACCTGCTGTTCTCTGAGAACAAGAGAACCAGAGGTTAAATCCTGCTTTCCAACCTCTCCACAATATTCTTGTAAATTCTGCTTTTGTTGTATCTTTGAAAAGATGGAGGTGCTGGGCCCCCTTCCAGGTCTTTCTGGGTTTCAAAATGTGGTATTCTTGTAAGTGTGTGAAATTCCAAACCACAACCATGTCTCTAGTCAGGTGTATAGGACCCTAAATTCAGTGATGTACCAGGTAATAATTACTGTGGGTGTTGGATGGGGCTCACAGACTTTCTCTTGGATTTTGTACCCTGCTGTGAGCATATACAACCATGAAGCCACAGAGATTTGGATTTACAAAACTCCCCCTCCACTCCCTTCCCCATACCACTGGTTGGCCTCTAGACCTTCAGTGTTGACACTCAGGCCAGAAGTTTCAAGCCCAGTTATGAGGGGACCTGGTGGGTCGGGGGGCTGACCCGATGGGTCAGTATCACCCCCACAGCCTCCATTGTGGCCCGAACGCAGGTGGTCCTTGAGTGTCTGCTTGTAGCGGAAGCTCCTGCCACAGTAGGAGCAGGGGTAGGGCCGCTCCCCGGTGTGGATGCGCTGGTGTTTCATGAGGTGGTGCTTGCGGATGAAGCTCTTGCCACAATGAGGACAACTGAAGGGACGCTCGCCCGTGTGCAGCCGCCGGTGGTTCAGCAGGTGCTCCTTGCGCATGAAGCTCTTGCTGCAGTCAGTGCAGGGGTAAGGACGCTCGCCTGTGTGGATCATCTGGTGACGGATAAGGGCTGAGTGGCCGTTGAAGTCAATGCCACACTGAGGGCAGGAGAAAGGGCGCTCTTGTGCATGACCTCGCTGGTGGAGCAGGAGGCTGATTTTCAAGCTGAAGCTCCTGCCGCACTGGGCACAGCGGAAGGGCCTTTCGCTTGCATGAGCTCTCCGGTGGCTGGTGAGTCGAGCCTGGTCAGCAAAGCGCTTGGGGCAATCAGGACAGGGGAAAGGACGCTCAGTGCTGTTATGGACCCGAAGATGGTAGGTAAGTCTTGATGGGTGAGTAAAAGTCCTGGCACAGTGTGGGCAGGTGGGCGGCGTCTCACTGGCATGGTCCTGGGAGGTGCTGCTGAGGTCCACCTGTGGAGTAAAGTGCTTAGGGCACTGGGCACAGGGTAAGGGGTGCTCAGTAGCGTGGCTACATTGGTGGGTCAGCAACATGTCTTGGCTGAGACTCTTGCCACAGTGGTGGCATGAGAACACCTGCTCGCCAACTGGAGGTGGGAGGGGATAGCTACCCAACTGAGTAAAAGTCACTTGTCCCTCAGAGGCTTCAGGCAGGTCAGTGGCTGGACGTCCAAAAGGTGTCATGGATGTAGACTGCTGGCTTTTGAAAGCCACATCTGAAAAAGCATCCTTTGCTGTTGCTGGTGGAGAAGAGAAAGGGACTGGAACTTCAGGGCACAACGAGGATCTAGCAAGGCCTTCAGCTTTGATGACAAGCTCTTCATCTGAAAGAAAACACTCCAGAGTTACACCTATCAATAACTGTCTCACTAGCAACTCTCATGCATTCCTACCCAGCTCTAACAGATCACTTTAAGCTCTCAACTAGCTCAGATCAGAAACTCAGCAGAAGGTTGCAATAATAACCAAGACAACAGTGGTCTCTCTGTGACAAATCATCAGAGAAATGAAATGAAATTTTAAATTTATTTTATTTTATGACAATCACGTTCTGTCGCCCGTGATGGAGTGCAGTGGCATGACCTTGGCTCACTGCAGCCTCCACCTCCTGGGTTCAAGCAATTCTCCTGCCTCAGTCTCCCGAGTAGCTGGGATTACAGGTATGCACTACTGTGCTCAGGTAATTTTTCTTTTTGAGACGGAGTCTCACTCTGTTACCCAGGCTGGAGTGCAGTGGCGCAACCTCGGCTCACTGCAAGCTCCGCCTCCCGGGTTCATGCCATTCTCCTGCCTCAGCCTACTGAGTAGCTGGGACTACAGGCACCCGCCACCACGCCCAGTTAATTTTTTGTATTTTTAGTGGAGACAGGGTTTCACCGTGTTAGCCAGGATGGTCTTGATCTCCTGACCTCATGATCCGCCCGCCTCGGCCTCCCAAAGTGCTGGGATTACAGGCATGACCACCGTGTCCAGCCGTGCTCAGGTTATTTTTATATTTTTAGTAGAGATGCGGTTTTGCCATGTTGACCAGCAGTCTTGAACTCCTGGCGTCAAGTGGTTCACCTGCCTCAGCCTCCCAAAGTGCTGGGATTACAGGCATGAGCCACCACACCCAGCCCTCATCAGAAAATTTAACATTGTACCTCTTCTATGCTATCTGTTAAGAAACAGAAAATCCTTGGCATCAATCTTCCCAATGTCACTTTCACCATATTTTACCTCTACTCAAGAACTTTCTCTATTGCCTGTTGTGACAAAACCTAAAATTACATAATCATCTATTCCTATTTGTATCAGATCAACCCATCACTGTGGTCAGTTGTCTCTTTACTTCCCCTGAGAACAGAATACACATTTCTGCTATGCATCTTTACTTATTCTGTCCTCCCTTTTGCAGAATGCTACCCCTCTCTCCCCATCTTCCCAAATTATACCCAACCATATCATACCAATCTTTTAAGGTACAATTGTGGCTTTATGCCCTTCCTTAGGTCTTATCTAAATACCTAAACTAAAACTGATGCACGTTCTCCTCTTTTTTTAGAGACAGGATCCCCCTATGTTACCCAAGCTGGTCTTGAACTCCTGGGTTCGAGTGATCCACCTACCTCAACTTCCTCCCAAAATGCTGGGCTTACAGGCATGAGTCACCAAGCCCAACCTGATGCATGTTCCTGAAACTTCTCATTCGTTTATGTAAGTCATCCACCCCACTCATCCTTGATACTTAACAGGCTTGCCTAGTACTGATATGTATGTCCCTAGTATAAGTTTCTTCAAGAGCTAAAACTGTCTTATTTTTCATTTGTTTCCCAGTCTAAAAGAACACAGAGCACAGAAAATACTAAAAAAAAACAGACTGCATTAAGCTGTATAAATGACTGGGACCCTTCTGATCTTGAGATTCTCTTCTACAATACAAATGGCAAAAGTATCTTGGAAGGAAGATACTTCTATTTCTTCTCCCATCATTGATTTTCCTTTCACTGAGGGAGGGTTCTTACTTAACATTCCCATTTATACTTCTCCACCGCCATTTCTGTCTCCAGAGCTTGTCTCCCTACTCCACTCCCACTTTTTCTACCCTTTCTACATGATTTTCACATGTTCTTCTGTCTTTCCCCATCCCCGTAATTTTGGTTCATCTGTATGCACTTATTTTTCTTCTTCTGAGAATTCTGATTTGTCTTTGCACGTAGGAGTATATTTTCTCACTCACTTAAAATTTATTTTAGTGACTGTTTGGTTTCATTCATAATGTTGAGCATGGCTTTGTTTCTTTTCCTCATTCTTTTCCCACACATTTGCCTCTACAAATTTCACCTGCTGTTTCTTCAGTCAGTCCTGGCATGAGCTAGATATGGACATGAACACCTCTTTAATTTCTTACTCACCAGCATAAGTGCTTTTGTACACGTCACCTTCCTTGGACTCCGGTGGGGCCCCAACCTGAGGCTCCTCTTCTTGTTTAATCCAAGACAGAATATCTGATGTTGAAATACCAGGCTCTAATTTATGGGAGGGAAAAAAAATGGCCTTCATGAACTTGAATAAGAAGGTGAGATAATCATGTCGGTTTGTTGAATACTATATTTCGCTCAAATATTTTTCTTTTTCTTTTTTTTTGAGACAGAGTCTGGCTCTGTCGCCCAGGCTGGAGTGCAGGGCGCAATCTCCTCTCACTGCAAGCTCTGCCTCTTGGGTTCACACCATTCTCCTGCCTCCGCTTCCCGAGTAGCTGGTAGCTGGGACTACAGGTGCCCACCACCACGCCCGGCTAAGTTTTTTTCTTTTGTTTTTTCAGTACAGACAGGGTTTCCCTGTGTTAGCCAGGATGGTCTCGATCTCCTGACCTCCTGATCCACCCGCTTTGGCCTCCCGAAGTGCTGGAATTACAGGCTTGAGCCACCGCGCCCGGCCCCAAATATTTATTTCCAAATAACTATAACAATAACACATAACCAGCCTTTTAAAAAATGCATACAGGCTGGGTGTGGTAGCTCACGCATATAATCCCAGAACTTTGGGAGGCCGAAGCAAGTGGATCATCTGAGGTCAAGAGTTCAAGACCAGCTGGCCAACATGGTAAAACTCTGTCTCTACTAAAAATACAAAAAATTAGTCAGACGTGGTGGCAGGCGCCTGTAATCCCAGCTACTCAGGAAGCTGAGACAAAAAAATCACTTGAACCTAGGAGGCAGCGGTTGCAGTGAGCTGAGATCGCACAGAGCCCAGATTGCTCCAGCCTCGGCAACAAGAGCAAAAAAACTCTATCTCAAAACAAACAAACAAACAAACAAAGAAAAAACCAAATCAATTTTCAGAATTACAAAGTTAGGTCAGTACAGACACAGACTCCAACTCCTTAGAAACACTCTTTTCAGATTCCCAATTCTGGGCTCTTTCTAAGAGATACATTACCTTTGTCTATTAAATGATACAAGTCATTGTTTCCTAAATGCTGGGAGGGGGAAGAATATAGTATTGGCAAGTCCTTCAGGTCTTGGGGGTTCTTTCTGAAAGAAAAAGTGCATAGCCTATAGAGGCTTTGCACACAACATGCCTCATCTGATCAGTACCAAAACAGCTGTGCTAGCTATTACAACCTAGGCCTATATTGCCTTTTTTTTTTTTTTGGACTAAATGGACAAGCTGGCAAGCTGACAAGAGAGCTTGTCAAGCTCCAGAGAGTACCCTGAAGCTCTCTATGGTTATTTCTCAAACACAGCCTTGTGAGCAGAATATGGCTTAATTCACAGCAAATTAACAGAACTCACTACTTTACCCCAATGTCTTTTAAATCAGTTAGATGCCACTGAAATCTAAAGGTGTTCTCAAAGCAGAAATAAGAGGCTGGGATAAGACTACAGCCCAAAAGACCATCAGGTTATGGGGAGAGATTTGGAAAATAGATTTTAGCACATGCAACAGTTGCCTTCCAACCTAAAAGCAAAGCTGAAGTGTATTAAACATAGTCTAATCTTATCTTCGTTCTCTTCCAGATGTTATACACATACATACCTATAAGGAAAAAGGCAGAGGGGGAAACACTGGATATAAGGAAGAAGACCTCTTAACCGATATCCAGAGGATTAACTTTCCATTCAAAACATCTAATTTTTGTTTGTTTGTTTGTTTCTGAGACAGGGTCTCACTCTGTCACCCAGGCTAGACTACAGCGGCGTAATCTCGGCTTACTGCAACCTCTGCCTCCCAGGGTCAAGCGATTATCCCACCTCAGTCTCCCTAGTAGCTGGGACCACAGCTAACTTTTTGTATTTTTGGTAAAAATGGGGTCTCACTCTGTTGCCCAGGCTGTTCTTGAACTCCTGAGCTCAGGTGACCCACCTGCCTCAACCTCCCAAAGTGCTGAGATTATAGGCATGACCCACCATGCCTAGCCAAAAAACCTGACTTTTAAAACACCTGCTTGTTTTTAAAAATTTTGTGAATGGGCTAAGTGCAGTAGCTCATGCCTGTAATCTCAGCACTTTGGGAGGCTGAGGCGGGCGGGTCATGAGGTCAGGAGTTCGAGACCACCCTGACCCAAAATGGTAAAACCCCGTCTCTATTAAAAATACAAAAATCAGCTGGCTGCAGTGGTGGGCGCCTATAATCCCAGCTACTTAGGAGGCTGAGGCAGGAGAATCGCTTGAACCCCGGAGGTGGAGGTTGCAGTGAGCTAAGATGGCACCACTGCACTCTAGCCTGGGCGACAGAGCGAGATTCTATCTTAAAAAAAAAAAAATTCTGAATGATGAGTTAGTGCTCTAAAAACCACCAAATGGGCCGGGCGCGGTGGCTCAAGCCTGTAATCCCAGCACTTTGGGAGGCCGAGACGGGCGGATCACGAGGTCAGGAAATCGAGACCATCCTG
>NW_012115154.1:17540974-17542746 GCF_000951035.1 Colobus angolensis palliatus | reverse complement strand
GTCCATTGGCAGCAACATCATGTGTTCCTTTTGTGCCTCTGTGTCACATTTTGGTACTTCTTTTTTTTTTTTTTTGAGACAGTCTCATTCAGCTGCCCAGGCTGGAGTGCAGTGGCATGATCTCGGCTCACTGCAACCACCATCTTCTGGGTTCAAGAGATTCTCCCGTCTCAGCCTCCCAAGTAGCTCAGATTACAGGCACCCGCCATCATGCCCAGCTAATTTTTGTATTTTAGTGGAGACAGGGTTTCACCATGTTGGCCAGGCTGGTCTTGAACGCCTGACCTCAGGTGATTCGCCTGCCTCAGCCTCCCAAAGTGCTGGGATTACAGGTGGGAGCCCCTGCGCCTGGTCACATTTTGGTAATTCTTATAATATTCCTAACTTTTTCATTATTATGATGTATGTTAATAGTGATCTGTGATCAGTGATCTTTTTTTCTTTCTATCTTTTGGAGACAAAGTCTGGTTCTATTGCCCAGGCTGGAGTGCAATGGTGCGATCTTGGCTCACAGCAATTTTGGCCTTTCTGGTTCAAGCGATTCTCCTGCCTCAGCATATCGAGCAGCTGGGACTACAGGCACATGCCACCACATCTGGTTAATTTTTTCTATTTTAGTAGAGACAGGGTTTCACCATTTTGCCCAGGCTGGTCTCCAACTCCTGAGTTCAAGCAATCCTCCCACCTTGACCTCTCAAAGTGCTGGGATTATAGGCATGAGCCATGGCACCTGGCCTGTGATCAGTGATCTTTGATATAATTATCGTAATTGTTTGGGGGCACTACAAACCACACCCATATAAGATGATGAACTTAATAAATGTTTTTATGTGTTTTTGTGACTGGTCCAATGATTGGGCCGTTCCCCTGCCTCTCTCCCTCCCTCTCTTAGGGCCTCCCTACTCCCTGAGACACAACCATGTTGAAATTAGGCCAATTAATAATCCTTACAATGGCCTCTAAGTGAAAGGAGGAGTTTACACATCTCTTACTTTAAATCAAAAGCTAGAATGCTTAAGGTTAGTAAAGAAGGCATGTCAAAAGCCAAGGGGAAGTAGGCTAAAAGGTAGGTCTCTTGAACCAAACAGTTAGCCAAGCTGTAAATGCAAAGGAAAAGTTCTTAAATAAATTAAAAGTGCCACTCCAGTAAATACATGACTAAGAAAGCAAAATAATCTTATTGTTGATATGATGAAAATTTGAGTACTCTAGATAGAAGATCAAATCAGCCACAACATTCCCTTAAGCCAATGTGTAATCCAGAGTAAGGCCTTAACATCTCTTCAATTCTAGGAAGGCTGGTAGAGGTGAGGAAGCCATAGAAGTCTGAAGCTAGCAGAAGTGGGATTGATGAGGTTTATGGAAATGCAAAATGAAGCAGCAAGTGCTAACGGAGAAGCTGCAGCAAGTCATCAGAAGATCTAGCTACAATTACTTGAGGAAGGTGGCTACACTAAACAACAAATTTTCGTGTATAAGAAACAGCGTTCTATTGGAAGAATATGTCATCTAGGACTTTCATATCTAGAGAGAAGTCAATGTCTGGCTTCAAAGCTTCAAAGGACAAGCTGACTCTCTTGTTAGAGGCTGATGCAGCTGGTGACTTGAACCCAGTGTTCATTTTAGTATTCTGAACACCCTAGGGCTTTTAAGAATTATTCTAAATCAGGCCGGACGTGGTGGGTCATGCCTGTAATCCTAGCACTTTGGGAGGCCAAGGCAGGCGGATCACCTGAGGTCGGGAGTTTGAGACCAGCCTGACCAACAGGGAG
>NW_012115154.1:17537361-17539366 GCF_000951035.1 Colobus angolensis palliatus | reverse complement strand
TCTCAAAAAAAAAAAAAAAAAAAAGAAATTGCCACAGCCCCCCCAACCTTTAGGAACCACCACCCCCTGATTAGTCAGCAGCCATTAATACTGAGGCAAGACCCTCCAGTAGCAAAAAGATTTTACCTCTGAAGGCTCAGATGATTGTTAGGATTCTTAGCAATATTTTTAAATTAAGGTATGTACATTTTTTTTTAGACATAATGTTATTGCCAACTTAATAGACTGTATAGCATAGTGTAAACTTTCACATCACTGGGAAAACAAAAGTTATTGTGACTTGTACTACAATATTCACTTTATTGCAGTACTCTGGAACTGAACCCACAATATCCTGGAGATGCCTATACTTGCCTTTAACGCTGTTTCCATATTAACTAAGTATTTATCACACACTGTGGCTGGAACTTTTGCAGTTTGAGGTGCAACAGTAAAACTAGTACAAATTTCTTTTACTTTCTTCACATTTTCTTTTTTTTTTTTTGAGACGGAGTCTTGCTCTGTCGCCTGGGCTGGAGTGCAGTGGCTGGATCTCAGCTCACTGCAAGCTCCGCCTCCCGGGTTTACGCCATTCTCCTGCCTCCCCGTCTCGAGGAGCTGGGACTACAGGCGCCCTCCACCTCGCCCGGCTAGTTTTTTGTATTTTTAAGTAGAGACGGGGTTCACCGTGTTAGCCAGGATGGTCTCGATCTCCTGACCTCGTGATCCGCCCATCTCGGCCTCCCAAAGTGCTGGGATTACAGGCTTGAGCCACCGCGCCCGGCTACTTTCTTCACATTTTCATAGAAGATTTGTTCTTACCAGAGATCTTGGCAACCTCAGCATGTAATTTCCTTCCTTCCTTCTTAAGTCAAGAAATTTCACCTTTTCACATGAAGGAAGCACTTGATGGCTTCTCTGATACATCTGAATTGCCACTGTTACTACTTTTGCAGTTTGGGGCCATTATTTGTTTTTAAAAAGCAGGGGAGCGGGGGGTTACTTAACATAAGCACTGCAATACCGCCATAGTTGACATGACTTCTAAGTGACTGATGGCCAGGTAGTGTATACAGTATGGATACACTGGACAAAGGGATGATTCACCCCCCAGATGAGACACAGCAGGATAGCGCAAGATTTCATCATACTACTCAGAATGGCAAACAATTTAAAACTTATAAATTATTTCTGGAATTTTCCATTTAATATTTTCAGATCACAGTTGACGGCAGGTAACAAACTGTGGAAAATTCTTGAGATGGAATCTATACCATCTCAAGATGGAAAATGATACCATCAGTAAAGGGGGACTACTATATGTAGTCTCTATGCTGATACAAAACTTCCCCTAAATGATGAGTGGTTGGCTGTACCTAACTGCAGTCACGTACCACGTAACATTTGTATAATAGTACAAAGGTTTATATTTGTGCTGAATATAAGGACAGTTTTGAGCAAGACACATGGAGTCATGCACTGCATAATGGTATTCTGGTCAAAAACAGGCCACTGTCAAGCATGGGGGCTCATATCTGTAATCCTAGCACTTTGGAAGGCCAAGACAGGCAGATCACTTGAGTCCAGGTGTTTGAGACCACACTGGGCAATGTGGCGATACCCCATCTCTATATAAAATTTAAAAATTAGCCAGGTGTGGTGGTTCGAGCCTACAGGCTATTTGGGAGGCTAAGACAGGAGAATCACTTGAACCTGGGAGGTGGAGGTTGCAGTGAGCCGAGATCACACCGTTGTACTCCAGCCTGGGCTACAGAGCAAGATTCCATCTCAAAATAAATAAATAATAAAAAGTAAATCCCAGCACTTTGGGAGGCCGAGGCAGGTGGATCATGAGGCCAGGAGTTTGAGACCATTCTGGTCAACACGGTGAAACCCTGTCTCTACTAAAAATACAAAAAATTAGCCAGCTGTGGTGGTGGGCGCCTATAGTCCCAGCTACTCGGGAGGCCAAGGCAGGAGAATTGCTTGAACCCAGGATGCAGAGGTTGCAGTGAGCCCAGATTGT
>NW_012115154.1:17533699-17536061 GCF_000951035.1 Colobus angolensis palliatus | reverse complement strand
CCTCCCGAGTAGCTGGGACTATAGGCGCCCACCACCACAGCTGGCTAATTTTTTGTATTTTTAGTAGAGACAGGGTTTCACCGTGTTAGCCAGAATGGTCTCAAACTCCTGACTTCATGATCCATCCGCCTTGGCTTCAATGTGCTGGGATTACAGGTGTGAGTCACTGCACCTGCCTGATTTTGTAACTTTTATAAGAGATTTTTGCTGTACCTTTCCTATCTTTACATGTGTTTAGATACACAATTACCATTGTGTTACAATTGCCTACAGTATTCAGGACAATAACATGCTGTATAAGTTTGTGGCCTAGAAGCCATAGGCTATACCATATAGCCTAGGTACATAGAACGCTACATCATTTAGTTTATGTGAGTTCACGCTATGATGTCTGCACAACGACAAAATCAACTAATGATGCATTTCTCAGAAGATATCCCCATTGTTCAGCAGCGCATGACTGTGTGTGTCAAACACTGTGGTATATGCAGAACACATGCTTTCCTTCTAGGAGTCTGGAATTTGGGTAAGTGCTAGACAGAGGGTATGTATGTGATTAGCCCCCAATAAAAACCTTGGGCACTGAGTGTCTAATGAGCTTTTCTGGTTGTTACAACTCGTTACTGGAACTATTAAGTGTATCCTATGAGACTCCACTGGGAGAGGACTCTGGGAAGCCTATCCCTGGTTTCCTCCAGACTTTCTCCCGGGCACCTTTTCCCTTTGCTGATATTACTTTGTATCATTCTAACAAATCTTGCTGTGCGTACAACCATATGGGAATACTGAGAGTCCTCCTAGCAGATCACCAAATCTGGGAGTGGTCTTTGGGCTCTCCAACAGAACCAGGAGCATTTTTTTTTTTTTAAGAAAACAAGTACTGAGGCTGGGTGTGGTGGCTCAGGCCTGTAATCCCAGCACCTTGGGAGGCTGAAGCAGGCGAATCACTTGAGTTCACAAGTTCAAAACCAGCATGGGCAATATGGCAAACCCACATCTCTACAGAAAATACAAAAATTAGCCAGGCATGCTTGTGTGTGCCTGTCGTCCCAGCTACTTGGGAGGCTGAGGTGGGAGGATGGTTTGAGCCCAGGAGGCACAGGTTGCAGTGATCTCAGATCATGGCACTGCACTCTAGCCTGGGCAATAGAGCCAGACATTGTCTTAAAAGCAAACAAACAAAAGAAATTGTGAAGTTGACAATTTGATCAACCAAAAGAAAATAACTGGCCAGGTGCAGTGGCTCACGCCTATAATCCCAGCACTTTGGAAGGCTGAGGTGAGTGGATCACCAGAGGCCACGAGTTCGAGATCAGCCTGGGCAACATGGCGAAACCCCATCATCACTAAAAATACAAAAATTAGCTGAGCATGATGGCACATGCCTATAGTCCCAGCTACTCGGGAGGTTGAGGCACAAGCATCTTGAAAAACCATGGTAAAAACAAACTGACAAGATGACAGTAAAATGAAACTTTGATACGTTATTACAAAGCCTAATTAGTTGTTATCTTTTTCACCCATCCCATAAAATACAATGATATATTCATTTGTACTTGCCGAGGGCTATGTCAGATAAATAATAATGTAGACCAAAGAAATATACCCAATAAGAAATCTTTCTGTAGTCAAGTCACTCATCTTTATTGGTGGTATTATTTTAGCCTCATTACTTACATCTGTGATATAAAGATTAGTAAAATTCAACCTGTTATACTGCCTAAATGCAATCACCTGCACATTCTTAAGAAATAATATGGCGGGGCGCAGTGGCTCACTTCTGTAATCCCAGCACTGTGGGAGGCTGAGGCCAGTGGATCACTTGAGGTCAGGATTTCAAGACCAGCCTGGCCAACATGATGAAACCCCATCTCTACTAAAAACACAAAAATTAGCTGGGCGTGGTGGTGCACGCCTGTAATCCAAGCTACTCAGGAGGCTGAGGCTGCAGAATCACTAGAGCCTGGAAGGCAAAGGGTGCAGTGAGCCAGGATCACACCACTGCACTCTAGCCTGGGCGACAGAGACTCCATCTCAAAATAATAATAATAATAATAATAAATGTGTGGCAGATGTGTGCATTGCTTAAAACTCAATTAAGACTTGAAATTTCATTATATGTAAAATTTACCTGAAAAGAAAAAAACAAACATTGAACTCTAGGTTAATAATATTCATGCTGGGCCGGGCGCGGTGGCTCAAGCCTGTAATCCCAGCACTTTGGGAGGCCGAGACGGGCGGATCCACGAGGTCAGGAGATCAAGACCATCCTGGCTAACACGGTGAAACCCCGTCTCTACTAAAAACTACAAAAAAAAAAAACTAGCCGGGCGAGGTGGCGGCGCCTGTGGTCCCAGCTACT
>NW_012115154.1:17530626-17532599 GCF_000951035.1 Colobus angolensis palliatus | reverse complement strand
AAAAAGAAAAAGAAAAAAATAACTGTATGGGACAGCAGGTGGGTTGTAAGAGAAGTTCATGTAACAGAGATGCCTGGAGGATGAACTTTCTGTGTGCTTCTATCCAACAAAGAAAAAAAAAAGTGTATGAGAATTTTCTGACAGCAAAGGAGAGGCATGAGAGCAACAATACAACCGGACTTTGGTTGGCAGTCTTTCCCACACAATATTAAGCAACTGCCAACCAAAAAGTTAGGAAGAGTTCATGATAGCCAGCTTTCCAGATCCGAGAAAATCCCTGTTGCCCAGGTGGATGTCATCAGTGTCTACTGATTCCATGCATCTTGGAGGGACCATGCAGACTCCTAGTCCCTTCAGCACTTACGAAGGGCCACGCTTACGTTTGCTCAAGCCACTTTAGTCCAGATGAGCATGACTGCCTCCTGCATCATGCAAGGACATGTTTATTTTACTAAACAGCTAGGTATCAGTACTTCTGTCAGGGAATGCAAGTAGTAACTGTTAGATGTGTAGTACTGATAAGTGAAGACACTGGCCAAGGTGACCTCTAAGCTCCCTTTTATATTTAAATGCCTGATAACACATTCAGAATCTAGTTGCTTTAGCAATGAATGGCTCTAGAAGTCCCTAAGCCCTGCTTAGTTCTGAGCCACCATCTCTGACCAGGAAAGGGAGACAAGAAGTAGGAATCTCTTCTCCCACTTACCTTCACTGGGGTCTGTTTGAATCTCACTTTCCTCTGGCCCTGTCTGGTCCTCTGTATTATGTTCCCCTTCTGGTTGAATCTGAGATAAGACATCAGGCTGATTTATAGCATAATCTAGGAGAAGAAAAAGGAAGAGAGGGTATGACAAAAAGATAAATGAGGAAGACAACTAATTGCCATCAAGGCTGAGCTGAAGCTTTGTGGTCACAGGCCCAGGCAATTTCTTTTAGACTTCATATCACTTCTTCCCATCTATCCACCTTCAACTGTGGATATCTATCCAGGAAAGCAGGCAGTGGAGATGTAATGTGTGGGGAAAGCACATGTGCTAGGTTAGCACTGCTTTCAGAGTGACAGTGTGCCTCAAGGGGGAGAAGTCAAGCTCCTTTCAAAGTAAAGGATACCCATGGAAACCACCAGCTGTCACACCCATAACCCTGAACTTCATTCTCTGTCCTAAAATTTGGTAAAAGGAGAGATTATGATTCCTATTTAGCAAGAATGAATTGGTCATCTTTTGGCTTGAAACCAGAATTCGAAGTGTGTGAAGACAGAGTGAGAATGAGGTCACTGGAGAAAAAGGGACTGTTTTGAGCCCTCTTGGAGCTGCTGTCACTTCATTCAAAAGGTGTCAACTCAGCCTCACCCATGGAGATGAGAGACTCATAGTTGCCTTTCATGATATTCTTGTAAAGTTCCTTTTGCCATTCTTCTAATTTTTCCCACTCTGGAGTGGAAAAGTAGATGGAGACATCATCAAATGCCACAGGCACCTAAAATTACAATCACATGGGTTAGTTCCTCCCATTATAATTCAGTCATTCAATAAATCTCTTTCCCCCAATTAGTTCCTTTTATTTTATTTTACATTTTCAAAGGGTGGTCAATAAATATTCTAAATATCTCTGAAACAGTTTCTTTTAATGCTTCACTTGTCATTAGTAAATCCTAAAATCCCAGTACTCATGCAATACAGCATGAGTACCTTAAATAAAGCTGGGACCTTTTCTTGAGGCACATTCCAGTATTCTGGTAAGCAGTAATAAAATATCTAAATACCATGTATGTTAAAACTTCAGGCTTTATTGAGTCTTTGATTTCACCTCTTTAAAAATGCCTTTTCTCTTGGCCGGGCGCGGTGGCTCAAGCCTGTAATCCCAGCACTTTGGGAGGCCGACACGGGCGGATCACGAGGTCAGGAGATCAAGATCATCCTGGCTAACACGGTGAAACCCCGTCTCTACTAAAAAAATACAAAAAACTAGCC
>NW_012115154.1:17528809-17529995 GCF_000951035.1 Colobus angolensis palliatus | reverse complement strand
TGCAAAAAAAAAAAAAAAAAAAAAAAAAAATGCCTTTTCTCTAAGAGCATCACTCTCCAGGAGATCCAAAATTCCTCTACTTGTTTTCTTTGTGTTGTTTCTATTTCCTCCAGTCTTTTGCCAAGTACAGAGTTCCCTTTGATGCTGTTCATCCTGCACATGAGGAGGAAAGGATAATACCATGGCTGATGACTGAGAGCAAACAGGATTGACTTTGGAGGCATGTTAGGAACCAAAATTAAACTTCAAAATTTATTATGTCTTCTGTGTGTATCCTTTAGTCTTTTCTGAAGCTTTGCATATTCTTCAAATGGAACATTTTGTCTATTTAAAACCCAATTTTGTTTCCATTTCTTCTCTACCTGCCTCCAAGATTTACACCTTGTCCTGCCATCTCTTCAAATGTTTTCAGGGCAAGATTTCCTCTTTTTCTGGGCAACTGCAGCTCACTGCAACTTCTGTCTCCCGGGTTCAAGCAATTCTCCTGCCTCAGCCTCCTGAGTAGCTGGGATTACAGGTGTGAACCACCGCACCCGGCCTCCCACAGTTTCTTTTCACACTGATGCTTTTCAGATTGCTTCCAGACATCGCGCTCCACTTTCATTTTCTATCCGCTAACTTGTTCTCAAATTCTTCTGGCTTTTCTTCCTGTAATACAAGTCTTTTACAACCTTCTTCCTTGGCATCTGGTGCCTTACATATTAACACATGATCTTTTTTTACTAAGGGCACTTTGTGGTGTTCAATAGCTGGTCTGAGACTTTCATTGTCTAACTGTAAACCATCCAGTTCACTTTGAATCTTTTTCCTTTCCCTTTCTAGCTGACTCTTGTTGCCTCTAGTTTTATGGCTGTTATTTCTAGTATGCTTGAAAGTTTTGTTTTTTGACTTTAGTGGTCAGTGTATTTCTTTCTTTAAGATGGAGTCTTGCTCGGTCACCCAGGCTGGAATGCAGTGACACTATCTCAGCTTACTGCAACCTCTGTCTCCTGGATTCAAGCAATCCTCCTGCCTCAGTCTCCCGAGTAGCTGGGATTACAGGTCCATACCACCACGCCTGGCTAATTTTTGTATTTTTAGTAGACATGGGTTTCACCATGTTGGTCAGGCTGGTCTTGAATTCCTGACCTCAAATGATTCACCTTGCAGGGAGTGGTGGCTCACGCCTGTAATCCCAGCACTTTGG
>NW_012115154.1:17518404-17520645 GCF_000951035.1 Colobus angolensis palliatus | reverse complement strand
ACCTCGCCCAGCTAGTTTTTTGTATTTTTTTAGTAGAGACGGGGTTTCACCGTGTTAGCCAGGATGATCTTGATCTCCTGACCTCGTGATCCGCCCGTGTCGGCCTCCCAAAGTGCTGGGATTACAGGCTTGAGCCACCGCGCCCGGCCTCTTAGGACATTTTCTAACTGAGCACCAGAATTCTCTTTTTCAGCCCCTAAATCTGCTACTTTAGCTTCTGAATATATATATATATATATATAGTAGCGCCTGTAGTCCTATCTACTTGAGAGGCTGAGGCAGGAGAATGGCGTGAACCTGGGAGGCGGAGCTTGCGGTGAGCCGAGATCGTGCCACTGCACTCTAGCCTGGGCGATGAAGCGAGACTCCATCCCAAAAAAAAAAAAAATTAGCCAGCTGTGGTATTGCACACCTGTAGTCCCAGCCACTTGGGAGACTGAGGCAAGAGGTTCACTTGAGCCTTAAGGCTACAGTTAGCCAAGATAGTACCACTGCACTCCAGCTTGGGCAAGAGCAAGACCCTGTCTTGAAAAGAATATAAATAAATAAAAATAAAAATAAATCTCTAATTCAAATTTTAGGGTTTTTTTCTAAACTATATGCAAATTCTTCTTCCTAGTGTTTAGATTCTGATTGAAGAAATTTATGTTTATAGCAAAGCTTGCAGCTCTATACTTTTCCACTTCTTCCTCCCAATTGCAAAAACACTGGAGTTTCTAATTCTTGTTGTATTTGGGCTTTTAACAATTCCCCTTTTTTTTTGAGTTAATACCTGAAGCTTCATTTCTTCTAAGTCCTTAGCTTTTCTACTAATTCCTCTCTTAGTTCTTCAAGCAGGTGCTGAAGCTTTTCCTGGTATGTTTGCTTTTCATTTAATAGGTGCTTGAGTACTTTTTGCATCTTTATGTACTCATCCTGCCAGCTTGTATGCTTGTATATTAGGCATTCAGAATCTGGTAACTAGTTGTTTTTGTGTTTTTTTGTTTTGTTTTGTTGTTAAGACAGGGTCTCACTCTGTCACCCAAATTGGGGTGCAGTGATGTGATCACGGCTCAGGAGATCCTCCCATTTCAGCTTCCCAAGTAGCTGGGACAACAGGCACACGCCATTATGGCGACTCAATCTTTAGAAACAATTTTTGTAGGGATGGGTCTGGCTATGCTGCCCAGACTGGTATCCTACACCTGGCCTCAAGCAATCCTCTGAGCTCAGCCTCCCAAAGCCCTGGAATTACAGGCTTGAGTCACCACACCTGGCCTAAAAACTAGTTTTTACCTTTCCTCAATTAATATTTTTTGGAAGTCAGGTTGTCAGCCCATTGTCTCTAGTAGGAAAAAAAAAGTTGGGAAAAGATCCTGGTGGCAAGGAGCCAGAGCAAAGAGGAGAAGAGAGAGACAGGGTGAGGAGGTAGTGGTGGGACAGGGAGGAGGCAGGGCAAAGAGGAGAAGACACAGTGCCAAAGGGGCACTGGGGAAATCTGAGGAATCCTGGGAAAGTTCCAAGGGTGAAGAGGGCAGCGTTGGAGAAAGCCCCCCTCCTCCTGACAGGCTTCCTTGGGGTGCGGAGCAGACACCATCTCAGCCAGCAGCCCGCCCCCACTCCAGCCCCCTCAGTCTAAAAATCTTTACTATTTACTAAGTGTTTCCTGACTGCAAAAAACTATATGGGGTACTGAAAGGATACAGGAAAAATAAGACACAGACCAATCTCTAGGAGTTCACAATGTTTTCAAGAAGAAAGGTGATAATCTAAAGCTATGAGCTTCAGGAGGGTGGAGGACATTACTTCTAAACAGTTACTCAGATACAAACACAAAGTGTACTTAATTGACACGAGAAATCATTCTGAGTATCCACTACATACAAGGTTTTCCCTAAGCACTGAGATAATTAAAATATGGTTTCTGCCCCGAAGGGGAATATGACTATCTGCAAATGAATGACATGGACAAGACATGGGGCCGGCCTGACTCTAAGAGATGTGACTTTGGCTAGTCCTAATGGGAATGGAGAAAACATTCAAGTGAGGGAAACTGAAGAGTGCATTCAGAGGAGGACTGTGAATTCTGCCTCGTTGGGGTTAAGACTGCATGTAGGGAATGACCATATGCAGAAGAGAATCCCACTTCCTAGTATAGACTGGTCTAAAGCTAGGCACTTATCCCTAGGCAAAAACTGGAAAGTTATTCTGTGAAGAAATCTCAGAGTTTGCTAGGAAAATTAAGGTACTCAGCCAGGTGCA
>NW_012115154.1:17514480-17516729 GCF_000951035.1 Colobus angolensis palliatus | reverse complement strand
TGTCAGCCAGGATGGTCTTGATCTTCTGACCTCATGATCCGCCCACCTTGGCCTCCTAAAGTGCTGGGATTACAGGCGTGAGCCACCGCACCCGGTCTAGAAGAGAGGATTTTTTGGTGTTCCAAACACAAAGAAATGATAAATGCTTCAGGTGATGGATATGCTAATTACCCTCATTTTATCATTACAGTTTATACAAATGTATCAAAGTATCACTTTGGCTGGGCCTGGTGGCTCACACCTGTAGTCCCAGAACTGGGTGGCTGAGGCAGGCGGATCATCTGAGGTCAGGAGTTCGAGACCAGCCTGACCAACATGGCGAAACCCTGTCTCTACTGAAAATACAAAATTAGCTGGGCATGGTGGCACATTCCTCTAATCTAAGTGCTGGGATTACAGGTGTGAGCCACCATGCCCGGCCATGAACACTAAATTTAAATTATCCCAAGAACTTCTGGAGGAGCTCCAGATGCACAAATAAATGTACTATGGAGAAGGTTCTCTATGAGAAATGTCTCTAATATCCTTCCCAGGTACTTCCTCATTCATCCTCCACCACACTTCACAGAAAAATCTGAAAGAGTTGTTGATCATCTTTCCATTTTCTCTCTTCCCATTTACTCTTCAAAATCTGCTCCATTCAGTCTTCTATCCCACCAGTCCACACAAGCAATTATTGTAAAAGCCACCAGTGACATCTAATAGACAAATTATACTCACTGTCCTCATCTTTCTAAACCTCCCAGTAACACAGGTAACACAAATGACAACTCTCTACTTGGGATGCTTTTTATTCTCCTTGGCCCTGTGACACCACATACTTTCCTGTTTGTTTTTCCTCTACCTCATCAGCCTTTCCTTCTTTTTTATTTTTATTTTTTGGGAGGGACGGACTCTTGCTCTGTCGCCCAGGCTGGAGTGCAATGGCATGATCTCGGCTCACTGCAACCTCTACCTCCTGGGTTCAAGCAATTCTCCTGCCTCAGCCTCCCTAGTAGGTGGGACTACAGGCGCCTGCCACCACGCCCAGCTAATTTTTTTGTATTTTTAGTAGACACAGGGTTTCACCATATTGGCTGGGCTGGTCTCGAACTCCTGACCTCATGATCCGCCCACCTCAGCCTCCCAAAGTACTGGGATTACAGGCAAGAGCCATGGTGCTGGCCCAGCCTTTCCTTCTTAATCTCCTCTGCTGGCTCCTCCTACCCCAGGAGCTTGGTCCTGGACTCTTTTCTTTTTTTTTTTGAGACGGAGTCTCGCTGGAGTGCAGTGGCACGATCTTGGCTCACTGCCACCTCTGCCTCCCGGGTTCAAGCAATTCTCCTGCCTCAGCCTCCCGAGTAGTTGTGACTACAGGCAAGCGCCACCATGCCCAGCTAATTTTTGTACTTTTAGTAGAGATGGGGTTTCACCATGTTGGCCAAAATGGTTTTGATCTCTTGACCTTGTGATCCGCCTGCCTTGGCCTCCCAAAGTGCTGGGATTACAGGCATGAGCCATCACGCCCGGCCGGTCCTGGACTTTCTTAGTCTACTAAATGTCTCTCCTGAAAGTATCACAGGCATTTCAAACCTAACATTGTCAAAGGTGAACTCCTAATTTCCTCCCACCTCCAAGGCCACACTTCCCCAAGTTATTCCTCTCAAGGAAACGCCAACACGATCTACCCAGTTCTTCAAGTCGAAAGCCTGAGTCAGTAAACCTGATGTGGTTAAGAGCATCTGCTCTGGAGCCCACCTACCTAACACACAACTTTGTTATTTGTATTAAGTAACTATGTGATCTCAGGCAAGTCGGGTTATTATGAGACTCATATGCCTTAAAGTAAGTAGAACACTTAGAATAGTAAATTCTAACTAAAGTACCACACAGTAAATTTATAATTATTGTTCTTTTTTTTTTGAAATGGAGTTTCGCTCTTGATGCCCAGGCTAGAGTTCAGTGGCACAATCTCGGCTCACTGCAACCTCCACCTCCTAGGTTCAAGCAATTCTCCTGCCTCAGCCTCCCAAGTAGCTGGGATTACGGGCATGTGCCACCACGCCCAGCTAATTTTTTTTGTATATTTAGTAGAGATTTATCCATGTTGGTCAGGCTGGTCTCAAACTCCTCACCTCAGATGATCCACCTGCCTCGGCCTCCCAAAGTGCTGGGATTATAGGCGTGAGCCACCGCGACTGGTCTAAAATTACTGTTCTTAATGCCTTATTTCCTAATTCCCATCAGTACCCCCTTTTTTTTTTTTTTTT
>NW_012115154.1:17513475-17514430 GCF_000951035.1 Colobus angolensis palliatus | reverse complement strand
AAAAAAAAAAAAAAAAAAAAAGAATGGTCAGTGATCTAAAAGACAAAGAATAATGAATGCTGGAACATTCACAGAAAGGCAAATTCTGATACACCGTTGTTGGGAATGTAAATTATTACAGCCGTTATGTAAAACAGTATGGAGGTTCAAAAAACTAAAAACAGAATTACTCTAGGTTCCAGCAGTCCCACTGCTGGGTATATATTCAAAGGAAAGGAAATCAGTAACTGATGAGATATTTGCACTTCGATGTTTATAGCAGCACTATTCACAACAGCCAGGCGATGGAATCAGCCTAAGTGCCCATCAATGGATGGACTTGAAAAAGGTGATATATATATACATACACACACACACACACACAATGGTATACTGTGAAGCCATAATAAAAAATGAAATCCCGTCATTCGCAGCCACATGGATGAATCTGGAAGACATTGTGTTAAATGAAATAAGCCTGGCACAGAACGTTAAACACCGCAGCCAGGAACAGCGGCTCACGCCTGCAGTCCCAGCATTTTGGGAGGCCAAGGTGGGCAGATCGCTTGAGCTCAGAAGTTCAAGACCAGTCGGGGCAAAAGCTGATCTCAGTAGGAGAGAGTAGAATGGTGGTTACTAGAGGCTGGGAAGGGTAGTGGGTGGAGGAGATAGGAAAAGGTCAGTTAACAGACAAAAAAGTACAGCTAGATTAAAGGAGTAAGTTCTAGCGTTATATAGCACTGTACAGTTACTATAGTTAACAATAACTTATAGCTAAAAGAGAGGATTTTTTTTTTTCTTAGATGAAGTCTTGCTCTGTCGCCCAGGCTCGAGTGTGGTGGCGCAATCTCGGCTCACTGCAAGTTCCGCCTCCCAGGTTCACTCCATTCTCCTGCCTCAGCCTCCCAAGTAGCTGGGACTACAGGTGCCCACCACCACACCCAGCTAATTTTTTGTATTTCTAATAGAGACCCCC
>NW_012115154.1:17508464-17509688 GCF_000951035.1 Colobus angolensis palliatus | reverse complement strand
CTAATTTTTTTTGTATTTTTAGTAGAGACGGGGTTTCACCACGTTGGCCAGGCTGGTCTCAAACTCCTGACCTCGTGATCCGCCCACCTTGGCCTCCCAAAGTGGTGGGATTACAGTCGTGAGCCACTGCACCTGGCCTTCCCACCAATAACTCTTATTGTCAGTTCTACCACCAAACATCCTGCATCTGTCCACTTCTCTCCATCTCTGCAACTGCTACCCTCATCCAAGCCACCTACATCCCTCCCTGCCTTAGTATTTCCTCCCTCCCTTCTTCAGTTCTTGCCTCCACGATTCATTCTCCACAAAGCAGCCAAAGGGATTCTTTCAAAATATAAAACCAAATATAATTCCTCTGCTTCAAACCCTCCAATTTCTCCTCATTACACCTTAGTTAAAAATCCAAATTCCTTTCCTTGGTCTTAAATGCCCTCCACATCAGTGGTTCACAACCCTAGCCATTTATTAGAATCATCTATGGAGGTTTTTAAAAAAATTATTCATGCTTAGGCTCCATCCTGGACCTATTAGGTCAGAATCTGGATGTGACGCTCATCAAAATTTTAAAAGCCTACCAAGTGATTCTTCTTTTTTTTTTTTTTGGAGACGGAGTCTCATTCTGTCGCCCAGGCTGGAGTACAGTGGCACAATCTTGGCTCACTGCAACCTCCGTCTCCCGGGTTCAAGTGATTCTCCTGCCTCGGCTTCCCGAGTAGCCGGGATTACAGAAACCTGCCACCACACCTACCTAACTTTTATATTTTCAGCAGAGACAGGTTTCACCACCTTGGCCAGGCTGGTCTCAATCTCTTGACCTCGTGATCTGCCCACCTCAGCCTCCCAAAGTACTGGGATTACAGGCATGAGCCACCACGCCTGGCCCCAGGTGATTCTTATGTACAGCCAGGGCTGAAAAACACCACCCTAAATGATCTGACCCCTGCCCCTTTCTCCAGTCATGCTCTTGCTCATTCATCCATACCAACTCACTGGCATCTTTCCTTTGCCTCAGGGTTCCAAATCTGTTTGTGCCTTAGGGACTTTGCATAGCTATTCTTTCTGCCTGGAAAGCTCTTTCTCAGATCTTCTCACAGTTGAATCCTTCCTCACCTTTAAGAATCAGCTTTGGCCAGGCGCGGTGGCTCAAGCCTGTAATCCCAGCACTTTGGGAGGCCGACACGGGCGGATCACGAGGTCAGGAGATTGAGACCATCCTGGCTAACA
>NW_012115154.1:17507044-17508144 GCF_000951035.1 Colobus angolensis palliatus | reverse complement strand
CCTGGGTGACAGAGCGAGACTCCGTCTCAAAAAAAAAAAAAAAAAAAGAATTAGCTTAAATATTAGCTCCTTTATGAGAGCTTCTCTGACACCCAATTGAAAATATGAAAACAGATTACCAGATGGCACTTTGTTTTATTTTTATTTTTATCAAAGCATCTAAATGTGTATGTGGGTTTATATTATTTTTCTTTCCTTAAAAAAACCTAAGCTCCAGAGAAGCTTAAGTGAATTGTTTGCTGCTATGCCCTCAGAATGTAGATAGCAAATAGTAAGCATTCAAAAAATATTTGCTAACTGAGTGCGGTGAAACACGCCTATAGTCTCAGTTGAGGTATGAGGATGGCTTGAGTCCAGGGGTTTGAAGTGGTGGTGAGCTATGATCACGTCACTGCACTCCAGACTGGGCAACAGAGCGAGATTCCATCTCAAAAAACAAACAAACAAAAAAACACAAATTTTTGTTGAATGAATGAAACAGTAAATACATAGGCTTGCATGCAAACCAGCTTCCTCAGGGCTATCTCCTGTAGCTTACTTTTTTTTTTTTTTGAGACAGGGTCTTGCTCTGTCACCCAGGCTGGAGTGCAGTAGCATGATTTTTGCTCACTGCAACCTCTGCCTCCCAGGTTCAAGCGATTCTTCTGCCTCAGCCTCCTGAGTAGCTGGGATTACAGATGCATGCCACCATGCCAGGCTCATTTTTGTATTTTTAGTAGAGACAGGGTTTCACCATGTTGGCCAGGCTGATCTCGAACTCCTGACCTCGTGATCCACCTGCCTTGGCCTCCCAAAGTGCTGGGATTACAGGTGTGAGCCACCGCGTCCAGTCAATTTTTATTTATTTATTTATTTTTTAATTTTTAGAGACAGGGCCACCCAGACCTCCCGGGTTCAAGCAATTCTCCTGTTTCAGCCTCCTGACTGGGATTACAGGTGCCCGCCACTACGCCCAGATAACTTTTTTTTTTTTTGAGATGGAGTCTTGCTCTTGTCACCCAGACTGGAGTGCAATGGCACGATCTAGGCTCACTACAACCTCCACCTCCTGGGTTCAAGCAATTCTCCTGCCTCAGCCTCCCAAGTAGCTAGGATTACAG
>NW_012115154.1:17500866-17506174 GCF_000951035.1 Colobus angolensis palliatus | reverse complement strand
AGTCTCCTCCCCAAGATTCTGGCACACAAGTTAACGAAGAAAGAAGCGGTTCATAGGTAATGGGTAGGATAAACCAAAAGAGAAAAAAAATCCATCTACCAGATAGCCAACTTTGGTCCGGAAAGAGGTTTCCAATCTGAATCTTGGCACTCTAGATGGGTACTAAATTAAATATAAAATGTTTCCCAAATAGACAAACATAAAACACTTTCATGATTCTTTCAGCCTGAGACATTTGAAGAAACTTTAAAAGGAAATAAAAATATCTAAGTAACTGAATGACCAAGACTACTACTAGTATAAGTTTTAGTGGTACCACTTTACATCTGGAAATGAAGGTATTACCTTTGGGATATCTCCCTTAATACCTGGAGGGAGCCGCAGGATCCAGAAGTTCCTGTTGCGCAGCAGGTTCTCCAAGTTCTCCAGCCGCCTCTGCAGCAGCCCGTACTCCTGCAGCAGGGTTCCCAGCACAGCCCACTTGCCCTCCAACTGGTTCCCAAGCTCGGTAACTGTCTTTTCACAGCTGGCTAGTTTCTTCTCTGCTGTCCCTGTCCGACCTTCTAGGTGTAGGAGTCGCCGGCTGTGGACCTCCACCTTCCTCTCTATAGCCTGCACGGCGGCCACCACTGTCCACAGAGAGATAGCTGCTGTCTGCAGGTGTGCCTCATTTGCTGCTGGGGGTGTAGGAAGAGGAAGGGGCTGCAGGGATGTAAGGCACTCGGAGTCCCATTCAGATGTCTGCATGCAGTGGAAAGATGGAACAAGACATTGAGCGTTAGAAGGAACCCTAACTTCAAACTAAAATCAGATATGGACTGCTTAACTGTCCAGCAGAGATTAATTTGAATATAATTTTAGTACTGTCTCATCTTTCTGAAGCTCACTGGCAACAACAGCCAAGAGACCTGATGTGGTGGTTCTGGGACAGATTGGGTAAAACAGTGAATTAATGAAATTGGCTCTTGAACTAATCTGGTATATTTCCTCCAATATAAGGCCCAGCAGCTTAGGTTGCTGCAGCATCCTCTGTCTCTGGAAAAGGCAAATGTGTACAGGGATCCTTTCCAGGCCTCACTGAACCTAGTGCCCTCTGATAAATCCATTATAGACTTATGCTCTAGACCTGTCAATCACCCTGTTTACAAACTACAACCACACCATTCAGTAATGGCTGAATAAGCTAAGAATCTTGAATCTGAAGAAAACATGAGGGCTGTTTTCAAATAATGAGGGTTACAAAACAGAAGGCAGAATAGACTTATTTCATCTTACACTATGTTACTCCAGAGGGCAGAACTAAAACCAACATAACGAAATTTTCAGACAGGCAAACTTTGGCCTACAATCAATACATTTTTTGTTTCTTTTTATAGACAAGGTCTTGGGATCTCATTATGTTGCCCAGGCTGGCTCACTCAAGCAACCCTCCTGTCTCAACCTCCCAAGTAGCTGGGGCTACAGGTGTGTGCCTTTGTGACCCACTAATAAATAATTATTGAACTATTCAAAAAAAGAAATTCTGGCTGGCATGGTGGCTCATGCCTGTAATCCCAGCACTTTGGGAGGCCGAGGTGAGCAGATCACCTGAGTCTGGGAGTGCGAGACCAGCCTGGCCAACATGGTGAAACCCCATCTCTACTAAAAATACAAAAATTTGCCAGGTGATGGTGCACGTCTGTAACACCAGCTACTCGGGGGGCTGAGGTAGGAGAATCGCTTGAACCTGAGAACTGGAGGTTGCAGTGAGCCAAGATTATGCCACTGCACTACAGCATGGGCAACAGAGGGAGACTCTGTCTCTAAAAAAAAAAAAAGAAAAAAAAAGAGGCCAGGCGTGGTGGGTGGCTGACACCTGTAATCCCAGTACTTTGAGAGGCCGATCACCTAAGGTCGGGAGTTCGAGACCCACCTGACCAACATGGAGAAATCCTGTCTCTACTAAAAATACAAAATTAGCCAGTCATGTTGGTGCATGCCTGTAATCCTAGCTACGCGGAAGGCTGAGGCAGGACAATCGCTTGAACCCAGGAGGCAGAGGTTTGGGTGAGCTGAGATCGCACCACTGCATTCCAGCCTGGGCAACAACAGCAAAACTCAAAAAAAAAAAACAAAAAAGAAAGAAATCTAGGCCGGGCGTAGTGGCTCATGCCTGTAATCCCAGCACTTTGGGAGGCCGAGGCAGGTGGATCACAAGGTCAGGAGATCGAGACCATCCTGGCTAACATGGTGAAACCCTGTCTCTACTAAAACTACAAAAAAATTAGCCAGGCATGGTGGCAGGCGCCTGTAGTCCGAGCTATTGGGAGGCTGAGGCAGCAGAATGGCGTGAACCCAGGAGGTGGAGCTTGCAGTGAGTGACATCGCACCAGTCTGGGCGACAGAGCGAGACTCTGTCTAAAAAAAAAAAAAAAGTCTTTAAGGGAAATCACATTATTTATTTATTTATTTATTTATTTATTACTTATTTATTTACTTCTTGAGACAAAGTCTCACACTGTCACCCAGGCTGGAGTGCAGTGGTGCCATCTCAGCTCACTGCAACCTCTGCTGCCCGGGTTCAAGGGATTCTCCTGCCTCAGCCTCCCTGGTAGCTGGAACTACAGGAGGGTGCCACCAGGCCCAGCTAATTTTTTATATTTTCAGCAGAGACGGGGTTTCACTGTGTTCACCAGGATGGTCTTGATCTCCTGACCCCGTGACCCACCCTCCTAGGCCTCCCAAAGTGCTGGGATTACGGGCGTGAACCACCGCATCTGGCCACGTTATTTTATATGATTTTAAAGTCTAAGATGGATAGTTTAAATGTTATCCACTTACCGCTTGAACCCAGGAGGTGGAGGTTACAGTTAGCCAAGACTGTGCCACTGTACTCCAGCCTACACGACAGAATGAGACTCAGTCTCAAAAATAAAAAAAAAAAATTTTGTTGAATGAGTGAATAAATAAATAGGCTAGCATGCAAACCAGCCACCTCAGAGTGTCTTCTATAGCTCAATTTTATTTTATTATTTTTTATTTTTAGAGACAGGGTCACCCAGGCTGGAGTACAGGGGCATGACCATAGCTCATTGTATCCTATAACTCCTGGGTTATTGATCTTTCCAAGAAAATAAAAGGCTGCTCCGAAATAATTTACTTTGAAACAAAGAGTAGTATAAAAGGAAAAAATTTCCACAACGAATAAGTTGGACTAGAATGACGTATACAAAGCCTTCTAACTCTATGAACCTGATAAGCCACTCTCTTCATCTTTCCAGCTTGCCCATTACCTTATTCTCATTTCACCTAGTTCTTTGACCATTCCATTTGCTCCTGGTTTATCTGCCCATTCCTGGCTTTGTTTTTTTCTCCAGTTGATCATGTCAGTCACTTCCAAACTCCCTTCTCTCATGTCTTTCTGCCTCACCTGCTCAGGTAACCTCCAGCCTTGAATCAGTCCAATCATTCTTTCTCCCATTCCTGTAAGCAGATTAGTAAGCACGCCTAGAGGAAACCACCAGGTAAACTGCTGTCACCACACACCAATGGTTTCTAAGCTTAGTGGGGACCTCAACATTGACTCGTGCCCTCCATGCTGCTTGTCCCATTCCATAAAGTGGCTACTATAAAGCCTCAGCACAGTCCTTCAGCTTTTAGTACAGTTGTTCTCAAACTAACATAAATAAGAATCAGCTGGAGGGGCTGGCTGGGCGTGGTGGCTCACGCCTGTAATCCCAGCACTTTGGGAGGCCGAGGCAGGTGGATCACCTGAGGTCAGGAGTTTGAGATGAGCCTGACCAGCATGATGACACCCCATCTCTACTTAAAAACACAAAAATTAGCTGGGTGTGGTGGCAAGCGATGTAATTCCAGCTACTCGGGAGGCTGAGGCTAGAGAATCAGTTGAACCTGGGAGGCGGAAGTTGCAGTAGGTTGAGATTGTGCCACTGTACTCCAGCCTGGGACAGAGTGAGACAGGGTGGGTGGGGTGGGGGGGCCTGGGGAGAATCACCTGGAGATCTTGTCAAAGCACAGATTTTGATTCAGTAGGTCTGTGAGGAAAACTGGGATTCTGTTGGGTTTTGTTTTCGGTTTTTTGGGGTGGGGTCTCACTGTCACCCAGGCTGGAGTGCAGTGGTACAATCTCAGCTCACTGCAACCTCCATCTCATGGGCTCAAGCGATTCTCCCACCTCAGCCTCCTGTGTAGCTGGAACCACAGGCACACACCACCATGCCCCGCTAATTTTTGTATTTTTGGTAGAGACAGGGTTTCACCATGTGGCCTAGGCTGGTCTCAAACTCCTTAGCTCAAGTGATCCGCCTGCCTCAGCCTCCCAAAGTGCTGGAATTACAGGCGTGAGCCATGGTACACGGCCTGAGATTCTGTATTTTTAACAAACTCCCAGGTAATGCTGACACTGAGTAGTAAGACTTGTCTGCTGCAGTCCCCTACTCTCAGAAGATGACATGTCCTCTTACTTTGAGACAAAAATTAATCAGACCTAAATTCATTCAACTCTCTTTATACTCCTCGCTTCAAACTTATCAGTAACTGAATCTAAGTTTTCTTCTTTACTTAGTACAGAAGTTGCATCCTATTTAAATCTTAACTCTCCACATTTGCTTCACTTATGCCAATCCCTTCCACTTTTTTGGGTAGGTTGTTCCTTTCTTAGTGTCAATTTGTCTCCTGATTCTTCTCCATAAGGTAGACTGGCACTGTTCAATACAGTAGCCACTACCCACATGTGGCCACTGAGCACCTGAAATGTGGTTAGTTAAATTGAGATGTGCTATGAGTATAAAATACACGAGATTTTGAAGACTTAGTATGAAAAAAATATTTGTTTGTTTGCTTGAGACAGGGTTTCGCTTTGTTGCCAGGTTGGAGGGCAGTGGCAGGATCACAGCTCACTGCAGCCTCCACCTCCCTGGCTCAAACACCTCCCACCTAAGCCTCCTGAGTAGCTGGGAGTACAGGTGCATGCCACCACACCTGGCTAATTAAAAAAAAAAAAAAAACAAAAAAGACTTTTTTTGTTTGTTTTATAGAGATGGGGTCTCCCTGTGTTGCCCAGGCTGGTCTTCAACTCCTGGGCTGAAGCCATCTTTCCACAACAGCCTCCTAAAGTGCTGGGGATAACAGGCTTGAGCCACCACACCAGGCCATTAATGTTTTAAATTGATCACATGAGGCCAGGCGCGGTGGCTCAAGCCTGTAATCCCAGCACTTTGGGAGGCCAAGGTGGGTGGATCACCTGAAGCCTGGAGTTTGAGACCAGCCTGACCAACATGGAGAAGCCTCATCTCTACTAAAAATACAA
>NW_012115154.1:17499423-17499926 GCF_000951035.1 Colobus angolensis palliatus | reverse complement strand
TGGCAAACACCCGCGAATGAACCGCCACGCACGCAAGGCCGGCCACTCCAGCCTCCGGGTCCGCACCATTCATTCGGCAGATATTTCGGGAGGGCCTCCCCCGTGTCCCGTGTCCGGTGCCGGGCGCCACGCAGCGCGGCGGGAAGGCGCCTCAGCACACTAAATGCCGCCCGCGCCACCGCTCAGATTGCCGGTGACGACCGCTCCCGTGGCCGCGAGAATGGCCGACGGCTCCCCAGCCCAACTCCGCTGCCAGCGTCTGGCGGGTAGGAGTGGGGCTGACACGCAGCGGGCAACCCCTTGGCTTCAACCCAACTGCAGGGCCCCGGGTCTCACAGCTGCCTGCGAGTCCCCCTCAGACCCGCGCCCCGGCCTGGTGTCCCCGGGTGGGCGGTTTCACACCCACCCGCTAAGTCCCCTCACGCGAGGCTGCAGCCGCCAAGCCCCGGCGACGGGCGACGTGGCCCGTGGGACCCGAGAACGGCGCCTGTGCCTGCCAGCTC
>NW_012115154.1:17492223-17493298 GCF_000951035.1 Colobus angolensis palliatus | reverse complement strand
AAAGAAAGGACCTGCGACAGCAAAGTGTTACCTGGGGAGGTTGTGTTTTAAGTCAACAGAGTGTGTGTAACTGCAGTAGGTTCCTTGCCCAACGCACATAGCAAGTCTATATGCTGAGACACCAGGTTGCAGCAGAGAAAGAGGTCTAATCATAGGGCCACCTAAGGAGGAGACAGGAAGAAGCCTCACATCCATCTCCCCTAGGAATTTGGGGTTGGAGTTTGTAAGGGTAATGGAGATGACTGGTGGGAGAGTGCTTGGTGAAATCATGGTACAAGGAGATGAGGAAACTACATTCTCATGCTCTTCCCATTCCTCTGTGGGGGGTCTTCAAACTGGTTGAAATCAACTGTTTCACTGGAATTCGTGGTCTGAAAAACATCTTAAGCGATCCTTAAACAAAAGCCTTATGATTCTAATGTCAGAGATCCTGTCTACAGGAACAACAGGGATGCAAATCAATGCTTAGTCTGGAGTCTGAAATCCTATCCATAGGAACAATAGACATGCAAATATCAGTATCTAGTGCCTTGTGACTATTAGCAACAAGGAAGTAGGCCAAAGTGCAGCCTGATTAATGCTTAATTATAACTATATTTCTGTCCGGAACCTGCATGCAGTTTTTGCCAACCCTGTAGAGGCAGTTTCATGTGTGTCTTGATAGGATAAGCGCAGGACCCTGGTTTTCAAGTAAGTCTTCATTTCAAACACGTATGAATCAAACCCTGCCAAACCTGTATTTCAACACATCAATGCCCATAACAGTATAACTATCTGTAAATCACAAAAGTATGATAACTATCCTGTTGGGGCAACTACTCTTAAGCAGACTAAGTTACTTTTAGCCTGGGGCTACATATGCAGTGTGTAATTTGGGATTTACCTGAATATATATATTGGTCAGATGGTGACTGTTTAATAATGAAAATTACCATTCTCTGAATCACAATATGACCAGGTTACAAAAACATAATAATCTGAATTTTCTTGGAAGGAAAATTCTGTTGTATAATTTTATTATTTAAAATGTAGTAGCCGAGCCGGGCGCGGTGGCTCAAGCCTGTAATCCCAGCAC
>NW_012115154.1:17487764-17489871 GCF_000951035.1 Colobus angolensis palliatus | reverse complement strand
TGCAATAGCATGATCTCTTCTCACTGCAACCTCCGCCTACCGGGTTCAAGCGAGTCTCCTGCCTCAGCCTCCCAAGTAGCTGGGACCACAGATGTGCGCCACCATGCCCAAATAAGTTTTGTATTTTTAGTAGACACAGGGTTTCTCCATGTTGGTTAGGCTGGTCTCCAACTTCTGATCTCAGGTGATCCGCCCACTTCGGCCTTCCAAAGTGCTGGAATTACAGACGTGAGCCACGACACCCTGCCAATTGGTTTTTGAGTTAACAAAATAATCACAGTTTCCACCTGCATCTTGACTTTCCCTGTATATGCACACCAATTTCAGCATCTTCCCTTGCATAGAATCAAGGACAGATTTTTTTCAGCATATATCATGTAAAAAGTACCCTCATGGCACATCAATTTATTCAGCAAGTTCCAACAAACTCTTTTGTCTGCAAGCAACCATTGGTTATTGGTAAATCTTGCTACATTGGTAATATTCTCTGAAAATTACAAAATTAAAGCGTTTATCCGATCAGCTTTAGAAAGACATAATAACTGCTCCAGCTTGCTTAAGTATCTTGTAAAACAAGACAATTTCAAAATCTACAATGTTTCTGCTTGCTGCCAGTAATTTTCTTTTCTTTTCTTTTTTGAGATGGAGTCTCACTCTGGCCACCGCACCTGGCCAGTAATTTTGTATTACATCATTAATACATCAAGGTAGAGGTGGGAGAATCACCTGAGCCTGGGAGGTTGAGTCTGCAGGGAGCCGAGATCATGCCACTACACTAATCAATCAATCAATAAAATAACATACATTAAGCTATACCTATTTTGTGAATATAAAACTGAAGATGGGAACAAACTATAGTGTGCTTGTGCTCATAGCTTTTACTGTATTTTTTCATGGGAAATTAGACTTTCATGCGTTTCTGTTTACTGAGTTTACATTCCATAAATTTTTCTCAAAGATTCACTGAGACCTAGGAATTTTTCATAAAGTGGGGAAAATGGAAACAGTTGAATTAATAATTGGTTGCTGTGTGGTCAAACATAAAAAATTAAGCTTGATTCTTCATATCCAAATATATACCAGGTATATACAGTATCTGGTATATATACAGTTATATACTGTATATATCTAGTATATAAGACATTTTTAATATTATTGCAGCATATTTAATATTTCATTAACCTTTTTGTGCACAGCAGAAAATGAATCAGGAAAAATATTTTAGGAATGTTTCCTAAAATAATATTTAGAATTAAGATATTGGGGAAATCGCAACTGAAAATGGTTACCAGTCTATAGCAGTTATCTCTACAAGCTCTAAAATCATTAGTCCAGGCACAGTGACTCACCTCTGTAATCTCAACACTTTGGGAGGTCGAGGTGGGAGGACTGTTTGAACCCAGGAGTTGGGGGCTGTATTGAGCCATGACTGCACCACTGCATTCCAGCCTGAGTGACAAAGCAAGACCCAGTCTCAAACAAAAACAGTCTTCATGGATGCCAACCTATGATAACCTGTCTTACTAAAAGCATGCTTATAAAGTCTGTGGATTAGGGCCGGGCGCCGTAGCTGATGCCTGTAATCTCAGCACTTTGGGAGGCCGAGGCAGGCGGATCACTTGAAGTCAGGAGTTCAAGACAGCCTGGCCAACATGATGAAACCCAATCTCTACAAAAATACAAAAATTAGCTGGGCATGATGGCGATGCCTGTAATCCCAGCTACTCAGGAGGCTGAGGTGGAAGAATCGCTTGAACCCAGGAGGCGGGGGTTGCAGTGAGCCAAGATCGTGCCATTGCACTCCAGCCTGGGCCACAAGAGCGAAACTCCATCTCAAAAAAAAAAAAAGTCTGTGGATTAGAGAGAACAATTGTATTTGGAGTGCCCCCATTTTAATCTAAACTTTCCCCTTTTCTTCATATGCTCTTCAAAAAAAATGTTTAATCATATCTCAAAGATAATTCATCATATATGTGTTGTACGTGAGATTCTCCCTCCTTGTGAAATTTTGAGGTGACCAAGTTGACGCTGTGCTTTTTTCTCCCTAATGTGTGAAAAATTACCAAATAGGATTTTTTTTTTTTTTTTTGAGACAGGTTCTCCCTGT
>NW_012115154.1:17484924-17485661 GCF_000951035.1 Colobus angolensis palliatus | reverse complement strand
AAAAAAAAAAAAATTAGCTGGGCATGGTGGCATGTACCTGTAGTCCCAGCTACTCAGGAGGCTGAGATAAGAGGATCAATTGAACCCCAGACATTGAGGCTGCAGTGAGCACATTTATTATTATTTTTCTGTGCTTTGCAGAATATTTGAAATATACAGGGATGTATAAAGACAAAGGCCACATATAATCATACGATCCAGAGATAATCACTCGAAGCATTTTGTTTCTTATCTTTCTGAGCTTATTTTATATAAATATATACACACATACACACACAATATTTATTTATTTATTCATTTATTTTCTTAATACAGTTGAAACTGTAAATACTGTTTTCTGATTTGTTTTGTTTTGTTTTTGAGATGGAGTTTCACTCTGTCACCCAGGCTGGAGTGCAGTGGCACAATCTCAGCTCACTGCAACCTCTGCCTCCCGGATTGTAGCAATTCTCATGCCTTAGCTTCCTGAGAGTAGCTGGATGCAGGCATGTACCACCACGCCCGGATAATTTTTGTATTTTTAGTAGAGATGGTGTTTTGCCATGTTGTCCAGGCTGGTCTCGAACTCCTAACCTCAGGTGATCCACCCACCTCAGCCGCCCAAAGTGTTGGAATTACAGGCGTGAGCCACTGCACCCAGCCATAAATACTGTTTTGAAACCTGCCTTTGTTATTTAATATACTTGAATATCTTCCATAGCATTAAATATTTTTCTTTTTTTTTTCCTTTTTTTTTT
>NW_012115154.1:17484350-17484679 GCF_000951035.1 Colobus angolensis palliatus | reverse complement strand
CATGTTGGTCAGGGTGGTCTTGAACTCCCGACCTCAGGTGATCTGCCCACCTCAGCCTCCCGAAGTGTTGGGATTACAGGCGTGAGCCACTGCACCTGGCCAAACATTTTTCGAAAACATAAATTTAATGTCTACATATTTCATCTTATGGGTGCCTCCGACTTATTTACACGATTAGTTCCAGTTTTTCAAAATTAAATAGATGTGATTGTGCTTGCCCATAAATGCAGAAAAATAATTTGACAAAACAAATACTCATATTTACTCACAATAAAAACTCTCACAAAACTAGGGATGAAAGGGAATTAGCACAACATGATAAAAAGTAT
>NW_012115154.1:17476297-17478159 GCF_000951035.1 Colobus angolensis palliatus | reverse complement strand
GTTGAGTCAATGAATGAATGAAAAAAAAAAAAAAAAAAAAGTGAGGAGTGCGTCTGCTGGGCCGCCCCACCATCTGGGAAGTGAGGAGCGTCTTTGCCTGGCCGCTGTGCAACCCTCTAAATCTGAAGTGGCAGCCTTGTGTGTGATCTTTATGCCCTCCCCAAGTTTGCATTTTTGACATTAAATTTTACTTTTAAATTAAAAGTTTTAAATACGGGAATATAAACATATACATAAATAAATTTAAAACATAAAACTAGGAAACTTCTGGAACAAAAAAAATCTTTATGACCTTGAATTAGGCAGAGTTCTTACACATGACACCAAAAGCCCAATCCACCAAAAGCCCAATCCACAAAAAGCAACAAAGTACAAATTGGACTTCATCAAAATTAAAACTTCATTATTATTATTATTATTATTTTTGAGACGTAGTCTCCTTCTGTCTCCCAGGCTGGAGTGCAATGACCTTGGCTCACTGCAACCTCCGCCTCCTGGGGTCAAGTGATTCTCATGCTCAGTCTCCTGAGTAGCTGGGACCACAGGTGTGCACCACCACACCCAGCTAATCTTTGAATTTTTAGTGGAGACCTGGATTCACCATGTTGGCCAGGCTGATGGTCAACTACTGCTTACCTCAAGTGATCTATCTCCTTCAGCCTCCCAAAGTGCAGGGATTACAGGCCTGAGCTACCGCACCCGGACTATTATTATTCCAATAGTTTTGGGGGGAACCGGTAGTGTTTAGTGACATGGATAAGTTCTCCAGGTGTGATTTCTGGGATTTGGTGCATTCATCACTGGAGCAGTGTACGCTGCATCCAATGTGTAGTCTTCTATCCCTCACCCCCGCTCCCACTCTTCCGAAGTCCCCATAGTCCATTATATCATTCTTACGACTTTGCGTCCTCATAGTGTAGCTCCCACTTAAAATTAAAGCTTTCTTTGTTTTTTTTTTGTTTTTGTTTTTGAGACGGAGTCTCGCTCTGTCACCCAGGCTAGAGTGCAGTGGCTCGATCTCAGCTCACTGCAAGCTCCGCCTCCTGAGTTCACGCCATTCTCCTGCCTCAGCCTACTGGGTAGCTGGGACTACAGGTGCCCACCACCATGCCCGGCTAATATTTTTGTATTTTTAGTAGAGACGATGTTTCACCGTGTTGGCCAGGATAAAATACTTATTAATCATATATCCAACAAAGGACTTACATTCAGAATAAATTAAGAACTGTCAAAACTGAACAATAAGAAAATAAACCACTTTCAAATGCTTGCCTTCTTCAACTAGGCTTTGTTAATGTAGTTATTGCAATCAGCATTATCTCTAAGAGTCTTTAACATAATAAATGAGGTCAGGTGGTAATCCCAGCACTTTGGGAGGCCGAGCTGGGCAGGTCACTTGAGGCCAGGGATTCCAGACCAGCCTAGCCAACATGGTGAAACCCTTCTCTACTAAAAATACAAAAATTAGCTGCACGTGGTGGTGTGTGCCTGTAGTCCCAGCTGCTCAGGAGGCTGAGGCATGAGAATCACTTGAACAAGGGAGGCAGAGGTTGCAGTGAGCCGAGATTGCGCCACACATTCCCGCCTGGGCGACAGAGCCAGACTGTGTCCGAAAACATAAAAATAAAAGTGCTGAAGGAAAAACAACCAGCCTGGGCAACAGAGTGAGACTCCATCTCTAAATAAATAAGTAAATAAATAATACATGATTAGGTGTTACTCTTTTACCTATTACCTAAAGTCTAGTTAATATATCTTTAGAAGTACTCAGAGTTGAAAAGATAAAATTTAAGTTGTACAGAAAGATCATTAAGAATATAATGGATGGGGTGGCCGGGCGCGGTGGCTCAAGCCTGTAATCC
>NW_012115154.1:17473678-17474400 GCF_000951035.1 Colobus angolensis palliatus | reverse complement strand
TGATAAAACAGGTTGCACTAAAGAAGCCAGCCTAAAACCTACCAAAACCAAGATGGCTATCAAAGTGACCTCTGGTTGTCCTCACTGCTGATATAGGAGTTAAAAAGAAATTATTTAGGCAGATAGTGAGGGTAAGAAAGTCCTCAGTAAGGGTTTCCTTTTAATAAAAAGCAGCCCCCAAATTTTATTTCTAAAAAGGAGCCTGTAAAGTTGAGCTGCAGACATACACAAGCAAGTGGAAGCTTGCACGGGTGAATGCCGGCAGTTGTGCCCATCAGAAAAGGCTACCAGAGACTAGGTGTGTTCAAAATGGCGACTCCATCTTCTCTTTTTCTTTCCAACCACTTGTGCAGTGGGGAGCAGACAACATGGCACTGGCCCAGTGGAAAGCCCATTTGTATTAAGAAGATTAGGCTGGGTGGCCAGCTTCCTCTCATGCTATGTAGATGTCACACCTGGTCCAACCCATCTTTGGGCCCCTGGTAAATCAGACACTGCCTCCTCAAGCCTGCCTATAAAATCCGGTGCACTCCACTGAAGTCTGGAGGTCCCATTCGGGTGCCCCTCTGTCTCGAAAGAGAGAAAATTGGTTCTCTGGGCCGGGCAGGGTGGCTCACGCCTGTATTCCCAGCGCTTTGGGAGGCCAAGGCGGGCAGATCACATGAGGTTGGGAGTTCGAGACCAGCCTGACAAACATGGAGAAACCCCCTCTCTACTAAAAA
>NW_012115154.1:17466419-17469204 GCF_000951035.1 Colobus angolensis palliatus | reverse complement strand
ACAGAGCAAGACTCCGTATCAAAAAAAAAAAAGAATAACAAGGCCGGGCACGGTGGCTCACGCTTGTAATCCCAACACTTGGGGAGGCTGAGGCGGGCAGATCAACTGAGGTCAGGAGTTCCAGACCAGCCAGGCCAACATGGCGAAACCCTGTCGCCTGTAATCCCAACGACTTGGGAGGCTGAGACAGAAGAATCTGTTGAACCTGGGAGGTGGAGGTTGCAGTGAGCCAAGATTGTGCCACTGCACTCCAACCTGGGGACAGAGTGAAACTCCGCCTCAAAAAATAAATAAATAAAAATAAAACAAGTTTGAACTTGTTTGTCATAATAGCTGATACTTCAGCTTTCAGGGCTTATGATAGTTTTGATGATAGAATTTTAGCTCTAAAACTTTTATCTCCAAAATCCTAAGTGTCAAATGTCAGGTCTCCTAGATTCCCTTATTGGGAGAATTGTAGTGCTTCTGACCAACATTTTCTAGACACTTGGGAAGAGCCTTAGCCATCTTTCAAAATGTCCAGTGCTTTTCTTGTAGGCCGTCATGTATATTTATAGCACAGAATCTGAAAGGAGTAAAAATGGAATTTTCAAAAGTTAACACATGTTCTGTTGCTTCCCTATTGCCACAGCGGATCTGTCCTCAAAACACCCAGGAAGAGCAGCCCTGGTTAGTTCAGTACATACTAGAGGTTGTAGATTAATGGTCCACGAGCCAATCATGGCTTGCAGACATTTTGTTTGAAACACCCCTGTTAAAATTGTGAATTTTAGTTGCCAACATGAGTTCACATAAAATGATCTATGTTTCCAGTTTCTCTTTAAGAAAATGATACTTCCCAGGCTGGGTGTGTTATCTCACGCCTGTAGTCCCAGCACTTTGGGAGGCCAAGGTGGGTGGATCACCTGAGGTCAGGAGTTCAAGACCAGTCTGGCCAACATGGTGAAACCCTGTCTCTACTAAAAATATAAAAATTAGCTAGGCATGGTGGGATGCACCTGTAGTCCCAGCTACTTAGAAGGCTGAGAAAGGAGAATCATTTGAACCTGGGAGATAGAGGTTGCAGTGAGCCAAGATTGAGCCGCTGCACTCTAGCCTGGACAACAGAGCAAGACTCCGTCTCAAACAAATAAAAATAAAAAATAAATAAAATAAACTGTTTTCACATACAATGATATGGATACCAACTAAACTGTGACCTTTTTTCCTTTCTTGTCTAAATTTCTAACTAAGGGACCTAGGGAGTCATGCCCTACAAACCATAAAAATCTCACCAGAAGAATTTTATTTAACCCTATATACTGGCTTAGTTTCCAACCTGACTGTGGCATAACATTGGATGACAAAGAAGGAAATCAAAATATTTTATCCCCAAATATGCTTCTTTGCTGTATATATATTTATATAAAAATATAGGGCCGGGCGCGGTGGCTCAAGCCTGTAATCCCAGCACTTTGGGAGGCCGAGGCAGGCGGATCATAACGTCAAGAGTTCAAGACCAGCCTGGCCAACATGGTGAATCCCAGAATCCCATCTCTACTAAGAATACAAAAGTTAGCCCGGCGTGGTGGCACGTGCCTGTAATTCCAACTACTTGGGAGGCTGAGGCAGGAGAATCGCTTGAACCTGGGAGGCAGGGGTTGCAGTGAGCCGAGATCACACCACTGCACTCCAGCCGGGGCAACAGAGCAAGAGTCCGTCTCGAAAAAAAAACAAACAAACTATATATTTTTTATTTTATTTATTTATTTATTTAATTTTTCTGAGAGAGTCTCCCTCTGTCACCCAGGCTATAGTGTCATGGCACAATCTGGGCTCACTGCAACCTTCGCCTCCCAGGCTCAAGTAATCCTCCCACGTCTGCCTCCCGAATAGCTGAGATTAACGTCTTTGCTACTGTGCCGGCAAAGTTTTGTATTTTTTGTAGAGATGGGGTTTCGCCATGTTGCCCAGGCTGGTCTTCAACTCCTGGGCTCAGGCAATCCTCCTGCCTCAGCCTCCCGAAGTGCTGGGATTACAGACGTGGGCCACGGCACCCGGCCAGAGAATCTAGCACCTTTTAAAGGTCTAAATAGGAAATTTTTGCCATCTAAGGCCAGCCACTATGAGACATCCTAAGAACCTTAGTCTCCACAACTCCTTGTCTTAACCCAGGCACTCCTTTCTATGAACCTGGTCTTTCGATAACCAATTGCCAATCAGAAAATCGCTGAATCCTCCTATGACCTGTTAGCATCGCTTGGAGTTGTCCCGCCTTTCCTGACAGAACCAGTCATTTTCATTTGTTACTTTATTTAGCCTGACACCTAAAACATGACTGGGACAGAATGCCAGGATGATTTTCTGGGAACAATCGCCACCCCCTTCCTTGCCCTTTCTCTCCTTTCTGTCTCTCCCTGGTTTCCCCTTCTGTGTCTTCCCACCTCTCCCTTGTTTTTGCGTCCCCGTGTTTCTCACGCCCTGTATCATGGTCTCCGTCTTTCTCCTCTCGCTCTGTCACAGTCTCCCGCCGGGGGCCGAGGGTGCCCGGCCCGCATCCCTGGGTGACCCTGAGTCCCCGCAGGCGGCCCCGAGACCGGGGTGGCTTCCGCATGGGGTCTCTGCCCGGGGCCGTTCTCTGCCAAGGAGGGAGCGTGGCCGCTCGGGGAGCCCAGAAGGCCCCTGGACCCACGGGGACCGGACGTGGTGGGCGGACCCCTCCTCCGCGTCCCCGACGGGACAAACCCAGGGCCCCCACGGCCTCCGCGCCCCCGGCGGAACAGACACCCTGGGCCACCGCGCGCCT
>NW_012115154.1:17464241-17465424 GCF_000951035.1 Colobus angolensis palliatus | reverse complement strand
CCGGCCACTCGGAAGGCTGAGGCGGGAGCAGCGCTTCAGCCCGGGAGCTCTGCGCTGTATATGCGCTGTGTCCATCGCGCGGTGCTTCCGAGTTCTGCATCTGTGTGGTGACCTCTCGGGAGCGGGGACCACCAGGTTCCCCAGGGAGGGGGAACCGGCCCAGCTCGGAAGCCAAGCAGAGCAAAACTCCCATGCTGATCGTTAGTGGGATCGCGCCTGTGAATAGCCACTGCCGTCCAGCCTGGGCAACAGCCAGACCCCGTCTGTTTAATCAATAAATAAAAGTCGGTTTGGGAGAAAGAATCCAGGTGGGAAAGATCTGTTTCTCGGCTTCTTGTCGGCTCAGATCAACAACGCTGTCCCTGCCTTCAAGTGTTGGGACTCTGAACCTCGGGGTCTCTCTGGGGCCCGTGCTCTCCTGCTGAAGGTAGTTTCAGAGAAGCACATCTGTGTTAAGCAGATGCGAAAAAGGAGAAGGAAAACTGAAACTGAGAGAAATTGGAAACTGCTCCCTCTAGGAAAGGACAGAAAACTTAAAATGAATTGGGTGGTTAGCGTAAATCGAATTTACCGTAAATGCTGTAGTATTGTAATGGAAAATTTGAGCACCGGTTTTAGAGTTTGAAAGGCATATCCTGAGGCTTAATCCAGGAAACCCTGTTACATTCAGTTAAGCATAACCTTCTTATATGTGCAAGTTTTTCTTGTGCCCCCAATGAAATTTTATAATCTTACGAATGTAATGCTCCTTATTTATATTTGATTCTTCCCTTTTGCCTCCCACTCCTTTTCCCCAGCCTCCCTTGGCAGGTACAGATTCTTTTTCTGATTTCTTCAAGCTGTGTTTCTACAGCCAGGCTTTCTTTTTTTCTCTCCTCTTTAAATGATTGGGAACCTCCTGGAATATTCCTCTCTGGGAAAGTTTGTGGTAGCTCTTCTTTGACTGTACATTTGAGTTCATAGAAAATGTGATAACAGTTTCTTGGCTAATGTATTATTTGGGATAGGCAAGGAGAAATCGTTTTCTTGATTTTCCTTTCCACTGTAGCAGTTTAATGCTAATTGTAAATATGGTCATAAATGGGAATTTTATAGGTGGAAAACACATGGGTGGCTGGGCGTGGTGGCTCATGCCTATAATCCCAGCACTTTGGGAGGCCAAGGCGGGCGGATCACCTGAGGT
>NW_012115154.1:17461061-17463526 GCF_000951035.1 Colobus angolensis palliatus | reverse complement strand
ACAGAGCAAGACTCCGTATCAAAAAAAAAAAAGAATAACAAGGCCGGGCACGGTGGCTCACGCTTGTAATCCCAACACTTGGGGAGGCTGAGGCGGGCAGATCAACTGAGGTCAGGAGTTCCAGACCAGCCAGGCCAACATGGCGAAACCCTGTCGCCTGTAATCCCAACGACTTGGGAGGCTGAGACAGAAGAATCTGTTGAACCTGGGAGGTGGAGGTTGCAGTGAGCCAAGATTGTGCCACTGCACTCCAACCTGGGGACAGAGTGAAACTCCGCCTCAAAAAATAAATAAATAAAAATAAAACAAGTTTGAACTTGTTTGTCATAATAGCTGATACTTCAGCTTTCAGGGCTTATGATAGTTTTGATGATAGAATTTTAGCTCTAAAACTTTTATCTCCAAAATCCTAAGTGTCAAATGTCAGGTCTCCTAGATTCCCTTATTGGGAGAATTGTAGTGCTTCTGACCAACATTTTCTAGACACTTGGGAAGAGCCTTAGCCATCTTTCAAAATGTCCAGTGCTTTTCTTGTAGGCCGTCATGTATATTTATAGCACAGAATCTGAAAGGAGTAAAAATGGAATTTTCAAAAGTTAACACATGTTCTGTTGCTTCCCTATTGCCACAGCGGATCTGTCCTCAAAACACCCAGGAAGAGCAGCCCTGGTTAGTTCAGTACATACTAGAGGTTGTAGATTAATGGTCCACGAGCCAATCATGGCTTGCAGACATTTTGTTTGAAACACCCCTGTTAAAATTGTGAATTTTAGTTGCCAACATGAGTTCACATAAAATGATCTATGTTTCCAGTTTCTCTTTAAGAAAATGATACTTCCCAGGCTGGGTGTGTTATCTCACGCCTGTAGTCCCAGCACTTTGGGAGGCCAAGGTGGGTGGATCACCTGAGGTCAGGAGTTCAAGACCAGTCTGGCCAACATGGTGAAACCCTGTCTCTACTAAAAATACTGAAATTAGCCCGGCGTGGTTGCACATGCCTGTAATTCCAGCTACCACCAGGAGGCAGAGGCAGGAGGATTGCTTGAACACGGGAGGCAGAGGTTATGGTGAGCCGAGATTGCACCATTGCACTCCAGCCTGGGTGACAGAATGAGACTCCATCTGTTGTAACTAAGCGAGTTATAGAGAAACGCCACACTTTGAGACAAATTATGGAGTTCTTTATTAGCTGGTGACCGAGAGACAGCGCTCAAAATTCTCTTGGCCCCGAGGAAGGGGCTAGTTTTGTTTTCATACTGTGGTCTAAATAGGGGAGGGGGGAGTTTAGCTGAAGCAATTTTTACAGAAGCAGAACTGGCAAAAAGTTAAAAAAAATTAATTGGTTACAAAAGCTATTACAAAAAATAAACAGTTCCAGGTGCAGGGGCTTCAACTATCACAAAGAGATAAATGCAGGGCTTTGGGTGCCTGAGCACGTCCCCAGGAGCTGCTGGTGCAGCTTGCCTCATATCTTATCAGTAAGTGCATTCCTGGACGTGCTTTGAGTCCGTTTCCACTAGTTATGCCCTTAAGGGAGGGAGGTAAAGGGGCTGTAAGTGAAGGAACTAAAATGGAGTCTGGCTCCCTCAGCTAAGAGAGAATCAGGTTAAAACAAGGTAGGCTATCAAATGTCTACAAAAAACCAAAAAACACGTCTCAGTGTAAAACAAAGCTACAAACCCTGTAGAGGATGATACTGGAGAAAATCTTTAGAACCTAGGGCATGGTGGGAAGTTCCTAGATGTTGCACCACAAGCACAATCAATAAAGGGAAAAAAGGGATAAATTGGACATAATCAAAATGGAAAACTTTGGCTTTCTGGAGGATCCTGTTAAGAGAGTGAAAAGATACAGATTGGGGTCAAAATTTGCAAACCACCTATCTGACAAAGGACTCCTATCTAGACTACATAAAGAGCTCAGCTAGGCAAGATGGCTCATGCCTATAATCCCAGCACTTTCAGAGCCTGAGGTAGGAGGACTGCTTGAGCCCCGGAATTTCAGATTAGTCTGCGCGACATAGCAAGACACCATCTTTATTTTAAAAATTAAGAATCTTCCTTGGACAGTTAAAAAAAAATCCAATTAGAAAATGGGCAAAAAATATAAAGTGACATTTCGCCAAAGAGAATATATGCATGGGAAAAAACACATAGATGTTTGGCCAGGCATGGTGGCTCATACCTGTAATCCCAGCACTTTGGGAGGCCGAGGTGGGTGGATCACAAGATCAGGAGATCGAGACCATCCTGGCTAATACGGTGAAACCCCATCTCTACTAAAAATACAAAAAATTAGCCGGGCGTGGCGACATGCACCTGTGGCCCCAGCTACTCGGGAGGCTGAGGCAGGAGAATGGCGTGAACCCGGGAGGCGGAGCTTGCAGTGAGCCAAGATCGCGCCACTGCACTCCAGCCTGGGTGACAGAGCAAGACTCTGTCTCAAAATAAAATAAAACAATAGGC
>NW_012115154.1:17458308-17460180 GCF_000951035.1 Colobus angolensis palliatus | reverse complement strand
AAAGGAATGTAAAATGGCCCAGCCACTCTGGAATATAGTTAGGCATTTTCTTTAAAAACTAAACATATACTCATCATATGACACAGCAGTTGTCCTGGGCATTTATCCCAGAAAAACAAAAACATGCCCACCCCAAATCCTGTACATGATTGTCCATAACAGCTCTTCTGTTAATATCCAAAAAGTTAAAACCAAAATATTTCTCAGTAGGTGAATGGTTAATCAAACTGGTGCATCCATACCATGGAATACTACTCAGCAATAAAAAAGAAATGAAATACAGTCATGGGTTGCTCAACGACAAGAATGTGTTGTAAGAAACACATTGTTAGGCAATTTTGTGGTTGTGCAAACATCAGAGTATGCTTCCAAAAACAGATGGTATAGCTTACTACGCACCTAGGGTATATGGTATATAGCTTATTTCTCCTAGGCTACAAACTTGTACAGCATGTTACTGTATTGAATACTGTAGGCAGTTGTAACACAATGGTAAGTATTTGTGTAATCTAAACATAAACATACAGTAAACATGCAATATTATAATCTTATAGGACCACTGTTTTATATGTGGTCTCTCACTGAAGCATCATGTGGCACATAACTGTATTGGTAAATGTGACAACTTGGCTGGATCTCAAGGACATTATGCTGAGAGAAAAAAGTCAATTTCAGAAGGTCGCATACCATGTGATTCCATTTATATAACTTTTTTTGTTTGTTTGTTTTTTTGAGACAAAGTCTCACTCTGTCTCTCAGGCTGGAGTACAGTGGCACAATCATGGCTCACTGCCAACTACACCTCCCAGGTTCAAGCAATTCTCCTGCCTCAGCCTCCCGTGTAGCTGGTACTACAGGCATGTGCCACCATGCCCAGCTAACTTTTGTATTTTTACTAGAGACAGGGTTTCACCATGTTGGCCAGGCTGGTCTCAAACTCCTGCCTGCCTTGGTCTCTCAAAGTACTGGAATTACAGGCCCCCACTGCACCCAGCCAACATTCCTGAAATGGCAGAATTGTGATGGATAATAGATTTGTGGGTATGATTATAAAGGGTTGGAACAAGGGAGCTGTTTGTGGTGATGGAATGCAATTGTCTCTCAGTATCCTCTAGGAATTGGTTCCAGGACCCCTCATAGATACCAAAATCCATGGATGCTCAAGTGCCTTATATAAAATGGCAGAATTTACATATACCCTGTGCACATCTTCTTGTACATAAATCATCTCTCAATTACTTATAATACCTAATACAACATAAATGCTATGTAAATAGTTATGCTGGATTTTTAAAAATTTGTAGTATATTTTATTCTTGAGTTTTAAAATACATTATTTAAATTTTTACTTTATTTTATTTTTTAATAGAGAAGAGGTCTTGCTATGTTACTCAGGCAGGTCTCAAACTTGAGCTCAAGCACTCTTCCCACCTCAGCCTCCCAAAGTGCTGGGATTACCATACCTGGCTTTTATTTGTAAAGCAGTTTTGATCGAAGGTTGGTCGAATTTGTGAATGTGGAACCTGCAAATCCAAAGGCTGACTGTAGTTGTGTTTTTTGATTGCAGTGGTGGTTACATGAGTGAGCACATGTGATGAAATAACAGAATTATACGCACACATTGTACCAATGTCAGTTTTTTTCCTTGTTTTGATATAGTACTATAATGTACAATATGACCTTTAGGGTAAACTGGGTGAGGGGTACGTGGAACCTTTTTAAAAATAATTTTTTGGGCCGGGCGCGGTGGCTCAAGCCTGTAATCCCAGCACTTTGGGAGGCCGAGTCGGGCGGATCACGAGGTCAGGAGATCGAGACCATCCTGGCCTACATGGTGAAACCCCGTCTCTACTAAAAAATACAAAAAAAAAC
>NW_012115154.1:17452596-17458258 GCF_000951035.1 Colobus angolensis palliatus | reverse complement strand
ATGTACAATATGACCTTTAGGGTAAACTGGGTGAGGGGTACGTGGAACCTTTTTAAAAATAATTTTTTGGGCCGGGCGCGGTGGCTCAAGCCTGTAATCCCAGCACTTTGGGAGGCCGAGTCGGGCGGATCACGAGGTCAGGAGATCGAGACCATCCTGGCCTACATGGTGAAACCCCGTCTCTACTAAAAAATACAAAAAAAAACTAGCCGGGCGAGATGGCGGGCCCCTGTGGTCCCAGCTACTCGGGAGGCTGAGACAGGAGAATGGCGTGAACCCGGGAGGCGGAGTTTGCAGTGAGCTGAGATATGGTCACTGCACTCCAACCTGGGCGACAGAGCGAGACTCCGTCTCAAAAATAAAATAAAATAAAAAATAATAATAATAATAATTTTTTGGCCAGGTGCAGTGGCTCACGCCTGTAATCCAGGCGTGCCACCACGCCCTGCTCATTTTTGTATTTTTAGTAGAGATGAGATTTTGCCATGTTGGCCAGGTTGGTCTCTCGAACCAGGCATGGTGGCACACCCTGTAATCCCAGCTACTTGGGAGGCTGGGATAGGAGAATCAGTTGAACCTGGGAGTCAGACCTTGCAGTGAGCCAAGATTGCGCCACTGCACTCCAGCCTGGGTGTCAGAGTGAGACTCCCATCTCAAAAACAAAAAACAAAAAACAAAAAAAACCCAGGCTGGTTTTGAACTCCTGAACTTAAGCAGTCCTCCCGCCTCAGCCTCCCAAGTAGCTGGCACTATAGGCACACTTACAGGGAAGCCTTCTGTGCTGTTTTTGCAACATCTTGTGAATCTACATAATTATTTCAAAGTAAAACATTTTTCAAAAACTGACACATCCAACAATACTGGACGCAGTCTTCCACAGCAATGACTGGTTGCTGCTAAGTAAAGCATCCCTCTTTAGATGGTCTTTGTGTTCAAAGACCTGCTATTCATTCATTCATTCATTTTTGTTTATTTTTATTATTTTTGAGACAGTCTCACTCTGTAGCCCAGGCTGGAGTGCAGTGGCAGGATCTGGACTCACTGCAACCTCTGCCTTCCAGGTTCAAACAATTCTCCTGCCTCAGCCTCCCGAGTAGCTGGGACTATAGGAATGTGCCACCACGCCCAGCTAATTTTTTTATTTTTAGTAGAGATGAGGTTTTGCCATGTTGGCCAGGCTGATCTCTTGAACTCCTGACCTCAAGTGATCCACTCACTTTGGCCTCTTAAAGTGCTGGGATTACAGGCATGAGCGACCACGCCCGGCCCGTTCGTTCATTTTACTTGGCTCCAATAGACATTTGTGACCCCTTTGTTGTTTATTATATAATATGGCACCATTCAGAAATAATTAACATGTTTTCTTTCTTTTTTTTTTCTGTTTTTTGAGACTGAGTCTCGCGCCCAGGCTGGAGTGCAGTGGCCGGATCTTAGCTCACTGCAAGCTCCGCCTCCTGGGCTTACGCCATTCTCCTGCCTCAGCCTCCCGAGTAGCTGGGACTACAGGCACCCGCCAAATCGCCCGGCTAGTTTTTTGTATTTTTTAGTAGAGACGGGGTTTCACCGTGTTAGCCAGGATGGTCTCGATCTCCTGACCTCGTGATCCGCCCGTCTCGGCCTCCCAAAGTGCTGGGATTACAGGCTTGAGGCACCGCGCCCGGCCAATTAACATGTTTTCTTTCTGTATCTCAATAAAGTAATGGACACTGAAAAACAAAGTAGCCGGCCGGGCGCGGTGGCTCAAGCCTGTAATCCCAGCACTTTGGGAGGCCGAGGCGGGCGGATCACGAGGTCAGGAGATCGAGACCATCCTGGCTAACACGGTGAAACCCCGTCTCTACTAAAAAATACAAAAAACTAGCCGGGCGAGGTGGCGGGCGCCTGTAGTCCCAGCTACTCGGGAGACTGAGGCAGAAGAATGGCGTGAACCCGGGAGGCAGAGCTTGCAGTGAGCTGAGATCCGGCTACTGCACTCCCGCCCGGGCCACAGAGCAAGACTCTGTCTCAAAAAAAAAGAAAAAGAAAAACAAAGTAGCCGTAAAGTAAAAATGTATGTGTATGCTATTTGTGATTCCAGGTAACTGTGACATTTGATGATGTGGCCTTATATTTTTCGGAACAAGAGTGGGAGATCCTGGAGAAGTGGCAGAAGCAAATGTATAAGCAAGAGATGAAGACCAATTACCAGACCCTTGATTCCCTGGGTAAGATGGGCTTCTAAGGAATCACGTTTTAGGAAGCAACCTAATAGTGCCAGGCTTCCTTCCCTGTATAAGCCGTGGGCTGGTTGAAAATGATACTGGGCCCAGTTTACATTCATAATGTCTCTTCCCTTTCCTATAATGGCCTGGGAATATGAAATTCCTTTTTATCCGGTGGTATATTTGCCTTCAGTATTATTAATATTCTGAATTCTCAGTCTCCCACCTTAACCCTCCCCCATTTCTCCCAGAATTAGAATTAGTAATCTAATTGCCCGTTTTTAAAAAAAGTGTCTTCTTTTATTTCTTTAATACTTTCATGCCTCCTTATTGTGTTGCCTGAATAAGACGAATTTCTCATCTTCAAGGAACTACTGGTTTCATGAAGGGGACAGAGTGTTAAAGTGAGAATAAGCTGGGATGCAAAATGGTGCACAGTGTGAATATAACAGGCAAGAAAAGGTGCCTGGGTAGAGGAAGGGAGGAGAGAGCAGTGGGATGGGACACTTAGGTAACTCCAGGCACATACTCAAGGAATAGATTAAAAAGATTAAAGAGAAATTTGGGGAAAGTGTCACTTGCTGCTTATCTGGCTTACTCTGACACATTTTTTTTTTTTTTTTTTTTTTGAGACGGAGTCTCACTCTCACCCATGCTGGAGTGCAGTGGCGCAATCTCCGCTCACTGCAACCTCTGCCTCCCAGGTTCAAGTGATTCTCCTGTCTCAGCCTCCCAAGTAGGTGAGACTACAGGCACCCACCGCACCCGGCTAATTTTTTTTTTTTTTTTTTTTTGAGACAGAGTCTGGCTCTGTCGCCCAGGCTGGAGTGCAGTGGCGCTATCTCGGCTCACTACAAGCTCCGCCTCCCGGGTTCACGCCCTTCTCCTGCCTCAGCCTCCTAAGTAGCTGGGACTACAGGCACCCGCCACCTCGCCCGGCTAATTTTTTTTGTATTTTTAGTAGAGACGGGGTTTCACCATGTTGGCCAGGCTGGTCTCCAACTCCTGACCTTGTGATCCGCTCACCCCAGCCTCCCAAAGCGCTGGGATTACAGGCGTGACCACCACGCCTGGCCTCATTAAAACCGTTTCTGCTGGTATCACTATAATAAGTGATCTCAGTCTAGCCTGAAGGACTCATTCCGTGTTTGGGAGATTTATATTTTGTTGTGTGAGATATGAATGACAAGAGTCAACCATGTGAAATTAGGGGGAAGAGAATTTTAAGCAGAGAAAAACTAGGGCAAAGGCCCCAGGATAGGAGTGCCTGGGCTCAGTTTGTTGGGACCCACACTGAGCCTGTGGTAGGACATGCACAGAGGGCTGGTGAGAAAGTGATGCCGAGGCAGGAAGGGCCCCATAGGACAAGATAAGGAGTTGGATTTTATTCTCAACACAAGGGGAAGATTATGGGGGGATTTAAACAGAGGGGAGTGATTTACTTTTAAAATGGTTGCTTGGGTTGCTATGTGGAGAATGAATCATAGTGGATAGCAATGAAAGGAGAGACTAGCCAAGAGTGTTGGCCGTTCTGGTGTGATTTCATGGCAGCTGAACCAGGTAGGTAGTAATTAAGACAGAAGAAGGTGGTCTCCAGATAGGCTTTGGAGGCAGAATCCCAGATTTTGCGGATGGATTGGATGTGGAAAAAAGAATCAACTCCTTGATTTTTGGTTTGAGTATCCTGATGGCGAGTGGCTTTGTTCACCAACAGCAGGAAGGGTCGGGAGGTTGCACATTTGGGCCACATTACATCTGAGATGCTCATAGACATTTCCATGGAAACATAAAGTATGTGAAACTGGAATTCCATGTTAAGGTCAGGACTGGATTCACAGAATTGGAAGATGTTATAGTGATGGTATTTTAAACTGTGGGGCTGGTTTGGGATCATCTAGGGAGAATGTATAGACAGAACAGAAAGAGACCTGGGACAGGCCCTCATTTAGAGGCTAACCTGAGGACACTGAGGCCCAGTAGCCAGCAGGGTGGGACAGATGAGAGCTGTGTGCTGATCCAGTGTTGTTTTGAGGTATCACAATTAGTGTCCTTGAACTTGGAAAATTTAGCCTGATTTTTCCAAATTTCAAAAATCAAATGGTATTACCTGCCAATGATTTTCTGTATAGAACATCCAGATCCAGGCCCCAGAGCTTAGGATTTAGCAGGTTCGGGCTCAGGCCCAGGGATCTACATTTTTCACAAGTACTTGAGGTGCTGCTGATGGTGGCGGCACCCACTTCCCTTGGAGAAGAAGCCTTGATATGAGGGCTGAGCTCTAGCAGACACCACGAAAAGCTCAGAGGAAGAGGCTTCCTGCTGCCCACTCTGAAGACCCTCTGCTGATTTATGAAAACCCCTTTTTTTTTTTTTGACGGAGTCTCGCTCTGTCACCCAGGGTGGAGTGCAATAGCATGATCTCGGCTCACTGTACCCTCAGTCTCCCAGGTTCACGCTATTCTCCTGCCTCAGCCTCCTGAGTAGCTGAGATTACAGGCACGTGCTACCACACCTGGCTAATTTTTATATTTTTAGTAGAGACAGGGTTTCACCATGTTGGCCAGGGTGGTCTTGAACTCCTGACCTCAGGTGATCTGCCCGCCTCGGCCTCCCAAAGTGCTGGGTTTACAAGCGTTAGCCACCACACCTGGCAAAAACCCTTCTTTTAGGCTTACGCCACTAGACTGCATTACTCTCTACCTCTTAATCACTGTTATTTAACAACCTCCTGTTTCTATCACTTCACTGATCAAGAATGTTGGTACCTCGATATTCACCAGGTGTGGTGGCTCACGCCTATAATCTCAATACTTTGGGAGGCTGAGGCGGACAGATGACTTGAGGTAAGGAGTTTGAGACCAGCCTGGCCAACATAGTGAAACCCCATCTGTACTAAAAATACAAAAAATTAGTCGGGCGTGGTGGCGGGTGCCTGTAGTCCCAGCTACTCGGGAGGCTGAGGCAGGAGAATGGCGTGGACCCAGGAGGCAGAGCTTGCAGTGAGCCAAGATTGTGCCACAGCACTCCAGCCTGGGCAACAGAGCAAGATTGCGTCTCAAAAAAAAAATTAGCCAGCGTGGTGGCACATACCTATAATCCTAGCTACTCAGGAGGCTGAGGTGGGAGGATTGCCTGAACCTGAGAGTTGGAGGTTGCAGTGAGCCGAGATCACAATGCTGTTCTCCAGCCTGGGTGACAGAGTGAGACTCTGTCTCAAAAAAAAAAGAAAAGAAAAAAAGAATTTTGGTACCTCAATAGCGAGGATTGGATGTGAACCATCTGATCAGAAAAGTTTAGTGATTGAAGTTCCCTCCTTAACTCCCTGTAAGTTTTCTTTTCTTCTCTTTTCTTTCTTTTTACTCACAGTGTTCTCATAATGATCACTTTTTAAAATCCTCATCATCCTTAACTTGTCTGCTTCCTTTAATTTTTTTTTTTTTTTTTTTTTTAGACAGAGTCTC
>NW_012115154.1:17449973-17451262 GCF_000951035.1 Colobus angolensis palliatus | reverse complement strand
TCTCAAAAAAAAAAAAAAAGGGTCACAGGGCTTGGTACAGTGGCTCACCCCTGTATTCCCAGCACTTTGGGAGGCTGAGGCAGGCAGACTGCTTGTGCCCAGGAGTTTGAGACCAGCCTGGGCAACATGGCAAAACTCTATCTCTATAAAAATAAAAAATTAATAGGGCATGGTGGAACGTGCCTATAGTCCCAGCTACTCAGGAGGCTGAGGTGGGAGGATCAGTTGATCCCCGGGAGGCAGAGGTTGCAATGAGCCAAGATTGTGCCACAGCACTCCAGCATGGGTGACAGAGCGAGACCCTATCTCAAAAACAAAATAATAATGATAATAATTTTTTTTAAATAATTTTTTTTGAGACGGAATCTCGCTCTGTTGCCCAGGCTGCAGTGCAGAGGCACGATCTCTACTCACTACAGCCTCCATCTCCCAGGTTCAAGTGATTCTCGCACTTCAATTTCCCAAGTAGCTGGTTTTACAGGCATGTGCTACCACACCCAGCTAATTTTTGTATTTTTAGTAGAGATGGAGTTTGCCATGTTGGCCAGGCTGGTCTCTAACTCCTGATCTGCCTGCCTTGGCCTCCCAAAGTGCTGAGATTACAGGCATGAGCCACCACGCCTAGCCAAAAAAATTATTTAAGTATGCAGTAAACTTAAAGTCTGCGTGGACTCTATTTGCAGGGTATGCTTTTTCCAAGCCAGATTTGATTACATGGATGGAACAAGGGAGAATGCTATTCATCAGCGAACTGGGATGCTTAGATAAAACAAGAAGGACAACTAGCCCTCCTACTGATGAACAGTTGGACATGAAGAATACTGGAAAGTTGCCATGTTTTGGTGAGTAAGATGGATTTTAAAGTCATGAATTATTTAATTTTCCTAGTCTTGTTTCCTGAATCTTTCTTTTTGGATACCTGGCTAGATCTAGTCAATAAGAAAAGTTGTTTTGATGGAGTGTTAGTTTTCTTCACTCAAGAGGGTAGCAAATGTGGCCAAGCGCAGTGGCTCACGCCTGTAATCTGAGCACTTTGGGAGGCTGAGAGGATGGATCACCTGAGGTCAGGAGTTCCAGACTAGCCTGGCCAACATGGTAAAACCCCATCTCTACCAAAAATACAAAAAAATTAGCCGGGGGTGGTGGCGGGCATCTGCAATCCCAGCTACTCTGGAGGCTGAGGCAGGAGAATTGCTTAAACCTGGGAGGCGGAGGTTGTGGTGAGCCAAGGTCGTGCTGTTGTACTACAGACTAGGTGACAGAGCGAGCCTCCATCTCAAAAAAAAAAA
>NW_012115154.1:17443734-17445128 GCF_000951035.1 Colobus angolensis palliatus | reverse complement strand
CAGGCTTGAGCCACCGCGCCCGGCCTGTTTTTTTTTTTTTTTAGATGGAGTCTTGTTCTGTCGCCAGACTGGAGTGCAGTGGTGCAATCTCAGCTCATTGCAACTTCCACCTCCTGGATTCAGATGATTCCCCTGCCTCAGCCTCTCGAGTAGCTGGGACTACAGGCGCACCCCACCACACCGGGCTAATTTTTTGTATTTTAGTAAAGATAGGGTTTTACCGTGTTGGCCAGGATAGTCTCCATCTCCTGACCTCATGATCCGCCCGCCTCAGCCTCTCAAAGTGCTGGGATTACAGGCGTGAGCCACCACACCCAGTCGTGGAAAGATTTTTGAGTACCAAAGAGTTAACAACTTTGGTAGCTTTTCCTAAAAATAAATGTTGTTCCCTTAATACAAGGTCGTGCTCAGTCAACAATCACAGCTGCTCCTCTGCCTGGGTTAAATAGTAAAAGCATGTTTTTAGGAAGATTTAACTTCCAGTGATGAGGAAGGGGATTCGGGGTAAATATACTTTTATCACAATCCAGGCAAAAGGTATTAGTGTTAACTTACTAAATCATATGATCATGTTGAAAACATCACCTGTGTTGTCCTTAAGGTGACCACAGAGCACAATGAGAGTCCTCTGGGGGCAGTGTCACTCGGGTTTCCGCCCAGGTTAAGAGATTTAAAAATGCCAACATGGTGAAACCCCGGATCTACTAAAAATACAAAAATTAGCCGGCCGTGGTGGTGGGCACCTGTAGGCGGAGAGTTTGCTCAGGTGCAGTGGCTCATGCCTGTAATCCCAGCACTTTGTGAGGCTGAGGCAGGAGGATCAGTTGAAGCCAGGAGTTTGAGACTAGCCTGGGCAACATAGCAAGACCCCATCTCTACAAAAAATAAAAAAGTTAGCTGGGCATGATGGCACGTGCTTGTAGTCCCAGCTACTTGGAGGTAGGGGCTACCATTGGAGGATCACTTGAGCCCTGGAGGTCAAGGCTGCAGTGAGATGTGATCATGCCACTGCACTGTAGCCTGGGCAACATAGTGAGACCTGTCTCAAAAATAAATAAATAAATAAAGGGGAGAGATTTCTATTATATAGTTCAACAAGATTTTGGAGGAAAAGCAATTCTGAAATATAATGGCTTAAGTGAATGTCTGCAATGGTCCTTTCCAGATCTAGTAGGTAATAATGGTAACTCAGGTTCCTCTATTTCCTGTCATCGTCTTTTACTTTGGGAACAGTAGTGATTATGCTATATAAATTTATCATTCTTGGCCAGGCACGGTGGCTCACGCCTGTAATCCCAGCACTTTGGGAGGCCGAGGCAGTTGGATCACGAGGTCAGGAGATCGAGACCATCCTGGCTAACATGGTGAAACCCCATCTCTACTAAAAATACAAA
>NW_012115154.1:17438919-17443510 GCF_000951035.1 Colobus angolensis palliatus | reverse complement strand
CGTGCATGGCGGCACACTCTCGTAATTCCAGCTACTCGGAAGGCTGAGGCAGGAGAACTGCTTGAACCCAGGAGGTGGAGGTTGCAGTGAGCCAAGATCGCGCCACTACACTCCAGCCTGGGCAACAGAGCGACACTCTATCACAAATAATAATAAAATAATAAAAAAAGTTTAAAAGGCAGCCCTAGAACCCAATTATAGGGTAGACATATCACTGATGAGAGTGATACTTTTTTCCGCTCCAGATCACGAAGGAACTCTCAGGACAAAAGAGGATTGCCGTTTAAATGGTCCTCAAAAACAGGACTTGGGTGCTGCCTTACCAGGGAAGGAGAGAAAGATTTTATCAGCTCAAAGAGCCACCTTCCAGTCTCCACGTCTCAAAGAAGCAGAGATTCTAAATAAAAAAGTCAGCATCACAGCATCTGATCCAGACAAGAAAGACCTGCGGCATAAGCCTCGGGAGACGCCAGGGCACTTAGAAATTCCCACAGGGCCAAGATGCTATTCCTGCTATGTCTGTAGGAAAGTCTTCCAAGTAAGGAGGGATTTGCTAAAGCACAAACGGAGCCACTCCAAGAGCCAGCTCTGCAGATATCCAAAGTACAAAAACACGTCCAGAGGGAAGTCCGAACTGAGGCGGACGCAGAGGCTCCTGTGTCAGAAGAAGCGGTTCCAGTGCAGTGAGTGTGAGAAGAGCTACTTTCTGAAGGGCAGCCTCGTCACTCATCAGGTTGTCCACACCGGCCAGCGGCCCTACCCGTGCCCTGAGTGCGACAAGACCTTCCGGTACAGGGCCAACCTGAAGAAGCACCTGTGTCTGCACCGCGGGGAGCGGCCGTTCTGCTGCGGGGAGTGCGGCCGGGCCTTCGTGCAGCAGTGCGAGCTCACAGAGCACCTGCGGCTGCACAGCGGAGAGAAGCCCTTCCAGTGTCCGCAGTGTGACCGGTGCTTCCGCCTGAAGAGAGGCATGAAGGTCCATCTGTCCCAGCACAGCGGGAAGAGGCCCTTCCACTGTCCCGAGTGTGGCCGGAGCTTCTGCCGGAAGGCTGCCCTGAAGACCCACCAGAGGACGCACAGCGAGGAAAAGCCGTTTTCTTGTGATGAATGCGGCAGGAAATTCATCTACAAGATTAAGCTGGACGAGCACATCAGAGTTCACACGGGAGAGAAGCCCTTTTCGTGTCCCGAGTGTAACAAAAGTTTCCGCCTCAAGAGAAGCCTGAAAGCCCACGGGCTGCAGCACAGCGGGAAGAGGCCTTTCCAGTGCCCCGAGTGCAGCAGGGGCTTCTTCTGGAGGAACGCCATGCGCGCCCACCAGCGCCTGCACAGCGAGCAGAAGCCCTTCCCCTGCGCCGAGTGCGGCAAGCGCTTCACGCGGCCCTCCAAGCTCGCCTGCCACACCAGAGTCCACGACGGGCAGAAGGAGTTTCCCTGCGGTGAGTGCAAAAAGACCTTTTCTCAGCAGTCGCGGCTGACGCAGCACCTGAAGGTCCACACCACGGAAAAGCCGTTCCCCTGCGCCGAGTGCGGCCGCAGTTTCCGCCGGCGCGCGCATCTCACAGAGCACACGAGGCTTCACAGTGGCGAGGAGCCCTTCCAGTGTCCCGAGTGCGACAAGAGCTTCTCCTGGAAGGCCTCCATGAAGTTCCATCAGCGGATGCACAGGGACGAGAAGCCCTTCGCGTGCGGTGAGTGCGGCAAGACCTACACGCATCAGTCTCAGCTCACCGAGCACCTGAGGCTGCACAGTGGCGAGAAGCCCTACCAGTGTCCTGAATGCCAGAAGACTTTCCGCCTCAAGGGAAATCTGAAAAGCCACCTGCTGCAGCACAGTGGTCAAAAGCCGTTCTCTTGTGTGATGTGTGGCAAAAGTTTCACTCAACAGTACCGGCTCACAGAACACATTCGAGTCCACAGCGGGGAGAAGCCCTTCCAGTGTCCGGAGTGTGACAAGAGCTACTGCATCAGGGGCAGCTTGAAGGTCCACTTGTATACGCACAGTGGAGAGAGGCCCTTCCAGTGTCCTGAGTGTGGCAAAGGCTTCTTCCAGAAGAGAATCCTGAAGGCCCATCTGTGCCTTCACAGTGGGGAGAGGCCTTTTTCTTGTGATGAGTGTGGAAGGAGCTTCACGTACGTGGGGGCGCTCAAGACCCACATTGCGGTGCATGCCAAGGAGAAGCCCTCCAGCCTCTAGGTCAGGCCATGCGGTAGTCAGGCAACCACAGCTTTCAGGTGGTGCCAGCAGCTCTGTTGGCTCGAGTTGAGGCAGGTTGAAGGATTCACAGGGTAAGATGGGGCACAGTGGCTCCCGCCTGTAATCCCAGCACTTTGGGAGGCCCGGGGGGAGGATCGCCTGAGCCTAGGAGTTTGAGACCAGCCTGGGCAACATTGCAAGATTCCCTCTCTACAAAAAATACGAAAGTCAGCCAGGTGTTATGGTGCATGCTTGTGGTCCCAGCTACTTTGGGGGGCTGAGGCAGGAGGATCGCTTGAGCCCAGGAGGTAGAGGCTGCAGTGAGCCATGCTCACACCACTGCACTGTAGCCTGGGTGACAGAGCAAGACCTTGTCTCAAAAAAAAAAAAAAAATCACAAAATACTGGCTATAGACACACTGGCTGGATGTGTGGTCTGCAGAACCCGATGGCTCCTTGACAAAAGTTCCAGATAATCCAGTCAAAGAGACATCTCCCTCAGTAATCCTCATAGGAAAGACCTGCCAGTCATGGAGGAAACATTTATACTGATCTGCTAGTCCAACAGATCTCTTCAGTGTCATCCAATAATCCCTTCATTAAATTCAGAAACTACAGCCTGAGCGAAGAAATGTTACAGGCAGGAACATACTCCTCAGTCAGCTTTTCCATTACCAGGCCATTTTACTTAAATCTGTATTAAAGCCTTCAGTTTTCTCTCATAGTGGGTTTTCATTTTCTCTCACATGGTGAGAGGGCATCTGCTTCTTGGAATGTTTCCATAATGCTGAAAATAAATGTCTTCCACTATCTCATTTGTTAAAATGATTACCCATGTGTTCTTTCCTTCTGAATTTTACTTAAATCACCTAAAAATCCACCATTGTGAGTAACAGGCAGTGTTATTTATCTAACCCCCCTACATTTTTGACAGTGTTACGTCAGTTCTCAAAGAACTATACTTAACAGGGTCTCTGAGGAAAATACCAAAGGCAAAAATACTGTCAGTCCGTGGTATCACTCTATTTTTTTTGCCCTGTGGCCTAATCTAACATTATAAGATAATTTTCCAGGCTATTCTGGCAAACCCTCATCTGTCTCTCAGACTGTCAATCTTTGACATTACTCCTTTTTTTTTTCCTTGAGATGGAATCTTGCTCTGTCACTAAGGCTAGAGTGCAGGGGTGCTGTCTGGCTCCCTGCAAACTCTGCCTCCTGGGTTCAAGCGATTCTCCTGCCTCAGCCTCCCGAGTGGCAGGGACTACAGGCGTCTGCCACCACGTCTGGCTAATTTTTTGTATTTTTAATGGAGGTGGGGTTTCACCATGTTAGCCAGGATGGTCTCCATCTCCTGACATCATGATCCGCCCACCTCGGCCTCCCAAAGTGCTGGGATTACAGGCGTGAGCCACCGCGCCCGGCCTTTGACATTACTCTTAAGAGAACTTACAGCCTTCCTTATAAAGTTTGAGTGCCTTCATAAATTTTGTGTGTTGCACAAAACGTGGTCACCAGTTACCCAAGTCAGAATCTGCTGGGATCAAAGTCATTACAAGATTCACAGCATGTATACGAAGAGGAAAAAGGTGCCACCTGTAGTTGGGACAGTCCTGTGGGTAGGGAATAGGCTGCTATTTATGTGGTACACCTCAAAAAACAAAAGTGCCAGTGATCAGATAAATGAAATGCCAGCAGTTTAACAGGTAGATTCAGAACTAAAAATAAATGTGAAAATAAAGACATTACACCTGTAATCTGAGCACTTTGGGAGGCCAAAGTGAGTGGATCACCTGAGGTCAGGTCAGGAATTCGAGACCAGTCTGCCCAACAGGGCGAAAACCCATCTCTACAAAAAATAGAAGAATTAGCAGGGCATGGTGGTGTGTGCCTGCAGTCCCAGCTGCTTGGGGGCTGAGGTGGGAGGATCGCTTGAGCTTAGGCTGGTTAAGGCTGCAGTAAGCCATGTTCACACCACTGCACTTCAGCCTGGGTGACAGAGTGAGATCCGTCTCAACAAATGAAAAAAAAAAAGATAGTACCTAACGGTACCACATGCTACAGAAAGAGGTCGAAGAAGAAAAGGATTATAAGTGTCATTGAGAGATATTACCTTGAGTGGCTGAAGCAAAAGCATGGGGCTGAGTAGAAGACAGAAGAGAAGGGATAGTTCTGTGACATAGTTCAGAAAGCACTGGGCTTAGACTAAAACCCACAAAATATAATAGACCCTGGCTCTGGCCTTGGGCAAGACACTAGAGCTCTGTAAGTTTTACTTTCTCCATTTAATATAATGGTGAGGGGAGGGTACCTTTATGAAAATCAGCCACATCTACAAAAAAAAAAAAAAAAAAAAAAGCTGTTTTTCAGCTATACTGGTAACACAGGCATCCTCTA
>NW_012115154.1:17435376-17438169 GCF_000951035.1 Colobus angolensis palliatus | reverse complement strand
TCACCTGGAGCTTTCCATATGCTCATGCTTATCAGGAGTCAAGCGGAAGTTTCTATCTAAGCTGTCTTTGCCCCCAAATCTGATCACCTAAGTAAGGGAGTATAAATTGTTTCGTGACCAGGACTCAGATTCTGGAAATAAAGGCCAAGTTAATAATGGCCTCACTATGATGTGAGGATGAACTGGAGATTATGAATGTGAAATACATAGTGTCTAGTCAAGAGTAGGCATTCAGGACTGGGCATGGTAGTTCATGCCTGTAATCCCAGCACTTTGGGAGGCCGAGACGGGTGGTTCACTTGAGGGTAGGAGGTCAAGATCAGCCTGACCAACATGGCAAAACCCTGTCTCTGTTAAAAATACAAAAATTATCCAGGCGTGGTTGCATGTACCCGTAGTCCCAGCTACTCGAGATGCTAATGTGGGAGAATCACTTGAGCCCAGGAGACAGAGGTCACAGTGAGCCAAGATCATGCCACTGCACTCCAGCCTGACACAGCAAGACCCTGTCTCAAAAAAAAAAAAAGAGTAGGCATTCAGTAAGATGTAACTCCATATTATGAACGGAATCATGTCCCCTCCCCTTTCCAAATTCACAGGTTGAATCCCTAACCCCCAGTGTGACTGTAAGATCAACTTGACACCTTTACTAGTCATAAAACTAACACGGGAGAGCCCAGCATGCACATGGACCTGAGCAAAGTGGGTGGGGAGGCAGAGGCTGCAAGTGCTGTGCTCCACGGAGCTCCCCATAGGTGGAAAGGAACTCCAAAAATGAGGGAGAAGCGCTCCCACCTCCAAAACCAGCAGCAGAGCAGCAAGCTGTGTCTGTCTGTGTGCGTGACTATTTGGCTGTTCTGAGCTGCATCTGGTACAGCCATCTCTTCTGTGACCACATATGTGCTAATGACTTTCAAATCTGTAAATCCATATTTTCAATTTGTGCCATGAACATCTCAAACACAAAATGCCCCAAGTAAGACTTGTCACCTGTATCAACCCACACTCTACCCCTCTTTGTTGTTATTGTTGTTATTGTTGTTGTTTTGAGACAGAGTCTCGCTCTGTCACCCAGACTGGAGTACAGTGGCGCAATATTGACTCACTGCAACCTTTGTCTCCCGGGCAATTCTCCTGCCTCAGTCTCCCGAGTAGCTGAGACTACAGGCACCCGCCACCAGGCACAGCTAATTATTATTATTATTATTTTGTTTTTGGTATTTTTAGTAGAGGCAGGGTTTCACCATGTCAGGCTGGTCTCGAACTCCTGACCTCAAATGACCCGCCAGTGTCAACTTCCCAAAGTGCTGGGATTACAGGCATGAGCCACCGTGCCCAGCCTCTACCCCTCTTTATTACACTGTCCTGTATTTCCTACCTCTGTATACTAAATCTACCTCATCTCCAAAGTTATAAATCTGATGATGCACCTAGATTTTCTTAAACCCAATCTAGCATCTAGCTCCTGATTCTTCCCAAACAAGATCATTTCTCACTCTCTATTGTTACTACTTTAAGTTCACTTTATTTATTTATTTATTTAGTTATTTATTTATTTATTTAGACGGAGTCTTGCTCTGTCACCCAATCTGGAGTGCAGAAGTAGTAGTACTTCCAAGTAACAGGCACCTGCCATTATGCCTGGTTAGTTTTTTTTTTTTTTCTTTTTTTTGAGATGGAGTCTTGTTCTGTTGTCCAGGCTGGAGTGCAGTGGTGCAATCTCGGCTCACTGCAATCTCCACCTCCAGGATTCAAGCGATTCTTTTGCCTCAGCCTTCTGAGTAGCTGGGATTACAGTCACGTGCCACCATGCCCGGCTAATTTTTGTATTTTTAGTAGAGACGAGGGTTGCACCATGTTGGCCAGGCTGGTCTCGAACTCCTGACTTCAGGTGATCCGCCTGCCTCAGCCTTCCAAAGTGCTGGGATTACAGGCGTGAGCCACTGCACCCAACCAACAATTTTTTAAAAAAGAAAAAGAAAAAAAAGGCTATTCCAACGGCGTTTTAGAGGGTGATGAAACTTCTAATAGCCTTGTAACTGGGCCCCTTGAGAGTTCAGCATCTTGCAGTTCTTAAGGACTGAATAAATGAAAATTCTGATCAGGCCTTTACCTGTTTGCATGTTTTAACCACTTGCTTTTTGCCCAGTATTCCTTGTTCTCACACTGTAATTACATACTGCTAATGTACTGTTTCATTGTCAATGAGGAGGAGATAACTTCAGGGTCATGAAAAACTGTTGCAGGGGGAATTAATGCCTTCAGGGTCGTTGAGTCCAGCCCCTGATGCCCAGAAGCCTGATTGCTCAAGGTGTTATCAGAGACTGAAGAAACACAGACTTTCCCCCTTGGTTCCCTGAAACTCCCCCTCCCTTACTCTCTAGCCCCATAAAAACTCTGTGCTTCTTTTTGTTAAGACAGATTTTAGAGATTTGCTCTGCTGCCTTCTCTCTTTGACCAAATCTGTTAAACCTTTCTCCATCTCCAAGCACTGGTGTCTCAGTGTTTGGCCTCATCTGCCTATGAGGTACACAAGCCTGATTTTGGGGTTCTACAACAGCCTGATTATGATGTCCGTTACATGTTTATACATATGCTAAAATTTGGAGTTCTATGTAGTAGTATAGAAGCTATACTTCTATATAACTTAAATTTATTTTTAAAAAAGTTAATAGTTAAAAGTTCATAGCTGGGCGCGGTGGCTTATGCCTGTAATCCCAGCACTCTGGGAGGCCGAGGCGGGCGGATCACCAGGTCAGGATATCAAAACCATCCTGGCTACCATGGTGAAAC
>NW_012115154.1:17431389-17434933 GCF_000951035.1 Colobus angolensis palliatus | reverse complement strand
GTAGTCCCAGCTACTCGGGAGGCTGAGGCAGGAGAATCGCTTGAACCCGGGAGGTGGAGGTTGCAGTGAGCCGACATCCTGCCACTGCACTCCAGCCTGGTGACAGAGCAAGATTCCGTCTCAAAAAAAAAAAAGAAAGAAAAGGCCTGGCGCAGTGGCTCATGCCTGTAATCCCAGAACTTTGGGAGGCGGAGGCAGGTGGATCACGTGGTCAGGAGTTTGAGACCAGCCTGATCAACATGGTGAAACCCCGTCTCTACTAAAAATGCAAAAATTAGCCGGGCATGGTGGCGTGCACCTGTAATTCCAGCTACTCGGGAGGCGGAGGCAGGAGAATTGCTTGAATCCGGGAGGTGGAGGTTACAGTGAGCCAAGATTGCGCCACGACACTCCAGCCTGGGTGACAGAGAAAGACTGTCTCAAAAAAAAAAAAAAAAAAATTGTACTGTATAACATTTGGAAAAATAAAAAACATTAAATAGTAAGGTACATGTACATTTCACAATTAATTCCGGGACAAATACAGATATGCACATGCTCCTCAGCCTATGCAAGGACTATTTTATTTCTCATGGACATCCTCTCCCAACTGCATACTTTTCCTTTGCTACTTTAGCCTGACACGTAAGACATGACTAGGACAGAATGCGAGGCTTATTTTCTGGGGACAATCGCCACCCTCTTGCTCGCCCTCTCTCTTTTCTGTCTCTCCCTGGTTTCCCCTTCTGCGTCTTCACACCTCTCCCCTGCTCTTACGTTCTCGTGTTTCTCACGCCCTGTGTCATGGCCTCCTTCGTCTTCTCCCGCTCTGTCTCTGTCTCCCGCCCGGGCTGGGGTGCCCGGCCGCATCCTTGGACCACCCTGAATCCCTGCAGGCGGCCTTGAGGCCGGGGTGGCTTCCGCATGGGGTCTCTGCCCAAGGCCATTCCCTGCCAAGGAAGTAGCGTGGCCGTCGGGGGAGTCCAGAAGGGCTGTAGACCCACGGGGACCGGACCTGGTGGGCGGACCTCCCTCTGCGTCCCCCACGGGACAAGCACGGGGCCCCGACGGCCTCCGCGTCCCCGACAGGATGGACGCCCCGGGCCACCGCGGGCCCCCCACCCACTTTCCGGCCTCGCTGGATTCCCGGGACCCCCCTCACAGACAAAGCCTGACTCGGGGGCGGCTTTGGGAGGAACCGCACCGAACACTCCCCTCTCGCTGCCTCTCAGTCTGGGTTTCTGTGCAGCGCGTCTCCCTGTCCCTGTGCCTGATCTCTCCATGTCCACCTGTCCCTCCGTTTCCACTCTGGTCAGCCCCTCAGCTTGTCTCTGACCGCCTCCCCCCCCAGATCCCGGGAGTCCCAGGGTCCCCCGGCGTGCTGCAGCCTGCACTGAGGGCGCCCAGGCCCCTGGGTCCCTCCTCTGAGGACCGACCCTCGGGCGGCGCCGCTTCTCACGCCCGCAGGGGGCGCTGTGGGGCGGAGCGTCAGCCGCGGCCGGGAGGCCGGATCCCAGCATGCACTGCGCGCGACCGGCGCTGCGTTTGGCTGCCACCCGGGTTAGGCCTGGGAGTCGGGTTGGGGCGGAGAGGAGGGGAGTCCGTGCGCGGCAGGGCCGCTTGCCGCGGAGCCGGTCGGCGTTGTCAGGGCGGGGCGGGACCGCAGCGGCCATGGCGGAGCCGCCTCGGGTAAGCAGGCTGGCCTGCATGGACGCCCGGTTTCGGGGTCGTGGTGGGTCCTTGGGTTCCGGACTACCCCGCGTCCTAGGGTCGCCGTGGGTGCCCGCGGTGCACGGGTTGGACGGAGTCTGCAGGCCGCTTCGGCTGGGGGTGTGGATTCAGGGCCCTCCGGTGGGCCGATGGCCTCCGCTCCTGCGGCTTGTCCATAGCCAAACCCCTGGGACAAAGCCAGTCGTGGACCGAGACCGACCTAGGAGCGGGGCGGAGCCTGGGCGAGGATGCCTGGCGGGCGGGGAGCGGACGGCGGAAAGGATAGAAAGGTTTGGGGCCAGAGGTGGATGTTACAGGTCAACCAGTTTTACACCATAGTCACAGAAATCAGAACAACTGTTCCAAAAGATTTAAGATTCCGAATGGTTGAAATGGTATTTGGCGGGGGCTTCAGTGTCAGAATTTATATTCTAGCGTGGTTTGTGTTGAGTGTAAGATGATAACGTTGGGAGGAGTAGAAGAGCATACAAAAGATTAAGTTAGTCATTTCTTAAAATCGAGGTTTAGAGGGTATTTTATCTTGTAAACTTTTCTGTTGAGGATTTTTGCTGATTATTAAATGAATTAGACCGGGCGCTGTGGCTCACGCCTGTAATCTCACCACTTTGGGAGGCCGAGGCGGGTGGATCACCTAAGGTCAGGAGTTCGAGACCAGCCTGGCCAACATGATGAAAGCCCATCTCTACTAAAAATAAAAAAAACTGGGCATGATGGCAGGTGCCTGTAACCCCAGCTACTCGGGAGGCTCAGGCAGGAGAATTGTTTGAACCCAGGAGATGGAGGTTGCAGTGAGCCGAGATTGTGCCATTGCACTCCAGCCTGGGCAGCAAGAGCGAAACTCTGTCTCCAAAAATACATACCTATCTATATATTTGGGGAAAGGATATAAATAGCCAAATCAGAGACCTTTTCAGAGACCTGAAAAGAAAATGATTAATGAATAAAAGAATGGATTTTAAAACTTGTGACATTCAGGCCAGGCACGGTGGCTTATGCCTGTAATCCCAGCACTTTGAGAGGCCAAGGCGGGCAGATCACTTGAGGTCAGGAGTTCAAGACCAGCCTGGCCAACACGGCGAAAACCCATCTTTACTAAACAATACAAAAATTAGCTGAGTGTGGTGGCAGGTGCCTGTAATCCCAGCCTCTCAGCGGGCTGAGGTGAGAGAATTGCTTGAACCCGGGAGGCAGAGCTTGCAGTGAGCCGAGATGGCGCCACTGCACTCCAGCCTGGGTGACAGAGCGAGACTTGGTCGCAAAAGCAAGAAAGATAAAAAAAAAAAAAAGCCTGGGCAACATGGTGAGACCTCTCTCTAAAAAAAATTAGCCAGGTGTGGTGGCATATCCCCATGGTCCCAGCTACTCGGGAGGCTAAGGCAAGAGAATCACATGAACCCAGGAGATCAAAGCTATGGTAAGCTGTGTTGGCACCACTGCACTCCGGCCTGGGCAACAGAGTGAGACCCCGTTTCAAAAAAAGAAAAAAAAAACCCTAAAAGAACTACCTGAAATGTGCTAGTGGAAGTAGACATAGCAAGGGTTGCAGTTTGTGAGCTGTTGTGAAGTGGTGAAAGGAAGGTTATCTGAAATGAGATGGAACGTTGTGACCCCAGAGGCGAATAGGTAGGGGTTATTAACACAGGGTCATCTGATGTTTGAAGTGTGTTGCATGTGTGCATTTTGTGTATGTCTATGCAGCTTAGTTCTGTTTGTTCACACAGTACAGTTTCTCACCCTTGCCTCTGCTAACATCCTGTGCTGAATAATTGTCTGTTCTGTGGGCTGTCCTGCGCGGCGTAGGTTGTTTATCACTATTCTTTTTTTTTTTTTTTTT
>NW_012115154.1:17430535-17430974 GCF_000951035.1 Colobus angolensis palliatus | reverse complement strand
ATAGACAGAATTGCACATAAGCAAATGCAAAATTTTGTAATATATTCTCTCCTAATATATCAATCATGTTGGAATAAATTCACGTTTCAAAACAAGCATTATAGCAGAAATGACTATATTTCCTTAAACTTAAAATAATGAATTTCTGATTTAAGTGTTGCTACATCTGCAGTTGGGATATTTGTCCCTAAACCTCATGTCAAAATTGGACTTGCAGCTGGGCATAGTGGCTCACGCCTGTAATCCCAGCACTTTGGGAGGCTGAGGCAGGTGGATCACGAGGTCAGCACATCAAGACCATCCTGGCTAACAAGGTGAAACCCTATCTCTACTAAAAATACAAAAAATTAGCTGGGCATGGTGGCGGGCGCCTGTAGTCCCAGCTACTCTGGAGGCTGAGGCAGGAGAATGGCGTGAATCTGGGAGGTGGAGCTTGCAG
>NW_012115154.1:17429461-17430164 GCF_000951035.1 Colobus angolensis palliatus | reverse complement strand
GGATGGTCTCGATCTCCTGACCTCGTGATCCGCCCATCTCGGCCTCCCAAAGTGCTGGGATTACAGGCTTGAGCCACCGCGCCCGGCCTCAGACTAAGACAAATTTTAAGGCATCATTAGAATTTTTAAAACTCAACTCTAAATTTCATAATGAATATAACAAAAAGATGGGAAGTCCTACCCAGAGCAGTCCAGCAAGAGAAAGAAATAAAAGTCACCAAAATAGAAATAGAAGTCAAACTATCCCTGTTTGCAGACTGTATGATTCTGTATGTAGAAAACCCCATAGCGTGCCCAAATGCTCCTTGGTCTGATAAACAACTTCAGCAGAGTCTGAGAATACAAAAGTCTATGTACAAAAATCAGTAGCATTCCTATACACCAACAACATCCAAGCTAAAAGCCAAATCAAGAATACAGTCCCATTCACATCTAGTCAAAAATGCCTAGGAATACAGCTAACCAAGGAGGTGAAAGATCTTTACAACAAGAATTACAAAATACTACTCAAAGAGATCAGAGATAACACAAAGGGAAAAACATTTAATGCTCGTGGGTACGAAGAATCAATATTGTTAAAATGGCCATACTACCCAAAGCAGTTTCCAGATTCATTGCTATTCCTATCAAACTACTAATGACAATTAGAAAAGAAAACTACGTTACTGGGAGTGGTGGCTCACGCCTGTAATCCCAACGCTTC
>NW_012115154.1:17422288-17428686 GCF_000951035.1 Colobus angolensis palliatus | reverse complement strand
CAGTGAGCCAAGATCGTACCACTGCACTCCAGCCTGGTGACACAGTGAGAGTCCGTCTCAAAATAAATAAAAATAAAAGATGAATAGGCTGAGCACGGTGGCTCACGCCTGTAATCCCAGCACTTTGGGAGGCCAGGGTCGGTGGATCACTTGAGGTCAGGAGTTCGAGACCAGCCTGGCCAATATAGAAACCCCGGACTCAAGCAGTTCTCCCACCTCAGCCTCTCAGGTAGCTAGGACTACAGGCATGTGCCATGCCCTGCTAGTTTTTGTGGATTTTGTTATTGTTTTGGTAGAGACGGGGTTTAGCTATGTGGCCCAGACTGTTCTCAAACTCCTGGGCTCAAGCAATTCATTCACCTTGGCCTCCCAAATCATTGGGATTACAGGTATGAGCCAGTGCCTGGCTGAAAAAACTATTTTAAAATTCATATGTAACCAAAAAAGAGCCCAAACAGCCAAGGGAGTCCTAGGCAAAATGAACAAAGCTGGAGACATCACCACACTACCTGACTTCAAACTATACAAGGCTACAGTAACCAAAACAGCATGGTACTGGTGAGAAAACAGACATGTAGACCAATGGAACAGAATAGAGAACCCAGAAATAATGCCACACACCTACAATCATCTCATCTTCTACAAAGTCAACAAAAACAAGCAGTGGGAAAAAGACTCCCTATTTAATAAATGGTACTGGGATAACTGGCTAGCCATATGCAAAAGACTGACACTGCACCCCTTCCTTACACCTTACACTCAACTCAACGTGGATTAAAGACTTAAATGTAAAACCTAAAACTATAAAAACCCTGGAAGATAACCTAGGAAATAGCATTCTGGACATAGGCCCTGGCAAAGATTTTGTGATGAAGACTCCAAAAGCAACTGCAACAAAAACAAAAATTGACAAATGGGACCTAATTAAACTAAAGAGCTTCTACACAGCAAAAGAAGCTATCAGCAGAGTAAACAGACGCTCTACAGAATGGGATATTTGCAAAGTATGCAACTGACAAAGGTCTAATATCCAGAATCTATGGGGAACTTAAATTTACAAGCAAAAAACAACTGCATTAAAAAATGGGCAAAGGACATGAACAGACACTTCTCAAAAGAAGAAATACACATGGCCAACAAGCTTATGAAAAAATGCTCAGCATCACTAATCATTTGAGAAATGCAAATCAAAACCATATCAGGGCCAGGCGCGTTGGCTCACACCTGTAATCCCAGCACTTTGGGAGGCCGAGGCGGGTGGATCACGAGGTCAGGAGATCGAGACCATCCTGGCTAACACAGTGAAACCCTGTCTCTACTAAAAATACAAAAAATTAGCTGGGCGTGTTGGTGCATGCCGGTAGTCCCAGCTACTTGGGAGGCTGAGACAGGAGAATGGCGTGAACCTGGGAGGCGGAGGTTGCAGTGAGCCGAGATCATGCCACTGCACTCCAGCCTGGGCAACAGAGCAAGACTCCGTCTCAAAAAACAAACAAAAAACCAAAAAAAAAAATAAACTGTATCAGTCGGAGTAGCTATTAAAAAATAAAAAAAATAACAAAGTTACAGAGAAAAGAGAACACTTATACACTGCCGATGGGAATGTAAATTAGTTCAGCCATTGTGGAAAGCAGTTTGGTGATCTCTCAAAGAACTGAAAGCAGAATTACCTTTTTTTGTTTTTTTTTGAGATGGACTTTTGCTCTGTTGCCCAGGCTGGCGCCATCTCGGCTCACTGCAACCTCTGCCTCCCGGGTTCAAGCGATTCTCCTGCTTTAGCCTCCTGAGTAGCTGGGATTACAAGCACGTGCCACCACACCCAGCTAATTTTTTGTACTTTTAGTAGAGACAGGGTTTCTCCATGTTGGCCAGGCTGGTCTCGAACTCCTGACTTCAGGTGATCTGCCCGCCACGGCTTCCCAAAGTGCTGGTATTACAGGCGTGAGCCACCACGCCCAGCCAAAATTACCATTTGACCGTGCAATCCCATTATTGAATATATACCCAAAGGAATATAAATTGTTCTGCATAAAGACACGTTTGCATATGTTCGTTGCAGCACTATTCACGATAGCAAAGATGTGGAATCAACCTAAATGCCCATCAATGGCAGACTGGATAAAGAAAATGTACATATGCACCGTGGAATACTATGCAGCCATAAGAGAAAATCATATCTTTTGCAGAAAGATGGATGGAGCTGGAGGCCATTATCTTAAGTGAGATAACACAGGAGTAGAAAACAAAGTGCCGTTCTCACTTATAAGGGTGAGCTGAACACTGAGTACATATGGATACAAAGCAGGGAATAACAGACACTGGGGCCTACTTGAAGGTGGAGGGTGGGAGGAGAATGAGGACTGAAAAATTACTTACGGGTATTATGCTTATTACCTGAGTGATGAAACAGTCTGCACACCAAACCCCCACAACACGCAATTTACCTATATAGCAAACCTGCACGTGTAGGCCTGAAACTAAAATTAAAAAAAAAAAAAAAAAACTTTGGCCAGGCGCAGTGGATCATGCCTGTAAATCCTAGCACTGGGAGGCCAAGGTGAGTGGATCACCTGAGGTCAGAATTTCGAGACCAGCCTGGCTAATGTGGCGAAACCCCATCTCTACTAAAGATAAAAAAATTAGCTGGGCTTGGTGACTGGCGCCTATAATCCCAGCTACTCAGGAGGCTGAGGCAGGAGAGCCGCGTGAACCCTGGGGAGCAGAGGTTGCAGTGAGCTGAGATCGTGCCACTTCACTCCAGCCTGGGCAAAACAGCAAAACTCTGTCTCAAAAAAAAAAAAAATGATTAGACTGGCTGGGCGTGGTGGCTGACGCCTGTAATCCCAGCGCTTTGGGAGGCTGAGGTGGGCAGATTGCCTGAGGTAGGAGTTTGAAACCAGCCTGGCCAACATGGTGAAACCCCGTCTCTACTAAAAATACAAAACAATTAGCCCGGTGTGGTGGCATGTGCCTGTAATCGCAGCTACTCAGGAGGCTGAGGCAGGGGAATCGCTTGAACCAGGGTGGTGGAGGTTGCAGTGAGCCAAGATCGTACCACTGCACTCCAGCCTGGTGACACAGTGAGAGTCCGTCTCAAAATAAATAAAAATAAAAGATGAATAGGCTGAGCATGGTGGCTCACGCCTGTAATCCCAGCACTTTGGGAGGCCAGGGTCGGTGGATCACTTGAGGTCAGGAGTTGGATACCAGCCTGACCAACGTGGTGAAACCCCGTCTCTACTAAAAATGCAAAAAAATTAGCCAGGTGTGGTGGTGCACACAGGTAATCCCAGCTACTCAGGAAGCTGAGGCAGGAGAATTGCTTGAATCTGGGAAGTGGAGGATGCAGTGAGCTAAGATCACGCCACTGCACTCCAGCCTGGCAACAGAGAGAGATGCTGTCTCAAAAAATAAAAAAAAAAATAAAGTTGAAACAAGATAAACTTTAATACCCATAGAAAATAAGGATATATGGCAATAACAATGGTAGTTCAATAAAAGGTGGAATGTATGCTTATGTGATTAGAGTGTTTTAAACTAACAAATATATAATTTACGTACTTCTAGTTGTGAGCCTCAGGAAGTATCCATTTATCCCATCAACCATAATAAACACAAATATTAAACAATACTAAACATTTGCATACATTGCATTTTTTCTAATGCAGTTTTTAGAAAAGCAATAAAATTCCAAACCACTTGCTGGTAACTCTTAGTCTTCTGCTTCTGGGGAGGCCTCAGAAGACTTACAATCATACGGTCTTCTCATGGCTGGAGCAGGAGAGAGGCAGCGAAGGGGGAAGTGCTACACACTTCTAAACAACCAGATCTGGCGAAAACTCACTATCATGAGAACAGCAAGGGAAGTCCGCCCGCATGATAAGGTCACCTCCCACCAGGCCCCTCTTCCAACCCTGGGGATTACAGTTCAACAGGAGATTTGGGTGGGGACACAGCCAAACCATATCAAGTGTATGCCTAGGCATTTTATTGTTTTTTTCAGCCATTGTAAAAGGTACTGAGTTCTTGATTTCTCAGCTTGGTCGCTGTTGATGTATAGCAGTGCTACTGATTTATATACATTAATTTTGTTACCTGAGACTGTGCTGAATTCATTTGTCAAATCTAGGAGTCTTTTGGAGGAGTCTAGGATTTTGTAGGTAGAAGATCATATCATTGGCAAACAGAGATAGTTTTCCAATTTGGATGCCCTTGATTTCTTTCTCTTGCCTGACTGCTCTGGCTAGGACTTCCAGCCTTACAAATTAATGTAAATTAAAGTACTGAAATACAATTTGCCACCCCACATTGGCAAAAAATAAGATTTGAGAACATCTTGTGCTGGCTAAAGTGTAAAGAAACAAGAAGTCTCATGTTAATACCAAGGGTAAATGTGCTGGATTCTTTTTGCAAGGCAATCTGATGTTATCTATTAAAACTGAAGATGTGTATTCTCTTTGATTTAATAGTTTTCCTTTTTAGATTTTATCCTGCAGAAGTAAAAGCACTAATACATAGGAAGCATATAAGAACACTGTAATTTTTTTTTTTTTTTTATTTTGAGACTGAGTCTCGCTCTGTCACCCAGGCTGGAGTACAGTGGCGCGATTGCTCACTGCAACCTCTGCCTCCCAGGTTCAAGCAGTTCTGCCTCAGCCTCCCGAGTAGGTGGGATTACAGGCGCATGCCACCACACCTGGCTAATTTTTGTATTCTTAGTAGAGACGGGGTTTCACCATGTTGGTCAGGCTGATCTCGAACTCCTGATCTCGTGATCTGCCTGCCTCGGCCTCCCAAAGTGCTGGGATTACAGGCATGACCCACCGCGCCCAACTGAATACTGTAATTTATAATGGTAATGGAAACAATATATGTCCCATCAGTGGGGTATATCTACTCATGGAATATAAGTGCGACTTTACCAAAAAAATAAGTTTGCCTCAATATATATTATTGACCTGGAAAGAGCTCTGTGACATATTAAGTGAATGAAGTTACAAAGTGATTTGTTCCCATTTTGTAAAGAAAATAATTCCATACTTTACATATGTATATACACTTTGAACAAGCATAATGAAATGTGGAGCGGGGGATGTAGTGGTTAACAGCAGAATGATGTAATTGGAGTAGGGGACGGAGTAGTTCTCCAGGAAGAAGTTGCTGAACAATCAGAAACGTGTCCACTGCAGAAGTCTTTTAAATTAACAAGGAGAAGGAGCTGGAGTTATTTTGAAGCAATCATGAATGCATGTGTCTTATGTCTACAATTTCAGCTACCTCTGACTTTTGAGGATGTTGCCATTTATTTCTCAGAGCAAGAATGGCAGGATCTAGAGGCATGGCAGAAGGAGCTTTACAAGCATGTGATGAGAAGCAATTATGAGACTCTCGTCTCTCTAGGTAAGACCTGTTCACCTTTGTGGGTAGGTCATGGAACTGGATCGTGTAAGGGGTCACAGTCACTTGATGCTCCTGTTTCTCAGGTAGCAAGATTTCTCAGAAATTAACTCAGAAAGGTATTTTTACCCTGCCATCTGTTGTTAATACTTTGGTCAACATTGTTAATCTTTACTCAAGGGTAGATATTGTTGCATGAGAATATTTGAGCAATGTAAGGTGGTCCGGGTGACTAAATATTATTTATGAGGGGCCTTTAGTCATGACTTACTGTCAGGATGCCATGATTGTCCACATAGGAGCACACCTAGCGCACATTTATGAAGTGTTCTGTATGTCTTTAACCTAAGATGTCCCTACCTCACAACTTTTACAGTGGGGTCTAAATACTTCAGAAAAGCTATTTTTGAAGGGTGTACAATAAAGTGTTTGTTTTTTTGAGATGTAGTCTCACTCTGTCACCCAGGCTGGAGTGCAATGATGCAATCTTGGCTGACTGCAACCTCTGCCTTCTGGGTTCAAGCAATTTTCCTGCCTCAGCCTCCTGAGTAACTGGGACTACAGGTGCGTGCTGCCACACCTGGTTAATCTTTGTATTTTTAGTAGAGAGGGGGTTTCACCATGTTGGCCAGGATGGTCTTAATCTCCTGACCTCGCGATCTGCCCACCTTGGCTTCCCAAATTGCTGGGATTACAGGGGTGAACCACAGCGCTGGGCCTGAAGTGTTTTAAGAGTAGCTGTCTCTGCTGGGTGCGGTGGCTCACGCCTGTAGTCCCAGGACTTTGGGACCGAGGGGGTGGATCACGAGGTCAAGAGATCAAGACCATCCTGGCCAACACAGTGAAACCTCGTCTCTACCAGAAATACAAAAATTAGCTGGGCGTGTGGTGGGTGCCTGTAGTCCCAGCTACTCAAGAGGCTGAGGCAGGAGAATCACTTGAACCCGGGAGGCGGGGGTTGCAGTGAGCCGAGATTGTGCCACTGCACTCCAGCCTGGCAA
>NW_012115154.1:17421332-17421838 GCF_000951035.1 Colobus angolensis palliatus | reverse complement strand
AATTAGGTGTTAGTTCACTTATACAATCCCTCTTCTATCTTCTCCCCAGTTTTTGAGCCTCTGTTGGTCAGCTTTATAATTTAAAATAATATGTTTAAGATTCTAGATTGTATTCCATCAGTTTCATCTCTTGACTCCTTCATTATATAAAAATAAGATAATTAGTTCTCTAGTACTTCCCTTCATCTCTTCTGCCAGTTGATGACAGCCATACCACTTCCTTTATACTGCGAAGCTTCTAGTATTTATATTCTATTCTGTTACCATAGTTAACTTTTGCAGGCTGTATGTATGGATTGTTTCTAAAACATATAACTGAAAACATTACATTATTTTCATTGTTACTGAAGAATCAGTTACAGTAAATGAATCTATGGTGACAAATATATAATTCTATGCCATTCACCCTATGCCAGCCTAATAAGAATGTTCCAAGCATCAAGATCAAATGGATTCTCTTTTGTTCATTCTTATCAGTTGTTCAAAATTGTGCTACATTTTGGCGG
>NW_012115154.1:17412713-17414062 GCF_000951035.1 Colobus angolensis palliatus | reverse complement strand
CAGCTGGATCATCTGAGGTCAGGAGTTCGAGACCAGCCTGACCAACATGGAGAAACCCCGTCTCTACTAAAAATACAAAAATTAGCCAGGCGTGGTGGCACGTGCCTGTAATCCCAGCTACTCAGGAGACAGGCAGGAGAATCGCTTGAACCCAGGAGGCAGAGATTGCGGTGAGCCGAGATCGCGCCATTGCACTCCAGGTTGGGCAACAAGAGTGAAACTTTGTCAAAAAAACACAACAAAACAAAAACCCAGCAATATTTTATTTATACATATATATTTTAAAATAAGAACATGCATAGGAATGATATACACCAGATTCAGATTCAGAGTAGTGCTTACCTCTGGAGAGGGATATACAGGGGTTTAAGCTGTATAATGTCTCAGATCTTTAAAAAACCTGAAGTAAACTGGGCATGGTGGCTCATCCCTACAATCCCAGCACTTTGGGAGGCCGAGGTAGGAGGATATCTTGGGCTTAGGAGTTTGAGACCAGCCTGGACAACCTAGGGAGACCCTGTCTCTACAAAAAAATTTAAAAATTAGCTGAGCACGGTGGTTCTCGCCTGTAGTCCCAGCTATCAGGAGGCTGAGGTGGGAGGACTGCTTGAGCCCAGGAGGTTGAGGCTGCAGTGGGCTGTGACTGCACCACTGCACTTCAGCCTGGGAGACATAGCGAGACCCTATCAGAAACAAAAAAAAACAAAAAACCTGAAGCGTGTCAGCATGCTAGGATTTGACAAAGTTAGATGGCATCCAGGTTTTTGTATATTTTTCTCCTTCTCCATGTGCCAGAAATATTTTTAATAAGTTAAACCACTGGCCAGATGCGGTGGCTCATGCCTGTACTTGCAGCACTTTGAGACGCCAGGGTTGGGTAGGGCTACTTGAGCCCAAGAGTTTGAGGTTAGCCTGGGTAACGTAGTGAGACTGCATTTTAAAAACTAACAATAATAATAATAATAATAAAAAGTAGCCAGTATGGTAGCTCTTGCCTGTAGTCCCAGCTACTCAGGAGGCTGAGGGGGGCAGATCACTGGAGCCCAGGAGGTTGAGGCTGCAGTAAGCTGTGGTCATGGCCACTGCACTCCAGCCTGAGAGACAGAGTGAGACCGTATCTAAAATAATGGTAATAATAGCTTAAAGCATTATTTTAAAAACGCCTTTTGACCACATTTTTGCTGTAACCAAACTTGCTTTAAAATTGGATCCTATGATTTGGCTTTTATTAAATCACTATTAAGAATATTGAGGCCGGGCGTGGTGGCTCATGCCTATAATCCCAGCACTTTGGGAGGCCGAGGCAGGCGGATCACGAGGTTAGGAGATCCAGACCATCCTGGCTAACA
>NW_012115154.1:17407205-17412618 GCF_000951035.1 Colobus angolensis palliatus | reverse complement strand
CTGCACTCCAGCCTGGGCGACAGAGCAAGACTCCATCTCAAAAAAAAAAAAAAAAAAAAGAATATTGAAGGCTGGGGGCAGTGGCTCACGCCTATAATCCCAGCACTTTGGGAGGCCAGGGCAGGCAGACTGCTTGAGCACAGGAATTTGAAACCAGCATGGCGAAATCCGTCTCCACTAAAAATGCAAAAATTAGCTTGGCCTGGTGGTGCGTGCCTGTAGTCCCAGACTGAGGCTGAAGAAGCACGTGAGCCCAGGAAGCTGAGGCCACAGTGAGCCATGATTGCACCACTGCACTCCAGCCTTGGCAACTGGAGTGAGACCCCATCTCAAAAAATAATAATAATAATTAATTTAAAAAATACATATAGCATTAGCCATTTTGTTTTTGGACAAAATACAGCATTGCTAAATGTGTGGGGACCATGACAGAATTAAAACAACATACCTGATCTAACATGCCCGGACAGAAGCATTTGTAGGATGTGTAGGCAGTTTTTTCATCTTTGTGTAAACCGTTTTTTTTTGTTTTTTTTTTTGACATGTTGTTCTCATACTTTGTCCCAGGAGTGAATGTTGAGAAATTTAGAAACTTAGTGTGCTTTAAATTCAGGAAGCCAAACTACCCTGTCTGACTTCTCTGTGCAGATGATGGACTTCCAAAACCAGAACTGATATCCTGGATTGAACACGGGGGAGAGCCCTTCAGGAACTGGAGAGAATCACAGAAATCAGGAAACATAATTTGCTCCTCTGGTGATTTGCATTTTGATCCAGGTTTTCAGGAACAGTTGTTTTGGGGTGAGTATTAAGAAATCAGGGCCCTGACCTTAAGACATCGTGTTCAGATTTGTTTCCCTTCTCTGATCTTGTCATCCTGTTTGGGCGAGCTGAAGTTTGATGACTCTTATCTTCTAGATAAAGGCAGTAAAGCGTAACGGTTAGGAATGTGGGTTCTGGAGTCTCTGTGTCTGGATCTTGCTTTTTCTTGGTGACCTTGGGCAAATTATTGAACCTTTCGGTAGTTTAATGCCTGATCTATAAAATGAAAGTACCCATGTTACAGGATTGAATTGGTTAATATATATAGTGTTAGGCCAGGCGTGGTGGTTCAGGCCTGTAATCCCAGCACTTTGGGTGGCCGAGGCGGGCGGATCACTTGAGGTCAAAAGTTCCAGACCAGCCTGGCCAACATGGTGAAACCCTTTCTCTACTAAAAAGACAAAAAAATTAGCTGGGCATGGTGACAGGTGCCTGTTATCCCAGCTACTCAGGAGGCTGAGGCAGAAGAATTGCTTGAACCTGGGAGGCAGAGCTTGCAGTGAGTGAGCTGAGATTACGCAACTGCACTCCAGCCTGGGCAACAGAGCACGTCTCAGTCTCAAAAAAAAAAAAACATATATATATGTGTATATACATGTGTGTGTGTACATATATATGTATACATATATATTGTATACATATATATATAGAGTTTATATAGTAAGAACTCAGCAGAAACTGGTTATCCAGATTTTTTTTTTTTTTTTTAAAGACACAGGATCTTGTTCTGTCACCCAGGCTGGAGCACAGTGACATGACCATAGCTCACTGCAGTCTTGAACTTCTGGCCTCAAGCAGTGCTCCCACCTCAGCCTCCCAAAGTGCTGGGATTATAGGTATGAGCCACCATGCCTGGCCCATGGTTATCCAGATCTTCGTGACTAACGTGGCTTCCTTCCCAACTAGAGACTGTTGTCTACTTGAATACTTCAATCTGAGCTCTTCTCTTTCATTTCTTGTCATGATGAGAGAGTCAGAGATTTCTGGATTCTTAAAGTACAGAATGAAAAAGTCAAACAGGAGCATCATTTCAAGAAATCTTGTCAAATAGTTTTAGTTTTTAGGTGCTTCTTTCGAAAGTGAAGGTTTTCCCCCACAAATTACTTAACTTCTACCACCTATTAATTATTCCAAGAAACCTTCTTAAAACATTGGCAGAAATGGGAGCAGGGACGGAGGAATAAGCCCAAGCCTTGCTGCCCGGTCTTAGAGACAGGATGGCTCAAAGATCACATATAACTGTGGTATTAGGGCTCCAGCTCAGGGCTCCAGGCGTGCCTGTACATCAGAATGGGATACATTGGCGTTCCTGAAGTCATGACAGCAGTCAACACTTACAGAGTACATGCCCCGTGCCAGGCACCATGCACATTAGCTCCTCATGCACATTAGCTCATTTAATTCTCACAGTAATCTTATGTACTTTTGTTTCCATGTTTTTACAGAAGGAGCTGGAGCCAAAAGAGATTAGCTTGACAAAGGTTACACAGTGGACAGATAGGATTCAAAACCAGGTAGTCTGATTCCAGAGCTTACACTCTATAGTTGCAACCTATATTTTCCTTTTTTCAATGTTATCCAAAGATATGTCTCTTCAGTTTAGTTTCAGCAGACTCAACAAACTCACTTGGGGCCATGAGACAGACCACACTGCATGATTGGGTAGCTCAGTGGAAGCTGGGTTCCCAGGCTGCCACAAGGCACTCTATGGGTCACTTGACTGTGAGAATCGTTAGTAGTGCTGCAGACAGGAATACCCACTGAATTTTTGTTTTCAATTGCAGGAAGCCAGCAGGCTGTGAATTCAAGAAAAACTAAAAGCCATTTCCAATTAGATCCTCTTGAGAGCCAGTGTTCCTTTGGATCCTTTGTTTCCTTGAGGTCTGACCAAGGCATCACCCTCAGGAGCCCACAGAGGCACAACGCCAGGACTCCTCCGCCACTAGCCCGCGGCCCCAGTGAATCTACCCTAAAAGAACTCCCAAGTCCCAGAAATCTGGATCTTCCTGGTTTGCAGGACGTCCCTGCCTGGGAGAGCACCCAGCACTCTTGTCCTGTCTCCGGGGAAAGCTGTTGGGAGAACAACCATTTAGGAATGCACCAGAGGGGCCAGTCAAAGGACCGACCACATAAGACCTGGGAGAAATTAAACAAGACGGCGGAGACGCAGATGCCGCGGAGCAGCCCTCGGGTACAGAGGCACTTCCGGTGTGGTGTGTGCGCCAAGAGCTTCCGCAGGAAGCTGTGTCTGCTAAGCCATCTGGCGGCCCACGCGGTGAGGTTTCCCTGCCAGAGCGCTGACGGTGAAATGTGCTTCCGACATGAGCAGGCCCATCCCAGCCACCGCCTCCTGCACCAGGGGGAGAAGCCTGCCCAGTGCACCCCGTGCGGCATGCGCTCCCTCCCGGTGGACAGCACGCAGGCTCGCCGGTGCCAGCACAGCCGGGAGGGGCCGGCCTCTTGGAGAGAAAGCCGCGGGGCCTCCAGCAGTGTGCACTCGGGAGAGAAGGCAGGCTCGCGCCTGGCCCAAGAGGAGAGCGGCCACCAGCAGGGGGAGACGGAGGCTCTGCAGCACCTCGCACCGGTGCCCTGCTCTTGCTCGGAGTGTGGGGAGCGCTCCCCTACGAGCGCCCTCGCCTGCCACTGCAGGGCGCATACTGGAGAAAAGCCCTTCCAGTGTCCCCATTGCAACAAGCGTTTCTGCCTGCGCCGCCTGCTGCAGGTCCACCAGCACGCGCACGGTGGGGAGAGACCGTTCTCCTGCAGGAAGTGTGGCAAGGGCTTCGCCAAGCAGTGTAAACTCACGGAGCACATTCGAGTCCACAGCGGAGAGAAGACTTTCTGGTGTGCCAAGTGTGGCAGGAACTTCCGTCAGAGGGGACAGCTGCTGCGGCACCAGCGGCTGCACACGGACGAGAAGCCCTTTCAGTGCCCAGAGTGTGGGCTGAGCTTCCGCCTGGAGAGCATGCTGAGAGCCCACCGGCTCCGGCACGGCGGGGAGAGGCCGTTCTCCTGTAGCGAGTGTGGCAGAGGCTTCACCCACCAGTGCAAGCTCCGTGAGCACCTGAGGGTGCACAGCGGGGAGAGGCCTTTCCAGTGCCTGGAGTGCGACAAGCGCTTCCGCCTGAAGGGCATCCTGAAGGCCCACCAGCACACGCACAGCAAGGAGAGGCCGTTCTCGTGTGGGGAGTGTGGCAAGGGCTTCACCAGACAGTCCAAGCTCACGGAGCACTTGCGCGTGCACAGCGGGGAGAGACCCTTCCAGTGCCCAGAGTGCAGCAGGAGCTTCCGCCTGAAGGGGCAGCTGCTCAGCCACCAGCGCCTGCACACCGGAGAGAGGCCCTTCCAGTGTCCGGAGTGTGACAAGCGCTATCGCGTGAAGGCCGACATGAAGGCCCACCAGCTGCTGCACAGCGGGGAGATGCCTTTCTCCTGTGAGTGCGGCAAGGGCTTTGTGAAACACTCGAAGCTCATCGAGCACATCAGGACGCACACGGGAGAGAAGCCTTTTCGGTGTCCCAAGTGTGACAAGAGTTTCCGCCTGAAAGCGCAGTTGCTCAGCCATCAGGGCCTGCACACAGGGGAGAGGCCTTTCCACTGCCCTGACTGTGACAAGAACTTCCGGGAAAGGGGACACATGCTGAGGCACCAGCGCATCCACAGGCCCGAGAGGCCCTTTGCCTGTGGCGACTGTGGGAAGGGCTTCATTTACAAGTCTAAGCTCGCAGAGCACATCAGAGTACACACAAAATCCTGTCCTGCTCCAAATGAACTGGATATTAAGAAAAGGCTCAGCCAACTGTTTGCAATGATAGAGGCCGATTGGAGTTGAGGCAGAGTGGGACATCCAAAGCGTTGAGCAGGAGTGGTATTGCCCGGGAATCCACAGCAACAGTAGCCAGACCTGTTGGTAGACGGGTTTTAGGAGCAGGTGTCCTTCTTTGAGCAAGAGTGTCATACAAGTTAGGAATATGAGGAACCACAAAGGATTTTCTCTTTGGAAACATTACCAACTATATTTCTTTTTTTTTTTTCCAAGAGGGAGTCTTGCTCTGTCACCCAGACTGGAGTGCAGTGGCGTGATCTCGGCTATATTGGAAAAGACAGCATTACAAAACAAGGACATAATTTTATGAAAAGCACAGCATCTGCAAACAAAAACAATTTCTATGAGGTTGTGATTGTTAAAAAATTTTTAAGAAAAAGTGCACACAGAAATCCAGATAGAATGTGATTACCTTTTTGCATTTATATAAAAATATATGTGTAATTACAAAGAAGTTCTGACATTTTATTTTTTATTTTTATTTTTATTTTTGAGACAGAGTCTTGCTCTGTCGCCCAGGTTGGAGTGCAGTGGCTGGATCTCAGCTCACTGCAAGCTCTGCTTCCCGGGTTCACGCCATTCTCCTGCCTCAGCTTCCCTAGTAGCTGGGACTACAGGCGCCCTCCATCTCGCCTGGCTAGTTTTTTGTGTTTTTTAGTAGAGACAGGGTTTCACCGGGTTAGCCAGGATGGTCTTGATCTCCTGACCTCGTGATCCGCCCGTCTCGGCCTCCCAAAGTGCTGGGATTACAGGCTTGAGCCACCG
>NW_012115154.1:17401321-17406938 GCF_000951035.1 Colobus angolensis palliatus | reverse complement strand
GTCTCGGCCTCCCAAAGTGCTGAGATTACAGGCTTGAGCCACTGCGCCCGGCCTATGTTCTGACATTTTAAAAAGTAATTGTTATAAAAGTAAGTTTAGGTCAGGCACAGTGGCTCATGCCTGTAATCCCAGCACTTTGGGAGGCTGAGGCAGGAGGATCACGAGCCAAGGAGTTTGAGACCAGCTTGGGCAACATGGCAAACATTTAATGATATATTCTATAGAATGGCAAAAATTACTAAAATACTAAAAATACAAAACTTAGCCAGGCATGGTGGTACACACCTGTAGTCCCAGCTACTCGGGAAGCTTAGGTGGGAGGATTGCCTGAGCCTGGAGAGGTCGAGGCTGCAGTGAGCAATGACGGTGCCACTGCACTCCAGCATGGATGACATAGCATGACACTGTCTCAAAAAAAACAAACAAACAAACCAAAAAACAAATTTAGTATCTCCCAAAGGAAGCTTGGTAAGTCTTTTTCGTTCTCTTTAGAATTTATAGAATATAGCCTGGCATGGTGGCTCACACCTATAGTCCCATTATTTTGGGAGGTCAAGGCAGGAGGATCACTTGAGGTCAGAAGTTCAAGACCAGTCTGGCCAACATGGTGAAACACCATCTCTAACAAAAAGCACAAAAATTAGCCAGGCATGGTGGCATGCACCTGTAGTCTCAGCTACTGGGGAGGCTGAGGCAGGAGAATCGCTTGAACCCTGGAGGTGGAGGTTGCAGTGAGCTGGGATTGTACCACTGCACTCCAACTTGGGCGACAGAGCAAGACTCAATCTCAAAAAATATATAGAATATATAATTAAATAATATATAAAGATGGAATAATTTATAATTATAAATTCCTTTTCTTTTTTTTTTTTTTTAAGAGGGTCTCTGTCACCCAGCCTGGAGTACAGTGCCGTGATCATAACTCACTGCAACCTCCACCTCCCAAGCTCAAGTGATCCTTTTGTCTCAACCTCCCGAGTAGCTGGGACTACAGGTGTGTGCCATCACATGCCACCACGGCTGACTAATTTTTGTATTTTTAGTAGAGACTAAAAATACAAAAAATACAAAATGTTGGCCAGACAGGTCTTGAACTCCTGACCTCAGGTGATCCAACCACTTCGGCCTCCCAAAGGTGTGAGCCACCTTGCCCGGCCTATACTTTGCCATTTGTCTCTTAACACGAGTGCCCAAGAAGCTGCTGCTTCTTGGGGGGCTGCACTCAAGTAACACTTTTAATGTTAGCTGGTGTGGACAGTGAGGAGATTGTCTCTCTCTGGCTGCTGAATTCTCATTCTTAGGCAATCCGTTAATTGCCGAACCGCCAGCCAACATTTCTAGTGGGTCAAGGGAGAGCCCTCTGCTGCCCTGTTCATGCCTAACTACCTGTAACAATCTGATTATTGTAAGTTTTCCTGTATCCAGTATCACCTCCAACATTTATTAAGGAGTTGTGTGAAATACCACTTCACAAACAGATGAAGAATTTTATCACCACCCCCTCCAATTCCTCATGAGGGAGAAGAGGAATTGCTCTGAGCCCAAGGTAGCAACCGTTCCTGAAATGTTGAAAAGCATCATTGTGAGTGGGTGAGTGGTGGAGAGGTTGAGTAGTGAATCACCTGTACAATTGTACTGTCACAAGACAAAATTACAACAAATGTACTTTAAAAATCTTAATTGGCTTATTTGGTATTCTAGAACTGGGCAACACTTCATCCCATAAAACAGAATAAGTGGTCGGGCGTGGTGGCTCATGCCTATAATTCCAGCACGCTGGGAGGCTGAGGCAGGCAGATCACCTAAGGTCAGAAGTTCAAGACCAGCCTGGCCATGCTGAAACCCGGTCTCTACTAAAAATACAAAAAATTAGCCGGGCATGGTGGTGCGTGCCTGTAATCCCAGCTACTCTGGAGGCTGAGGCAGGACAATCGCTTGAACCTGGGAGGCAGAGGTTGCAGTGAGCCGAGATCGTGCCATTGCGCTCCAGCCTGGGCAACGAGCAAAACCTCATCTCAAAAAAAAAAAAAAGAATAAGGGTTTCGATAAGCCAGTCCAGGCGTGTTTGTTTGTTTGGTTTTTTATTTATTTTTTTTGTGCCATCTTGGCTCACTGCAACCTCCGCCTCCCGGATTCAAGCAATTCTCCTGCCTCAGCCTCCCGAGTAGCTGGGACTACAGGCGCGCGCCACCACGCCCGGCTAATTTTTGTATTTTTAGTAGAGATGGGGTTTCACCATGTTGGCCAGGCTGGTCTCGATCTCCTGACCTCGTGATCCGCCCGCCTCGGCCTCCCAAAGTGCTGGGATTACAGGTGTGAGCCACTGCGCCAGGCCGGCAGTTGGTTTTATAGACAGGAAAAGCTGGTGGAAAGCAGAAACAAAAAACTAAATGTGGGTTGGTTGGTTGAAAGGCACTTTCTTCTTCTAAAGGTTAAAGGTTAAAGCCGGGGGGGGGGGGGTGGCGGTCTTCCGCCCGGGCATGGTGGCTGACGCCTGTAATCCCAGCACTTTGGGAGGCCGAGGCGGGTGGATCACCTGAGGTCAGGAGTTCAAGACCAGCCTGGCCAACATGGTGAAACCCCGTGTCTACTAAAAATACAAAAATTGGCCACGCGTGGTGGCACACCCCTGTAATCCCAGCTATTCCGGAGGCTGAGGCAAGAGAATTGCTTGAGCCCGGGAGGCAGAGGTTGCAGTGAGCGGAGATCGTGTCACTGCACTCCAGCCTAGGCGACAGAACAAGACTGTCTCAAAAAAACAAAAACAAACAAACAAACCCAGAGGGGTCTTCCTTATCATGCTGGCCTGTTTTGTCAGATAAACATCTCTGTTTGCCTTGGTGATGTGGTACTTTTGCATGAGTAACTCCATTTTGGTGTGGTCTGTTGGAGCCTAGTGCTGGAGCTGAGTCCAAACCATGGCCTCCTATTATTTAATAACACTTTTTTTTTTTGAGACGGAATGTTGCTCTGTTGCTCAGGCTAGAGTGCAGTGGCACGATCTCGGCTCACTACAACATCCGCCTCCTGGGTTCAGGCGATTCTCCCGCCTCAGCCTCCCGAGTAGCTGGGACTACAGGTGCGTGCCACCACGCCCGGCTAATTTTTGTATTTTTAGTAGAGACGGGATTTCACCGTGTTGGCCAGGCTGGTCTCGAACTCCTCTCCTCAGGTGATTTGCCCGCCTTGGCCTCTTTTTTTCAAAGTGCTGGGATTATAGGTGTGAACCACCGCGCCTGGCCGATAACACACTTTCACTTTGAAGACAGGCGGCTTGAAGTAGCAAAAATTGAGACAGAAAATGGCGACGTTACACATTTTCCAAATCCCCAAGTCCCTAATATACATACCGATCAATTTCAGATGCATTCTCGTGTAACCCTAAAGGAGAAAGGGGTCAGACCTCTGGAGTGCCTGGAGCAGCTCCAGTTCACGTAGAGATCCAGGGAGCCCAGAATGCACAGCGCCGCGGGGACGCCTCCTGCCAGAAGGCGGCGCTGTGGGATCCCAGCCGGAGCTGTGTCCAGGCACAGGAAAGGCAGCGTTCTCAGCATGCCCTGCCTGTCCCCTGGGCAACGGTCGCCGCCCAGCGGGATCCCGAGGATCCTACGGGGGCCGCCCCTGCTTTTCCTCCGCGAGACCAGAGCTCATGCTACGGCAGGCCTAGTCCCTGGGGTTCCTCCTCGGGTCTCAGACCCTCTCTGGGCGGTCGTGGGAGGGCTCGGGCTCGCAGGATCTGCAGGTGTTGGGGCTGGGGCAGTGGGGAGTGGTCCGTGGGCCCCAGAGGACGAAGCGGAGTCGGGCGGTTCCGGCCGGGAGGAGGCGCCTCCCCGGGGCTGCCCTGACCTAGTAAAATCTGCGGGAAAGCCCTGGCCGGGGAGCCTTATCCCAGCTCGCGCCCTGGGGCCGTGAAAGAAACAAAGGGCCGTGAAGAAAACGCAGCCCTCGGCTCTGCGGTCCTTGGAACAGAGACTGCGATTTTTCATCTTCGTTTCCCACCTAGTGTGGGGCCCCCGTGGGTGCTGTACAAATGCTGTGGAATAAATGAATTAATCAGTGGAGGAGTCCCGCACGCACCCCTTGATTTTACTGAGTCCAGAGTTTTCGGTGAGTGCCTGCTTCCCTAAGCGCAGCTTGTGGGCGGTGACTGCTGGGTGAAGTGCAGATTGGGAGAAAGAATTACGGGTGTGAAAAGGAAAGGATTCCCATAAAGGGCACATGTGAAAGTACAATGCTAAATTGCAATATTAGGCACTTCCATTTTCTATTTATTTATTTATTTATTTAAGACGGAGTCTCGCTCTGTCATCCAGGCTGGAGTGCAGTGATGCTATCTCGGCTCACTGCAAGCTCCGCCTCCCGGGTTCAAGGGATTCTCGTGCCACAGCTTCCGGAGCAGCTGGGATAACAGGCGTGCACCACCACGCCCGGCTAGTTTGTGTGTGTGTGTGTGTGTACAGCTGGGATTACAGGCGTGCGCCACTACGCCCGGCTAGCGCGCGCGCGCGTGTGTGTGTGTGTGTGTGTGTGTGAGAGAGAGAGAGACAGAGATGGAGTGAGATGGAGTATCACTCAGTTGCCCACGCTGGAGTGCAATGACCCAATCTTGGCTCACTGCAACCTCCGCCTCTCAGGTTCAAGTAATTCTCCTGCCTCAGCCTCCTGAGTAGCTGGGACTACAGGCGCGCACCACCATGTCCGGCTAAGTTTTGTATTTTTAGTAGGGATGGAGTTTCACCATATTGGCCAGACTGGTCTCAAACTCCTAACCTCATGCCCACCTGCCTCGGCCTCCCAAAGTGCTGGGATTACAGGTGTGATATTATTAATGTTAATGGTGTTGCGTCTCTGGGGTAGTGACTGCCTAGTCAAGCTTCTATTCTGTTTTCCAATTATTCCTAGTTAAAGGGCATTTTCCTTATTCTGCTTCGTCACCTTCTAGCGAAAGTGATGTTTTGCTTTTTCTGATGCAAAAAGTTTTGAAGAAGATAATTTATCATAGTTGTATTGGAGCAAACTGTCAGTTTAAATTTTATTTTGGTGAAATGGTACCAAGTATGGGAGTCTCTGCAGATGTAGCTATTTTTTGCTTATAAACACAGATGTTTTTAACATCTCAGAATGTTGAAGACAGTTCAATGTGTACTCGATCACACAGTACTATAACATTACATGACTGTATAGTAGGCTGGGTGCTTACAGCCTAGGTGACAGAGTGAGACTCCATCTCAAAAAATATAAATATATATATATTGCATGAGGGCACTTTTGCTTGCAGATGACAGAAACTCAGCTCAAAGTACCTAAAGGAAAAATAAAAAGTAGCTTATAGGTTCATGTAATAGGAAGCCCAGTGGTCAGATTATCTTTACCGCTGGCTGGGTGCAGGGGCTCACATTTTCCCCCAAAGAATCCTATGATTCAGGGTGCTTTAGTGCTCTTTCTTCTTAGTTTTGCTTCTGTCTGTGTTGACCTTATTTTCTCCAACTGTATAGGTTTCTTTCATATACTGAGATGATAGCTGCCAGTATCCCCTATTTCACTTCATGTTCCCAAGGGTGTTCTCCAGAAAAGGCAGATTACAATTGCCCTTAACATTTTTTTTTTTTTTTTTTTT
>NW_012115154.1:17399195-17400280 GCF_000951035.1 Colobus angolensis palliatus | reverse complement strand
AGTAGAGATGGGGTTTCACCATGTTGCCCAGGCTGGTCTCGAACTCTTGAGCTCAGACAATACGACCCCCTCGGCCTCCCAAAGTACTGGGATTACAGGCGTGAGCCACCGCTCCTGGCCTAATTTTTGTATTTTTAGTAGAGACAGGATTTCACCATGTTGGTCAGGCTGTTCTCGAACTCCTGACCTCAGGTGATCTGTCCACCTTGGCCTCCCAAAGTGCTGGGATCACGGGCATGAGCCACCGCGCCTGGCCGGCAACGCTTTTTACAAATATTTGGTAGCCACACCCTTTATAACTGGAATTCTGTGGAATTCACTTTGGGAAGTACTGTGAATTTCTTATACAAAGGACGGAGCAATTAATTCTTCCTGTGTAGGTTTCACTAAGGAAGAGTCAGTTGCTCTAGGCCTTAAATGATTTAAAAAGAGAAAGAAAAAAATTAAGGAGATGGGAGAGGGCATTTCAAGAGGGTTTGAGAAAAGACAAGGGGTGGTGACAATGGAGTGCATTCAAGGCTGGCCTGTCATCTTTTCTGGCTAGATCATAGGATTCTTTGGGGGAAAATGGCAGGAAATAACCTGTGTTAGGCCAGCTCATGGACAGCCTTGAATGCTACGTTGGTTTTGGTCTGCATCCTGAAGGCATTAGGCTACCACAGGGGCCTTAGAGATGAGAAGGGTATGATCTGTATATTGGAAAGTTAACTGATCACATGATGTAGGTTGAATGAATCTGGAGAAATTGGAAGCAAAATGGCTAGATAAGAGGCTATTTCTACTGCAACTTCTCAACTCTCCTGTTACAACATGAAAGCAGCACAAAAGATACATAAACAAGTGAGAGTGGCTATGTGCCAATAAAAATTTATTTATGAATTCTGAAACTTGAATTACATATCATTTTACATGCCATGAAACATTATCCTTCTTTGGATTTTTTTTTTTTTTTTTTTGAGACGGAGTCTCACTCTGTCACCCAGGCTGCAGTGCAGTGGCACAATCTCAGCTCACTGCAAGCTCTGCCTCCCAGGTTCACGCCATTCTCCTGCCTCAGCCTCCCGAGTAGCTGGGACTACAGGTGC
>NW_012115154.1:17397521-17398060 GCF_000951035.1 Colobus angolensis palliatus | reverse complement strand
TTTTTTTTGTATTTTTAGTAGAGACGGGGTTTCGTCATGTTAGCTAAGCTGGTCTTGAACTCCTGACCTCAGGTGATCTGCCCAAAGTGCTGGGACTCCCAAAGTGCTGGGATTACAGGCGTGAGTCACTACGCCCAGCTGTATTTTATTTTATTTTATTTTTTAAGTAGAGACAGGGTTTCACCATGTTGGCCAGGCTGGTCTCGAACTCCTGACCTCAAGTGACTCGCCTGCCTCAGCCTCCCAAAATGCTGGGATTACTGGCGTGAGCCACCATGCCCCGCCCTTCTTTTGATTTTCTTTTTTGTTTGTTTTCAACAGCTAAAAAGTGTACAGCCAGTCATGGTGGCTCACAACTGTAATCCCAGTGCTTTGGGAGGCTGAGGCAGGAGGATTGCTTAAGCCCAAGAGGTTGAGGCTGCAGAGAGCTGTGATTGTGCCACTGCACTCCAGCCTGGGTGACAGAGCAAGACCCTTGTCTCTTAAAAAAGAAGAAATATAAAAACCATCCTTAGCTCACGGAATGTGAAAAAAAAAAA
>NW_012115154.1:17396778-17397471 GCF_000951035.1 Colobus angolensis palliatus | reverse complement strand
TAGCTCATCAGCTATATTAGGGATCTCTAGAGGGACAGAACTAATGGAATATACATATATAATATCTAATATACATGTATAAAATATATATATATGGGGGAGTTTATTGAATATTACACCATCACAAGGTCTCACAGGAGGCCATCTGCAGGCTGAGGAGCAGGGAGAGTCAGAGTTCCAAAACTGAAGAACGTGGAGTCCGATGTTCGAGGGCAGCTTGGGAGAAAGATGTAGGCTGAGAGTCTAGGCCCGTCTCTCCTTTTCACATTTTTCTGACTGCTTATTATTCGCTGGCAGCTGATTAGATTGTGCCCACCCAGAATGAGGGTGGGTCTGCCTCTCCCAGCCCACTGACTCAAAAGTTACTCTCCTTTGGCAACACCCTCACAGACACACCCAGGATCAATACTTTGTATCCTTCAGTCCAATCAAGTTGACACTCAGTTTTAACCATCACAAATCCACCCCTTGTCAACTTGAACCTATACACATCTCCTGAGATCATATATAAGGGTCATATTTATGCCTAACATAACTATCCCTCGTACAACCAGAAACGCACCAATCCGCAACCCAAATACTATGACATAAAGTTAACAATACTTAAATGCTGATGTGAAGTCAGTAAATCTAAACGTCACATGATACAGGAGAAAGGAAATAACATGAAGATCTTTTCTTTTTATCTTTTTT
>NW_012115154.1:17390984-17396403 GCF_000951035.1 Colobus angolensis palliatus | reverse complement strand
TGCCTAACATGAAGCTCTTTTCTTAAGTACAAGTGTATACATGCACAAACACATTTTTAACAAAAGAAGGAGGAAATACTCATGAAAATTACAGTCCTCGTTTCTGCAGCAGGTCACACGGTCATAGCTGGTATTGATGACTACCTTCTTCACTACCCATTCTGTATTCCCTTTGTCTTCAGCAAGTACCTCAGCAGGTCGTGGTATTTTCCTGGTGGAGTGACCCAAACCTTTATTCCTGAAGGGTCTGGGTCACTTGTAGTCCTTCCTGGATTGTGCTGTTGTCCTTTCCTGTTGACCTTAATCACAGGGCACGGTGGTATCACATGGTAATACTAAGAGACACCCTAGGCTGGGCATAGGGGCTCACACCTGTAATGACACCCTAGGCTGAGGCAGGCGGATCACGAGGTCAGGAGATCAAGACCATCCTGGCTAACACAGTGAAGCTCCGTCTCTACTAAAAATACAAAAAATTTAGGAAGGCGTAGTGGCAGGCACCTGTAGTGCCAGCTACACGGGAGGCTGAGGCAGGAGAATGGCGTGAACCCAGGAGGCGGAGCTTGCAGTGAGCCGAGATAGCGCCACTGCACTCCAGCCTGGGCGACCTAGCGAGACTCAGTCTCAAAAAAAAAAAAAGAGACACCCTAATGGATCTCCTCTATTCCATGCATACTCTTCCTTACCGTCGCTGTGGAGTAATAGACTGATTTCATCTTGATAGTCTGGGTCAGTCACCCCAGCCAACGCTGTAACTCCCTTCTTAGCCTGTTGACTTAAAAAGGTAGGAGGAGCCCGAAGTGTCCAGGTGGCAGTCTTAACTTCCAGTTTAATGGAATCGTTGTGTCTCCTGGTGGCAGCGTTCCTCCCTCTGGAACTAAGACCTCTAGGTCAGCAGAACATAATGTCACGGGAACAGGGGCAAAAATTTTGCTAGTGGATTACTAGGGGTGATGGTGAGTGGTGCCACCTCCACTTCCACCCCTTGATTCCTGGACCCATGAATTCTGGCTATGGGAGAAACAGTACCATATATTGGATGCTGATTCAGAGCATACATGGTCTTCTGGAGAACTTTGCCCCAGCCCTGCAAAGTATTGTCACCTAGTTGGCGTTGTAATTGTGACTTCAATTACAGTGAAGGCCATTCCACCATTCTATGTACTCAGCTGCTTCAGGATGATGGTCAACATGATAAGACCAGTGAATTCCATGAACATGAGCCCACCGTTGCACTTTCTTAGCCATAAAGTGAGTGCCTTGGTCAGAGGCAATGCTGTGTGGAGTACCATGCATTCCATGAATCCACAGATGGTAGTCTTGGCAGAAGCATTGCATGCAGGATAGGCAAACCCATATCCAGAGTAAATGTTTATTCCAGTGAGGACAAACCTCTACTGTTTCCATGATGGAAGAGGTCCAATATAATCTTCCTGCCACCAGGGAGCTGGCTGATGGAATGGTGCCATACTGAGGACTCGGCGTTGCTCTCCACTACTGGCAAATTAGGCACTCAGCAGTGGCCGTAGCCAGGTCCACCTTGGTGAGTGGAAGTCCATGTTGCTGACCCCAAGTGTAACTTCCATCCCTGTCACCATGGTCACTTTGTTCATGGGCTCATTGGACGATGACAGGTGGCTGGGGAAAGAGCTGAGTGGTGTCCACAGAATGGGTCATCCTATACACTTGATTATTAAAATCCTCCTCTGCTGAGGTCACTCAGCAAAGCACTCACATGGGATACAAATATCTTCACAGTTTTTGACCACTCAGAGAGGCTCCATCCATATACCTCTTCCCCAGATTTCTTTTTTTTTCTTTTTTTTTTTTTGAGACGGATTCTCACTCTCACCCATGCTGGAGTGCAATGGCACAATCTTGGTACACTGCAACCTCTGCCTCCCGGGTTCAAGTGATTCTCCTGCCTCAGCCTCCTGAGTAGCTGGGTTTATAGGTGCCCACCATCACACGTGACTAATTTTTGTATTTTTAGTAGAAATGGGGTTTCACCATGTTGGCCAGGCTGGTCTTGAACTCCTGACCTCAGGTCATTCTCCCACTTCAGCCTCCCAAAGTGCTGGGATTACAGATGTGAGCCACCATGTCCGGCCCATTCTCCTGACCCTTTCTGTTTGCACTGGATCTTAATTGTTTTTTTTCTGCTTATATAAATTAAGTAGGAATGCAGTAGGCTTCCTATCAACTTCGCTTCTAGGAACACTGATTAGTTAGCTAATGCCAGAGTTCTACACGAGTCAGACTATTCTGATTGCCACTTTGCCTCTGCTGTCTGTTAGGGTAGCTACGCCCACCTTGCCTTTGACAATTGAGTGCTGCCACTTGGCCTTTGCCAACTTAGGATCCAATTATTCCCACTGTGTTTAAATTTTTTTTTTCAATGAGTTTTTATTAGCAGTGAAATAATGATTTAGGATCCCGGGGTGGGGGTCACTGGGTACTAGGTCCCCCTTTGCTACCCTGGGAGAAGGACGGAGGACAGAGGAGAGGGAGGTGCAGCCAGTTCAGATCTTCCCAGGAAACGTGCCGTCAGCCTGGCGCTCGTCCCAGGCTGTGACCCAGGATGTGGGGCAGAGGGACTTGCACACACGCTGGTACCATTGGCACACAGCGATATCGCCTCCTTTAGCGGTCATTGCCTTCTGACAGCAGTGGAAATCCAGGTAGTCCTGCCAGCAGTTCCTGGTCTGGTTCTGGTTGGGAAGTGGCTGTCAAAAGGGGCAGTGCTGTAGTTCTTGATTTTGGTCTCGATGTCTTCTTCCGCCATGGTATTGAATCCTAGAGGCACCCCGGATGCAACTTCTGTATTTAAGTTTTGTAGTTGAGTGACTGAGGTTCCCACTATTGGATCTGACACACACAGAAGAGCAATTACAGAGCTCTTCAAAGATGCAGCTCCTGCCCTCACAAATCTGTTTTGCAAGGCATTGGTCAAGGGTGTATCTTCTGGACCTTCCCAGCTGGGATGAGTAGGTCTAAAGTGACTAATGCACTCCACCATCCCAAACTCCCTAAGCCTTTGGATCCTTTGCTCTACATTAAACCAAGGGAGTCAGACATTTACAGCTCGCTCACAATGGGCCATCTTCTAATCCGTATTTCAGCTGACTAGGCAAATAAACTATTAGAACCTTTTTTTAACTCCCTGAGCTGCAACATTAAATGTAGAGTCCCTACTTAGTAGGCCCAAATCAATAAATTCAGCCTGATCCAACTCTATGTTTCTTCCATCTTTTTATATTTATTTATTTATTTATTTAAGACAGAGTCTCACTCTCTCACCCAGGCTGGAGTGCAGTGGCATGATCTTGGCTCACTGCAACCTCCCCCTCCCTGGTTCAAGCAGTTCTCCCTGTCTCAGCCTCCCAAGTAGCTGGGATTACAGAAGCCCGCCACCACGCCCAGCTAATTTTTGCATTTTTTTCGTACAGACGGGGTTTCACCATGTTGGCCAGGGTGGTCTTGAATTCCTGACCTCAGGTGATCTGCCTGCCCCAGCATCCCAAAGTGCTGGGATTACAGGTGTGAGCCACTGTGCCTAACCTCTTCCTTCCACCGTTATCCCATACCCTTAATATCCATTCCCATGCCTATTCTCCAGATTTCTGTTTATATAAATTAGAAAACTCAATCAGTTCTTTTTGAGTGTAGCACACGTCCTCATGGGTCACAGTCAGCCTCACCTCTAGGGGCCCACTGGGACTTTAGTTATAGGTCTAGAAGCAAACAGGGGTGTTGGGGTGGTTTCTGAGGAGAATCAACATTATCTTGCCTGGCAATTGCCTCAGAGGAGGCCATCACTGTTGTCTCAGTCAGCATAGGTTGTATCTCCTCAGACAAAGGTGGAAAGGCTGATGGCAGCATGGTCGGGGAGGGATGTTGCCACTACTGGAGATGGGGAAGCTGTTTCTTCTGGCAAAAAGGTTCATCAGAGTTTACAAACTCAGTGTCCCCAACTTCATCAGGGTCCTCCCATATGTCCCCATTCCCAGTTGCGGGTCCGATTCTTTTCCAATCAATGCCCTCACTCTAGCAGTAGACACCTGGTGAGGCTGTGCATGCATCTTTCATGCAGGTCAGACACATGATAAGAGCTTGTGTCTGTTTTTCCACAATTTCAGCTCTTTCTCTACAGGACATAAGACTCTTACTCAGGGCAATCTTAGCAGATTTGAGGCTCAGTATCTGCTTCTGAAGCCAGGAAATAGAATCCCTGAGTTCATTATTTTCTTTCATTGCTCTGTCCACTGAATTTAGGAGCAACCAACCAGCTTCATTATGTTCCTTGGTTCTCCACATATGGTGAAAGGTATTAGGTACAGAGTCACACTCCTTGCCTCTCACAAGCAATGAATCAGGAGTGTCAAATGCATTTATTTTGTGTAACTCTCCAAACAGTTCGTGCTAAGGACTATCAGTGTTCTCCAAACTATTAGAAATAGAGTCCTTAGCATTTGTAATCATATTAAGCAGCCGACTCCAGAAACCCCAAAACCAACAGAAGAACTCCATCCTTAATATTCTGTTCCTCTAGAACCATTGCTGGTACCAAAATCTGTATTAGGGTTCTCTAGAGGCAGAGAACTAATGAAATATATATATGTTTATTAAGTATTAACTCATACGATCACAAGGTCCCACAATAGGCCATCTGAAGGCTGAGGAGCAAGGAAAGAGTTCCAAAACTGAAGAACTTGGAGTCCGAGTTTCAAGGGCAGGAAGCATCCAGCATGGGAGAAAGATGTAGGCTGGGAGGCTAGGCCAGTCTCTTCACATTTTTTGCCTGCTATATTCTAGCCATGCTGGCAGCTGATTAGATTGTGCCCACCCAGATTGAGGGTGGGTCTGCCTTTCCCAGCCCACTGACTCAAATGTTAATCTCCTTTGGCAACACCCTCACAGACATGCCCAGGACCAATACTTTGTATTTTTCAATCCAATCAAGTTGACACTCGGTATTAACCATCACATCAGCTATCATTAATGTTAGTGTATTTTATGTGTGGCCCAAGACAGTTCTTCCAATGTGGCCCAGGGAAGCCAAAAGATTGGATACCCCTAGAGTAGAGAATTGTTGCAAAGAAGTCAAGGATGTGAACACTTGTGGTGAGTGTGGCTACTTGCCTAACCAGCCAGGGGGCAATCTGTGAGTTAAGTCCCAGTCAGACAGTATGCAGAAGACTTCCTCATGCATAGGAAGAGACCTTTGTAAGTGGTGATGAGAGGTGTTGGCTGGCCGGGCACAGTTGCTCATGTTTGTAATCCCAGTGCTTTAGTAGGCCAAGGTAGGAGGATACCTTCAGCCCAGGAATTCAAGGCTGCAGTGAGCTATAATTGTACCACTGCACTCCAGTCGTGATGACAGAGAGAGACCCTGTCTCTTGAAAAAAAAAAAGAGGCC
>NW_012115154.1:17383969-17387030 GCF_000951035.1 Colobus angolensis palliatus | reverse complement strand
GAGTTTAGCTCTTGTTGCCTAGGCTGGAGTACAGTGGCACAATCTCGGCTCACTGCAACCTCTGCCTTCTGGTTTCAAGTGATTCTCCTGCCTCAGCCTCCTAAGTAGCTGGGATTACAGGTGCCTGCCACCACGCCCAGCTCATTTTTGTATTTTTAGTGGAGATAGGGTTTCACCATGTTGGCCAGGCTAGTCTCGAACTCCTGACCTCATGATCTGCCTGCCTCGGCCTCCCAAACCCATCCATCTTTATCTTGTCCTCTCAATTCCTAGAAGTACAATGCAGAGAACTTTTATTCTCAGCCATTTGAGAGTAAATTGCCCGCGGCCCCATTACCTTCCAAATAAGGACATTCTCCTATATAACCACAATGCACCATCAAAATCAGGAAACTGGAGTGATACCATCAAAATGAGACCATAACCATGAAAATCAGGAAACTAGAATGAAACCGCCAATCCGTAGGGCCCCTTCGAGTTTTGACAGTCGTTCTAACAATGTCCTTTTGGCAAAAGGAGCCAGTTTAGAGTCGCCTGCCGTATTCAGTTGTCCTGTCTCTCTAGTCTCTTTCAGTCTAGAACAGTCTCAATCTGCCCTTGACTTCCATGGCCTTGCTGGTCTTCAGGACTACAGAAAAGTTATTTTGTCGAATGCCCTTTAATTTGGGTGTGTCCGGTATGTCTGTCTTCACGAGTAGGTTCAGAGTCATTTCTTCAGAAGCATGTCCAGAAGTGATTCTGTGTTCTGTTGCATCTCAGCAGCTGGCACACGATTCCAATTTGTTTCAATACTGGTGATGTTCACTTTGATCACTTAAGTTAACGTCTGCCAGATTCTTCCACTGTAACTAAGGAAGTTGCTTTTGACCCCCCTTGATAACTTCTAAGTCTTTTTGTGACTTCTGTGGGGGTAATTTGAAATCACGTGAATATCCCATTCTTCATCAAGTTTTCCATTTATTCCTCTGCAGATTTTATTAAAAAAAATTTTTTTTTTTTTGAGATGGAGTCTCACTGTGTCGCCCAGGCTGGAGTGCAGTGGCACAATCTCAGCTCACTGCAACCTCCGCCTCCTAGGTTCAAGTAATTCTCCCACCTCAGCCTTCTGAGTAGCTGGGACTACAGGCGCGCTCCACCATGCCCTGCTAATTTTTGTATTTTTAGTAGAGACGGAGTTTCGCCATGTTGGCCAGCCTGGTCTTGAACTCATGACCTCAAGTGATCCACCTGCTTCAGCCTCCCAAAGTGCTGGAGTTACAGCTATGACCCACCATACCTGGCCTTCTTTCAGGTTTGATGGTTAAGGGAGGAAAAAAACGTATAAAGAAGAAATCTTACAAAGTGAAAGAAGAATCTAAAGTAAGGATTTTTAAGAATGACGACGCAGCCGGGCCCAGTAGCTCACGCCTGTAATCCCAGCACTTTGGGAGGCCGAGGCAGGCAGATCACAAGGTCAAGAGATTGAGACCATCCTGGCCAACATGGCGAAACCCCATCTCTACTAAAGATACAAAAATTAGCTGGGCATGATGGCGCACGCCTGTAGTCCCAGCTACTTGGTAGACTGAGGCAGGAGAATCACTTGAACCTGGGAGGCAGAGGTTGCAGTGAGCCGAGATCACGCCACTGCACTCCAGCCTGGGCAACAGAGCAAGACTCCATCTCAAAAAAAAAAAAAAACGGAAATAATTTGTGAAGCAAACGGGATGGGGTCCAGGGGATGGGACTAAGGGCTGTTTTTGAAAAGGAATAAGGACCTGACCTTCCTTTGGAGCTAAGTATTGACAAACTACCTATTACCTATTGTGTAAAACATTACCCCAATACTTAGTGAGTTAAAACAGCAAGCATCTATGATCTCACAGATTCTGTTGTACAGGAATGCAGGCACAGCTTAACCAAGCACCTCTGGCTTAAAGCTTCTTATGAGGTTTGAGAAGCTGTTGACCAGAGCTGCAGTCTCATCTGAAGCTTTGACTGAAGGAAGGCTATACTGCCATGCTCTCTCCTGCAGTTGGTGGCAGGCCCCAGTCCCTCCCACGGGGGCGTCTCTATAGAGCTGCTTCACAACATGGCCGCTGGCTTCCCCCATGGAGAGAGAGAGAGAGTGATGGAGGGCAAGTGCTGGAAAGAACAAGAGAGCTTGCTCGCTATGGAAGCCATCGTCTTTTAAAAACAATCTCAAAAGTGATAGCTCATAATTTCCTTTGTATCCTGTGTGTGTGAGAAGGGAGGCAGTAAGTCCACTCCACACTCAGTCAGATGGAGGGGCCTGCAGAGACATGAGCAGATCAGGAGAGCAGGGGTTGCTGGGCGCCATCTCGGAGGCTGCCCACCACCACTGGTGCAGAAGGCAGAGAAGTTTATGTCCCTTTTGCCTCTGAAAATGAAATATCTGCTGTGGATGAAGATGGTAAACAATGAGGTAGGGAACTTAAGTAATATGGTAAAGGTTTTGTATAGACTCTGAGAAAAGTGGGAAAGGAAGCTGTCCAAGAGGAGCATCTGGATATGAAAAAATAATGAAACAAATATAATAAAAGTTCTAGAAGCCATGGCCTGGTTAGGACAGGGACAGAGCTTAGTGAGAGGTGCTTACTGTAAGTTGCTTTCTTGAATCAAGTTCCCTCCTAATCTTAGTCATCAGAATCTCACTTTGGTCTATCAGGTATGGGAAACTCTGGGAAACTTCAAAATATCTCTATTCTTTCTCTTCACCTTTTTGAATATCACTGAGCTACCCATTTGATGACTTTTAAACTGACACATCTTTCATTTTAAAGTCACTTTTGCATTGAAGATTCAGCAGTGACTCAATGAAGCATCCACATAGAGGGGAAAGAAAAGTAACTGTACAGAAAATTATCCCCTTCTACCATTCCCTTCGAGTTTTCATGCAGGGAGAAGAGAAAACTATTTGTAATTTTACTATTTGAAAATTACAGGCTGGGAGCCGTGGCTCACACCTGTAATCCCAGCACTTTGGGAGGCCGAGGCGGGTAGATTACCCGAGGTCAGAAGTTTGAGACCAGCCTGACCAACGTGAAGAAACCCCATCTCT
>NW_012115154.1:17382330-17383409 GCF_000951035.1 Colobus angolensis palliatus | reverse complement strand
AGCAGAGGTTGCAGTGAGCCAAGATTGCGCCACTGCACTCCAGCCTGGGTGACAGAGCCAGACTCTGTCTCAAAAAAAGAAAAGAAAAGAAAAGAAAATTACATTAGAACTTCCTTATTCAGTGAGAATGACTGATGGGGGGGTGGGGAAACAGCCTCTTTCCTACTGGATAGAAAAGAGGAAGGATATAGCTGTAAGAACTGCTGACCCAACACCATGGAACCATGGAAGCAGAACTGAGACAGGGAAACCTCCTCCTGTTAACATTATTGGAGCTCTGGATTAAGCTACGCCTGAATTTATACAACGCCAGGATGCCAGTTATAAAAACTAATAAAATTCCCTTCTTGTTTAAGACACTTTAGAGTTGAATTTTCTCTTACAAAATAAAGAGTCGTAACTGACATAGAAACTGTTAACTAAATGGGGGGTTGCAAGTAACAGATCCTAAACTATGGAACTGGCTGCATAGAGTGGGATGGAGGGAAGTGAGGACTGTCCTGGTTCAGGAAGTTGACAGTCTTTGTTGGGTGGGAGCTATCACCTGCTGTTTCTTGGGACGTGACCATGTACATACTAATATGAAGCACGAGGGACTTGGTAGGAAAAAAGTTTAGGCATTAACAGCTTGCTTGTTTCAGCCCTCAGCAAATATCTAGAAAAAAGAAACAGCCTTATCCTGAAACTGGTCAGTCTGTAAACAAAGAAGGGAGAAATATGGTTTTGCTAAGAGAGGCCCTTTCTGAACTTAAAGAATTTCTTCACATTTCATTTCCATTTAGATTTCTTCAGGTAAAATTTAAATTAATGATTTTATTAAGAATTATGGCCAAGAGCTGTGACTCATGCCTGTAATCCCAGCACTTTGGGAGGTCGAGGTAGGAGTATCACTTGAGACCAGGAGTTCAAGACCAACCTGGGCAACATAGTGAGACCCTCCCCCACTATCTATTAAAAAAAAAAGAATAGTATGAAGAGCATGATTGCACTTAGCAAAATAATTCCATCTTTTTTTTTTTTTTTTTTTTTTCTGAGACGGAGTTTAGCTAACTGAAGTCCATCAAAATGGGAGGGAGGTC
>NW_012115154.1:17380177-17381302 GCF_000951035.1 Colobus angolensis palliatus | reverse complement strand
GGCTCCCGCCACTACACTTGGCTAATTTTTTTGTATTTTTAGTAGAGACAGGGTTTCACTGTGTTAACCAGGATGGTCTCGATCTCCTGACCTGGTGATCCACCCACCTCGGCCTCTCAAAGTGCTGCGATTACAGGCATGAACCACCGCGCCTGGCCCTCTGCAGATTTTATATCTCTATGACTCATCATTTCTTGTAGTCCTGTTTTATCCCATACATTGTAATCCTTCTCTCTCATTATTTTGATGCTCTGTCTCAGATTTGGCCAGTGGGAGCCCTGTACACAGACATCTGTGCCTTTTGCATGTCCCTGGCATTCTTTGGGCAACTTCCTCGCTCTCCCTGGCACAAAAAGATGTTCCGGGTTCATTTGTATTTTCCCTGTCCTGATACTGGAATCAACCATTTCTCAAAGGTTTGCTCCTTTTAGTGGAGAATGCTTAGAAGCCAAGAACTGGACATGGGATGTGCTCGTGGCTATTTCAGTGTGGCCATGTCCAGGTCCTCTCAGTGGGCAGAGCTAGGATGTGCATACATGGAACACACATGCGAACACAGAGCACACACAGAGCACATGTGAACATGGAACACACATGCAAACAACACACGTGCGTACATGGATCACACGTGTGAATACAGAACACGTGCATACATGGAGCACACATGTGAACATAGAACACGTGTGTACAGGGAACACATGCATACCTGGAGCACACAGATGTATTTACACTACACTTATTTCCGTATCTTTTAAACATTTTTACTGCTTTTTTGAGGCCTCATTGAAAATAAAAATTGCATATATTTAATGTGTACGATGTGATGATTTGATATTCGTGTACACTTGAAATGATGACCATGACCAAGCTACACCATATCCTCCACCTTCCCTAGTTACCATTTGTGTGGTGAGAACACTTGACACCTACTCTCCGCACGTTTCAGGTATGCAACACAATATTGTTAACTGTAGTCACCACGCTGTACTTCCAAATCTTTTCTTTTTCTTTTGAGAGAGAGTCTCGCTCTGTTGCCCAGGCTGGCGTGCAGTGGCCAGATCTCGGCTCACTGCAAGCTCCTCCTCCCGGGTTCACGCCATTCTTCTACCTCAGCCTCCTGAGTAG
>NW_012115154.1:17370122-17375297 GCF_000951035.1 Colobus angolensis palliatus | reverse complement strand
GGATGGTCTCGATCTCCTGACCTCGTGATCCGCCCGTCTCGGCCTCCCAAAGTGCTGGGATTACAGGCTTGAGCCACCGCGCCCGGCCAGGCCTCGGATCTTCTAAATGGGATAAGAGATGCTGGCTTGTTCACTGGTCGATTTATAGTATATATTATTCATATTATATATTAATATATAGATATACATACACATGTACATGCACGCACACACACATACGAAATGGTGGGTATGTGTATCTGTGTAAATAAAAGATGTGCAGCCCTGGATGGATTTAGAGGGACAGTGCAACTCTGCTGAGCCCAAGCTGAGTCACAGCTGAAGACTGGGAAGGCACACTGGAAATATTTTATTTCCATCTCTGAGATAAACTTTCTAAGACCCACAGACGTTTTCCTCACCCTAGGACTAGAACTCAGTATTTTATTTTATTTTATTTTACTATTTTATTTTATTTTATTTTATTTTTTGAGACAGAGTTTTGCTCTCGTTGCCCAGGCTGGAGTGCAATGACGCGATCTCAGCTCACTGCAACCTCCGCCATCGGGGTTCCAGCAATTTTCCTGCCACAGCCTCCCAGGTAGCTGGGATTACAGGAGTGGGCCACCACACCCAGCTAATTTTTATATTTTTAAGAGAGACAGGTTTTCATCATGTTGGCCAGGCTGGTCTCAAACTCCTAACCTCAGATGATCTACCCATCTTGGCCTCCCAAAGTGCTGGGATTACAGGTGTGAGCCACTGGGCCCAGCTGAACCCAGATTTTTTTTTTTTTTTTTTTTTTTTGAGGCGGAGTCTAGCTCTGTCCACCAGGCTGGAGAACAGTGGCGCCATCTTGGCTCACAACAAGCTCCGCCTCCCGGGTTCACGCCATTCTCCTGTCTCAGCCTCCCCAGTAGCTGGGACTACCGGCGCCCGCCACGCCTGGCTAATTTTTTGTATTTTTAGTAGAGGCAGGGTTTCACTGTGTTAGCCAGGATGGTCTCGATCTCCTGACCTCGTGATCCACCCACCTCAGCCTCCCAAAGTGCTGGGATTACAAGTATGAGCCACCACACCCAGCCCCGAACCCAGATATTTTAACTCCGTCTAGTGTTCTCTCTAACTTGACTATACTCCTGGATTTAAATTGACTCTGAGTCTAGGAAGAAAGAAAAATTGTCACATGTAAGTATTTCTTTCTTAGTTCATGAGTTTTTATTTTTTTATTATTTATGTATTTGATTTTTGTTTTTTGAGATGGAGTCTTGCTCTGTCACCAGGCTGGAGTGCAGTGCCCTGATCTCGGCTCACTGAAACCTCCACCTTCCAGGCCCAAGCAATTCCCCTGCCCTCAGCCTCCCGAGTAGCTGGGACTATAGGCACGTGCCGCCACACCTGGCTAATTTTTTGTATTTTAGTAAAGATGGAGTTTTACCATGTTAACCAGGATGGTCTCAATTTCCCAACCTTGTGATCTGCCCACCTCGACCTCCCAAAGTGCTGGGATTACAGGTGTGAGCCACCGTGCCCAGCCTGTTTATTTTTTTGAGACGGAGTCTCGCTCTGTCACCCAGGCTGGAGTGCAGTGGCACTATCTTGGCTCACTGCAACCTCTGCCTCCCAGGTTCAAGTGATCCTCCCACCTCAGTCCCCTGAGTAGTAGCTGGGATTACAGCCGCTCGCCACCAAGTTCAGCTAATTTTTGTGTTTTTAATAGAGACAAGCTTTCACCATGTTGGCTAGGCTGGTCTTAAACTCCTGACCTCAGGTGATTCACCCACCTCGGCCTCCCAAAGTGCTGGGATTACAGACATGAGCCATTGTGCCCAGCCACAGTTTAGGAGTTTTTAATATTGGTTATCCTCTAGCATGTCCAGGTCATCCTGGTTTTCTTGGTTTTAGCATTAAAAGTCCCATGCCCTGGGAACCGCCTCTGTGCCAGGCCAACTGGGATGGTTAGTCACCTCATTATCTTCCCGGGCTCTTAGACATTTTTAAAGTGTCTATCATCCTGGTTTCTTCACAAGTCCGTAGCGTGAAAACAAAAGTCGTCAAGGAGCCGTTATAAATTAAAAGAACCTTAAGGGCCTAACAACAACCAAAACACCCCAACCAACCAAATAAGCAAATCTTTACCGAGTTCCTGCTGTCCAGGCATGGCGCTTGTGCTGGATCTAGGGAGACTGTTGCCTCCTGGAGCTCACTCTGCTTCACTGTGACTTTACGGGTTCAATGAACCATTATTTCCTTTCCTCAAGATCCACATCCCCTTCCATCTCGCGCGAGGAATCTTCTCTTTTATATAGTGGTACCGCAGGGCACAGGGACTGTCCAAAGCCCTCGTGCCTGATAGCCTCACTCGTCATGGGACAAGGCTGAGTTATTTATTTATTTTTGAGACCAAGTCTCACTCTGTCACTTAGGCTGGAGTGTGGTGGTGCAATCTCGGCTCACTGCAACCTCTGCCTCCTGGGTTCAAGCGATTCTCCTTCTCGGCCTCCCGAGTAGCTGGATTACAAGCACCCACCACCACGCCCGGCTAATTTTTGTATTTTTAGTAGAGACAGGGTTTCACCATGTTGGCCAGGCTGGTCTCGAACTCCTGACCTCAGGTGATCCACTCGCGTCGGCCTCCCAAGGTACTGGGATTACAGGTGTGAGCCACTGTGCCCGTCTTTGTTTTTATTTTTTAACAGCCTCCCAAAGGATTGGAAGTGTGAGCCACCTCGCCAGGCGCAACTGCCAACAATTCTTGGTGTTCTTCCGCTTGTAGCGGCATCACTCCAATCCCTGCATATGTCACCACATGGCCATCTTCCCTCTGTATGTCTCCTGGTATAAAGATACCACTCAGATTGGATTAGGGACCCACTCTACTCCAGTACAACCTCATCTTAATTCATTACATCTGCAACGACCATGTTTCCAAATAAGGTCACAGTCAGAGGTTCTGGGAAGGACATGAATTTTGGGGGACACTTTAATTCAGGTGTAGGAAAATGGCAACACAGTATTTTAAAACTCACTTAGGCCGGGCGCAGTGGCTCACACGCCTGTAATCCCAGCACACTGGGAGGCTGAGGCGGGCACATCAGGAGGTCAGGAAGCGAGACCATCCCGGCTAACACAGCGAAACCCTGTCTCTACTAAAAATACAAAAACAAAATTAGCCGGGCGTGGTGGCAGGCGCCTGTAGTCCCAGCTACTCAGGAGGGTAAGGCAGGAGAATGGGGTGAACCTGGGATGCGGAGCTTGCAGTGAGCCAACATCGCGCCACTGCACTCCAGCCTGGGTGACAGAGTGAGACTCTGTCTCAAAAAAACAAACAAAGAAAACTCGGTGAATATAATGTTTGCAGAGGAAAACAAATGTACATTAAATAAAGACCAATTACAATAGCAAATAACGAGGCCCAGCGTGGTGGCTCACAGCTGTAATCCCAGCACTTTGGGAGGCTGAGGCAAGTAGAGCATTTGAGGTCAGGAGTTCGAGACCAGCCTGGCCAACATGGTGAAACACCATCTCCACTAAAAATACCAAAAAAAATTAGGTGGTCGTGGTGTGCCTGTAATCTCAGCTACTTGGGAGGCTGAGGCAGGAGAATTGCTTGAACCTGGGAGGCGGAGGTTGCAGTGAGCTGAGATCATGCCACTGCCACTCCAGTCTGGGCAGCAGAGTGAGACTGTGTCAAAAAAAGCAAATAATGAAATGCCAAACATGAAAGAGTTTAATGTGGGCTGGAATAACTGGGTAAGTCTTCAGGAATAAGGTGAAACTTGGGTAGGTCATTGAAGGAAAGTGAGTGCAGGCATTTTGAGGTGGAGCACAGTGAGAGTAACACATGGAGGTGAGGATGATCAAGGGCCAAGTGGGTGAATAGGCTGGTGAAGACTGGTCTAGCACCAGAGGGAGAGATATGCTTTTGAAACTGGCCCCATAGTCCCATAGACAGTTGTTTTTGGATAAACATAGAAATTGACCCTTTTGCCCTTAAAGCTTGAAACTTGTTTCTGTTTTATCTGAGTTCCTTCCTCAGAAAAGGACCTTCAGGAAGTATCAAAGAACTGAAACTCACCAGATCATCACACCAGATGTCTCCTTCCCCTCCCTAGCTCCTGTTTTCTTACACATTGTTACATTTTTTCCCTGCTTATACATCAGTTGTTTTCCTAGTCAGAGAGATGGATTTGAGACTGAGCTCCCATCTCAGCTGCAGCACCCGATTAAAGCCTTCCTCCTTTGCAATGCTAGTTGTCTCAGTGATTGGCTTTCTGTGCTGTGAGCAGCAGGACCTAGACCAACTATCTGGTGTTTTGGTAACACTTTCAGACCAAGTGTGTCTCTTTTTTTATTTGTTTTTCGATGGAGTCTTGCTCTGTCACCCAGGCTGGCCTGCAATGGCACGATCTCTGCTCACTTGCAACCTCTGCCTCCTCGGTTCAAGTGATTCTCCTGCCTCAGCCTCCCAAGTAGCTGGGATTACAGGTATGCACCATCATACCAGGCTAATTTTTTGTATTTTTAGTAGAGACAGGGTTTCACTATGTTAGCCCAGCTGGTCTTGAACTCCTGACCTCAGGTGATCTGCTCGCCTCGGCCTCTCAAATTGGTAGGATTACAGGCGTGAGCCACCATGCCTGGCCCAGACCAAGTATTTAGAAGAAGCAAACTGCACCTCTATGTGTGGCTTCCCAAATCGAACTCGGTGTCTTGTCAATTTGGCCAGACCCAGTGCTAGAAGGATTTCTTCTTAGGGAACACTGTGTTGTAGACCAGGGGCGGTACTAATTTAGGTGAGTATACTTCCTTTTTGTTAATTTTAGATTGAGGGGGCACATGTGCAGGTTTGTCACATGGGTAGATTGCGTGATGCTGAGATTTCAGCTTCTAATGATCCCATCACCCTAGTAGAGAACATAGTACCCAATAAGGTAGTTTTCAACACTTGGCCCCTTCACTGCCTCCCCCTTTTGGAATCCCCAGTATTTACCATTGCCATTTTTGTGTCCAAGTGTACCAAATGTTTACCACTTACAAGGGAGAACATGCAGTATATGGTTTTCTCTTTCTGCAGAAATTCACTTAGGATAATGCCCTCCAGCTGTATTCATGGTGCTGCGAAGGACATGATTTTCTTCTTTTTTATGGCTGTACATTTATTTTCTTAGGCTGTGTCTTTTTTTTTTTTTTTTT
>NW_012115154.1:17363002-17363474 GCF_000951035.1 Colobus angolensis palliatus | reverse complement strand
TTGAGACAGAGTCTCGCTCTGTCACCCAGGCTGGAGTGCAGTGGTGTAATCTCGGCCCACTGCAGCCTCCGCCTCTCGGGTTCAAGCAATTCTCTGCTTCAGCCTCCAGAGTCGCTGGGATTACAGGCGCCCACCACCGTGCCCAGCTACTGTTTTGTATTTTTTTTTTTTTTGAGACAGAGTCTCGCTTTGTCACCCAGGCTGAAGTGAAGTGGCGCGATCTTGGCTCACTGCAAGCTCTGCCTCTCAGGTTCACACCATTCTCCTGCCTCAGCCTCCCGAGTAACTGGGACTACAGGCGCCCACCACCACGCCCGGCTGATTTGTTTTTATTTTCAGTAAAGACAGGGTTTCACTGTGTTAGCCAGGATGGTCTCGATCTCCTGATCTCGTGATCCACCTGCCTCAGCCTCCCAAAGTGCTGGCATTACAGGCGTAAGCCACCGCGCCTGGCTACTTTTTTGTATTTTTA
>NW_012115154.1:17360879-17362422 GCF_000951035.1 Colobus angolensis palliatus | reverse complement strand
TGAGACTAGAGCAAGCAGCGTTTGTGCCACTGCACTCCAGCCTGAGCGACAGTGTGAGACTCCATCTCAAAAAAAAAAAAAAAAAAAAATAGCTGGGTGTGGTGGTGCATGCCTGTGGTCCCAGCTACACGAGAGGCTGAGGCATGAAAACTGCTTGAACCTGGAAGGGAGAGGTTGCAGTGAGCTGAGATCGTGCCACTGCACTTTAGCCTGGCAGACAGAGTGAGACTCTGTCTCAAAAAAAAGACATTTTTTTAAACTTTAGTTTCTTTTGGCCTGAGCCACATAATTTTCTGGATTTCTTTTTTTTTTTCTTTTTTTTTTGAGATGGAGTCTTACTCTGTCACCAGGCTGGAGCGCAGTGGTGTATGATCTTGACTCACTGCAACCTCTTCCTCCTGGGTTCAAGCGACTCTCCTGCCTCAGCCTCCCAAGTAGCTGGGACTATAGGCACCCGCCACCACTCCCAGCTAATTTTTGTATTTTTAGTAGAGATGGGAGTTTCACTATGTTGGCCAGGATGGTCTCGATCTCTTGACTTTGTGATCTGCCCGCCTCGGCCTCCCAGAGTGCTGGAATTACTGGCGTGAGCCACCCTACCTGACCAATTCTCTGGCTTTCTGAATAAAACTATAATGTCCTAAACTAGGACACAATTTTTCATGTATTGTCTAATCTTAGACAAGTTTGAACTCTGATATGGTTCCTTTTCCTGTCCTCATTGCATAGTTTTTCTCCTGAATTTGGCAGTATATAGAAGTCTGATTTGTGGGAGGACAACAGCCTTTTCTTCGGGTGCAGTGGCTCACGCCTGCAATCCCAGTACTTCGGGAGGCCAAGGTGGGCAGATCACCTGAGGTCTGGGGTTCAAGAGCAGGCTGGTCAACATGGTAAAACCCCATCTCTACTAAAAATACAAAAATTGGCTGGGCGTGGTGGCGCATACCTGTAATCCCAGCTACTCAGGAGTCTGAGGCAGGAGAATCACTTGAACCTGAGAGGCAGAGGTTTCAGTGAGCTACAATTATGCCACTGCACTCCAGCATGGACGACAGAGTGACACACCATCTCAAAAAAAAAAAAAAAAAAGAACATATATCTTTCTGTAAGGCTTTTTGTACAATAGCAATGAAGTCAGCTTTGATGAGAATTTATTATTTGTTTATGTTAAAATATGAAACACTCACAGGAGCCATGCTAATCGTCTCTGTATCATTCCAATTTTTTTTTCTTTTTAGTATATTGCTGCCAAAGAGAGCACGTGATAACAATTTAATGTAATTCACCTAAATAGTTCTGCAGTTTAAAAAAGGGCACCGTAAAATTATTCAATATTAAAATATCAAGGAATATCAGACCTTTTGTTTTTTAAGATGGGGTCTTCAGGCATGGTGGTGCCTTCTTGTAGTCCCAGCTACTCGGGAGGCTGACATGGATCGATCGCTTGAGCCCGGGAGGCAGAGGTTGCAGTGAGCTGAGATCGCGCCACTGCACTGCAGCCTGGGTGACACAGCCAGGCCTTATCTTAAAAAAAAAAAAAAAA
>NW_012115154.1:17357655-17360129 GCF_000951035.1 Colobus angolensis palliatus | reverse complement strand
TTTTTTTTTTTGAGACAGAGTCTCGCTGTGTCACCCAGGCTGGAATGCAGTTGTGCCATGCAGCTCACTGCAACCTCTGCCTCCCAGGATCAAGAGGCTAAGGTAGGAGAATTGCTTGAACCCAGGAAACAGAGATTGCAGTGAGCCAACACGGTGCCACTGCACTCCTGCCTGGGTAACAGAGTGAGACTCCATCTCAAAAAAAAAAAAAAAGATTAGTGTGAGACCACCTTCTATTTGGTCTTTCTGACTGTAGTCACATTCGCTCCCACACGGCCCCCAGAGTGATCTTTATAAAATGCAGATATTATCATGCCACACCTGCTTCACTGACACTTTACTGCCCTCAGGCTAAAGCCTTTTATCACCTGGCTCCTTCTTTCTCCATCTTTATTATCCCGTGCTGCACCTCCTTTCACTATATGTCAGCTATGCCAAATAACCTACGTTTCTTCAAATTCTCCTCATTCTAATTCTTTACACAGACTCCCCTATAGCCGCCATCTCCACCCGCCTAATTTAAGGTCTGAAGCAGTAATCAGGAATAATTTTATAGCACAAAATGCCCATATTAAAAGAGAAGAAAAGATGACGAATCAATGATGTCAGCTTTCACTTTAAGAAACTCCAGAGAAAAGAGTAAATACAACCTAAAATAAGCAGAAGATAATATAAATTAAAATGGAAACCAGTGAAATAGAAAATAGAAAACAATAAGGAAAATCAGTGAAGCCAAAAGCTGGTTCTTTGAGAAGACCAATATAGTTTATAAACCATTAGCCTGACTCATCATTAAAAAAGAGAGAAGACAAAAATTATCGATACCAGTAATGAGAGGTGACCTCACTACTGACTCTAAAGTGATTTAAAGCACGAGAAAAGAATACCCTCTTAGCACATTCTTGCTGCTATAACAACATAGACTGGGTCATTTACAAAGAACAGAAATTTATTTATTTATTTATTTATTTTTTGAGGCGGAGTCTCGCTCTGTCGCCCGGACTGGAGTGCAGTGGCCAGATCTCAGCTCACTGCAAGCTCCACCTCCTGGGTTCAGACGATTCTCCTCCCTCAGCCTCCCAAGTAGCTGGGATTACAGGCATGAGCCACCGCACCCGCCTAATTTTTGTCTTTTTAGTAGAGATGGGGTTTCACCATGTTGGTCAAGCTGGTCTCAAACTCCTGACCTCAAGTGATCCACCCGCCTTGGCCTCCCAAAGTATTGGGATTATAGGCGTGAGCTACCACACCCAGCCTAAATTGAATTCTTTATGGGTTATGTCATCTATAGAATGTCTATTAGGTTTGAGAACTAAATTGCAAAATTGTAAAAAGTTTCTCCCTGGGTTTATATCCTGGATAAGTCCTGCCCCCCCACTGCACCCTCAAAAAAAGTCTTTAATGGACCGTCTTGATTTTCTACTTTCCTTCAAGAAATGCAGGGTGATGGCACTATTCCGCTGTAAGGAGTGCCATTCACACCGTATTCTCTGTGGCTGTGATCCAGGGCTGGCCATTCACTGAGATTCCAACTTGAATGGTGCTTCCTGGAGTTGGGCAACACAGTGGCCCTGTTTCTTCATGACATCTTTATACACTTTCAAGAAAAGTAAGTAAGGTGTATGTATTTACAAAGTGTCAGAGTTCATAGAGATTAAAAACAAGCATGCTGGAGTCAGACAGAAGGCTCCAGTCCCAGCTCTGGCGATTAACAGCTGCACAACCCAGGACAAGATCATCAGGCTTGCCAAGTCTCCGTCTGATTTCTGTAAAATGAAGGCAGAGGTAATACTCAGGTCATAGGATTACTGTGGGGTTTCAATAGAAAAAAATTTCGGTTTAAATGCTTACCACAGCGCCTGTCAAATCATGTTCTGGGGTCACTAACTTCCCAAGATTATAAATTTCACAAGAGAAACGACAGTAACTGACGGTCACCACTATGTCCCTGGGCCTAATTCCACCCCTGCCCCCACAGGTGGTATCCAATCAACATTTGTCTTAGTGTGCCTCTCCCCATATCCTCTATCAAGAACATATGTGGCTCTGATACTATCAAAGTGTCAATTAATGAATTGTACACAACCAGTTACCAGGTTCAAATGGTTCAAATCTAGCTTTGCCAGTGCCTAAGTCTTCATTTCCTTGAAGATGCGTGTGCTCTCATATGGTTTTCCTTTCTGTCCTGTCAGTGACTGCTTAACTCAGCTAGATGTTCGCCACAGTAATGAGGATGAAGTGCACCTCTCATCTCTGAGTGTTACCTTTAAAAGGATTGTTTTTTCTATTTTTCTTTAAAATAGGTTTTCTGTCTTAAAAAAAAAATCATATTCTGTCCTTATTTTTCCACTATATATAATTACTTAATTTATTTATTTTGAGATGGAGTTTCACTCTTGTTGCCCAGGCTGGAGTCCAGTGGTGCGATCTCAGCTCACTGCAACCTCTGCCTCCTGGGTTCAAGCGATTCTTCT
>NW_012115154.1:17353716-17357555 GCF_000951035.1 Colobus angolensis palliatus | reverse complement strand
GTGAGCCACTGTGCCCCGCCTCATATCTATGATTTGATAGCCAGCCTCTCTACACTTACAACAACCAACTATGGAGATCTTGGATATATTCATGAAAGTAGCATCTCTCACCTCTCTCTGTTCTGACCCTCAACACAGGGGTCTCCCAGCCTGTTTGTATCCGTAACACAATTGAGTGAAAAATTTAGGGATAAAGAGAAAGGAGTTTTCCAACTTGATAAAGTTCTGTTTTGTGGAATGAACTTCTATAGCTATACCCTAAATGCTTTCAAAAAGAACATTGTTACTTTAATTTCACAAGATCCATGTGTGTTTATGTTCATACACAAAAAGCACTTCAAGAGCCTTCTTCCTATCTTTGTATGGACAAAAGGCCAGTGAAATTGTTTCTCCCACCACTGAGCAAATGGGGTCCTCATTCCTCTCAGTTTAACAGAGTCATAGGAAACAAGAAGAAAGATGAGAACTCTGACTCGTCTCTTTGAATAACATGGTTATCTTTTAAAATGATATTAAGGCTGGGCACGGTGGCTCACACCTGTAATCCCAGGACTTTGGGAGGCCGAGGCGGGTGGGTCACTTGAGGTCGGTTATGAGTTTGAGACCAGCCTGGCCAACATGGTGAAACCCTGTCTCTACTAAAAACATAAAAATTAGCAGGGAGTGGTGGCCGGCACCTGTAGTCCCACCTACCTGGGAGGCTGAGACAGGAGAATCACTTGAACCCAGGAGGCGGAGGTTGCAGTGAGTGGAGATGGCGCCACTGCACTCCAGCCTGGGTGACAGAGCGAGATTCTTGTCTCAAAAAATAACACGATACCAAACTGTCTGGTAGCCAGCATTCATAGCACAATAATAATAAGTGTGTACTGTAGAGTTAGTTGCATAATGTTCTGCCCTACAAAATTGACCAGGAACCATCAGATTAATAAGCATTCAACAAAAAAAATTAAATCTTTTTAATTGCTAAGGTCTGTGAGTTACCCTTTTTTTCCTTCCTCACGTAATAATCTGCACACACGAGAAAATACTCCTGAACTTCAGTTTAGGTTTTTCTTTTTCCTATTTGCCTTCTAAAACTCCCAGGTGTTAAAAAAAAGTCTCAAACTTAATGCACATTACGGGCTTCTTTTCTGACATATAAAAATCTTCATCGTAACCTAGTTTTCTTCTCCAAAGTGGTCAAGAGGGAAAACCTCAAGCTTATATTCAGATCTATGTAAACCACTAGATTGCCTATCTGGTATTTCCTTTTGCAGAAAATCACTAGAGGACTAAATAAGACGAGGCAAAGTTTAGACAAGAATCTGATGGCTTGTTTCCCCGAGATGAAACCGTGGAGAGAGGCTTCCCCAGATTCTAGTCTGGATTCACTTTACTGCATTCTCTTCCCCGCTTTCTAGCTCAATACTCCGGAGAGAAATGAAACTTTCATTTGCTAGAGCAGAAAAATCAAGAAGCCCACGAACATGTAGCGGACTTGGAAACCCCTTTCTCCCCTCTTTCTAGCAACAAACAGGCTCGTGCTCCTCTGCCCGCGTTGGTCTCCAACCTCCCAGAGCCCCGGCAGGTTGCGAGGACCGCCCCGCTCGCCACTGCTCCCCACCGCTCCGGTACCGACACGTGTTCTTATTGCCAAGCTCCGTCACAGAATGCTGAGCCGAACCCCGCCCCGCTCCGTATTTCCCAGGCTCCGCCTCCTACCCCGACACCGACGGCCAATAGCGCCCCGAGGCGTAGCCAGGTCCCGCCCTTCCCGTGTCCGGCCCGCCGCCTTTGTTCTCCCCCGCTCCCTCTCTTGGCCTGTGCGCTCCCAGCAAACCGAGTGGCAGCCGCTGATTGGTGGTCGTGGTGCAGCCAATCAGAAGGGGGCACCTCACGTTAGAGCTCGGAGTTTTAAACGCGCAGCCGAGGGCCGCGCGCAGGACTGAGGAGGGCCTAGGGCCGCGAAGCCAACTCTAGTCGGCCGAGGCGCACGCGGTCCGCGCCGGCGTCACTCTGGGATTGGCCGGCCTACGGGTTCCTCCGCCCCCTGCCAATCTCCGGGGCTGACTTCCCGTGGGTTTTTCCGGCTCTCCCGCGTCGCTAAGGAGCGACGGGCGGTCGGCCAGACCCGGAGATCTTGGTGCGCGCAGCGGCCGCCGACGCGAGGAGGCTGCGCTCCGCCCCCGGTACCATGAGGCCCCGGAAAGCCTACCTGTTCTTGCTGCTCCTTGGGCTGGCGCAGCTGCTGGCCGTGGCGGGTGCCGAGGGCCCGGACGAAGGTGAGCGGCAAGCGCGCCGCGGGTCGGGCCGTGCTTGTGGGGGTTGCAGAGATGTGCGGGGGCCCGGGTGCTGCGACCCTGGCGGGCTGGCTTCCGCGCGGTCCGCTCCAGAAGTAGCGATGGGCGCCGAGCCCAGGATAAACTTGGCGGAGTTGAAGGGGCGGGGGCGGTGGCTGTGGCTGTGGCTGTGGCTGTGGCAGGATCGATTTGGGGCTCCTGGGAGAGGAAGGTGGCCGGGGTCTCTTGGGCTCCGACTCCCTGGAAGCCTCCTGTCACCCGAGGCTTGGAGAGGGCTGCAGAGCGCCTTTTTTGCAGCTGGGTCCTTCGCCCTAATTTGCAGATTTTTCTCAGGTCCAGGCTGACTCCAGGTGAATGCGCCCAGGCAGTGGGAAGGGAGAGGGAGCCCCTGTAGAGAAGGGGCGAGGCGTGAAGAACCAAGTGCCAGTTCTTTGGAACAGCAAGCATTCCTTTTTAAAATGTGTGTGGATTTGGAAATGATTAATCCGAAGATTCTGGTTCAAGGGAGAAAAGGATGGCTTGGTTTGCAACTTTGAGAAACTAGAGATACCATTGCTTCTGCATTTATTCAGCGTTTACTGTGTGCCAGTCCCTGCACTGGGTTCTGGGAGGAAACCAGTGTGGTCCCTGCCCATGAAGCGCGCACTCCAGTAGGAATACTAACAACTTCTTCATGGTTCCTGCATTTTTCTTCGAAATGAGCTAACTGCAAACATAGGAACTCTGAAGATTAGGAAGTACTAGTTAAGAAAAGGTTGTTATTCCTAGAGAATAAGGCATCCAGGTACTGGTCTTAACTTTCTTCCTCTCTGCCCTTATTTTCAATCACTAGCTTTTTAACCTTCTAAGTTTGTTCCAATATAAATACACACTCTTTTATAATGTTAGTGTGTAGGGAAACTGTGAACTTTATACTCTTTCAAACAGATTGAGTAACTTTGTGTGGGTCACTGATTCAAAAAGAGTCTTTGCCCAAATAGAAAAGGAAGTAATAAACCCACACTCAGCGAGAAAAACACCTGCGGAAAGGAACCAGCTAGCGGGGCTGCTTACAAATTGTGTCTTGAGACCTTTACCCAAATCACCTGAGTGTTTATTTAAATACAGTTTATTTAAATACAGATGCCCAAAATACACTGAAGCAGAATGCAGGGGTGGGCCCCGGAATCTGCGTTTTAAGTCACTTCTCCCTTGAGACGTAGAATTAACTTCTGGAGGCACAGTGAAGTTTGAGGACCAGTGTGGGTGGAAGGTGCTTTTTGGAACATAGCGGAAAAGCACTATAGCACTGCCTTGGTTTTGATCCAGTGATTCTGTTTTTGGGAGGACTCTTGAGAGGCCTGGGAGAGTGGCTTTAGGAGGTGTTACAGGACCAGCACGTTTATTCTTTGGATCAGAGGTCTTCAGCACAGTAGAGTCCCTGGGAAGCAGTTGCTCCTGGGGTGAGCCTAGGAATCCCAGGGGTCATGATGGCCAAGGGCAGGCCTCCTGGGGCTTCTAGCTCCGGTCTTTTTTTTTTTTTTCCCTTTTTTTTTTTTTTTTTTTTTATCCCCGGCT
>NW_012115154.1:17351578-17353450 GCF_000951035.1 Colobus angolensis palliatus | reverse complement strand
GCCTGGGAGAGTGGCTTTAGGAGGTGTTACAGGACCAGCACGTTTATTCTTTGGATCAGAGGTCTTCAGCACAGTAGAGTCCCTGGGAAGCAGTTTGCTCCTGGGGTGAGCCTAGGAATCCCAGGGGTCATGATGGCCAAGGGCAGGCCTCCTGGGGCTTCTAGCTCCGGTCTTTTTTTTTTTTTCCCCGAGACAAGATAACACACTGTTGCCCAGGCTTGAGTGCACTGTCGCGATCATGGCTTACTTAAGCCTCAAACTCCTGGGCTCATGGGATCCTCCTGCCTCAGCCTCCCAAGGATCTGGGACTGTAGGTGCTTGCCACCACGCCTGGCTAATTTTTTTTCCTCGTTCTGTCGCCCAGGCTGGAGTGCAGTGGCGTGATCTCAGCTCACCACAACCTCTGCTTCCCGGGTTCAAGTGATTCTTCTGCTTCCGCCTCCAGAGTAGCTGGGACTACAGGCACATGCCACCATGCCCAGCCAATTTTTTGCATTTTTTAGTAGAGATGGGATTTCACCGTCTTAGCCAGGATGGTCTCAATCTCCTGATTACAAGAGTGAGCCACCACACCCAGCTGCCTGGCTAATTTTTTTTTTTTTTGGTAGAGATGGGGTCTCACTATGTTGCCCAGGCTGGCCTCAACCAGTTCTCCACCCTTAAACTCCCAGTGTTTGGGATTACAGGTGTGAGCCACGATGTGGGCTTACTTTGACCCTTTCTCATCTCTGAGGGCATCCCTCGGCCTTTCATTGTCAAAACCTGTCATAGATTCACTGATAACTTGTCCAACAGATTTATTTCAAGTCTACACTGCCTCACCCCTCAAGTGTTTCAAGGCTTTTTTTTTTCTTTTTGCTTCCGTTACATTTTAGATTTAGACAGCACAGTTGTGTCTAGGAACTTAAATGCCCCAACATGGTTACTAAATACACTGTTAAGCTCTGATGGCTTAAGCTTCAGGTTGCACGACTTTCCAGTCTCAGATTAGAAGGTGCCTGCGCTCTACAGATCCTTCCTGCTAAAATAGGAAAGGAAAATACTCTGATCCTGTTTGTTGCCTGCTTTTATGTGGTATTGGTTTGTTTAGATTTAAAAGTAAGTGGAAAGTCACCTATGTTTCATGCTAAGGAAGCGTTAAACTGCCCTCCTCTTTTGATTCCTGAGACATGGTTATTTTTGGAGCCATAAAAATGTGGAAAATCTAAATGATTCCACCAAAAACTTCGGGCGTATTGGGAAGAAAATCTAAGGTGACAATATAGCATAGCATTTAAGTGGTCAGGACCCTCCATTAAGTAGCTTTGTGATCCTTGGACAGGTGACTGAAGTTCCTGCATGTCAGTTTCTTCATCTGTAATATGTAATATAAGCTGTAATACAATCTCTCTTAAGGGGTGAAGTGGTGTGTTTAAGAACCCAGCACGGTGCCTGGTACATAAATAAATACCAGCTGTAATGGTTACATAGCTGATAACACAGTTCTTGCTTCTGTGTTTAATATAAACTCTTCAGCATTGGCTGGATGGTAGAGTTTATGCAGCTGTTTCAGGCACTTCTCTGGTGGAGATGAGAGTGATCAGCTGAGGATGGAGAGTGAGGACATCCTGAAAGGAGCTGCGTGCGTCTGGGCAGGGACCCAGTGTTGTCATCAGGTGTGCCCCGTGGGAGTGGACAGGGACTGCGGGAGCCTGCTTAGGTGAGGGTCCCACGTTTCAGGAGGGGCCTTAGCACATGGACTGAGCAATGTGGAGATGAACGTGGGAATTCATTTGTCTCATGCTGAGGAAGGTTGCATCTTTTCAGAAGGTACTGAAAGGCTCTGGACATATATATGTGTGTGTATATATATATATATATATTTTTTTTTTT
>NW_012115154.1:17348438-17350909 GCF_000951035.1 Colobus angolensis palliatus | reverse complement strand
GATGTTGGCCAGGATGGTCTTGATCTCCTGACCTCATGATTTGCCCGTCTCGGCTTCCCAGAGGAGCACTTGGATTACTGGCATGAGCCACTGCGCCCAGCCCTGGATATATTTTCTCTCCTAGAATGTCCACCTTTAAAAATGAAGCCCAGAGAAAAACGTTCTCCCACTAAAACGTGGACTCTTTTGCTTGCAGGGATGTGTGGGTTTCTGGTAGATAGGAATCTAGAGCTAGCACCTTCCCAAATTGCAGAAGAATCAATCCTGGGCTTGTCTGTGATCTGGGGAGGAATGGAAAGGTAGGGTCCATGCAGTTGAGAGTCCTTAACTACATAGGGAATGTCCTATTTTTTGTTTATCCTTTAAAAAGATAATATAATTCTTTTTTCTTTTGTTAGTCTCACTCTGTCGCCCAGGCTGGGGTGCAGTGGCATGATCTTGGCTCACTGCATCCTCTGCTTCCTGGGTTCAAGCGATTCTCCTGCCTCAGCCTCCTGAGTAGCTAAGATTACAGGGATGCGCCACCATGCCCAGCTAATTTTTTTTTTTTTTTTTTTGAGACGGAGTCTCGCTCTGTCGCCCAGGCTGGAGTGCGGTGGCTGGATCTCCGCTCACTGCAAGCTCTGCCTCCCAGGTTTATGCCATTCTCCTGCCTCAGCCTCCCGAGTAGCTGGGACTACAGGCGCCCACCACCACGCCCGGCTAATTTTTTTTGTATTTTTAGTAGAGACGGGGTTTCACTGTGTTAGCCAGGATGGTCTTGATCTCCTGACCTCGTGATCCGCCCGCCTCGGCCTCCCAAAGCAGGCTTGAGCCACCGCACCCGGCCTTCTAATTTTTGTATTTTTAGTAGAGATGGGGTTTTGCCATGTTGGCCAGGCTGGTCTCAAACTCCTGACCTCAGGTGATCCGCCCTCCTTGGCCACCCAAAGTGCTGGGATTACAGACGTGATCCACCATGTCTCGCAAAAATTCATATTTTAAAAGGGTCAAGAAATGAGTTGCCTCTTAGGAATGCTGTGTCCAATGGTGACTAGTCAGCTCCCACTTAATCATGAGAGCTCTAGCATACTGTAGTGTTAAGAGCCCATTTCAAGCCGACCATAGGTAAGAACACATCTTTATTTCTTTTTTGTAAAATTCACCCTGGAAAGGAGTTGCCTATGTGGTCATGTTTTAGGCCTCTTTACTGCAAACATCAGTCTTCTGCTGTGCCCTGAGCCAATTATTTACTTTCCCTTCCTCTCCTAGCTGTGATTCCTTGCTGCAAGAGTCGATTAAGTTCCCCAGTGCATTATTTCCAACCTTCCTCCAATCTTCCCATCTGCTTGCAAGTAACTTTGACTCGTACTGGGCAGAGCAGCTAGGTAGTGAGAGGAGAGTGGATATAGATGGCCCAAAAGCACTACCTAACTGCCAGCCGGGGGGGCCCTGGCGGTCTCCCCTAGGGACCACCCAGGATTTAAAAAAAAAAATGGCAAAAATCTCAATTACTTTCACCAACCTAGTATTTTGGCTTGGTCTTAGTTAATGACATCAGAGCAAGATGTGCATTTCAACCTCACATGGTTCTTTCAAAGACACAGGTAAATAGAGTGGGCAAGATTTTCTGAATAGCACAGAGCAGAGGATCTTTTCTTTTTTCTCCCTCTTAGGGGTCTAGAATGATCTGAAAAGGGAGACCAGAAAACCTTGGGAACATTGGATTTCCCTCTTCTCCTTGGGGAGATGTCAGCCTGGCCCCTGCCTGTACTGTCAGACACACACAGTCCCGAGACCCCAGGAGAGGTGGGCCTGCACCCAGGCTGTCTTTCTCTGTGTCCTGCCCTCCGTGAACTTCTGACGGTGCCTAGGAAGTTCCCGGTGTGGAGGGAAGGGTGGCAGGCAGGAGGCTCATCTCAGATGGGTGAGTTTGCTTTTGATGTTTTAGAGCTGTTTCTCCCTCCGCCGACAAAGGAGGAGCCTAGGCCTTAAGTTGGAACAGGAATGTGCAAGTCAGGAAAAGTTGTGGGATGCTTAAAAGGAAAAGGACTGAGTGCGGGTGACCAGTGTGCCGGTGGGCTTTCTTGTTGGCTTTTTTGTAAAGTTTGCAGATCGGTAAATGTTGACGGTGTGAACAAAGCCGCCCCCTTCTCCCTGCTCCATGCAGACCAAAGGAGTAGGCTGGAGGAGCAGAGGGCAGGCACGGCCATGTGGGGTGGGTGCAGGCTGCCTCCGTGGCCAAACAGCCGCAGAGTCCACGCAGGGTTCCTTCATTAGAGTTGGTGAGCCCCAGGAGTTCTGGGATCCTAGGGGCAGGTTTTCAGACCCTGACCTCACCCACAGCCCCAAGCAGTAACTAGCAGTGTTCATTTACCTCCTGGGACACATCTCCAGAAAAGGATATTTGGCCCCTGGAAACATTCTGGCTTTAGCGTTAATGAAATTACCATGCTTGGCCGGGCGTGGTGGCTCAAGCCTGTAATCCCAGC
>NW_012115154.1:17342460-17347693 GCF_000951035.1 Colobus angolensis palliatus | reverse complement strand
TGGTCTCGATCTCCTGACCTCGTGATCCGCCCGTCTCGGCCTCCCAAAGTGCTGGGATTACAGGCTTGAGCCACCGCGCCCGGCCAGATGTGATTTTTGATGCATGTTGACCCCATCAGTTTCTGTATTTGTCATCCTGGAAATTACTCAGGGGTGCCTTTTTATAAGTGAAATGTGATTTCCCACCCTCTTTCCCTTCATACTTCAGCCTTTTCCTCAAGGATTATAAAACTTAAAGGGCTATTTTTTATGGGTATGAGGTAAAATGCCACCCCCTTTCAGAAATGGAATTAGTATTCCATCCTCTGCAGTAAAAAGTCAAGATTGAGTACTTGCTCCCTGTTGGTATTCTTTTGAGGCCAGGCAGATAATTTGTTCATGGGAGGTGTTACTGGGGCCCTGCCTGTGGAAACATACAGGGTGAGGAGGAGGCACATCAGTGAGCAATAACCTTGAACACAAACAAGCTAGGGGGAGATCATGAAATGCAGTGCCTCTGAAACGCAGAGTGTGGAATGTGGGTAGGGGAGCCAGAGCTACAGGAGCGAGGCCCGGGAAGACTGCAGAAGGGGATACAAGGGAGTAGGGAAGGAGGTACAAGGGAGTAGGGAGGAGGTGGCCAATGCGGAGGCTGTCTGGGTTCAGGGCAAGGTTTGCAGAGCAAGGCAGGGGGCTGCGACTCTGAAAGGGTAGCCTGTGCTGCCCTCCAACTTACGCTGTGACATTTGGACTTTATGTTCTAGAGCTGTGGTTTTCAAATATTATTTAGCCATGACCTCCCTCTGAATGACATTTTAAGTTGCAAACTTAGAACAGAATTGCTGGCGTGAGGGAGGCCTGATGTCACCAGCCAGTCGCGTGGTGGGCCCCCCAGGGACCACCCAGGACTCGACACTTTGAAGTGTATGAATTTTAGGACTTTTTTTTTTTTTTGAGATGGAGTGTCACTCTGTCACCCAGGGTGGAGTGCAGTGGCACAATCTCTGCTCATTGCAACCTCTGCTTCCCGAGTTCAAGCGATTCTTCTGCCTCAGCCTCCCAAGTAGCTAGGCTACAGGCGTGTGCCACCATGCCTGGCTAGTTTTTGTATTTTTAATAGAGATTGGGTGTCACCATATTGGCCAGGCTGGTCTTGAACTCCTGACCTAGTGATCCGCCCACCTCAGCCTCCCAAAGTGCTGGAATTACAGGTGTGAGCCACCACACCCGGCCAGGAAAGTTTTAAGGAGAGTCACCACCAGGTTTGTAACCAGTCTGGGTGTTTTCCACTCAGATTCTTCTAACCGAGAAAATGCCATTGAGGATGAAGAGGAGGAGGAGGAGGAGGAGGAAGATGATGAGGAAGAAGATGACTTGGAAGTTAAGGAAGAAAACGGTGTCTTGGTCCTAAATGATGCAAACTTTGATAATTTTGTGGCTGACAAAGACACAGTGCTGCTGGAGTTTTATGCTCCATGGTAAGGACTGCGTTCTGATTCCTGCGGGTGGACGAGCACTGTGCTCTATGCGCTCAGCCCTTCTTCACCTGGTCATCCAGACCCTGGGGGTGGGGTGGGAGTGTCTGGGTGCAGGAACTTGCACTCTAGCTTTAAGAATGCTGGGAGCTCACTCGTTCTACCACTTTGCATTGGAACTGCCAGTGAGCCAGCCCTCATGGAAGGCAATGTCCTCTTGTCTCAGTCCAGTGGGTTAAAGATGAATACGTCCTCCGATGGTCACAGCTGGGGGACGGGCATTTAACAAGCAGCAGTGACACAGCCCCGTGTTGGTAACAGACACGTCCTTGTTACAGATTCTGCCCCGACCTGTCTGAGGCCACCCCTCCTTCCTCTTCCCTCAAAGGCTGATGCTCAGGCAGCTGCCCCAAGTGCAGGCTGTTGGCCTGGGTGGTGGATTTTTTACTACACACATCGGCCCTGTGAGGGGAGCAGTCGGGCGTCCCCGCTTCTTTTCCTGTCTTTACCCCTCCTAATGCAGTCTGTTAGAGCTCCCGGGCCCGTCTCCTCCGTTACTTCTCCTCTACTGTTTTGTATCTCATGACCCCTGCTTTGCTTTTCTATCTCATGCCCTCCCTGTTTCACTTCTGAGACCAAATAGGATACACTCACTTTTGTGCAGTGTCTGAGGGTCAAGCATAGCACAAGTGTCTTATTTAAAACATCTAAATAGGCTGGGCATTGGTGGCTCACACCTATAATCTCAGCACTTTGGGAGGCCAAGGCAGGCAGATCACTTGAGATCAGGAGTTTGAGACCAGCCTGGCCAACATGGTGAAACCCCATCTCTACTAAAAATACAAAAATTAGGTGTGGTGATGTGCACCTGTAGTCCCAGCTACTCGGGAGGCTGAGGCAGGAGAATTGCTTGAACCTGGGAGGTGGAGGCTGCAACTAGCTGAAATCGTGCCACTGCACTCCAGCCTGGGCAACAGAGCAAGACTCTTTGAGGTTATATTATTCCTTTTACATAAATTACCAAGTTTTTGTACTTTTTAGTTCAAAGAGCTCTTAACATTCTTAAGAAGTGAGAACCTCGGGGGGGTCATGTTTATCAATATTTACCGTATTTGAAGTTAAAACTGAGAAATTAAAAAAAAAATTTGGGGGGGACAGATTTTTCACTCTTTTGCCCAGGCTGGAACGCAATGGCATGATCTCTCATCACTGCAACGTCTACCTTCTGGGTTCAGGCGATTCTCGTGCCTCGGCCTCCCGAGTAACTGGGATTACAGGCGCCTGCCACCACACCCAACTAATTTTTGTATTTTCAGTACAGACAGGTTTCACTATGTTGGCCAGGCTGGTCTTGAACTCCTGGTCTCAAGTGATCTGCCCGCCTTGGCCTCCCAAAGTACTTTTTGTAAAGATGGAGTTTCATCATATTGCCCAGGCTGGTCTCAAACTCCTGGGCTCGAGTGATTTGCCCGCCTCAGACCCCCAAGTGTTGAGATTACAGGCGTGAGGCACCCCGTGCCCAGCCACAGACTGAGGTTTAGATATTGAAAGTATTTGCCCTAGGGCAGAGCTGGAATTTAAACCTAGACCTGTTTGACTTTGAAGCCCCTTTGGTCTTCGCCTTTATGTTGTGTTGTGTCTCTTCTCTTAACCACAGGTATTTCCAAAAGTTCCCTTTTGTTTTTTTGAGGTGGTGTCTCGCTCTCGCCCAGGCTGAAGTGCAGTGGTGCTATCTTGGCTCACTGCAAGCTCCGCCCCCCGAGTTCACGCCATTCTCCTGCCTCAGCCTCCCGAGTAGCTGGGACTACAGGTGCCTGCCACCACGCCTGGCTACTTTTTGTATTTTTAGTAGAGATGGGGTTTCACCATGTTAGCCAGGATGGTCTTGATCTCCTGACCTCGTGGTCCACCCACCTTGGCCTCCCAGAGTGCTGGGATTACAGGTTTGAGCCACCGCGCCTGGCTAAAAGTTCCCATTTGTGTGTGTGTGTGTTGGTTTGTTTTGTGTTGCTATAACAGAGTACCTGAGGCTGGGTAATTTATAAAGGAAAGAGATTTATTTCTGTCACAGTTCTGCAGACTGGGAAGTACAAGGGCATGGTGCTGGCATCTGCTCAACTTTTTGGTGAGGGCCTCATGCTGCTTCACTCCTGGCAGGAAGTGGAAGAAGAGTGGGCACGTACAGAGATAACATGGCGAGGAGGAAGCCAAGCTTACTCTTTTCTTTTTGAGATGGAGTTTGGCTCTTGTCGCCCAGGCTGGAATATAGTGGCTCAAATTTTGGCTCACGGCAACCTCCACCTCCCGGTTCAAGCGATTGTCCTGCGTCAGCCTCCTGTGTAACTGGAATTAGAGGCGCCCGCCACCACACCCAGCTAATTTTTTGTATTTTTCATAGAGATGGGGTTTCACCATGTTGACCAGGCTGGTCTCAAACTCCTGACCTCAGGTGATCCACCTACCTCAGCCTCCCAAAGTGCTGGGATTACAGGCTTGAGCCACTGCACCTGGCCGCACCAAGCTCTTTTAAACTACGTTCCTGAAAGTGCATTTACCTGTTCATGAGGGTTCCACCCTTCAGACGTAAACCCTTCCCACTAGGTCCCAGCTCCCAACACTGCCACATTGGGGATCAGATTTCAACATTTTGGTGTGGACAAACCACATCCAGACCATAGCAGTATGTATTACTGGATTTAAATCTCCATAGGTACAGTATGTGTTGTTGCATTTAAATCTCCATAGGTACAGTTAATGTTTTTCGCCCTCCCTAATCTGATTGTTAGGTGTGGACATTGCAAGCAGTTTGCTCCAGAATATGAAAAAATTGCCAACGTATTAAAGGATAATGATCCTCCCATTCCTGTTGCCAAGATCGATGCAACCTCAGCGTCTATGCTGGCCAGCAGGTTTGATGTGAGTGGCTACCCCACCATCAAGATCCTTAAGAAGGGGCAGGCTGTAGACTACGAGGGCTCCAGAACCCAAGAAGGTGAGCTGGTACCTGAGCTGGTAGAGGAAGAACTCCTTCCTGCAGGAACAGAAAGTTAAGGGAATGGGAATTTGGATAATAGAGGAAGAAAAGCTGAGGATACCAGGGACTGACTTAGGAGCCTTAGGCCTCTGGAATGTTTACTTGTTCTTGGGGCGGGGGGTGGGGGGGGTGGCACGCAGGCTGGGTGGGTTGGGGCATGGCCTCTTTACGTTTCAGACTCTGAAACTCAAAACATGGGCAGGAGTGTTAGGAAATGGGCCAGACACGGTGGCTCACACCTGTAACCCCAGCACTTTGGGAGGCCAAGGCGACTGGATCACTTCAGGTCAGGAGTTCAAGACCAGCCTGACCAACATGGTGAAACCCTGTCTCTACTAAAAATACAACAATTAGCTACTTGTAGTGGCTCATGTGTGTAATCCCAGCTACTTGGGAGGCTGAGGCAGGAGAATTGCTTGAACCTAGGAAGCAGAGGTTGTGATGAGCTGAGATTGTGCCACTTCACTCCAGCCTGGGTGACAGAGTGAGACTCTGTCTCAAAAATAAGTAAATAAAGAAATAAAAACAGGAGTGTTAGGAAATGACATCAGAGGTTAGGGGTCTTGGTGGTGGTCTAGAGCAGTGGTTCTTAATGCTTAGCAAGCGTCAGTCACTTGGAGGGCTTGTTCAGATTGCTGGGCCCTAGCCCCAGAGTTTCTGATTCAGTACATTTCAGTCTAGATACAATACAAGTCAGGCCAGATAATTTGCATTTCTTTTTTCTTTTTTTTTGGAGACAGAGTCT
>NW_012115154.1:17341312-17341665 GCF_000951035.1 Colobus angolensis palliatus | reverse complement strand
ACATCGGCCTCCTAAAGTGCTGGGATTACAGGCGTGAACCCCAGGCCCAGCTAATAATTTGTATTTCTTATAAGGGTGCAGGGCTCGCCATTGCTGCTAGCTCGAAGCTATGTGCTGAGAACCACAGGTGCAGAGAGCCACATCCAGGGATTCTCTGAGGATGTGTGCAATCTGGCCTGATGGATCCCCTGCCTGGCTCACATTAGGCACTACATACATTTTATTAAATGAATGAACAAATACATGATTTAATTTTTATTTAATTTTATTTTAATAAAGTTTATTTAATTTTATTAACATTTATTTATTTGTTTTGGAGACGGGGTTTCGCTTGTGTGGCCCAAGCTGGAGTA
>NW_012115154.1:17304744-17339737 GCF_000951035.1 Colobus angolensis palliatus | reverse complement strand
TCACCGTGTTAGCCAGGATGGTCTCGATCTCCTGACCTTGTGATCCGCCCGTCTCAGCCTCCCAAAGTGCTGGGATTACAGGCTTGAGCCACCGCGGCTTAATTTTTGTATTTTTAGTAGAGACAGGGTTTCACCGTGTCGGCCAGGCTGGTCTTGAACTCCTGACCACCCATGATCCACCCACCTTGGCCTCCCAAAGTTCTGGGATTACAGGCAAGCCACCACTCCTGGCCTGAAAGTTGAGTACTTCTATTGTTGCAAAATAAACAGGCATATGTGTTTGGGGGTCTGTGGCCAACATTTGACTGCGAGAGAGACATGGCCGTTTTGGAAACCTTAGAGCAGCGTATACTATGTTTTCATAAACAGGCCTCCTACATGTTAAGTGCCTCAGGACCCCTGGGTGTGGGCTGGGGGGCAGGGGACAGACACTTCATGCTGTGAATGCACAGAGGAGGTGCTTGTGCACCTTTCGGTTTGAAGACTGCAGCTTTGCAGGAGTGGTTCTAAATTTGGCTCCTTGGTAGATTCTGTAGTAGGGAAAAAGAGTGACAGTTTGCAACCGCTCATCCTAAGAACTGCTTGGCACATTTTTGTACGAATTTGTTGTTCCACTCCAGCCCTGGAATCCATTTCTGGGGAATGAGGCTTACAGATGGGCATTTATTAAAAGCTTTCTCAGGTAATGCCACTGCATCTCGAGCAATGGGCGCTCCTCTTGTAAATTTTTCCTTTTTTTTTTTTTTGCATACATCTTATGATGTATGTACAGTAACATTAGATGTGAATGAGATGCCCCAAATGATATCCATAGGCATCTATAATCAAAAGTTTGCATGAAGTTAGTACCATAGCGTGATGGTAAAGGAAGTCTCAATCATCAGTAAGTCTTAGGCCTCATCTGGAGAAGTCTGCAGGCTGTGGAAATGCGATGGACAGTTGTTGGGAAACAGCGAACCTTCTGACTCCTGGCTGTGTCCCCAAAACTGCAGAGATGCAGCCAGATTTCAGGAAATCAGACACCTCCCGTTCTTGTGGGCCCCGACGCTTGCTTTCTTCTCCCTCCTCATCTGCTTCTGGAGGGAGGTGAAGTGCCTGCCAGTTTGGGCCTTGTTCGCTCAGTCTCACTTGGTTTCTTTCAGAAATTGTTGCCAAGGTCAGAGAAGTCTCCCAGCCCGACTGGACGCCTCCACCAGAAGTCACGCTTGTGTTGACCAAAGAGAACTTTGATGAAGTTGTGAATGATGCAGATATCATTCTGGTGGAGTTTTATGCCCCATGGTAAGGTGGTGTCAGGCCCTTCCCATATTCGGTACGGTGCTGTGCACTAGGTGCAGGGTGGCGGGCGCAGACGGCAGGCCCCTGCCCGTGAGGCAGAAACAGCAGAAGAGCAAGGTGGGCACAAGTTGTAGGCCAGGGTTGAGGCCCCGGTGTTCTGGAAGAAGCGTGGATATAAGGGAGCTGTTGGGAGTGGATGGGGAAGGAGCTGCCAAGTAGTCCATTCTTGGGTGGGAGAAGGGGCCCAAAGGAAAGAAGATAACAGAAAGAAAGGTGGTTGGAGTGGGAGCAAGTACAGTGGCTGGTCTGAGCTGCCCAGCTTGGGGAACTGAGGTGGCTGCTCCGCGGGGAGGGGAGAGGAGGGATGCACAACCAGGTGCATGGATAAGCCGGGAGCAGTCAGTACAGAGCAGAGCAGAAGAAAGACGGCTCTCAAGGCAGAGGGGAGCCTAGCTCCAGGAGAGACCATCTGCCTTCCCAGGAGACCGCCCAGGGTACCGTCTGTCTTGATGATTTTGTGGTGGGTCAGCTGTGATTCTGATTCTTTTTTTTTTTTTTTTTTTTGAGACGGAGTCTTGCTCTGTCGCCCAGGCTGGAGTGCAGTGGCCGGATCTCAGCTCACTGCAAGTTCCGCCTCCCGGGTTCCCGCCACTCTCCTGCCTCAGCCTCCCGAGTTGCTGGGACTACAGGCGCCCGCCACCTCGCCCGGCTAGTTTTTTGTATTTTTTTAGTAGAGACAGGGTTTCACCGTGTTAGCCAGGATGGTCTCGATCTCCTGACCTCGTGATCCGCCCGTCTCGGCCTCCCAAAGTGCTGGGATTACAGGCTTGAGCCACCGCGCCCGGCCGATTCTGATTCTTGAGCAGTGCTGGTATGTCCCACTATCAGGCCAGCAAGAACCGCCTCAGATGGGTGTGTTCTGTAGCGAGTCCTGGAGAGTCAGTAAGCAGAGGAAGCTTTTGGGCCTAGAATCAGCAGGTGGAGGCCATGGCTGATGCACAGGCAGGGGGCAGGTCACACCTTCTGCACAGTGGGCTCAGGTTTGGGACCAGGACACCCTTGTTCCAGGCAATGCCTGGATAAGCCCAAACCCGAGGCCACGGATTCTGCAGCAGAAACCTGGGAGTTGTTGGATGTGCAGATGAAAAGTGAAGTCAGGTGGGTGGTTAGAGAAGGAAATGATCTGCGAGAGAAGGAGGGAAGCGTCTGGGACACGTGGGGCACCCTCCTAACCCCCCTGCGATGCTGGAGAGACACAGACTCTTGTTTTGCTACATATGAGGCCCTGACCGACCTGATGGGTTGGAGGTATAAGAGGGAGAGTGGCAGCTGCCCATCTAACTTGCGGGTTGCTTTGTGGCTCTCTCAGGAGCCAGGTTGAGCCGACTGCTGCACAGCTCACAGTCAGCGAGTGTAGTGCGATCTCCCTGATCTGGGTGATGATGCCTCAGAAGATAATTATCCATTGATTCACAAACAGTTTTTTGGTCTTTTGATGTGTTTTTGTGTTTGTGGCGGGACGTTGTTTTTTTGTTTTGTTTTCTGAGGTTTCTTTTGGGATAAGGCCTTGCTTTGTCACCTGGGCTGGAGTACGGTGGCGCCATCATACTTCACTACAGCCTTGAACTCCTGGCCTCAGTTGTCCTGCCTCAGCCTCCCTAGTAGCTGGGACCACAGGTGCGTGCCACCATGCCTGGCTAATATACAAAATAGTTTGAGAGATGAAGTCTCGCTATGTTGCCCCAGCTGGTCTTGAGCTCCTGGCCTCGAGCAGCCCTCGCGCCTCATCTTCGGAAGCACTGGGATTACAGGAGTGAGCCACTGTGCCGGCCAGCAAATGGTTTTGAAGTTGCAGGATGCACCGTTTAATTCATTTGGGTGTCCTAAGGACTTTGATAGGATAGTGTTTTATCTTAACTCAGGACTGAGCGCCTCCTGAGTGCTAGGCCCCAGCCAGGTGTGGGATGTTGGTTCTTTTTTGAGACAGAGTCTTGCTCTGTCACTCAGGCTGGAGTGCAGTAGTGCGATCTTGGCTCACTGCAACCTCCACCTCCTGGGTTCAAGTGATACTCCTATCTCAGCCTCCCGAGTAGCTGGGATTACACATGTCCACCACCACGCCTGGCTAATTTCTGTATTTTTAGTAGTGATGGGGTTTTGCCATGTTGGCCAGGCTGGTCTCGAACTCCTGACTTCAGGTGATCCGCCCGCCTCGGCCTCCCAAAGTGCTGGATTTACAGGAGTGAGCCTCTGTGCCTGGCCAGTTCTTGTGGGCAATGGGCTAGGTGACGCAATACTGACTCCAGGGGACTCTCCCTCATTTCCTCCCTGGGTGGTCTGTGTCAGTGAGAGTTTGTGACACTCTTCTGTTCTCCATGCCTCTGTTCCTGTTACCTGGACCTGCCGACCCTCTCTTCGCCCCACCTCCCGTGGACTCCTGGCTAATTCCTCACTGTCCCTTGGATCCCAGCTCCACTGCTACTCCTTCTCTGAAGCCATCTGTGACTTCCATCTTTGCTGGCCCCCAACTCCCCAGCCAAGAAAGTCCTCTTCCTCAGGACAGTGTTTCTCTTGGCCTTTCCCATGTTTTCCCCTGTGCCGCAGTTCCTAACATCCTGTCTGTGTCCTGTGCGTGTGTGCGCATGCCTCACCCCCCGTGTGTGAATGCCATGGGATGAAGTTTGTGTCTGTCTGTCGGTAGCGCCTGAGGGGCCCGAGGGTCTAGGAGGCACTCGGAGGCTTACTGGGTGTGGCCGCTTTACTAGGGAGCACAGGATGGGTTTCTGCAGCTCATTTAGCTAGAAAGTGAGTCCACACTAGAATGAGCCCCTGACAAACCGGTTTCCTCTTGGCAGGTGTGGACACTGCAAGAAACTTGCCCCTGAGTATGAGAAGGCCGCCAAGGAGCTCAACAAACGTTCTCCTCCAATTCCGCTGGCAAAGGTCGATGCCATCGCCGAAACAGACCTGGCCAAGAGGTTTGATGTCTCTGGCTATCCCACTCTGAAAATTTTCCGCAAAGGAAGGCCTTTTGACTACAACGGCCCACGAGAAAAATACGGTATGGCCACTCCCTTCTCTCCCACTACAGTGGGGAAGGGAAACTCCCTAACAGGAAGCTGCCCTTGAAGGTGCTGGGAGCTGGCAGGCATGGGCCATGGGAGGTGGGGAGTTCTGAGGGCCCCTGCTCAGGTGTGTGCCCTGCTCCCAGGAATCGTTGACTACATGATTGAGCAGTCCGGGCCTCCCTCCAAGGAGATTCTGACCCTGAAGCAAGTCCAGGAGTTCCTGAAGGATGGAGACGATGTCATCATCATCGGGGTCTTTGAGGGAGAGAGTGACCCAGCCTACCAGCAGTACCAGGATGCTGGTGAGTTGTGGCCCTTTGGGCTGAACAAAATGTGTGTGTCCTGGGTGGTCTGCGGTTGGCCTGATTTTTCAGAAAGCTCCTGGGACATCCGTTAGGGGGTGGTTTGATGAGCCATCTCTGGGAATAAGCTTTCCATTCTGGGGTTGGAGATCGGTGCCCTGTGGCCCTCCTGGCCTCGGTGCAGGGGAGGGGCACAGTCAGACCGGTCCCAGCTCCATGTCTGCCTTCCAGAGCCCGAGCCCTTCTGCTGGAGGGAAGGTCTTTGGGCCATAAAGTGCCAGACTCTGAATCAAACCAGCTTTCAAGGCCTGGCTCTTCCAGTTATTATCACTGTGACCACAGGCTTAGCCTGGTGGTCTCTTGCCCAAGGTGGTAGTCTTTTCTGAGAGGTTATTAAATTGAGGTAATGTAGATGAAGTGCTTAGCAAGGTGCCTGATAATGCTAAGTGCATAATAAATGCTCGTCTTGCTAGCCTGAGGAGTGAAATGCCTGTGAACAGCTGTCAGCAATAGTGTTCTGTGGGGGTAGCGGCAGGTGGCAGTTGCCCCATCCTGAAATCCAACATCTGCCTTGGTCTGGCTCCTGATGCCTGGGGACAGGTATACTCAGGGTCCTTACCATCCTCATCAGTGTCTTCTGAGTGCCACCCTCTTCCCCCTCCACCAAAACCAGCTTGGCTAAGTGCTAACTAATTAAAATTTTTCAAACGCACAGCTTGCTACTCAGTGCTAATTCTGTGCTGCACAATAACAATTGTGCATACGTCAAATGCAAATTAATGTATAAAACCAGTAGAGCTCAATTCCCTTTGTCTGTTAATTAGGTGGCCTTGTTATTCACACCTAACTAGTCAGGAAGAAACTTCCAGAAGGAAACCCCAATCCACCCAGGGTTATGGGCAGCAAGGGAGTCCCTAGCCCCAAGTCTGACTGTAAGTTGTATGCCTTGATGTGCACTCACATCCCCAGGGAATTTGTTAAAATGCAGGTTCTGGTGCAATGGGTCCCAGGCGGGCCTGGCACCACATTCCTAGGAGTCAGCGTCTGTGATTTGGCTTGGGCAGGGTTAGGGCTGCAGATGGGGCAAGAGTCACTGGGCCTGCTATGTCTGCCTGCTTATGAGAGAGAGGGTAGCCCCAGGGACACAAGATGTTCTACAGACAGGTTGGCGGGGCTGGAGCAGTGAGGGGCGGCTGTGGGATGAAAGGGTCTGTGGTCCTGGGGTGGGCAGGAAGTGAAGTTCTTGATGCGGGTCTGTGTCTGCCTGAAGCCAACTGACAAATCCCTGGGACACCTGGAGGCTTAGAACAGACGCCATCTAGATATTTATTTATTCATTTTGAGACCAGGGTCTGTCTCCGGTTGCCCAGGCTGGACTGCAGTGGTGTGATTTCAGCTCACTGCAGGCTTGACCTCCCCAGGCTCAGGTGATTTTCCCACCTCAGCCTCCCAAGTAGCTGGGACTACTGGTGAGCGCCACCACATCCAGCTAATTTTTTTTTGTGGAGACAAGGTTTTGCCATGTTGCCCAGCTGGTCTCGAACTCCTGGGCTCAAGTGATCCTCCTGCCTTGGCCTCCCACAGTGTTGGGATTACAGATGTGAACCACAGCACCCAGCCCATGTGGCCTTATTTAGTGGATTTTAATGCCCTGTTTTACAGAGAAGGACCTGTGGCTCGGAAGGCTAATAACTAACAAGCCTAAAGCTACACAGTTAGTAGGTCACAAAACTATCATTATCTAAGTCCATTTGACTCTTGAAAGCCACAAGCTTATCCAGGCTGCTCCCATCCCCTGCCCTCCCAAAAACATGGTTTGCCATCTCAGCCACGTGTGTCTTATAACCCACTTGGGAGTCACAAACCTCTAGAGCAAGAGCTCTTCAAGGGTAGGGTGACACCCAATGTGTAAATCTCAAAATCAGCTCAGGATGAGTTTGGATGCCTTGGGGAGGAGAATGGGGAGGGACTGAAGGTGCGTTTACCTGTAGGATCTAGGGTAGGGGTTGACACTGTGGCCCACACACCCATTCTGGCCATGGCCTGTCTTTGCAGGTGACATCTCATTGGAACGCTGCTGTGTTCACACCCTGTCTGGCTGCTTTCACACTGCAGCAGCGGAGTTAAGCAGTTGGGACAGGCCATGTGGTCCTTAGAGCTGAAACTACTCACTCTAGTCCTTCTCAGAAAGTGTGCCCAGCTCTGTGGAAGGGTGCCCTCAGACCGTGGGGTTTCATCATGCATTTTCACAGATTTAAGTAAAAGTATCTTTAGCCAAAGAACTTCATTCGGAGCTCCAGCCCACCAACAGGCCGCCCACCAACTCGAGGAAGGGAGATTTAAACCTCCATGAGGGGTGCTGGAGGTGAAAACTCAACATAGGGATATAGGACTGTGTGCTGCTTATGTAGGCTCCAGAACATTCTGCCTGCCAAAGAATCCGTGCTGCTTACAGACATCAGTCAACAGCAGCTCCTGGCAAATTAGCTGTTTTTCAGTGAACTTTACCGGCTTTTGTTGTTGTTGTTATTTTATCTTTATAGAGATGGGGTCTCACCACGTTGCCCAGACTGGTCTTAAACTCTTGGGCTTGGCCGAGCACGGTGGCTCATGCCTATAATCCCAGCAGTTTGGGAGGCCAAGACAGGCGGATCAGTTGAGGTCAGGAGTTCGAGACCAGCCTGGCCAACATGGCGAAACCCTGTCTCTACTAAAATTACATAACATAGCCAGGCATGGTGGCATATGACTGTAGTCCCAGCTACCCTGGAGTCTGAGGCAGGAAGGAGAATTGGCTTGAACCTGGGAGACGGAGATTGCAGTGAACTGAAATCACGCCACTTCACTCCAACCTGGGCGACAGAGCAAGACCCTGTCTCAGATAAATAATAAATGAACTAATTCCTGGGCTTAAGCAGTCCTCCTGCCTCAACCTCACAAAGTGCTGAGATTACAGGCGTGAGCCACCGTGCCCAGCCAGGATTTAGACATTATACCTGTACCGAGTTTTTAAAAATAAACCTCCTTTCAAGTGTTTAAGTTATAGGAATCCACACAATTTTTAGTGGTGATTTTTTTTTTCTTTTCTTTTTTTATTTATTTTTTTTGAGACAGTCTCGCTCTGTCACCCAGGCTAAAAGTACAGTGGCGTGATCTCAGCTCACTACAACCTCTGCCTCACTTCCCCAGTTCAAGCAATTCTTGTGCCTTAGCCTCCCAAGTAGTTGGGACTACAGGCTTGCATCACCACACCTGGCTAATGTTTGTATTTTTGGTAGAGACAGGGTGTCACCATGTTGGCCAGGCTGGTCTTGAACTGCTAACCTCAAGTGGTCCACCTGCCTGGGCCTCCCAAAGTGTGCTAGGATTACAGGTGTGAGCCACCACGCCCAGCCTCCAGTGGTCATTTTCAGAACATTTGCTTTGGCTGACGTGGGTAACGAATTAAAACTCAGACATTTAGGCAGTTTTCAAAATTACATCTTACTCTGTTAACGTTTCAGCTAACAACCTGAGAGAAGATTACAAATTTCACCATGCTTTCAGCACAGAAATTGCAAAGTTCTTGAAAGTCTCCCAGGGGCAGTTGGTTGTAATGCAGCCTGAGAAATTCCAGTCCAAGTATGAGCCCCGGAGCCACGTGATGGACGTCCAGGTAAGCAGACCCCTCTACCATGCCAGCCCCGGGCACCCAGCAGGCGTGAGGACTCTGCTTTGAGCCGCCTCTGAGGTTTCAAATGTGGAGGTTTCGCTCTTGTCTGCAGGGTCTGGAACTCCTTTTCCAGTCCCTTCTCCCCACCCCACAGGTTTTCTGCAGGCAGCCTGTGGTCTGCGTTTGCCGGAGGGACAGGGCTGGGGCTCCCGCACACCTGGCAGGTCCTGGGGCCTGGCAGAACTGCACTTGGTTTTGCCAGAACAGTTGCTGCCACCCTTCGTCCCTCCTGGCAGGCAATCACCAGTCTCCCTCCAGCGTCTGTTCCACTGTAGGTTTGGCCTGGGCCAGCAGGTGGTGCTCTGTTGAGGCCAAGTCGTGTTTTTTGGGGCTGCTCAGCCTGGGGGCTGCAAAGGGACAGCAGCCCTTTCTGTTCACCAGAGGGAGCTGTTGAGCGTGGCGGGTGGAGTTTGCCTTTTTTTCGCATTACTGCAGCCCTGCACTCCATCCTCCTAGAGTGTGACACCAATCCTAGAGGGGCAGCGGGAGTTCCCAGCCCAAGGGGAACCTGGGGCCAGTTCAGCCTTCTGAGTGCTTTAGAAGGGGCCTTGCACTTCAGTGAGTAGATCTCAGATTTGGAAGGATCCTAGATGTCGAGTTTGAAGCTTTTGTTTAACAGAGATTGGGCTGCAGAGAAGTGAGCTCTGTCTTCCACCCTGGACCTCACAGCTCCTGGTGGGAAGCAGAGCTGAGATTAGGGTACAGGGGCCTTTCCAGGTCCTACTGGCCCATAGTGTCAGGACCCTGGCTGTTTGGGCTGTGGGTGTCATGGGACCTGGAGGAAGGGGCGTGACAGGACAGGAATCCCACGGTCCTGCACCAGAACCTGGCAGTACCTTGGAGAGAACCACCCTGAATCCTTCTGGTCCCCACATCCTCTGTCTCCTTCCTCAGTCTTTAGTCCTTTTGCGCCTTCTCAAGGTCTATGTGTCCATCCCATCTGTTTCTCTACCAACTTAAAGCTCAGGACAGCTCCTCTTCCCTGGACTCACTGTGGCATCTGTGACCCCTCCCCCAGAGCTTCACTTCCTTCCATCCGGAGATAAGATCCGGGGCCCAAAGAGGGGTCCTGATGAGCCTGTGGGGCCGTGGATCCCGAGAATCAGACACAGCTCTGTGTGTGAGCGCATGTTGCAGGAAAGGGGTCTGTGACTTTCAGTAGACACTTCAAGATCTGTGTGGTCTTGTCTGTCGGGCACATTGCTGCTGCTCCCAGTTCCTCTGGCGTCTCCCTGCAGAGTGAAGTGAATGCAGCGCAGTGCCATGGTTAAAGACTCCACGACCTCCTGCCACTTGGGAGATAGTCGGGTTATCTGTGCTTTACAAGGCCTCCCAGGCCCTCCTTGCCCACCTTTTCAGCACATCCCACCCTCCTGCGTTGTCATGCCAGACCCTCTTTGTGCCTCGTGCCCTGCCTCAGTCTCTGCCGCCTCCTCCCTGGGTGCCTTCTGCTCCCTTCTCACCAGCGGGGCCCTCCTGCCCTTCAGTGCCACACAAGGCCCCCTCCCTGAGTGCCCCATCCTCTCGGGAGCCCTTGGGCTCACAGGTCCACCCACCACTTGCTGGCTGTACAGCCTCTGGCAGGTGGCTGACCTTGCTGTGCCCACCCCTGGAGGGCGATGTCTGTGAGGGACTCAAGTCCTTGTGAAGTGTGAGCCCTCAGGACACCCTGCATGAAGATCACACAAGCTGAAGGTGGAAAGTTCCACACAGCCCAGTCTGTGATAACCCTTCCTGTCCACCAAGAGCCAGGCCTGCCTTGAGTCGTCTGTTTTTGGGGTTAGTGAGCCCACACGCCCAAGGAAAGGGCCAAGGTGTGTGTTTGCCTTTTCCTAAGAAGCCACCTACCATTCAGTGGAGGGAAGGGAGCCCCAAAAGACAGTAGGGAATGACTGGGCTGCACTTGAGTGGGGTCAAGCCTCCTGGTGTTTTGCCTCCTGAGACTCATCCCTTCAAAGTTTCCATTGCCCCGAAGTCACTCAGACATACACTCAAGAACAATGGCAGAGAGATGGTGGGCCCTCTCACCTGTTCCCTCTTTGAATCAGGGCTCCACCCAGGACTCGGCCATCAAGGACTTCGTGCTGAAGTACGCCCTGCCCCTGGTTGGCCACCGCAAGGCATCAAACGAGGCTAAGCGCTACACCAGGCGCCCCCTGGTGGTTGTCTACTACAGTGTGGACTTCAGCTTTGATTACAGAGCTGGTGAGGGACCCCAGGACCTGTGGGGCTGGGGGATGGGGGGGACTCGTTCTTTCAGGCAAGATGGAGTGTTGAGGGAGGTGTGGCTGTATGTACATGGCTCACTCAGAAATCCCAGCCTGGGGCCCTTGCACATTGGTGGCTCAGGAGTATTGTTTAATTGATGGCTTCCCTTTTAAGCAAGATGGGAGCTTAGATTCAGGTCAAGAACCCTCTTAGAGTTGAGGTAGCTGAGACTTGGAGGAGTTCAGAGGCTGCAGAGCTGGGACTAGACCAGCCCCTGACCCAGGCAGGCGTGGCCATGCCACCTGAGCACAGGTCTCACGGGCCTGTTGGGCTTGCAGCCGTGGCCCCCCGTTACAAGTGGGGCTCTTCCAGAAATGCGTTTCCCTCCAATTGAGGTAAATCCAGAGCTTGAGCAATGTCAGAATATTAGTGACAGGACCTGAAGCCTGACCTCAGAGTCTGAGCTGAGACTTGATCTGTGTTGGCCACCTGGCTTACGGCCTTTGGTCCCTTTCAGCAACTCAGTTTTGGCGGAGCAAAGTCCTAGAGGTGGCCAAGGACTTCCCTGAGTACACCTTTGCCATTGCGGACGAGGAGGACTATGCTGGGGAGGTGAAGGACCTGGGGCTCAGCGAGAGCGGGGAGGATGTCAACGCCGCCATCCTGGACGAGAGCGGGAAGAAGTTCGCCATGGAGCCGGAGGAGTTTGACTCCGACACCCTCCGCGAGTTTGTCACTGCTTTCAAAAAAGGTGAGCCTGTCCCATCAGCTGCTGTGCTCCTCATACAGAATGCAGACAGCTCATGGGGCGTCTGGTGCTCTGGCCATGGGCATGACACCCCCCTAAGTCAGCCAGCAGCCCCCTCTCACCCCCGAGGGACCCTCTGACTTCTCGTCCAGAGAAAGGTCGACTGTGACCCCAAACTCCAAGGCACCAGAACAGCTTAGAAGAAGGAACGTTTGCAAGTATTATTATTTTCTTCTTGGCAGTTCTCCCAGTGTTTACTTTGTTTTATTTATGTATTTTTTTTGAGACGGAGTCTCGCTCTGTGGCCCAGGCTGGAGTGCAGTGGCACGATCGGCTCACTGCAAGCTCCGCCTCCCGGGTTCATGCCATTCTCCTGCCTCCGCCTCCCGAGTAGCTGGGATTACAGGCGCCCGCCACCTCGCCTGGCTAGTTTTTTGTATTTTTTAGTAGAGACGGGGTTTTGCCGTGTTAGCCAGGATGGTCTCGATCTCCTGACCTGGTGATCCGCCCGTCTCAGCCTCCCAAAGTGCTAGGATTACAGGCTTGAGCCACCGCACCCGGCCCCAGTGTTCACTTTGAAAGCAAAAGCAACATTCGGGGTCCATCTCAGGGCTTATCTAGCATCACTCAGCAGCCTTATCACATTTTCGGCACCAGTGTGCTAAAATTCCGGACTAAGGCCGAGGTGTGCAGAGAGGGCATCTGAATATGGAGTCTAGACAGGGCAAAGTCTGGGTGCGCTGAACACCCCTTGTGGCTTCAGAGCCTGACTCAGAGCCTCTTCACCCTCAGGCACCTTGCTGTGCGGCTTTAAATAGAGCCTGTTGATCTTGGCTGAGCACATGGCCCCAGGTCCCCAGCGCTGGCCACATTGTGGGCAGACCGTGCTGGTCCGATGTCTGAGTTGTCCTGGCGCTTCTCCACCATGGTTCCTGGGCCCTCAGTGTTAGTGCTCACAGGAACCCTCTGCCTGGGGCAGCGACTCTTGTGATGGTCTCCTGACAGGACCCAGTGGCCCATTAGGCCTGGGCTGGAGCCACCTGCAGCCTCTCTGGCCTTTGCAGGGACAGAGAGAGTAGAGGAGTAGAGAGTAGAACGTAGCGGCTCACCAGAGAAATAAACTGCCCTATGGGGGATGGGGCATTTGGAGATGAGGCTCTTGTTGTGTGACTGGCCCCTCTGGTGGCCACACGAACCTCACTTCGTGGTCCAGAGAGAGCCCCCAGAATCTTTGGCCTTTTCAGCACTGACGCCCCCTCCCCGCCTTGCTTTTCCTTGTCAGGAAAACTGAAGCCAGTCATCAAATCCCAGCCAGTGCCCAAGAACAACAAGGGGCCCGTCAAGGTTGTTGTGGGAAAGACTTTCGACTCTATTGTGATGGACCCCAAGAAGGACGTCCTCATCGAGTTCTACGCGCCATGGTGCGGGCATTGCAAGCAGCTGGAGCCCGTGTACAGCAGCCTGGCCAAGAAGTACAAGGGCCAGAAGGGCCTGGTCATTGCCAAGATGGACGCCACTGCCAACGACGTCCCCAGCGACCGCTATAAGGTGGAGGGCTTCCCCACCATCTACTTTGCCCCCAGTGGTGACAAAAAGAACCCAGTTAAATTTGAGGGTGGAGACAGAGATCTGGAGCATTTGAGCAAGTTTATAGAAGAACATGCCACAAAACTGAGCAGGACCAAGGAAGAGCTTTGAAGGCCTGAGGTCTGGAGGGTGGGAGGAAGCAGAGGCCCTGCGTGGCCCGTGGTCAGGGCGCCCACGCCGAGGCTGGCAACACATGGCAGTACGTCGGATTCCTTGTTTTTTCTTTAGTTTTTTATACTTTGATATTTCACCTCATGCTCTGAATACTGAATAACCATGAATGACTGAATAGTTTAGTCCAGATTTTTATAGAGGATACATCTATTTTTACCATTATTTGGGGTTCAAAATTTTTTTTTTACACCTTCTAATTTCTTTATTTCTCAAAGCAGATAATTCTGTGTGAAAATGTTTTTTTTAATTTAAGGTTTAAAATTCCTTTGTCAAATCATGTTGATTTTGCTCTTTGCTTTTTCGTTGTCTGAGAAATTGTCAGCGTAGGAGATTTGACTTCCGGTATGTGTTTCTGATCGCTTCCTGTTTCGGCACAAAGTGAGAGCTGCCAGTGAGCAACCCTGGCAGGGTCATTTCAGGCTGGGCATTGCCAGGTGGCCTCCCTGCAAACCAAGGGCCGGGGGCAAAGGGGCATGGTCCAGGGTCCCCCAGGGTGGGCTCAGCTCCAGGGAGAGGCCCCCCATGTGGCAGCTCCACCTCTTGAGAGCCGCAGTGCCGGAGCAGAAAGGACCCCAGATCCAAACGCACATACAGTGGGGGGGTAGAAAGGATCGAGTAGTCTGTCGCAATGGAATAAAACATGATTAAAAATGAACATTAAGAACCACGTAAGAAAACATCTGGTCTGTGCTGGGAGCCTCGGGGTGGGGCACGAGCCGGGTGTAGCTAAAACTGGGCAGAGGCCTGGCAGGTAGCCCCCCGATCCTGCCGGACACAGATGGGTCTGGATTGTCCTGATCTAGGCTGAGGGGCTTCAGAGGTCTCCCCTGAGCACTTCTGCTGGGGTGGGTGCTCCTCTGGACTGGCCCTTGTGTAGAGGTGGTTCTGTGCCATAAGGGTTGCAGGGCGTTTGAGTGAGACCTGAGCTTCATTTCATCGCGGGGGCTTGTTTGAGATGAGCCATCACCATCCTCACTCCACACCTCCCCCGTCACTCAGCTGCTCCTAATTGTGGCTGAAAAGTGGCAAGGGTGAAAATCCTTGTGCTGATAGCAGCTTTTGTAGCAATGACAAGTGTGTGTTGCTGAGGTTGGTGGGGGCAGGAAGCGTTGGGTCTCCCAGGAAGGGGCAGCCTTGGTGAACTTACCCAATTACCTGCTGTAAAGTTAAGCCTGGCCAGGGTAGGCTGGGAGTTGTGGGTGGGCCATGCTCTGCAAGTCCTCAGAGTGCTCTGTGTGATGAGAAGTCGGCACACAGCCCCACCCCACCCCCGTGACCTCCCTCCCATCAGGAGAACAGGTGGCCCTCAGTCCTGGGGCCTGAGAATGGGCTCCCTCTTCAAGGCCCTTCCCTCAACACTGGCAAAAAGCTTGGAGTTGTGACCTGGGGTAGGGCAGCGGTTAAGGCCATTTCCTGAAGCAGAAGTCCCATTCGTTCAGCGCTGTACCATGAAAACAAAGTGGTTCCTGTCCTGGTAGGGCTCCCGTGGGTTCAGAGGGCCCTGAGAAAGACAGGCCCTCTCCGGGGAGGAGCAGCAGTGTGGCCTCCCTTCTGTGTAGGTGTCAGAGAAGCCCTGCTCTGAAGTGACATCTAAGCCAAGACCCTCAGGAGGAGTTGGCTTGAGCCAGGCAAAGTATAGGAGTGTCCAGGGACCTGCAGCTTTGGTATCACTGGCATGTTTGTCAGAAATGCAGAGTCTTGGGCTGGGCCCTGGTCCTACTGAATTACTCTGTGTTTAAGCAGATGCCAGGAGGGTCAGGCATATTGAAGTCTGGGAAATACCAGGAGTAAATGTTCCAGGCTTGGGGCCAGCATGTGCAAAGGCCCTGAGGCAGGAATCAAAATGTTTCCTCTTTGGAAATACAGCCTGGAAGTCAGGTAGCCCAAGAGTGTCTTAACTGAGTCAACTCCCTCTATATTGCCTGCAAAAGGCGGGACCTTGGAAGGAATTTACCCTGGACCTGTGAGGGACCTCAGAAAGGAGATGGCAAGCAGGTTGATGACAGCCCAGCATGATCGGTGCCACAGTGAAGGTATGTGCGGGGCCATGGGAACCCAAGAGGGGACACTGTCCCTGGTGCAGACCTGGAGCTGGGAGGAGGAGGAGGTGGCGAACTTCCCTCCTTCCCCTTCACCAGCGGTGCAGAGTGCTGTGCGAGGAGGCTGGGCCAGGTTGGGGGCCTGCATTCAGGAGCTTGACCTTTATCTTAGTTTACAGGGAACCGTTGATGGTTTTAAGCAGGGAGGTGATGTGATGAGATTGAGATCGATAACAAGTAATAGTTAACATTTATTTCACCTTGAGCAAAAGCCAGAACCTGTGTTGAGCACCGCCAGATTGTGTCATTTAAGTGACCTGTGAGGTAGGTTCTTGCGGTCATTTTACAGCTAGAAAGGAGGGGGTTGTGGGGCTGAGTAGCGAACAGAGCCGGGATGTGAGCACAGGCCGCCCACCGCTGTGGCACCTCCCGCTCAGGAGCAAGGGAGCGAGGGTGGGCTCCGGCGTGGGTGGCCAGTGGGTCTCAGGGATAAGGGGGCAGGATCTCCAAGGCTCTGAGACTGATGAGATGCTGAGGGTGGGTGAGTGCACCTGAGAAGACAGATAAGACACCCAGGTTTCTGAATGAAGGGTTTTGTCACTTATGAAACTTTAGCATATGCAAAAGAGACTTGGATAACACACCCTTTACTCATCACCCACCTAAAACAAAATGTCGCTGCATTTTTAAACGTGCTTATCCCATCCCACCCCACCCCACCTTTTTTTTTTTTTTTTTGACGATGTAATGGAGGCAGGACAGGTCTTGCCTGCCTAGGTCGTATCACCTCTGCCTCATAGAAAAGGAAGCAGAGGTCAGATATTAAAGAATTTACCCCAGAGCCACAGGGTGGGTAAACTGGGAAGCCGGAACAGAACTCAAAACAGGTGTCCTTCACGGCACCAGCAGCTCCTAGAACGTGTTGAAGCCTTCTCAAGGAGGTTAATACGCACTCCACTAAAGTAGAAACTGAGTTATTTGGCTTGGGAAATAAAGGAGCTCAAACAAAACTTCCGTGGGGTTCTCGGGTGAAGAAGCTCTCACAGCCTGTAGCCCTGGCAGGCCGGGCCTCCCTCCAGGAGATGGGTAGGACCTTTAACTTCAAGGCCCCTGACTTTGACTACACATCCCACGGATCCACGAGCTCCTGACTGACCAGCTCGCCTAGCACTAAGTCTCATCAGCTGACTCTGCCTTCTGAGCACACACCTGCCCTTGGAAGGACCAAGGCATCCCCTGTCAAGGTGGGCCAGCCCTGGCGTGAGGGTTGTGAGCTAGGAAGGGCTCCAGGAGCCCCACGGACAAATCTGACCCTCGAGGCCACCAGGTGCACAACCTCAGACCCCACCAGGTGCAGCAAAGGGATTGAACCCAGGTGGACATGACTGATTCTTTGATTCCTCCTATAATGAACTAAAGACTCATGCACTGAGAATGACATTTCTGTCAATGAGGGACCACATTTATGACAGTGGTCCCATAAAATTGTAGTGGAATTGAAAAATTTCTTTCACGTAGTGGTGATGTAGCCTTTATAATGTCATAGCAAAATTACCGTATTTTATTTATGTATTTATTTTTCTTTGAGACGGAGTCTCCCTCTGTCGCCTAGGCTGTAGTGCAGTGGTACATTCTCAGCTCACTGCAACTTCTGCCTCCCAGGTTCAAGCAATTATTCTGCCTCAGCCTCCTGAGTAGCTGGGACTACAGGTGCGTGCTACCATGCCCGGCTAATTTTTGTTTTTATTAGAGACAGGGTTTCACCAAATTGGCCAGGCTGGTCTTGAACTCTTGACCTCTGGGAGGCTGAAGCGGGAGGATCACCTAAGTGCTGGGATTACAGGCGTGAACCACTGCACCTGGCCGCTACCATATTTTAAAAATAAATTTAGTGTGGCCTAAGCTTGCGGTGTTTAATAGTCTACAGTAGTGGACAGTAAAATCTCAGGCCTTCACATTCACTCACCACTCACTGACTCACCCAGAACAACTTCCAGTCTTACAAGCTCCATTCGTAGAAAGTACTCTTTACAGGCATGCTGTTTTCATCTTTTATACCGTGTTCTTATTGTACATTTTCTGTGCATAGATACACAAATGCTTACAATAGCACAGGAGCATGCTGTACAGGTTTGTAACCTAGGAGTGATACACTATACTGTACAGCCGGGGTGTGCAGCGGGCTGTACCATCAGAGTCTGTGGAAGTGCGCTCTGATGTTCACCCAATGCCAGAGTCGCGCCTCAATGCGTTTCTCAGTACATGTTCCTGTTATTAAGTGACATGACTGTATTTAATATTTATTCAACATTCAGCATAGTTTTTAGTACTTAGTATTTTTAAATCTTGCAGAAGGCTTGGGAAGCAAAAGTGAGAGGTGGGACTAGGCGCGGTGGTTCGTGCCTTTAATCCCAGCACTTTGGGGGGCTGAGGTAGGCGGATCACCTCAGGTCAGTAGTTCGAGACCAGCCTGGCTAACATGGTGAAACCCTGTCTCTATTAAAAATACAAAAGTTACCCAGGTGAGGTGACGGGCTCCTGTAATCTCAGCTACCCAGGAGGCTGAGGCAGGAGAATCACTGGAACCTGGGAGGCAGAGGCTGCAGTGAGCCGAGACTGACCCACTGCACTCCAGCCTGGGTGACAGAGTGAGGTTCCGTCTCAAAAAAAAAAAAAAAAAAAAAAAAAAGAGGTAGAACTGGGAGGCCGCCCAGGACCAGCGCATAGTAACAGTAACTGAACAGCTTTTGAATGAGTAAATGGAGAACTGTAGATTCTTGGGAAACCCAGGCTTAAGGGGCCAGACAGGGAAGGGGCTCTCTTGCCTAAGTCAGAGCCTCCCCTCAGCCACACCACTCGCTCCACACACTTTTTCACTCGGCTCAGCACAAGGCAAGATGAGCACAGCTCTTGAATTCAACGTGTCCCCATCTTAGATTACAGAGAGACTGTGGAAGAGGGAGGAGGACATAGGACCTCTAGTTCAAAAGTAAAAACTGAGCAGTTTTTTTTAAGACAGAGTCTCGCTCTGTCATCCAGGCTCCAGGCTGGAGTGCAGTGACATGATTTCGGGTCACTGCAACTTCCGTTTTCCCAGGTTAAAGCAATTCTCGTGCCTCAGAGTAGCCGGGATTATAGGCATGTACCACCACGCCTGACCAATTTTTTTTGTATTTTTAGTAGAGAGGGGGTTTTGCTATGTTGGCCAGGCTGGTCTCGAACTCCGGACCTCAAATGATCCGCCTGCCTCGGCCTGCCAAAGTGCTGGGGTTACAGGCATGAGCCAGAAGGGGTTTTTTTAGAAAGCAGCTTGGAGAAGAAGTCGTGGGAAAGGAGTGTATTTATTATTATTATTTTTAAATTTTTTGAGACAGGGTCTCACTCCATCCCCTGGCTGGAGCGCAGTGGCACAGTCACGGCTCACTGCGGCCTCTGCCTCTCAGGCTCAGTAATCCTCCCACTTCAGCCTCCCAAGTAAGCTGGGACTACAGGCGTGCACTACCACACGCGGCTAAATTTTTGTGGGTTTTTTGTAGAGATGAGATCTCACTATGTTTCCCAGACTGGTCTCAAACACCTGGGCTCAAGTGATCCGCCTGCCTTGGCCTCCCAAAGTGCTGAGATTACAAATGGGAGCCACCATTCCCATTCCCGTCTGTCTATTCTTTCTGCCTTCTCTTACCTATTAACATCAAGTATAGGCTCAGGTCAGGTTGGATTGAAAACATGCCTTTGAATCCTCCCTCCCCAATCTGCTACAAAAGTCTCCTACTTGGAACTCATGGACAGTTGGGTTCGCTGGAGGCCAGAGGTTGCAAACTCCAGTGTTGAAGGGACCTGGCAGGCAAGGTTAAGTGCGGCAAGGGGTGATGGGGAGTGGTGGCGACCAGGGTGCACTTGAGATCCTCTGTCCCGCCTGAAGTGGGTGCTGCTGCTTGGCCCCAGGCACTTGTTGCTGGTGGGATTCTGAGCCTCCTGTTACTCTTCTGGTTTTTCAAGAAAAGCCAGACATTTTTATGTGAAATCACCCAATTTTTAAGTATCAAATCTAATTCAAACGGTCTCATCAACACTGGATAGGCCAAAGAAAGGCCCTTCAGGGCTGCATTTAGTTAGAAACGTCTGATCTAAGTCAACATCCCCCTTTTTTTCCCTCATGGTATTACAACCCCAAGAAACACACCAGCACGCAGGATGCCCCGATGGTAACAAAGGTTTAAAAATGGAGTAGTTCCCTTAGAAAGGCTGAAGATTCCAGTCTGGAGCTGCAGTTGAGGCTGCAGTCAGGGTTGTTTGGATTACTGAGTGCACGGCATAAATGCTTCAACCGCACTGGAACACAAGAATGGTCCCTTGCCCAGGGTTCAGGGCTCACGCCATGGGTCGCCTTGACACAGTGCCTGGAGGAGCTGTCCTCCTCAGAAGCCTCCCCATTCTCTCACCTCTTAGTAGCATACCCCATAGAGACCATGGAGACCTGCTACACCTTGTGCTTGGTGGCCACTTTTTTTTTTTTTTTTAAATGAAGTCTCACTCTGTCGCCTAAGCTGGAGTACAGTGGTGTGATCTTGGCTCACTGCAACCTCTGCCTCCCAGGTTCAAACGATTCTACTGCCTCAGCCTTCTGAGTAGCTGGGATTACAGTGCCCACCACCATACCCAGCTAATCTTTGTATTTTTAGTAGAGACAGGATTTTGCCATGTTGGCCAGGCTGGTCTCGAACTCCTGACCTCAGGTAGTCCACCCATCTTGGCCTTCCAAAGTGCTGGGATTACAGGTGTGAGCCACCACGCCCGGCCAGTGGCCACTTTTTAATCACTGCCTTTTGGTCACCCCAAGACTAATTTGGGTCATGGAAGCAGCAACAGTCCTCTGGTGGCAGGCAGGGCTGGTTAGGCTCAAGCCCACCAGAATCTGCTGTTCCTTCCAAAGCCTTGACACTTCAAACTTCCTTTTTTTTTTTAATTTGAGACAGAGTCTCACTCTGTCTCCTAGATTGTAGTGCACTGGCGCGATCTCAGCTCACTGCAACCTCTGGCTCAAGCAATTCTTGTGCCTCCGCCTCCGGAGTAGCTGGGACTGCAGGCACCGGCCACCACGCCCAGCTAATTTTTGTATTTTTAGTAGAGATGGGGTTTCACCATGTTGACCAGGCTGGTCTTGAACTCCTGGCCTCAAGTGATCCACCCACCTTGGCCTCCCAAAGTGCTGGGATTAAAGGCATGAGCCACCGCACCTGGCCAGACTCTCTCCTTTTAAGGAAACTGAGAATTGGGGAAGAGATGGCCTTGCCCAAAGCCACAGAGCTGGCCAGGATACTTCCGAGTATTCAAAACTGCATGAGAGGTCAGGTGCAGTGGCTTATGCCTGTAATCCCAGAGCTTTGGTTGGCTGAGGCAGGAGGATCACTTGAGCCCAGGAGTTTGAGTCCAGCATGGGCAACATAGCAAGACCCCAGTCTCTAATAATAAAACTAATTAAAAAACCCAAACTGCACAGGGTTGAATGCTTGCCGAGTATGTTCCATTTCGATGCCTTGAGAGTTCAAGGCTCTCTGCTGAGTTAGAACAAGGCGTAGACTCTACCTGTTCCCTTTGCTGCTACCAGCTCATGTGCCTAAATGCTGTGAGCTTGTGGCTGCCAGGCTCCTGCCCCTAGTCATGTGGCCCGGAAACAATCCCTCTACTCTGATCACAGGCCACAGTAGCTCTACCTCCTCAGCCCCTCTTTCCAGATCCCTTCCTCTTTGTGAAAACTAAACCAGCTAAGGCAGGGGCCTGTGCTGCTCTCCAGAGGGGCTGTTTGCAGTACACACTTGTCCCGTAAGAGTTCGGGTAAAGAACTGGATCTTCAGAAATGCTATTTAGAAAACTTTCCCAACTGAGGCAAGGTGGCTGGCCCAGGACCAGGCTGGGGGTGAGGGGAATGTCCCTTGACCCTGCCAAAGGGGACCGAGCTGGTACCTGGGAGCCTTCTCTCTGACCCTAGGAGGCTCTACTTGTAAGGAAGACACAGGCAGGGACAGAGGAGGCAGCCTCCTTTTGAAAAGGATGAAATCTGTAAGGGAAAACCCAGACGCTGAAGCCATGAAAAGGAGGTGGTCAGGCCAGGCCAAGGCTATTCAAATTCCAGAGAAGGCTGAGGATGGATGTTTTTATAGTTTCAGTTACTTGTGACTTAGTGCTGCCTGAGACAAAGTCGTTTCTATAACCAGGGGAGCACCTAGGAGTCACCCTGAGGTCTGAAAAGGCCCACCCCCACACCCAGCAACCAGAATGGCAGATGGCAGCACCCGGTGGGGACAGTGGGGAAGGGCACGTGGGCAGACCCTTCGTGTTTTCAAGGATTGAAAGTAGCCAAACCATCAACCAAGGTCGTCAGGGAGGGAGGGGCCATGGGCTTCAGCATCTCTTGGGTGCTGATGCGAGACTCTGTGCCCAAGCCTGGCTGTGCTAAGGGGTGTCAGTTTCATGACCCACAGGGGCCGAGAGCTGCAATCTCGGGGGTCTGAGCAGGAAGCACCCAAGTGCGCCCATTTTCACTTTGAAGACCACTCCAGCATGTGCAGTGACCTGGATCAGGAAAAACAGATCAAGCAGGGACCAGCACCACAGGTCTGACTGCACAGGGCGCAGTTTCGGCACAAGCTTGGTAAAGCCCCGGCTGCAGGGGACCACTCAGACCCCAGGCCCTTTCCAGCTAGGTGTGAAGGTCAGAGGGACCCCAGCTCCCCCATGGGACCCTGGAAGCTCTGGGATACTTTTTGTTTTGTTTTTTATTGTTACTTTGTTTTATTTATTTATTTTTGAGACAGTCTCCATCTGTCGCCCAGACAGCAGTGCAGTGGCTCATTGTTCGCTCACTGCAACCTCTGCCTCCTGGGTTCAAGTGATTTTCCTGCCTCAGTCTCCCAAGTAGCTGGGACTACAGGCATGAGCCACTACGCCTGGCTAATTTTTGTATTTTTAGTAGAGATGGGGTTTTGCCATGTTGACTAGGCTGGTCTCGAACTCCTGGCCTCAAGTGATTCACGCGCCTTGGCCTCCCAAAGTGCTGGGATTACAGGCATGAGCCACTGCACCCGGCCTATTGTTAGTTTTATTTTCACAAGTTAAAGGCTAGATTACTGTCAGTTAGCACTTAAATAAAAATAAAAAATAAAAATAAAGGCTGGAGGGTCTCAATCAGGGAGACACTCGATTTCCAGCTCACTCTCCAGATGGACGTTCACATGGGGCAGAAGGAAAAGCCGTGACTTACTTCCAGGTTTTGGTATTTGGACAGTTTTAAATGTCGTTTCCCCAGGTTTTTATTTTTGTCCGCTGTTTATTTCCCTCTGATCCAAGCAGTAACAGACGAGGAGGCAAAGAGCAGCTCACACATGGGAGAGTCAGAGTGGTGCCAGTCCCGTGCCCCACACCCTATGAGTGAGACCACCTTTCTGTGGGTGCCCCGGGAGCCTCACTGGCACAGCCCCATGATGCCAAGGTGCGAGCCACCACACCCAGGTAATTTTCGTATTTTTAGTAGAGATGGTATTTTGCCATGTTGGCCAGGCTGGTCTCAAACTACTGACCTCAGGTGATCTGCCTGCCTTAGCCTCCCAAAGTGTTGGGGTTACAGGCATGAGCCACCGCACCCGGCCAAGATTTTCAACATTACCTCCATTGTCTGTTGAAGGTCACATTCAGAAGCAACTCCACGTCACCCACACCAGCCTCAGCCTCTGCAGTGCGTCTTACCTGGCTCAGCCAGTGGATGTGGCCCTGGCCCTGGCCTGGGAGGAAGCAGCCCCATGTTCCGCACTGCGTGCCTGCTGCAGTTGACCAGGAGAGCAAGTCCAAGGGTCAAGGCAGCATGAACCTCACAGATGGCCCCAAAGCCCCTTCAGGCTCCTCCGCAGGGCGGACCACAAGGGCTGTGGGACCGCACCCTCACCCCACCCTGCACCCCGGGAAGTGTTGCGCCAGTGGAGTGGGGTAAAAGGAATGGAGAGGGGAATGGCGGAGACCACACTTGTCCTGGAATCAGAGACTCCTTGAGACCCCATCTGCCATGACTTAGCTTACTAACCGGGCAAACCTCCCAGCCTCATTTTTCTCAACCAGAAAACTAGAAAAAATATCACCAGTCCTACTCACTTCACAAGACTGTCAACAGGACCAGATCAAATGGGATACTATTAGTTGAAAGAATTTTAAAAAACTGGGGTGAGGGCTGGGCATAGTAGCTCACGCCTATAATCCCAGCACTTTGGGAGGCTGAGGCAGATGGATCATTTGAGGTCAGGAGTTCGAGACCAGCCTAACCAACATGGTGAAACCCCATCTCTACTAAAAAAAAAAAAATTAGCTGGGCGTAGTGGCATATGCCTGTAGTCACAGCTACTCAGGAGACTGAGGCAGGAGAATCACTTGAACCCGGGAGGCAGAGGTTTCAGTGAGCTGAGCTCGCGCCGCTGCACTCCAGCCTCCGTGACAGAGCAAGACTCCATCTCAAAAACAAACAAAAACAAAAAACACAGAACTGGGGTGGAATTCACATAACATAAAATAAACCATTTTTAAGGGTACAGTTCAGGGTTGTTTAGTACATTCTCACTGTGTGCAAAACTAGTTCCAAAACATTAATAGCCCCAAAGGAAATCCTGTATTCGTGAAACAGTCACGCCCTCCAGCTCCTGACCAATCTTCATTCTGTCTCTATGGATTTGCCTCTTCTGAACATTTCATATAAACGGAATCCTACAATATGTGACCTTTTCTGTCTGGCTTCTTTCACTTAGAATAATACCTTCAAGGCTCGCCCATGTAGGATGTTTCAGAGCGTGCTTCCCTTTTGTGGATGGGTAAGAGTCCATTACACATGCACACCACCATCGTTTAGCCATTCTTGCTTCAGCGGACACTCAGGTTGTCTCCACATTTCGGCCATTGTGAATAGTGCTGCTGTGAACATTTGTGCTCAGACTTGTGTGTGGACGTGTTTTCTGCTCTTTGGGGTATATACTTAGGAGTGGAAATTTGGGGTCATATGGTAGTTCTGTATTTAACTTTTTGAGGAACCGCCCAACTGTTAGTTGAGAGCATTTTTGCAAAGTCAAGAATCCCTCACCTGGAGGAAGTGTGTGTCACCATCTTGCTCACCTTGTCCTGGGCAACTCTCCTTTGTTGACATCTTTTTTAAAATATGGGACCCCAAACTGACGCCTGGGCCCTGGGTTCCACCCAGTGAGAACAGACTTCCGTGACAATGACAGCCTTCTGTGAAACTGCACAAGTATTTGCATTTTTACTGTGTGGGATTCTCTTACCTGGTACTTGGTCAGATCTGTTGATTTTTAACAGAAAGGAAAACTTCAGCCCTGATAATTTGTGTCTGTTACCTTGTTTGTTTGTGTCTGTTAGTTTCTTGTTAGCTTGTATCCTGTCAGCCATGAAAAATGATTCTGAACCCTGAGAGCTAACATTCTTTAAAAAAATTTTTTTTTTTTTGAAATGGAGTCTCACTCTGTCTCTCAGGCTGGAGTGCAGTGGCATGATGTTGACTCACTGCAACCTCCACCTCCTGGGTTCAAGCGATTCTCCTACCTCAGCCTCCCAAGTGGCTGGGATTACAGGCGTGCACCACCACACCCAGCTTTTTGTATTTTTAGTAGAGACGGTTTTGCCACTTTGGCCAAGCTTGTCTTGAACTCCTGACCTCAGGTTATCAGCCTGCCTCGACTTCCCAAAGTGCAGGGATTAGAGACCTGAGCCACTGTACCCAGCCTTTAATTTTTTAAAATCTTCTATTTCCATAGGTTTTTGGGGGAACAGATGGTATTTGGTTACATGAGTAAGTTTTTTTTTTTTTTTTTTTTTTGAGATGATGTCTTGTTCTGTCACCCAGGCTGGAGTGTAACTGGGACAACAGGCACCCACCACCATGCCCAGCTAATTTTTTTTATTTTTTATTTATTTTTTATTTTTAGTAGAGATGGGGTTTTGCGCTGTTAGCCAGGATGGTCTCAATCTCCTGACCTTGTGATCTGTCCGCCTCAGCCTCCCAAAGTGTTGAGATTACAGGTGTGAGCCACTGCGCCCGGCCATGAGTAAGTTCTTTAGTGGCGATTTGTGAGATTTTAGTGTGCACCCGTCACTGAAATCAATTTTTAGCCTTTTATCCCTCACCCCCTTCCTACTCTTTCCCCAACAAGGTCCCAAAGTCCATTGTATCATTCTTGTGCCTTTGCATCCTCAGAGCTTAGTTCCCACTATGAGTGAGAACATATAATGTTTGGTTTCCCAATCCTGAGTTACTTCACTTACAATAACAGTCTTCAATCCCATCCAGGTTGCGGCAAATGCCATTAATTCATTCCTTTTAATGGCTGAGTAGTATTCCATTGTATATATATATGCCACAGTTTCTTTTTTCTCTTTTTTTGTTTTTTGAGACAGAGTCTCGCTCTGTTGCCGGGCTGGAGTGCAGTGATGTGATCTTGGCTCACTGCAACCTCTGCCTCCCAGGTTCAAGTGATTCTCCTGCCTCAGCCTCTTAAGTAGCTGAGACTACAGGCACATGGCACCACACCCAGCTAATTTTTGTATTTTTAGTAGAGACAGGCTTTCACCATGTTGGCCAGGATGGTCTCGAACTCTTGACCTAGTGATCCACCTGCCTCGGCCTCCCAAAGTGCTGGGATTACAGGCATGAGCCACCACGCCCAGCCCTATGCCACAGTTTCTCTATCCATTCGTTGGTTGATGGGCATATGGGCTGGTTTCGTATTTTTGCAATTGCAAATTGTGCTGCTATAAACATGCATGTGCAAGTATCTTTTCCGTATAATGATTTTTTTTTCCCCTCTGGGTAAAAAAATCCCAGTAGTGGGATTGCTGGATCAAATGGTTGTTCTACTTTTAGTTCTTTAAGGAATCTCCACACTGTTTTCCATAGTGGTTGTACTAGTTTACATTCCCACCAGCAGTGTAGAAGTATTCCCTTTTCACTGCATCAATACCAACATCTATTATTTTTGATTTTTTTTATTATGGCCATTCTTGCAGGAGTAAGGTAGTATCACATTGTGGTTTTGATATGCATTTCCCTGATCATTAGTGATGCTGAGCATTTTTTTCATATGTTTGTTGACCTTTTGTATATCTTCTTTGGGAGATTTGTCTATTTATGTCCTTAGCCCAATTTTTGATGTGATTTTTTTTTTCTTGCTAATTTGAGTTCCTTATAGATTCTGGATATTAGTCCTTTGTTGGATGTATAAGTTGGGAAGATTTTCTCCCACTCTGTGGGTTGTCTGTTTACTCTGCTGACTGTTCCTTCTGCTGTGCAAAAGGACAGCTAACATTCTTATAGGGTTTTTTTTTAATGTTCCAGTAAACTCTATGTGGCTTCTCATTTAATCTTCCCAATACCCTATAAGATAGATACCTTGATTAGGACCATTTTCTAAATAGAGAAACTGAGGTTCAAGCAAGGTCAGCGACTTGACCAGAGATAGCTAGCTAGTAGCTGGTGAAAACTAGGACTCAAGCCAAGATAATGTGGCTGCAGTTCCGTGCTGTTCATCTCTAGTGCCTGCCGGATTCTCACTGCATTTGACACCTATTGGGTTGTCAGTCAATTTGATTAATCAGCTTCAGTGTCTTCATTTGTGGGGTTGTTGGAAACAGATGAGACGGGATCTGGCCAAGAAACCCCGTCTCCTAGAATGGCACCAACCCCCATTCACTGCCTCTGAGCCTGGCCACTGAGTGGACTTCCAGTCCGCATTGTGGACTAGATCACCCCCAGCGCATGCAAAGGCAGAGTGAGAGGTATAAACAACTTAGTCAAATCAAGCTGTACGATGAAAAACAAAAAGAAATAAAACGCTTCTGGTGCACACCTTTCTCTTACTAATTTCAAGTTGACTGCCAATGTATACCTGCTTTGTTCTTAAAATAATCCATTCTAGAATTTTGCTAGACAGCACCATCGTTTAGAGATTGTCATTTATGAAACTCTCACTCTCATTTTCCCCTTTTGAAATTAGGACAGCATCTACCCATGTCTAGTTTTCTGGGGTTATTCATTCTCCTCAATTGCATTCATTCATTCATTCATTCGTTCATTCACTCAACACATTTACGTAGCACCTGCTGTGTCCCAGGTACTGTGCTAGGTACCAGAAGGAGTCAAACACAGTCAATAATTCTGCTTTTCCATCGGCTTGGGGCATCCAGGGACACATTTTCTCAGGGCTTGGAGATGTGAACTCCAATGGGCAGCAGCCTGCCGTTCCCCTCCCCTTGCCTGCACCTTTACAGTAGTGTCTGCTCATCGCTGCAGGAGGAAGATCCTCTATTAGGAGTAAAACAGAGCTGTGAATTCTGCTGCCCCAGGAACAGCCCGATCCTTGTTGTTCCAGACACATCCCTACTGTGTTTTTGCTGTTCTTGGCTTTCGGCATGAGTTTCAGGTCCTTCAGAGCTTTGCCTCTGACACTTTCACAGAAATCTTTTCCGCTCGCCTTTTCTTAGTCATCTTTACTTCGGACTTTCTGCTTCTGCCTTTTGTCCCTGTAGATTCTGAAGTCCTCAGGAGCAATCCAAGATCTTTGGGTGTTTCAGATGCTTCCCTTTCACGTTCCTTAGGTGGTGGTTTCTGTTCTATCAGTTGGGGTTTAGGGAGGAAGCAGGGATCTTGGGCAATGGGGGAAGCATCTCTGTAGGGAGCTGACTCCGCCAAGATGGGAAAGCGTCAGCCTCCAGGTAGTGGCGCTTGCTGGGATTTACTGAGGCAGGAAGCACAGACTTTATCTGTAGGGCTCACAGTTTCCTCCAGGTCCCACAGAGCTGTCCTGAGGGTCACACAGCAAACAAAGGAGGCCAGCGCAGATTGGGCGGCTCTCCCGTACCCTGTGGTGGCTGAGCCACTCAAGACAAACCAGAGGAGAGACGCCCTGATGACGAGATGCTAATTTTGCATATCTCTTTCCCAGGATGCTTAGCAACATGTCTGATTCTTGTTGTGCAGTAAGTTTTTCCATCTATTGATAAATAGATGTGCCAGGGAATTCTTGGAGGATGTGTATCATTGATATTGTAAATATAGTTATCAATAAACTGAAACTAAAATGTCACTGTAAGGGAAAAATGAACAAATTTGGGAGCTTTAAATACTCGAGACAGTAGACAAAGTTATTGGCTGGTCCGAAGGTAGTGAGTTATCTCAAGTGATTGTTCACAGTCAGTTACAGATCGAACTCCTTGTTCTACTCTTTCCCCCCTTCTCACTACTGCACTTGACTAGTCTTTTACAGAGTTGCCACCCTCCCAGCATCCCTCGTTTCTTGTTTTCATCTCAATTTTAAAATGTTGAAAGTATCATCGAATAAAGCATGGAATACAGGGGGAAAACAAAGGAAATGCTATCCTTTTCTTCCAGAAACGAACAGTAAATTTGAGAAAACCCATCACAGACAAAAGGAAAAAAGAAAACAAAAATCAAATAAATGGTAATAGACACTAAGGATCAATTATTGGTAAAGATGGCATAGTATGAGTCCTAAGAGATCAAAGACAGGAAATGGGATGAGGGTGAATGGGGTTTTTATTTTTCTTGTACTTTTTCTTTTTTTGAGACAGAGTCTCATTCTGTCGCCCAGGCTGGAGTGCAGTGGTGTGATCTCGGCTCACTGCAACCTCCTGGGTCCAAGCAATTATCTTGCCTTAGCCTCCTGAGTAGCTGGGACTATAGCCACGCGCCACCATGCCTGGCTGATTTTTCTATTTTTGTAAATACCGAGGTTTTGCCATGTTGGCCAGGGTGGTCTTGAACTTCTAACCTCAACTCCGTCTCAGCCTCCCAAAGTGCTGGGATTACAGGTGTGAGCCACCGTGCCCAGCCAGGATTTTTTAATGTTTTAATATCAGTAGGATTAAAGACTGGTATTTGATGATACAACACTCAATGGACAAAATTAAGAAAGAGGCATTTCAAAGTTGACAATCCTGTTAGTTTTGAAGCTAAGAGATGTGAACATTCTCAGAGAGAAAGTGTTTTGGTGGAAGACAAACCACGTCCAAGAGTTTGAAAATAGAGAAGAAGGCAGAAGAGGGCAGAGTACATTGTGGGATGCCCACCACGTGAGGCACCAAAGCCACTTTCTAATCCTGGTTCAGCCCTTAGGTTCTTGTGTAACCTTTAGAAAGCCACGCAGCTGCCTCCTCATCAGAAACAAGGGGTCGTAAGTTACACTGATTTTCCTTCCGCTCTGCTACATGGAAGTATAGCTTCCTAACAGCCTCGAGGCAAAGTGTTGTTTGATAAGATTGTGGTGGTGTTGCAGTACAGTGTGACTGCCACAAATGTGTATATAACAAAAGAATAGTTTGTTCTTATAGCTGCAAGTAACCCAAGGCACCTTGAAGGCACATGTGGGTTTCCCAAGAGCTTCTATGTGTTTTTGTTTGTTTGTTTTCTTTCTGAGACAGAGTTTCGCTCTTGTTGCCCGGGCTGGAGCGCAATGGCACGATCTTGCCTCACTTGCCTCACGATCTTGCCTGGGAGGTAACCTCCGCCTCCCAGGTTCAAGGGATTCTCCTGCTTCAGCCTCTTGAGTAGCAGGGATTGCAGGCATGTGCCACCATGCCCAGCTAATTTTTTTGTATTTTCATGGAGGGGAGGGCGGCGGTTTTTCATGTTGGTCAGGCTGGTCTCGAACTCCCAACCTCAGGAGGTCTGCCCACCTCGACCTCCAAAGTGCTAGGAATACAGGCATAAACCACCGCACCCGGCCTTGAGCTATAATTCTCAGGTATTGAGGGACGAACTTGGTGAGAGGTAATTGAATCAGGAAGTCAAGACAGAGAGACCAAGGGCTCCCTGTGAGTCTCTTCAATCTAAGTCCTGAGACTTTTCCTGTACAGCTAGCTTGCTGCTTCTTCAGTAAATAGATATGCCTTAATTACAGTGATTGTTCAAGTCAACTGATGTTGCTATGTTTCACGCACCAGCTGTGAACACAGGACTGTCACTGTATCTCAGGAATAACGGCAATTAAATGATACTGCAAGAGAGTAACAGTCTATTGGCCATAGTCACCATTTTATATTTGCAAAGGAATACATTTGTATTTTATAAGGTACAGGGTATTTTCATATGACTTATTTCATTTAATATTCTTTGCAGTCCAGTTAGGTTAGTATGACAGACATTACCATTTTACAAATGAAGAAACTGAGGTTCTGAGAGAGATCACTTAAGCAGCTGAGAGCCAGCCACTGAGTTCATTGCTTGCAGAGCCAGAATAACCTTTCTTCCCCAAGAGTATTCTCTCTGCTACCCTGCAAAGAAAAACCAGCAATCAAACAATGGCAACAAAGCCATGAAACCAATTGCTGTACTATTCCATTCAGTGGAAACATTGCTAAAAACTAAAAGATAGATGGATGGATAGTTAGGAGGGAGGGAGAGAGAGGGAAAAAAGTACGTAATTGATGGTGGAACAACTGTTAATATGGACAGTACGAAACTAACACGAGAGCAGAATCAGTTTCTCTGACTTTAGGCAGATTTCATTCCACAGATAGGAGACTGCGCAATTGTATCAGTCTTTTTTTTTTTTTTTTTTTTTTTGAGGCGGAGTTTCACTCTTGTTGCCCAGGCTGGAGTGCAATGGCACGATCTCGGCTCACCGCAACCTCCGCCTCCCGGGTTCAAGCAATTCTCCTGCCTCAGCCTCCCTAGTAGCTGGGATTACAGACATGTGCCACCAGGCCCAGCTAATTTTGTATTTTTAGTAGAGACGGGGTTTCTCCATGTTGGTCAGGCTGGTCTCGAACTCCCAACCTCAGGTGATCCACCCGCCGTGAGCCACTGCGCCCGGCCAATTGTATCAGTCTTGATGACATATGTACCCTATCACCAGAAGCTTCCTAACCAGATAATATCTGCAAAACAATAACGAATGCCAAGTGCAACTATAAGGCCAGCTCAGAGTAATATGATAACTTGAGGAAGAAAAGAGTTTGGCATTAGTTCTTTCCTAAGATATATTTGAATAAGATAGGGTTGTCAGGTAAAATACAGGATGCCTGGTCAAATTTGAACAATAGTGTGAATAGATTTTTAGTATAAGTATGTCCCAAATATTAAACACACTATATCCAACTATCATTGCACAGACAGTAGTGTGAAGCCAAAGCAATTCTGATTTGCGAAAGCACGACATTGCGAAGAGAAAGGGGATATTTTCCAACACCAAAATCTTTATAGGGTTTTACAAGAAAAGCAAAGCTTGGTGGATCCAAGTCTCAGAGACAATACTGTGTACCATGGCGTCCGAGGTGAGCAGTTCCCCACCACACAGTAAAGAGGAAAGCTTCGTATCTGCATCATTTCTAGGTTAACAGCTTGAGATTTTCTTCATCTTTGATCTTGCTAATACTGTATTAACACAGACAAGTGTACACACAGATGTGCAGTTTTACTTTTCAGTGTGAAATAGAATCATGCTATGTACATTACTTTGCAACTTGCAAAGCTTGCTTTCTTACTGCACTCTGGGGACTTTTGGCCTGTCCTGGATCCCTGTTCTTCATGCCTGACACCGTGGATAAGGAGGTGCATGAGACATGGTTCATTCCTTAGGTCATCAAAACCTATGGTTCTCCTTATTCTCAAGGTACAATTCAGAGACAAGGGGACCTCCCTTTTCAACATGGAGCATGCCAGGCTCCTGAAAACACTCGATGTGCTCTGTCCACTAGTCGTCTTCACTGGCAAGTAGTGGTGTGTTTAAGAAAAACCCTCAGGCAGGATCTTGGCTGTTTCATATTAGGGAACAGAAAACGCTTTCCCTCCCCAAAGCCGCAGCAAAAGGCTGGTCAAGTGAAGCAGTGGGAGTGGAGAAGGAACAAAGAAATCTGTAACTGGTTGTGATCAATTAGTTGTAAACACCACTGCACTCGGACCAACCGAAGTACAAAAGCACGCTGCTCCTTATATAAGCCTCAAAAGTTCCATCTCTTCCTTAGTTATGGTGACTATTTACAGGCGTTTTAAAAAAAGAAGAGTATAAATACACCCCAAATAGAAAGCATATGTTTAAAAAATAAAATTGTTAAACACACTGACTTTGTGAGAAAAAGGTCCTTCTCTCTTCAATGACATTAAAGGAACTCGGGCAACCCTGCTCAAAGCATTGTGGGTGATTTGCATGGAAACCCAGCATCAGCCGCATCCATCAAAGACTCCCACGGTGCACCCGGAGGGGCCTCAGTCTCACAGGGCCAGGGCGTCCTCTTAGGAAGGAAGAAGCAACCCAGCGCGGTGGCGGGGGGTGGGGGTGTTGGGGGCCCCTCGGAATTCAGTGGCCCCCCGGGATCAGGGGTCCCCAGGGTTCGGTGGTCCCCGGGGTTCCGTGATCCCGGACCCCCGCCCCCGCAGCGCTGGCGCGCCTCCCCCCCAACCCCCGCCCGGTTCCCTGTGGAGGGGCGCGCGTGTCCTGCGAGGAGCCCAGTGGCCCGGCATCCCCTCCCCTTTTCCTTCCCAAAGACCCTCTTTATGAATTCATTCATTCATTCATTCATTCATTCATTCATTCATTCATTCATTCATTCATTCATTCCCCAGATCCTGGTGTCACCCACGATGCTTTTCTTGATCTTTCCAAACTTTTGTTTTGTTTTGTTGACCTCTTTAGGAAGCTTTCCTGGCGGTTTCACCATAGTCCTGCCCTCCTGTTATCAAGTGGTTTTGTTGCAAAGCGCATTGGGGACCTTGAGCTATTCTGGAAGGAGGTAGGAACCACACTCTAAACAGAAAGGGAAACATTCTGTCCATGGAAGGTAAAATTTTAAAATACGTAATTAGCAATTATCTTTTTTGAAAGCGACGCCGTGGAGGAATGAGGCGCACAGAGCCTCGGAGAGACGCCCAGGGGCTGAACGCGTGCCTGGCTTCTCAGCAGGGGCAGCCCGGGACCCCAGCCCTGGGCCTCACAGCAGGGCCCAGGCGCTGCCGGGTGGGGCCGGACCCCACGTGAAGGACGAGGGGAGCGCAGCCTCGGGGGTCTTTGCCTTTCCAGGCTCAGCAGTGGGGGCCCGAGCCCTTGACCCCCAGAGTGGGTCATTTTGAACAATCCTCTTGCGACAAAATTATTTTCAGTAAAACACATGAAATAATCAGTATGTATCACTGTTTTTTTCGATTAGTCCATTAATTTTAAAAGAAGCAATTAACAATTTAAAAAAGAGGATATGTCCATTTTAAAGATTTTTTTTTTTCAAATTTAGGAAAAGATTTCATGTTATGATATGAACTTTCCACCTACCAAGGATTACATCTTGTGGTGTTCCCTGCGTAAAGGCTGTGTGTTTTCACTTTTACATTAAACACATTTGAATTTTCTTTCCTTTTTTTCTTTTTTTGAGACAGGGTCTCCTCGGTCTGTTGCCGGGGCTGGAGTGCAATGGCGTGATCTCGACTCACTACAACAACCTCCGCCTCCCGGGTTCAAGCGAATCTCCCATCTCAGCCTCCAGAGTAGCTGGGAATACAGGCACGCGCCACCATGCCCGGCTAATTTTTTGGTAATTTTAGTAGAGACGGGATTTCTTCATGTTAGCCAGGCTGGTCTCGAACTCCTGACCTCAGATGATCCACCCGCCTCGACCTCCCAAAGTGCTGAGATTACAGGTGTGAGCCACCATGCCCGGCATTAAATTGATTTTTTAAATAAAATCACTCTCTTTTTTTTTTCTCTCTCTCTCTCACACACACACACACAACCAATTTAAATCCCATTGTTCCAGAGCCGTTTGTTAATCTGTTCTCTGCTGTGCTGCCATTGCCTTTTTGTGAAACATCAGTTGCCAGACTTATGTGTGCTAGTTTGTGGGTTCCCTATTCTGTGGCATTGACCTATCAGAATCAATACCACACTGTCTTGATTACTGTAGCTTTATACAGTCCATCTTGAGGTTGGCTAGGGTCAGTCCTGTGACTTCATTCCGCTTCAACGTTGTTGGCTATTCTGGGTCTTTCAGCTGGTCCATGGCATCTGTTTCATTTCAGTTCTCTTTCTGATATTAGTGATTTGTGTATTCTCTTTTGTCTTTGTCAGCCTGGCCAGAGGCTGATCTTCTCTACTGATTTCCTGTTTTTTTTAAGTTAATTGATTTCTGCTCTAATTTTTATTAGTTCTTTTCTTCTACTTACTTTGGATTTGATTTGCTTTTCTTTTTCTAGTTTCCTAAGGTGGGAACCTAGAATACTGACTATAGATCTTTCTTTGTTACTAATGTATGCATTTAATGCTATCAATTTTCCTCTAAATACTCTTTTTGTTGCACCCCATGAATGGGATGTATTTTCATTTTTTATTTAGTTCTAAATATGTTATTTAGAAGTGTTGGCTGGGCACAGTGGCTCACGCCTGTAATCCCAGCACTTTGGGAGGCTGAGGTGGGTGGATCACGAGGTCAGGGGTTCAAGATCAGCCTGGCCAAGATGGTGAAACTCCATCTATATTAAAAATACAAAAAGCCAGGCGCGGTGGCAGGTGCCTGTAATCTCAGCTACTTAGGAGGCTGAGGCAGGAGAATCGCTGGAACTCGGAGGGTGGAGGTTGCAGTGAGCTGATAGCATGCCACTGCACTCCAGCCTGGTGACAGAGTGAGACTTCATATCAAAAAAAAAAAGAAGTGTTAATATGGGCTAGGCTCAGTGACTCACACTTATAATCCCAGCACTCTGGGAGACGGAGGTGGGCAGATCACCTGAGGTCAGGAGTTCGAGACTAGCCTGGCCAACATGGCAAAATCCCATCTCTACTAAAAAATACAAAAATTAGCCAGGTGTGGTGGTGGCTGGGAGACTGAGGCAC
>NW_012115154.1:17300333-17304221 GCF_000951035.1 Colobus angolensis palliatus | reverse complement strand
CAGAATATGGCCTGTCTTGGTGAGCGTTGCGTGTGAACCTGAGAAGAAAGTATATTCTGCTGTTGTTGGATGAAGTAGTCTACAGATGTCAAATGGTGGTTCATTATCAATCATGTGAGTCCTGGGGAACCTAAAGGAACTCACTGTTCAAACAAATGTTTTAACTGAGTCTGCACGTCGTGTTGGCTTGAGAGTTCTCCAAATTAACTCATGAAGTATATGATGCGTAGTAAAGGGAAGACTTAAAATATGCTCATTCCAATGCTACATGTATATGACTGAAATCCAGGAGCAACTGCAGCAACATTTTTGAATTTAGACCAATAGAGGCTTTGGGGGAGGAGCATTTTCTTATTGGCATTGTTTCAAATTGCCGGGGCATCGCCGTGCAAACCATGAAAAGCCAGCCACCTTCTGGTTGGTTTCTGATTGTTTTAGGTCTTCTCTGACAGCTCCGTGCCCTGCACGGGGTGATGATAACCCCGACACCCCAGCAGCTTCCCTCCTGGCGTGATTATTACTCTCTCTTGGGATGCCCAGGCCCCAGGGAGGGCTGTTTGTTCTGTTGTTTTTCAGTCTGAGCCTGAGGTCTGAATGATGCTGCTCACAGCCGCCTGGGCCCTGTGGGGACAAGTCCCTCTCCCTTCCTCAGGTGGCTGTTAATGGGACACTTCATCTCATCCCCTTTCTGCTGTCCGATCCTAGTAGTTCCCAAGCAGCTGCAAGGCTGCCCTTCCCCGCCTCTGCACATCCTCTAATCTCCAAATTTTCCTACACATCCCTGAAGTTCCCCTCCCACAGAAGCGCACATCCTCATTCCTCAGCTGTGCGGTACCCACCTCCTGTAACTCCACTGGTTGTATTTTTAGTAGAAACGGGGTTTCACCATGTCGGCCAGGATAGTCTCAATCCCTTGACCTCGTGATCTGCCCGCAAAGTGCTGGGATTATAGGCATGAGCCAGCAGGGGTTTCATTTTCCACCTGGACAAATGCAACTTCCCTTTCTCTGCATCTCAACGCCTGGCCCTCTGCACTGCAGACACTGCTCCTGGAGCCTCTCCACACTGCAGGGCCATGACAAAGGCAGGGGGCAGTCCCTCTGCTCAAGTACCAGAGGCTGAACCTGTGTGATGGTGAGGCCCATGCTTCTCCAGGACGTTGCACTCCAGTTAGAGATGACAGGGTGACCTCCCAGCCTCTAGACCAGGGTTCCTAACCTGGTACTTGGAAGGGCTTAGAAGATCCTGGCACTCCTTGTATTTTACAAACGATCTTCTGTCTCCTCCACATGTGTTTTGCTGGAAAGAAGATTCACAGCTGTCATCAGATTCCCAAAGGAGCCTCTGAGTTGGTCATGAACTTCACTCTAGCTAATGTAAGCAGAAGGGATCAGTGCCACCCAAAGCCTGGCGCAGGTCTGGGCCTTTGAGAGAGCTCATGCCTCTGCCCAGCTTCAGGAGATCCTCAGCTGCCAGGAGGCAGTTGTGGCCATGAGTCCCTGCTCTCTGTTCCAGTCTGTCCCAACAAAATGTAAGCCTCATCCTGCCTGCCCCTACTCCATCTGGTTAGAAATTCAAGCCTTGCAGTGAGTTAGTGCACCTAGGAGGCTGAACCTGCATCACCTCCAGACCCAGCTGCAGAGGCTTCTGGGAAATGTGGTTTTTAGCTTTATCTGTCTCTTTGGTACTGGAAAGAAAGCTGGATGCTGAAAAGCATAACCATGGCATCTGTCACCCGCTGTCGAAACAGTTTTTAACCACTTAAAAATTAACCCGAGTCAGGCACCATGGCTCACACCTGTAATCCCAACACTTTGGGAGGCCGAGGTGGGCAGATCACCTGAGGTCAGGAGTTCAAGACCAGCCTGACCAACATAGTGAAATCCTGTCTCTACTAAAAATACAAAAATTTGCTAGGCGTGGTGGCGTGTGCCTGGAATCCCAGATACTTGGGAGGCTGAGGCAGGAGAATCGCTTGAACCCAGGAGGCAGAGGTTGCAGTGAGCTGAGATTGAGCCACTGTACTCCAGTCTAGAGTGAGACTCTGTCTCAAAAAAAAAAAAAAAAGAAAGAAAAAGAAAGACATTACCTCCACTGTTCCCTGGTATCTGTTGCTATCCCTCTCTAATGGTAGAGCTGCTACATCACTGACTTTAAAGTGATTGTTTCACTGACACCTCCATTCAATGATCCTGCAAATCTGGAATGTGGCTTGAAGTATTCCATGGCTGAGCTAGGATCAAATGCAGGTCTGTCCAGTTCCAAAAAGCCTGTGCTAAGCCCACTAGAGCTTCCTTGTGTGCTGCCTAGAATGTGCCCAAAATACCTTCGCCACTATGACTGCTCGAATCAGCCATGCCCTGCCACCCCCACTTTGGCATGAAATAAACTCTTTAGCTCGCTACAAATCTATTATTCGAGCAGTAGTTGGCCAGCAAAGACTAGAGGGAGCGCCCATAGCTTCTGCCAGCCTCTTCTCTAGGCACAGAAATTGCCACCTAAGTTGTCCTGAAACAAGAAAGCATTTTAACTAAGTATAAAGAATGTATGTAGAGTGAGACTCTGTCTCAAAAAAAAAAAAAAAGGTTTTTTCCAGCTTGGATTTTGAATTTGAATTCAAAATGAAACCCATCCACTGTAATTGGTTAATGTGTTTCCTTTTTGTTTGTTTGTTTGAGATGTAGTCTCACTCTGTCACCCAGACTGGAGTGCAGTGGTACGATCTTGGCTCACTGCAACTTCCGCCTCCTGGGTTCAAGTGATTCTTGTGCCTCAGCCTCCCTAATAGCTGGGACTACAGGTGGGTGCCACCACACCCAGCTAATTTTTGTGTCTTGAGTGGAGACAGAGTTTCACCATGTTGCCCAGGCTGGTCTTGAACTCCTGGGCTCAAGCCACCCACCCACCTTGGCCTCCCAAAGTTTGGGATTACAGGCGTGAGCCACCATGCCTGGCCTGGTTAATATGTTTCTTAAAACCTTTTTTCAGTTAAGATATATCTCACAAACCCTTGATGAGACTATTTTTAAACATACTAGTCTTCTGATAGAAAGCACTATACATCCTATTGTTTCTTTCCAAAATCAGCCTTCTGTCTGTAACAAAAATGTACTTTCTAGAGATGGAGGAAAAGGCCTAATACTACATGGCCTTAAGTGTTTCTGTCATTGTTCAAGTGTATTTTCTGTAACAGAAACATATTTGCAATGTTTTTCTTTTCCCCTTATAAATTGTAATTCCTGAAATACTGCTGCTTTAAAAAGTTTCACTGTCAGATTATATTATCTAACAATTGAATATTATAAATATACTTGTCTTACCTCTCAATAAAAGGGTACTTTTCTATTAAAAAAAAAAAAAGATATATCTCACAGATAAAAGTCACCCTTAAAAGTATACAATTCAGCCAGGTGCAGTGGCTCACGCCTGTAATTCCAGCACGTTGGGAGGCCATGGTGGGTGGATCACCTGAGGTTAGGAGTTCGAGACCAGCCTGGCCAACATGGTGAAACCCCATCTTTACTGAAAATACAAACATTATCTGGGCATGGTGGCTCGTCCCTGTAATCCCAGCTACTCGGGAGGCTGAGGCAGGAGAATCACTTGAACCCAGGTGGTGGAGGTTGCAGTGAGATCATGCCACTGCACTTATGTTTAGCATATTCAGAGGATTCTGCAACCATCACCCACTATCGAATTCCAGAATGTTTTCATCACCCCAGAATGAAATCTCTGTATTCATTAGCAGTCACTCCCATTTCCCTCTCCTGCCCCCCAACCCCTGGCAACCACTAATCTACTTTCTGACTTTTAATTCTTTTTTAACCTGCAGGTTTCTCCCTCTCTCTTGCAATTTGTTTATTGAGGAAACCTGTGGCGTTTTCACAG
>NW_012115154.1:17297263-17298663 GCF_000951035.1 Colobus angolensis palliatus | reverse complement strand
TTTTTTTTTTTTTTTTTTTTAATGTTGCTGTAATTTACAGATGAGCAGCTGGACAAGAATGGAAATGAAAGTAAAGAATGCAACAGAGGAATCGTTTTGAAGAACAATTCAGACAAAAGCAAATGATGGACAGTGGACGGAGAATCTCAGCGAAGCCTCTTAAGATTTCCAGCTAGGGGCAGAGGGCATGGTCTTCGGTGAATCAAAACAGGGAAGGTGGGTGAGGGAGGCAGTTCTGAAAAAGAGGAGGAAAGGATGACAAGGTTGGTAGTGAAGAGACTGCTTGAAGTTCTAGTGAGATATTCACGTGGAACTCGCCGGCTGAAGCCGTGGGGTAGGAGATGTGTCAAGGGACAGACACATTTGCATAGGCCAAGGGCTGGAGAACACAGAGAAAGGGCAGCAGAGTCCGGCAGAAGGGAGGCGCTTCATGTTAGAGTTGGGTTAAGGAGAAGAAGGACTCACACAGCCACTGGGTTTGTCAAGACAGAAAGAACTGGTGACCCGAGAAAGGAGGGGGATTCAGAGAAACATTTTAAAGGGAACATCTACTGGATGTGCCCAGTGACATTCGGTACCCATTTGTATCCACCTCCTGGATATAGAATAGGAGGCTGGCAGTGAGTGGAAGGGAAAGACAGGGCCACGGTGTTGGGAGGAATCAAAGTTTTTCTTTCTTTTTTTTCTTTTCTTTTTTTAAGACGAAATCTTGCTCTGTCGCCCAGGCTGGAGCGTAGTGGCAAGATCTTGGCTCACTGTAGCCTCCAACTCCTGGGTTCAAGCAATTCTCCTGCCTCAGCCTCCTGAGTAGCTGTGACTACAGGCATGCACCACTATGCCTGGCTAATTTTTGTATTTTTAGCAGAGACGTGGTTTCACTACGTTGGCCAGGCTGGTCTCAAACTCCTGACCAAGCAATCCACCCGCCTTAGTCTCCCAAAGTGCTGAGATTACAGGCGTGAGTCCTGTGCCTGGCTAGAATCATTGCTTTTCAAGATGGTTAATATGGGTGCATGTTTTCAGATGGTGGGGGAAACTGATATAGGAGAGGTGAGGGGTTAAGTATTGGGGGGCCACTGGAGTCAGGGAACCACCTACTTACAGAATGCAATCAAAATAAACTTGAGGGCCAGGCACCTCAAAGTTTATACTAGAGATTCTAGGGCTCATGCCTATAATCCCAGAACTTTGGGAGGCCTGAGGCAGGAGGATCACTTGAGCCCAGGAGTCTGAGACCAGCCCAGGCAACATGGCAAGAACTTATCTCCACAAAAACATAAAAAAAAATTAACTGGGTGTGGAGGCACATGCTTGTCGTGACAGCTACTTGGGAAGCTGAGGTGGGAGAATTGTTTGAGCCCAGGAGGTCGAGGCTGCAGCGAGCCATGATCACACCATCC
>NW_012115154.1:17289229-17289976 GCF_000951035.1 Colobus angolensis palliatus | reverse complement strand
AAAAAAAAAAAAAAAAGAAATACTGGAGACTGGGTAATTTATAAGAAAAGAGGTTTAATTGGTTCACAGTTCTGCAGGCTGTACAGTAAGCGTAGCACTGCATGTGCTTCTGGGGAGGCCTCAGGAAGCTTCCAGTCATGGCAGCAGGTGAAAGGGGAACAGATGTGTCACATGGCAGGAGCGGGAGGAAGAGTGGCGGGGAGGTACCGTACTTTGAAACAACCAGATTTCGAGTACTCACTCACTAACTTGAGGCAGCACCAAGCCATGAGGGATCCGTCTCCATGATCCAATCACCGCCCCACCAGGCCCCACCTCCAACATTGGTGATTACAATTCAACATGAGATTTGGAGGGGACCTCCAAATGGTATCAGGCCTCTGTCCTAAGGGCCACAGTGCCACTGTGGATGACCACGTGGGCTGTGCCCTGCATGACTCTCAGAGCCACCATTCCTGTAGAGTCTAGAATGTAGACTGGACTGAGACTCATGCCCTGGAGTTGTACTAGGTGGCTGTGGACCTCCCATAAATTATGCAGGTGAGGGCAGGTGCTGTAGCTCCTCTTTGGGAGGCTGAGGCAGGCGGATCACTTGAGGCCAGAAGTTCTAGCCCAGCCTGGCCGACATGACAAAACCCCATCTCTGCTAAAAAGGACAAAAATTAGCTGGGCGTGGTGGCACATGCCTGTAATCACAGCTATCAGGAGGCTGAGGTATGAGAATCGCTTGAACTCAGGAGGTGGAGG
>NW_012115154.1:17284014-17285232 GCF_000951035.1 Colobus angolensis palliatus | reverse complement strand
TATATATCATCTCTCTATATATAATATATATAATTTATATATGTAGTTGCCTATATATTGCCTGTATATGTAATTTTTATATATATAGTTGCATATATATAAAATTTAGCCTGGGAAACATGGTGAAACCCTGTTTCTACAAAAAATACCAAAATTAGCTGAGCATGGAGTCACAGGCCTGTAGTCCTAGCTAGTCGGGAGGCTGAGGAGGGAGGATTGCTTGAGTCCAGGATGTCAAGACTGCAGTGAGCCATGATGGTGCCATGACACACTCCAGTCTGGGCGACAGAGTGGGTGACAAAAAAAATTATATGTATTTTTATATATGTGTTAACATATATTTTATGTTATATATATATATAATATACAATTTGCTATCTTAGCCATTTTAAGTCTACAGTACATTCAGTGTTAAGTACATTCACATTGTACATAACCAATCTCCAGAATGTTTTCATCTTGCAGAACTGAAACTCCATACTCACAAACAAACAACAACTTCCCATTCTAAGCTCCTCTCCCCTACAATCCAGCGCCCTGGTCACCACCATTCTGCTCCCTGTGTGTAGGAATTTGAGACCTCTAGTATTCTATTGTGGAAACACACCGCACCTGGTTTACTCCTTCATCCACAGAGGAGCATTTGGGGTTTCCACCCTGTGGCTGTTGTGGATACTGGTACTAGGAACATCAGTGTAACAAATGTCTGCTTGATTATTCTCTTACTTTGAAAAAACTTTTAAAAAGCTAGTTTGAGTCCGATGGGCATGATTTGCTCTAACGCTGGGCCCGGGATCGCTGGTTGTTGGATCTGACTCATACTGCAGTTCGCTTTCTCCAGACTGGGTAAGGATCCACTCTTGTTCTCCCTGCAGCGCACTTTTCTGTCACAGGTATTGATATTGATCAATATCTTGCATCCCGGCAGGGGGGCGGTGGCTCACGCCTGTAATTCCAGCACTTTGGGAGGCCGAAGTGGGCGGATCACCTGAGGTCAGGAGTTCCAGATCAGCCCGGCCAACATGGTGAAACTCCGCCTCTACTTAAAATACAAAAATTAGCTGGGCTTGGTGGTGCACGCGCCTGTAATCCCAGATACTAGGGAGGCCGAGGCAGAATTGCTGGAACTTGGGAGGCGGAGGTTTCAGTGAACCGAGATCGCACCACTGCACCCCAGCCTAGGTGACAGAGCAAGAGTTCGTTTCAAAAAAAAAAAAA
>NW_012115154.1:17274931-17276623 GCF_000951035.1 Colobus angolensis palliatus | reverse complement strand
CCCAGCACTTTGGGAGGCTGAGGCAGGCGGATCACAAGGTCAGGAGATTGAGACCATCCTGGCTAACACGGTGAAACCCCATCTCTACTAAAAATACAAAATTAACCAGGTGTGATGGTGCACACCTGTAATCCCAGCTACTCGGGAGACTGAGGCAGGAGAATCGCTTGAACCTGGGAGGCAGAAGCTGCAGTGAGCCAAGATCACACCATTGCACTCCAGCCTGGGCAATGAGCGAGACTCCATCTCAAAAAAAAAAAAGATGTAAGCAAAGAAGGAAAGGAAAAAAAATTACTCTGATGCTGAAACAAAGTTGACAAAAACTTAATTGAGAAGTTTCTTGGAGAGACTCCACCGAAAAGAATGGGTAGAGCAGAAAATGGAAACGTACAAACACTGCCTATTTTGGATGGGAGTGGTTTTTATTCTGGAGATAAAGTGTGGCAAGGATTGTGAATAAATACGAGAGCTGGGGGACACAGGGCTGCCAAATTAACCCTTTTGTGCAAAGGCAGAGCTGGCAGACAGAGGCCTCCTTGTTCTAGGACAACGGCCCCAACTGAGGCTCTGGGCTGAGGGGAAACGTGCCTGTAGTCCCAGCTACTTGAGAGGCTGAAACAGGAGAATCACTTGAACCCAGGAAGTGGAGGTTGCAGTGAGCTGAGATTTCGCCACTGCACTCCAGCCTGGGCAACAGAGTGAGACTCTGGCTCAAAAAAAAAAAAAAAAAAGACTTGAAAGCAGGGACTAGAACGGAAAATATGTGTACACCTGTGTTCGTAGCAGCGTAGTTCACAATTAGCCATAAGGTAGAAGCAACCAAGTGCCCATCGAAGGACATGAACGGGTAAACACAATGTGGTATGTACTGTCGTCTACAGTCGCTCCTCAGTATCCGTGGGGAGTGGTTCCAGGACCCCCGCTGGATCCCAAAATCCATGGTTGCTTAAGTCCCTCATAAGGTGGTGTAGAATTGTCAGGCGTGGTGGATAGTTAGGGCCGCGTCTGGCCCTAACTCTCCTTTTAAAGGCACACTTGTCCCCCTCCCTATTTCCTCCTAAAACAACGAGCTGGCATCCCTGCCTCCTCCTAGGCGTTCTTGTTTGGTGTAGGATGGTGAAAGAGCCACCTCTTCCTTTCCTTACTCAGAATCCCTCCCCGTTTGGGGTCTGCATTTTCTTGGACAGTCAAATGTTCTTGGAGCTGCTGACTGCCTCGGGATCTTTTTTTACAAGAAACAGTGGTGATCATGATTGGGCTACACCGGCTGCTGGGGTGGTCCTGACCCCTGGGGCCAGGACTGGGAGGATTGAGAAGTGTGGCCGAGGCATCAAGGCTCAGGGACTGCACCCTCGGCCATTCTTGAGACCCCCTCACCACCAGCACAGGGTGATGCTGCCTCTCAGGCCCAGGGCAGCCGCCCAGGAATCCAGCTTTCTGTGGCCTCATTTCTTCCTTTTCCAGGAAGCCTCTGTTGTTAATCCTTTGGTACATCAGGAAGTTGATCATTCCATTCTGTAGAGATGGAAGGAGAGGGCCAGGTGCGGTGGCTCACGCCTGTAATCCCAGCACTTTGGGAGGCTGAGGCAGGCGGATCACAAGGTCAGGAGATTGAGACCATCCTGGCTAACACGGTGAAACCCCATCTCTACTAAAAATGCAAAAAATTGGCCAGGTGCCGTGGCTCACGCC
>NW_012115154.1:17259714-17274216 GCF_000951035.1 Colobus angolensis palliatus | reverse complement strand
AGTGCAGTGGCCAGATCTCAGCTCACTGCAAGCCCCGCCTCCCGGAGCCCAGGAGTTTAAGGCTACAGTGAGCTATGATTGTGCTACTGTACGCCAGCCTGGACAACAGAGTAAGACCCTAAAAAGAAAAGGAGGGGGACATTCATGTAAAAATGTTTTTCCCCCAACATGAGTATTTTGTAAAGTTAGCTTTTTTAATTGAAATACAAAATCAAATGGTAAAAAGCCAGTCAAATTTAGCAGTGGGGGGTTGTATACCAACTTTAGTGACACTAATGTTAATAAGTTCTGATAACCCACTACCATCGGACCAGCCGAAGCGACTACTTTCACTTTCATTATATAAATCTCTGAAGTGGCTACTCTAAATAAGTTAGGATGAGTTATTTTAAGAATTCTCCAAAACATCTGATGTTATATGACCCCTATAAAATGATACTGCAAAAAGCCATACATTTTCTGATTATTTTCCTTTGATTTTAAATAGCTTAATGCAAACTGATATTCAAAATAAATGTAGTTGCATGATGGGAAATAGAAGTAAATTACCAAATGGAAGCCTCTTGTCCTTCACAAATACCTGGAGACATTCATGAATCACAGAAAAGTGAATGAGCAGATTTGTGTTGAATGCTCAGCAATGGAAATATTAAACATTTAATGTCAACAAAATGAGCTTTGGTTTTTTTTTTTGTCGTTTCCCTGCCTGTGATCTGCAAAATGCCTTCCTGAATCCAGGCAGCAGCAGATGGCAGCAGTGTCCAGAGGACGCACTTTCCATCCACTTTCCCACGGAGCCTGGACCAGAGAACTCGTCAGCCATGAACACGCTGTGTTCACACTGGTTGTTTCCTGGGGACTTTTCCTAATAATCCTTAATAGTTCCTATAAATCACATGGGTATACCAGGTTTAATATGATCATATCTCTCACCTTTCAGACAGGCTGCTGCTGACATACAGAAGTTGCCATAATCTTGAAAACAGTCTTTTACCAATGGTTTTATCACTAAAAGCCAAATCTCGCTCAATGATTAGATATAAGCACTCTTACCAAGTTCAGTAAGAAATCCCACATTAACCAGAAAAAAAAAGGAATGACAAGGATTAGAAAGTGACCAATAAACCTCAACTATTATTATCTTTGCATATCAAATCTCAATTTTCCTGTTTTAAGTCATTCATATTTTAACATACCAAATGTCAAAGTATTAGGTTGGTGCAAAAGTCATTGTGGTTTTTGCCATTAGTTTTAATAATAAATGGAAGGTTTCAACTGACAGAAGAAAATCTATGTTCAAGATTATGATTAACTTGAATGAATGCTAAGGAAATGTCACTTTCTTTTTTTTTTTTTTGAGATGGAGTCTTGCCCTGTTGCCCAGGCTGGAGTGCAGTGGCCCGATCTCGGCTCACGGCAACCTCCTCCTCCTGGGTTCAAGCGATTCTCCTGCCTCAGTCTCCCAAGTGGCTGGGATTACAGGCACATACCACCATGCCTGGCTAATTTTTGTATTTTTAGTAGAGACGGGGTTTCACCATGTTGGCCAGGTTGATCTCAAACTCCTGACCTCAAATGATTCACTTGCCTCGGCCTCCCAAAGTGCTGGGATTACAGGCATGAGCCACTGCGCCTGGCCGGAAATGTTACTTTCTAAGGCATAGCATTCCCCACCTTCATGTGTATTGAGCTTAGCTAATCCCAGGAAATTTTTTAAAGTAAGTGGAATGAGAGTTATAATTGTTCTGGGACCTGGGCTTAGAGATGTGAAGGGCTGAGGTTTCTGGAGAGACAGTGAAGAATACAGAAAAGACACAGACCCTACCCTCAACTTGGTGATTGCTCCAGCAGTGATCAGGACAATTTTCCAAAGCAGACTAGCTGAGATTTCCTGGAGGGCTGGCCAGCCTCTCCTGTGTTTGTCAGGTTCTTTTATTCATTTGAAGGAAGGCTGTTCTGGCCTCGCACATCTCTCTCTTTTTTTTTTTTTTTGAGACAGAGTCTTGCTCTGTTGCCCAGGCTGGAGTGCAGTGGCACGATCTCAGCTCACTGCAAGCTCTGCCTCCTGCGTTCACGCCATTCTCCTGCCTCAGCCTCTCAAGTGGCTGGGATTATAGGCATCCGCCACCACACCCCGCTAATTTTTTGTGTTTTTGGTATAGACAGGGTTTCACTGTGTTAGCCAGAATGGTCTCCATCTCCTGACCTCGTGATCCGCCCACCTTGGCCTTCCAAAGTGCTGGGATTATAGGCATGAGCCACCGCGCCCGGCCACATCTCTTGTTAAAACATAAATAATCAACTTCTGTTTAACATGGTAGGCTGCCCACCAGTAATTGCCTCAATTCCTTTTGGAACCCTATTAAAATTAGACTGAAATAATAAAAAAGGAGCAGAGAAGAGAAAGAAGACACACTTGCATTCCTTCCTCTGCCCTGGAATGAGGTTTGGGGGTCTGGGGCTGGAAAGCCATCCTGAGACCACGAGAACAGAAGCCTTCACTTAGGAAGGCCTAAGAGAAAGAGAAAAAGTTTTGGTGCATTGATGACAGGTGGGGCATTGCTCCAGTTCTGAACATGGCCCACCTCCGTACTTTCTGCAACACGAGGGCACTAAATCTGCATGAGTTTAAGCCACTGTTGTTGGGTTTCCTATGACACACAGCTCAACACATTCCAAACCATTAGAGAGAGTGCAGAAAGTGTGAGATATGGATGGCTGGATCACTGGCGGAGTAGGAGGAATTTTAGGTAGCACTGGATATAAAGTTAGTAAAGTTCTTCAAGGAGGAACAATCTTAGTTTGACAATAATATGTCTTTTTTTTTTTTTTTTTTGAGACGGAGTTTCGCTCTGTTGCCCAGGCTGGAGTGCAATGGTGTGATCTTGGCTCACTGCAACCTCTGCCTCCCAGGTTCAAGCAATTCTCGTGCCTCATCCTCCCAAGTAGCTGGTGGACACTACCATGCCCAGCTAATTTTTGTAATTTTTAGTAGACACAGGGTTTCACCATATTGGCCCAGGATGGTCTCGATCTCCTGACCTCGTGATCCGCCCGTCTCGGCCTCCCAAAGTGCTGGGCTTACAGGCTTGAGCCACTGCGCCCGGCCGACAATAATATGTCTTTAACACCTCCCATTTGTTAAGCTGCCTTTATTTTTTATTTTTTATTTTTTTTGAGACGGAGTCTTGCTGTCTCCCAGGCTGGAGTACAGTGGTGTGATCTTGGCTCACTGCAACCTCTGCCTCCCAGGTTCAAGCAATTCTCGTGCCTCATCCTCCCAAGTAGCTGGTGGACACTACCATGCCCAGCTAATTTTTGTAATTTTTAGTAGACACAGGGTTTCACCATATTGGCCAGGTTGGTCTCGAGCTCCTGACCTCAGGTGATCTGCCCACCTCAGCCTCCCACAGTGCTGGGATTACAGGCGTGAGCTACCGTGCTTGGCCAAAAAAGTTCTTGATTGTGGTTTCATGTGCATATACATTTGCCAAAAGTCATTAAACTGAATAATTAAAATGGGTACATTTTATTGTATACAAATTAAACTTCAATAAGGATAAGAAAAAATAAATCTCTACCCAGGGGTGAAGAAAAAAAAAAAAAGAAATGAAAAAGAAGTAACTAATTAAAACAAGTTTATTGAAAGGAAATATTGTGTGAATAGCTATTAAAGTGATCCTTGGATTTCACTAAAGCATCTCAAATGGCCAAGGTGGAGAACTGAGTTCAGTGAGGGGTTGAACAGACACTGAGCTCAAGGTCCTAGAAGCGCATCCAGGAGAGACCTTGGGGCTGGAGCTGGGTGCTGCTGAGAACCTGAGGGCAGACAGAAAGAAGTGAATACAAAGACCTCACAGTCATGCTTTGGTCTACCTGGAAAAATCATTTTTTAGGAATTTGGGCCATTTGGCCATAGGGGTCATAGGTAAATACTTTCCATATGTTAACTTGTACTTTTCTTCAAAACATGCTGGAAAACATTTCATGGCTCCCTGCTGTCTTCAAAGAACATGAAAGTTCCTCGTTTCTCCGGCTCCTGTCTTCCACAGGCCCAGCTGTGCAGCCTGCCTCTGCCCAGGCCTCTGTCATGACCGTCTGCCCTCCAGCTGGACCCCATAACTGCCTATAGTTCCCCAGTGAGTTACTCTCTTTGGCCCAGAGGCCTCTGTCCATGTTGCTGTCTCTCCCATCCATACTGATTATAACTAGAGCCCCTGTTGGCAAGGAAGGGAAGGGAAATTATTATTTTAGGGGAACCTGTCTGTGGACAAAAGTATTTTCAGTCAGCTCTGCTAAGCAGTTCTCTGACGTGATATCTCCCTTTACAAACCTCTGTGCGTGGGATATAAACATGTTTCCTCTAAAAAGTACAAGGAGGCCAGGCACAGTGGCTCACACTTATAATCCCAGTACTTTGGGAGGCCGAGGTAGGAGGATCACTTGAGCCTAGGAGTTCAAGACCAGCCTGGTACACTCCTGTAGTCCCAGATATTTGTGCCCATCATGCTGGCTAATTTTTATATTTTTAGTAGAGATGATAGTTCACCATGTTGCCCAGGCTGGTCTTGAACTCCTGACCTCAGGTGATCTACCCGCTTTGGCCTCCCAAAGTGTTGGGATTATAGGCATGAGTCATCATGCCCAGTCCTCTTGGGTTTTTATGGAAGCTTCCTGTTGTCAGCACGCCTTCCCCCAGTCTGGAATGAGAGTCTTATGGCCCACAGTCATAAAGGTGAGAGAATGGGAGGGAGCAAAGGAAAAAAGGACCAGAAAAAAAACAAGAAGAGGAAAGGAGAGGGAAGATTGGAGTCCTGCCTTGGGGCAGGCGAAAGGAAGGCAGAAGGTCAGAGAAATTCTGTTTTCTGAGACCTGCCCTAGAGGCCTGATGCTCCGGAAAGTGATAACAAAAGGCGGTCACAGGGCTTTGGGAGGTACCACCAGGTTGCACAGGGGATACAGCTGTATGGGGCTTGGGGAACATGGACAGGCCCATCCCTGGCCCTCAGATCTCTGACCGAAACCAGGACAACAGGGGAAAAAAGTCACCTGTGTCCACCTAAGTAACCCAGGAGGGGACCGAGGCTCCAGGTGAACCAAGGAAGGCAGCATTTTTTGTTTGTTTGTTTTTTGAGGTGGAGTCTCACTCTGAGCCCGGGCTGGAGTGCAGTGGTGCAATCTCGGCTCACTGCAGCCTCTGCCTCCCGGGTTTAAGTGATTCTCCTGCCTCAGCCTCCCAGGTAGCTGGGATTATAGGTGCCCACCATCATGCCTGGCTAATTCTTGCATTTTTAGTAGACTCAGGGTTTCACCATGTTGGCCAGGCTGGTCTTGAACTCCTGACCTCAAGTGATCTGCCCGCTTTGGCCTCCCAAAGTGCTGGGATTACAGGCGTGAGTTTACAGGCATGAGTCACTGTGCCCGGCTTTTTTTTTGAGACTGAGTCTCTGTCTGTGCCCCAGGCTGCAGTGCAGTGGTGTGATCTTGGCTCACTGCAAGTTCCACCTCCCAGGTTCAAGCGATTCTCCTACCTAAGCCTCCAAGTAGCTGGGACTACAAGCGCCCAGAAGGCAGTGGTTTTGTTCATCAAAGTTGTGATTCTAAATGATGCATCTTTAAGCCGCCTAGGCCCACTACCTTCCCTCTTTACTTCACACCACATCTTTCTACAGCCTCAGTCAAACCCTATCCGGGTTCCCTAAAGGCCTCTGAGCTTTCATCTCTCCCAAGAAGAGGCCCCAGGGCACATCCCAGTATGAGGTTCCCAAAAGCTATGTATCGGATGTATCTTATAGCATAGCGACTATAGGGGCTTTGCCCTTTGACATTTTTCTCTCAAAACCAGTAGTTTTAAAAATATTTTAAAAATTGTTAAACTCACAGCCACAAAAAAGAACAAGATCGTGTCTTTTGCAGGAACACAGATGGAGCTGGAGTCTATTATCCTCACACAGGAACAGAAAACCAAATACTGCATACTCTCACTTACAAGTGGGAGCTAAATGATGAGAACTCATGAACACAAAAAAGGGAACAGCAGATACTGGGATCTACTTGAGGGTGGATGGGGAAGAGGGAGGAGCACAAAAGACAACTATTAGGTACTGGGCTTACCACCTGGATGGTGAAATAATCGGTACCACAAGCCCCTGTGACATGAGTTCATCTATGTAACAAACCTTCACATGTACCCCCGAACCTAAAATAAAAGTTTAAAACAGCAACAAAATAAATCATCACAAACTTAAAAAAATCATTAAACTCTTTGGGATTCTGATGGAAGTTTTGTGTCTGTGTACAAAATCATACACATTCACATGTGTACAGACATCTTGTGCATGGCTTTAGAGTGTGGTTCCTGGACCTCCCCAAACCTGACCATAAACCCCAGATAAAGAAAATCTGGTGTTCCAGCCTGGGCAACATATCAAGACCCTATCTCTATAAAAAATTTAAAAATTAGCCTGGTCTGGTGGTGTGTGCCTGGGGTCCCAGCTACTCCAGAGGCTGAAGTGGGAGAATCACCTGAGCCCAGGGAGGTCAAGGCTGCAGTGAGCTTTGATTGCATCTCTGCACTCCAGTCTGGGTGACAGAGCAAGAAGCAAGATCCGTCTCTTTCTCTCACTGTCTCTCTCTTTCTCTCTCTCTCTCTCTCTCTCTCTCACACACACACACACACACACACACGATTTAAAAAAAAAATCTGGTGTGGCTAACTGCAAAATACCATAAGTTTGTTGTCTTCTTTCATCCTTTTCTCTCTCCTTTTTTTTTGAGACAGAGACTCCCTCTGTTGCCCAGGCTGGAATGCAATGGTGCAATCTCAGCTCACTGCAACCTCCGCCTCCCAGATTCGAGCAATTCTCCTGTCTCAGCCTCCCGAGTAGCTGGGATTACAGGCGCTCACCACCACGGGGTTTCACAAGGTTGATCAGGCTGGTCTCAAACTCCTGACCTCAAATGATCCACCTGCCTTGGTCTTCCAAAGTGCTGGGATTACAGGCGTGAGCCGCCGGGCTCAGCCCTTTCATCCTTTTCTCCACCCCTTGGGAAGCAGTGCTCCTGCCTCCAAAATTACCCCTCACCCCTAGTCATTGAAACCCAGATAAAGTAGCCAACAATAGGAAATGTATGAAGTATATTTTTACCTAAATATTTGAGAGATGGAAAGTTATACAGATTTAAAATTAAGCATTAAGCCGGGCGCGGTGGCTCAAGCCTGTAATTCCAGCACTTTGGGAGGCCGAGACGGGCGGATCACGAGGTCAGGAGATCGAGACCATCCTGGCTAACATGGTGAAACCCTGTCTCTACTAAAAAATACAAAAAACTAGCCGGGCGAGATGGTGGGTGCCTGTAGTCCCAGCTACTCGGGAGGCTGAGGCAGGAGAATGGTGTAAACCTGGGAGGCGGAGCTTGCAGTGAGCTGAGATCTGGCCACTGCACTCCAGCCTGGGTGACAGAGTGAGACTCTGTCTCAAAATAAATAAATAAATAAATAAATAAAAATAATAAATTAAGCATTAAGAGTAGCACAATGTAGAGGCCAAGGCAGGTGGATCACCCGAGGTCAGGAGTTCGAGACCAGCCTGACCAATATGGTGAAACCTCATTTCTACTAAAAACACAAAAATTAGCTGGGCGTGGTGGCACACACCTGTAGTCCCAGCTACTCAGGAGGCTGAGACAGGAGAATTGCTTGAACCCGGGTGGCAGAGGTTGAGGGGAGCCGAGATTTCACCATTGCATTCCAGCCTGGACAACAGAGCGAGACTCCATCTCAAAAAAATAAGAGGAGCATAAGAGAAAATTCATAAAATAGCATAATGGAAAAAGTTCAGTGAGAAAACAAAAACAAAACAAGACCATACTGTGCTTGAAACTGTGGGAGAATTACATGGGAATAAGAGCAAGGAAAACTGAAAATCTGGCTGGGCAAAGTGGCTCACGCCTGTAATCCCAGCACTTTGGAAGGCCAAGGCAGGTAGATTACCTGAGGTCAGGAGTTCGAGCTCAGCATGGCCAACATGGCAAAACCCCGTCTCTACTAAAAATACAAAAATTAGCCCGGCGTGGTGATAGGCGCCTGTAATCCTAGCTACTCAGGAGGCTGAGGCAGGAGAATCACTTGAACCCAGGAGGTGGAGGTTGCGATGAGCCGAGATCGCGCCACTGCACTCCAGCCTGGGTGACGAGTAAGACTCCATCTCAAAAAAACAAACAAACAAAAAGACAGAGAAATGCCTGAAAATCAGAAGTTTGATGTTTGGGATAGTGTCTGCTTTCTCTTTGTGTGTATATCTTCCAATACGAGACTGTGTTGTGGTGCGATTTGTGTCAGAAAACTCAATTTCCCCATTGTAGTCAACTCAGCCAGTTAGAATAAAAGCAGCAGGGTGGACACATTCCCACAGAGCGTAAATAACGTTGTGTAAACACCTACATCTGATTGGAACGAAATTTCCAGACCATAAAGGAATCTGAAGAGGGACTTTGTTGAAGCACCCAGAGCGTCTCAGGCCTCTCCTGCAAAGCTGAACCGGGGGGTTCTTTCCCACTGGAAAAGGGGGAGCATTGACTTAAACACTTTCCCAATATTCCTTCTAAGTTAATGGACTCTCCTCTTGGCACAGCTTGGCTTTTGAAGATGGCACTTGTTATTCACAGACAAGGATGCTAAGGTGGTTGGACACCGGGGCCATTAGCCTGGGACGTGGCACCAGAAGGGCGGCCTCGTGCCCAAGGTGGGTGATGGGACGCGGCCTCATCCCACAGCTGGGAAAGGCCTGCCAGAATCTGTGGGCTTAAACCACCCCCTTCTCCAGGAAGATGAGCACGTGGGGTTCCCTTCCCAGAGGCTCCCCCTGGAACCTGCCACGCAGCTGTGGAAGCAGCCCCAGGCAGCCGCAGGGGCCCAGGTGAAGAAGGCGGCGGGCGGGGAGCACAGAGCCACAAACCACATGGGAACAGGCGGCCTTTCTGTCTGGGCTTTGGCTCGGGCCCTGAGGGAGGGGATAGGCTGTGCCCACTGGTCCCCACAGCTCTGTGGCATTCTGCAAGGTGGCCACTCCGAAGCCTGCAACAAGAAGGCTTTGTGTGTTTTGGTTTTGGCAGGTTGACCCGGCAGGGACTTCTTTCCTTTTTTAAAATCTTATTTCTTTCTCTTCTGTACTTGTCTCTTTCTTTCTGCTCAGACCTGCTGTTTCATGCCTGACACACCAGCTCCTCTGGTCTGGCTCCCAGCTTGCGGGCAGCAGCCGCGGTGAGGGCCACAGGCAGGGAAAGGCCTGGGCCTGGCTTCCAGGGGCTGGTTTTGGTCCCTAAGCTGCCATTGCTCACTGTGCATGAGCCAGTTCTCCTCTCTGGGTCTCATTTTTCCCTTCTGTAAAACAGGAATAAGAGTCCCACATAGGCCCAAGTGAGCCTGGAGAGGAAACACACATGGGGCCCAGCAGGTTATAAGTTGATGCCCATCGCGGTGCCCACTATTCCAACTCTTGATTTGGCTACAACATGTATTTCTCTTTCTCTGTTACTCTTTAAAGCTTGCTGGAAAAATACCTTGTTTGAAGGCTGTCAGTGAGTTTGTTCTCGCTCTCTGCCCCCGCTCTATATTTAATTATTGTTATTTTGAGATGGAGTCTCACTGTGTTCCCCGGGCTGGCCTTGAATTCTTCGGCTCAAATGATCCTCTCGCCTTGGCCTCCGAAAGTGTTGGGATTATAGGCAGGAGCTGTGGTGCCCAGACAGTGAGTACTACATTATTAAGAGTCTTCACTTGAAGTTTTATTGCCTTGGCCGGGTGCGGTGGCTCAAGCCTGTAAGCCCAGCACTTTGGGAGGCCGAGACGGGCGGATCACGAGGTCAGGAGATCAAGACCATCCTGGCTAACACGGTGAAACCCCGTCTCTGTTAAAAAATACAAAAAACTAGCCGGGCGAGGTGGTGGGCACCTGTAGTCCCAGCTACTCGGGAGGCTGAGGCAGGAGAATGGCATAAACCCGGGAAGCGGAGCTTGCAGTGAGCTGAGATCCAGCCACTGCACTCCAGCCTGGAGACTCTGTCTCTCTGGAGTGCACTCCAGAGAGTGCACTCTCTGGAGAGTCACTCCAGCGAGACTCTGTCTCAAAAAAAAAAAAAAGAAGTTTTACTGCCTTTTTTTTTTTTTTATGTAAAAACTGAGTTCGAAGAGCAGTCGTTTATTGCTCTCTCAGGACATTCACGGGGTAGGTGAAGAGCAAGGCCTCAGGGGTGAAAGTGGAAGCATGAGAGTAGGTCCTAATCTCAGGCAAGAGGGGTAAGGAAGTCAGGCACGCAGAGCCTGGTGCAGGGGAGCAGAGTTGGTAGATGAGGTGCCCAGATCGGCCAGGGCTAGAGAAACTGACTTGAGAATACATTTGAGAATTCAGCAGCAGGCAGAGGGCTGAGGCCACCCTGCCTGGTACCTTGGGATCTCGAATTGGGTACAAGGTCCTTATCTTTTCCTAAAATCCTCACAAGCAGAGTCAAATGATATTATTTAAAAACATTTTGTTTATACCAGAATAATTTACAATACAGAAAATGTCATGCCTATGAAATAAAGAGCAAACAATAATAATTATCATTGTAATAGATAGCATTCATTTTAGCTACCACTGATCTGGGACTGTACTAAGTACAGTTGTTCAGCCTCCTAATCATTCTATTATTACATCTATTTTAATAATGAGAAAACCAAGACTCAAAAGAGTGACTTGGGCATGATCATAGTGCCAATAAGTGGCAGACATGGAATCTGATGAGTTGTGGCTTGGTCAGCTCCAGCTGCTGTAACAAATAATCATTGACTGGGTGGTTTAGACAACAGACATTTATTTCTCACAGTTCTGAAGGCTGGCAAGTCCAAGTTCAAGGCACGGACTGATTTGGATCCTGGTGAGGGCTCTATTCCTGGTTTGCTGACGGCCACCTCCTCACTGTGTCCTCACACAGCAGAGAGATCATCTCTTTTGTGCCTGTTCATATAAGGGCATGATCTTCATCATGTGAGGGTCCACCCTCATGACCTTATCATCTCCCAAGGACCTCACCTCCAAATACCATCACACTGGGCATTAGGGCTTCAACATACACATGTGGGGAGGACACAGACATTCGGTCCATAGGAAGGTGGCAGCAGGCTTTTGGTTTCAGCATGTCAATCTTCCCTAGGCACTTAGGATTTTTCTCCTCTATCTACGTATGTCACATTTCGACCAAGACACCTGCAGTTAAGTCATTGAATCCTGACAGCATCTATGAAATGTATTTCTCTTTTAGTCAAGAATATCCATGGGGTCAGGGGAAGTGGGGGATGGTTAATGGGTACAAAAATATAGTTAGATAGAATGAGTAAGAGCTAATATATGATAGCACAGCAAGGTGACTATAGCCAACAATGTAATTTATTGTACATTGAAAATAACTAAAAGTATAATTGGTTCGTTTGTAACATAAAGGATAAATGCTTGAGGTAGTGGATACCCTGTTTACTCTGATGTAATTTTTATGCAGTGTATGCCTGCATCAAGGCATCGTGGCCGGGCACAGTGGCTCATGCCTGTAATCCCAGCATTTTGGGAGGCCGAGGTAGGAGGATCACTTGAGCCTAGGAGTTCAAGACCAGCCTGGTACACTCCTGTAGTCCCAGATATTTGTGCCCATCATGCTGGCTAATTTTTATATTTTTAGTAGAGATGATAGTTCACCATGTTGCCCAGGCTGGTCTTGAACTCCTGACCTCAGGTGATCTACCCGCTTTGGCCTCCCAAAGTGTTGGGATTATAGGCATGAGTCATCATGCCCAGTCCTCTTGGGTTTTTATGGAAGCTTCCTGTTGTCAGCACGCCTTCCCCCAGTCTGGAATGAGAGTCTTATGGCCCACAGTCATAAAGGTGAGAGAATGGGAGGGAGCAAAGGAAAAAAGGACCAGAAAAAAAACAAGAAGAGGAAAGGAGAGGGAAGATTGGAGTCCTGCCTTGGGGCAGGCGAAAGGAAGGCAGAAGGTCAGAGAAATTCTGTTTTCTGAGACCTGCCCTAGAGGCCTGATGCTCCGGAAAGTGATAACAAAAGGCGGTCACAGGGCTTTGGGAGGTACCACCAGGTTGCACAGGGGATACAGCTGTATGGGGCTTGGGGAACATGGACAGGCCCATCCCTGGCCCTCAGATCTCTGACCGAAACCAGGACAACAGGGGAAAAAAGTCACCTGTGTCCACCTAAGTAACCCAGGAGGGGACCGAGGCTCCAGGTGAACCAAGGAAGGCAGCATTTTTTGTTTGTTTGTTTTTTGAGGTGGAGTCTCACTCTGAGCCCGGGCTGGAGTGCAGTGGTGCAATCTCGGCTCACTGCAGCCTCTGCCTCCCGGGTTTAAGTGATTCTCCTGCCTCAGCCTCCCAGGTAGCTGGGATTATAGGTGCCCACCATCATGCCTGGCTAATTCTTGCATTTTTAGTAGACTCAGGGTTTCACCATGTTGGCCAGGCTGGTCTTGAACTCCTGACCTCAAGTGATCTGCCCGCTTTGGCCTCCCAAAGTGCTGGGATTACAGGCGTGAGTTTACAGGCATGAGTCACTGTGCCCGGCTTTTTTTTTGAGACTGAGTCTCTGTCTGTGCCCCAGGCTGCAGTGCAGTGGTGTGATCTTGGCTCACTGCAAGTTCCACCTCCCAGGTTCAAGCGATTCTCCTACCTAAGCCTCCAAGTAGCTGGGACTACAAGCGCCCAGAAGGCAGTGGTTTTGTTCATCAAAGTTGTGATTCTAAATGATGCATCTTTAAGCCGCCTAGGCCCACTACCTTCCCTCTTTACTTCACACCACATCTTTCTACAGCCTCAGTCAAACCCTATCCGGGTTCCCTAAAGGCCTCTGAGCTTTCATCTCTCCCAAGAAGAGGCCCCAGGGCACATCCCAGTATGAGGTTCCCAAAAGCTATGTATCGGATGTATCTTATAGCATAGCGACTATAGGGGCTTTGCCCTTTGACATTTTTCTCTCAAAACCAGTAGTTTTAAAAATATTTTAAAAATTGTTAAACTCACAGCCACAAAAAAGAACAAGATCGTGTCTTTTGCAGGAACACAGATGGAGCTGGAGTCTATTATCCTCACACAGGAACAGAAAACCAAATACTGCATACTCTCACTTACAAGTGGGAGCTAAATGATGAGAACTCATGAACACAAAAAAGGGAACAGCAGATACTGGGATCTACTTGAGGGTGGATGGGGAAGAGGGAGGAGCACAAAAGACAACTATTAGGTACTGGGCTTACCACCTGGATGGTGAAATAATCGGTACCACAAGCCCCTGTGACATGAGTTCATCTATGTAACAAACCTTCACATGTACCCCCGAACCTAAAATAAAAGTTTAAAACAGCAACAAAATAAATCATCACAAACTTAAAAAAATCATTAAACTCTTTGGGATTCTGATGGAAGTTTTGTGTCTGTGTACAAAATCATACACATTCACATGTGTACAGACATCTTGTGCATGGCTTTAGAGTGTGGTTCCTGGACCTCCCCAAACCTGACCATAAACCCCAGATAAAGAAAATCTGGTGTTCCAGCCTGGGCAACATATCAAGACCCTATCTCTATAAAAAATTTAAAAATTAGCCTGGTCTGGTGGTGTGTGCCTGGGGTCCCAGCTACTCCAGAGGCTGAAGTGGGAGAATCACCTGAGCCCAGGGAGGTCAAGGCTGCAGTGAGCTTTGATTGCATCTCTGCACTCCAGTCTGGGTGACAGAGCAAGAAGCAAGATCCGTCTCTTTCTCTCACTGTCTCTCTCTTTCTCTCTCTCTCTCTCTCTCTCTCTCACACACACACACACACACACACACGATTTAAAAAAAAAATCTGGTGTGGCTAACTGCAAAATACCATAAGTTTGTTGTCTTCTTTCATCCTTTTCTCTCTCCTTTTTTTTTGAGACAGAGACTCCCTCTGTTGCCCAGGCTGGAATGCAATGGTGCAATCTCAGCTCACTGCAACCTCCGCCTCCCAGATTCGAGCAATTCTCCTGTCTCAGCCTCCCGAGTAGCTGGGATTACAGGCGCTCACCACCACGGGGTTTCACAAGGTTGATCAGGCTGGTCTCAAACTCCTGACCTCAAATGATCCACCTGCCTTGGTCTTCCAAAGTGCTGGGATTACAGGCGTGAGCCGCCGGGCTCAGCCCTTTCATCCTTTTCTCCACCCCTTGGGAAGCAGTGCTCCTGCCTCCAAAATTACCCCTCACCCCTAGTCATTGAAACCCAGATAAAGTAGCCAACAATAGGAAATGTATGAAGTATATTTTTACCTAAATATTTGAGAGATGGAAAGTTATACAGATTTAAAATTAAGCATTAAGCCGGGCGCGGTGGCTCAAGCCTGTAATTCCAGCACTTTGGGAGGCCGAGACGGGCGGATCACGAGGTCAGGAGATCGAGACCATCCTGGCTAACATGGTGAAACCCTGTCTCTACTAAAAAAT
>NW_012115154.1:17253240-17255129 GCF_000951035.1 Colobus angolensis palliatus | reverse complement strand
TAATCCCAGCTACTCGGGAGACTGAGGCAGAAGAATTGCTTGAACCCAAAAGGTGGAGGTTGCAGTGAGGTGAGATCATACCATTGCACTCCAGCCTGGGCAACAAGATCAAAACTCCATCTCAAAAAAAAAAAAAAAAAGATATGTACCCCATAAATATATACACAGAGTATACAGTAATTTATGTACCCACAAAAATTAAAAATAAAAAAAAATGAATCTCCATTGAATCTTCCTGCTGTGCACAGGAAGCTGCAGGCATGTGGCCTCACCCCTGCCTGGGTTGTTCTGTTTCTTATTCTCCTGGAGGAGGGAAATGGCTATGACCCATTGCTCCAAAGAAAGAAATGCTAAAGCAGGTAATGTTGCCAGATCAGCTCTCTACCGCTTGGTGAAGTGACTATTTGTGGCCTTACAGAGATCATTGCTCCCTGCTGTATGAGTCTATCTTCCTCACCTCCTCCAGTCTTCTGCTAACCGACCTGCCAGGGATGAGCACATCCTGCAGAGCCTGAGACCAGCGTAGGCCACTGACATGGATTTCCTATCAGCAATTGACACCTCAAAATTGCATATATTCTTTTCTTAGAAACATATTCTTGGCTGGGCATGGTGGCTCACTCCTATAACCCTGGCACTTTGGGAGGCTGAGGGAGGATCACTTGAACCCAGGAGGTGGAGGCTGCAATGAGCTGAGATTGTGCCACTGCACTCCAGCCTGGGTGACAGAGTGACTCCATCTCAAAAAAAGAAAGATAATATATGTATTATAGGCCAGGCACAGTGGCTCACATCTGTAATCCCAGCACTTTGGGAGGCTGAGATGGAAGGATCTCTTGAGGCTCGGAGTTCAAGACCAGGCTGGTCAACATAGAGAGACCCTATCTCTTAAAAAAAGCTGACAATATATGTATTATATACAATAAAATGTTACATTAAAAAGATATTTAAGGCCAGGTACAGTGGCTAACGCCTGAAGTCCCAACGCTTTGGGAGGCTAAAGTAGGTGGATCACAAGGTCAGGAGTTTGAGACCAGCCTGGCCAACATAGTGAAACTCCATCTCTACTAAAAAAAAAATACAAAAATTAGCTGGACATGGTGGCAGGTGCCTGTAACCCCAGCTGCTTGGGAGGCTGAGGCAGGAGAATCGATTGAGCCCAGGAGGTGGAGGTTGCAGTGAGCCAAGATTGCGCCATTGCACTCCAGCCTGGGCGACAGCAAGACTCCGTCTCAAAAAAAAAAAAAAAAGATATTTTAAAATTTCTTAAATCGATTTACTACTTCAATTTTGTACAACTTTCTCTATGTTGTTTTGAAAAAAACAATTTTTTTCAATGCGATTTTACAGCATACCTTGGTGTTACTTTGTGGTTCTTTAGAGAGAAACAAAGTGGCAGGAAAATCACATTATTTACTAGGCTACCCGAGGACAGAGGTTGCTTCTCTTGTGTTTTCCTTGCCAGTGTGCTTTGCCAATAGTGGCGGCCAGTAAATATTTGTTGACAATCTTCTTGTGAAAGTGACTGGTGTTTGGCTTCCATGTAAAGGATAGAAAGGGGATCAGAATCCAAGTGTTAGGCCATGGATACCTGGAACCCTTTTTCAATTCAGATTCTTAGGGATTAAAAGATGTGCATTTGAGTCAAACAAGTCCCTGAGTGCAATTATTTATATTGTTAAGTAACACAAATATATAGATACAAAATCAACCATTTTTTAATCATAGTGTTCAATAACTAGTAGTTTGAAAACTCGTCAAAATGTTCAAAGTCACTACCAATCCTCAATCCTGCTGAGTTTCACCAATATTCCTAGTAGTTTGGAGTATTTAAAAGGTTGGATACGGCCAGGCGTGGTGGCTCACGCCTGTAATCCCAGCACTTTGGG
>NW_012115154.1:17249735-17252275 GCF_000951035.1 Colobus angolensis palliatus | reverse complement strand
TCACTGTGACCTCCGTCTCCCGGGTTCAAGCGATTCTCCTGCCTCAGCCTCCCTAGTAGCTGGGACTACAGATGTCCGTCACCACACCCAGCTAATTTTTGTATTTTTAGTAGAGATGGGGCTTCATCATGTTGGCCAGGCTGGTCTTGAACTCCTGACCTCAAGTGATCCTCCCACCTCGGCCTTCCAAAGTGCTAGGATTACAGGCGTGAGCCACTGCCCCAGCCTGGGTCCTTGTTTTTAAAACAAGCAACTCCTATGTAGAAGACATTGAGGCTAATGAAACAAATACAATTGTATACCCACCACTGAAGAAGTTATTATCTATTTGGGGATATAAGACACATTTGCAAATTATTAGGAAACAGCAAAGGATATGCTAAATGGCAACACACAAAAAAGGAATAAACAAGACTCCTTTGTGTTTCCCAGAACAGAGAAGCAGACCCAAGGGAGGGGGGCCAGTCCCATGAAACCATGGAGCAGCAAGGACCTGTCTATTGGTTAGAGCCAGAAGGGATAGACTCAGTGGGACACCCTCATAAGCAACAGAAGAAAGTCCAATGGAGAGATTTAGCAGTCCAGGAACCCTCTACAGTAACTTAGTAGTTCTCATTGAGGTCTCTGGCAGGGTAACAAAGGCGGAGGCTTCCATAAGGGCCTCTTCTCAGAAGAGGCAGCCTTCAAATCTGGCATGAGCTCTGATCGCATTGCCCTTGGGCACAGCAGCAGCAGGTTAGTTGAAGGAGTGGAAAGTTCTAGTCAAAGTCTGATATATTACTAACTAAAAAAAAAAAAAAAAAAAAGGATGTCAGGCTTTACATGAACACCACATTCTTAATTTGCTCCTTCGAGCTTGTACCTTTCCTAGATTTGGCCAAAGACAGTTGCTCTGATTAATTTTCCCTTCTCTTCAGGAGAATGTATGAACAAACAATATCAATTTCATGTTTCACACACTTTCCAAACCCGTCTATTTGAAATATTATCAGAGTAGAGGTGAAATTTTATTACAATGAATATTAAGGAACTGTTTGTTATTGTGTTGAACTTATTATTGTATGAGATATATAACTAGAAAACAAAGTGAACACAGAAGCAAGTTAGTTTTTTTTTTTTTTTTTTTTTGAGACGGAGTCTCACTCTGTCGCCCGGGCTGGAGTGCAGTGGCCGGATCTCAGCTCACTGCAAGCTCCGCCTCCCGGGTTTACGCCATTCTCCTGCCTCAGCCTCCCGAGTAGCTGGGACTACAGACGCTCGCCACCTCGCCCGGCTAGCTTTTTGTATTTTTTAGTAGAGACGGGGTTTCACCGTGTTAGCCAGGATGGTCTCGATCTCCTGACCTCGTGATCCGCCCGTCTCGGCCTCCCAAAGTGCTGGGATTACAGGCTTGAGCCACCGCGCCCGGCCAGCAAGTTAGTTTTGTAGTAAAATGCAAAGCCCCAGAAGCCAGACTGCCTGGATTAAATCCTACTGTGCCACGTACTTGATGTGTGCCTGTGGGTCACTCCTCTACCTCAGTTTCCTCAGCTATAAAACAGGCATAATGGCACCTACCACAAAGAGTTATCATCAGTAGGAAGTGTTATATTTTTGTTAGATACTAAATAAATAAACACAGCACAACTCATTCATTGAGGAATTGGTGCATTAAATATCCAAAGTAAATACTCTATTATCCATTTCAAAATAATCACTTGGAAAAATTATTCCAAGGATGTAGCAGTGATCAAAATGTATTCAAAATCTTGGCATACAAAGCTAGCCAGGTGGTGTGTGCTGTAGTCCCAACTACTCTGAAGGTTGAGATGGGAGGATCACTTGAACCCAGAAGTTCAAGGCTGCAGTGAGCAGAGATCGCATCACTGCACTGCAGCCTGGGTGACAGAATGAGACCCTGTCTCAAAACAAAGCAAAACAAAAACTTGGAGCCCAAGGCAGGAGGATCACTTGAGGCCAGAATTTTGAGATCTCAATATATATACATATTTTTTTGAGATGGAGTCTCGCTTTGTCACTCAGGGTGGAGTGCAGTGGTGCGATCTCAGCTCACCGCAACCTGCACCTCCCAGGTTCAATCAATTCTTCTGCCTCAACCTCCTGAGTAGCTGGGATTACAGGCATGCACCACCATGCCCAGCTACTTTTTGTATTTTTAGTAGAGGGGGTTTCACATATTAGCCAGGCTGGTCTCGAACTTCTGACCTCGTGATCCACCCGCCGTGGCCTCCCAGCATATTGGGATTACAGGCGTGAGCCACTGTGCCTGGCCACAAAAATATTTTTATTTTCTTTTTTTTCCCCAGATACTTCAGAGATGGATACAAAAAAATTTTGTTTTTTGAAAAGAGGTCTTGCTCTATCACCCAAGCTAGAGTGCAGTGGCACAATCTCAGTTCATGGCAACCTCTGCCTCCCAGGTTCAAGTGATTCTTCTGCCTCAGCCTCTCGAGTAGCTGGGACTACAGGCACGCACCACCATGCCTGGCTAATTTTTGTATTTTTAGTAGAGATGGGGTTTCATCATATTGGCCAGGCTA
>NW_012115154.1:17247760-17248125 GCF_000951035.1 Colobus angolensis palliatus | reverse complement strand
CCATGTTAGCCAGGATGGTCTTGATCTCCTGACCTCGTGATCCGTCCATCTCGGCCTCCCAAAGTCCTGGGATTACAGGCTTGAGCCACCGCGCCCGGCCTGTTTTTACATTTTTCATGTTCTGTAAGGATGCTACTTTTTTCTATGTATTATATATATTATATTATATACATTATACACTATATATATATATATATTTTTGAGACAGCGTCTCGCTCTGTGGCCCAGGCTGGAGTGCAGTGGTTCCATCTTGGCTCACTGCAAGCTCTGCCTCCCAGGTTCATGCCATTCTCCTGCCTCAGCCTCCCGAGTAGCCAGGACTACAGGCGCCTGCCACTGCGACAGGCTAATTTTTTGTATTTTTA
>NW_012115154.1:17238879-17247345 GCF_000951035.1 Colobus angolensis palliatus | reverse complement strand
TATATATTTCCATATATATATATTTCATATATATATATATATATTTGAGACAGAGTCTCACTCTGTCGCCCAGGCTGGAGTGCAGTGGCACAGTCTTGGCTCACTGCAACCTGAGCCTCCCAAGCAATTCTCACTGCAACCTGAGCCTCCCAAGCAATTCTCCTGCCTCAGCCTCCCAAGTAGTTGGGATTGCAGGTGCCTGTCACCACGCCCAGCTAATTGGCTCACTGCAACCTGCGCCCCCCAGGTTCAAGCAGTTCTCCTGCCTCAGCCTCCCAAGTAGCTGGAATTGCAGGTGCCTGTCACCACGCCCAGCTAATTTTTGTATTTTTAGTACAGATGCGGTTTTGCTATGTTGGCCAGGCTGGTCTCGAACTCCTGACCTCGTGATCCTCCCGCCTTGGCCTTCCAAAGTTCTGGGATTACAGGCTTGAGCCACTGCACCCGGCCGAATTTTTGTATTTTTAGTAGAGACCAGGGTTTTACCATGTTGGCCAGGCTGGTCTCGAACTCCTGACCTCAGGTGATCCACCCACCTCGGCATCCCAAAGTGCTGGGATTACAGGCGTGAGCCACCGCACCCAGCGATATATATATTTTTTGTAAAAAAATTATTTCACTCTAAAACCTGATTTTACTCATTGTCACTCTTGGGTTTGAGTTATAGGTTGAAATTACACATGCAAAAGCTAAGTTTCGGTCCATTGCCTTCAGGGTGGGCCTCATTTCTGATTATTTTGTCACCTGAAGTGGATATTGAAGTGCCTATCACGTTTAGCACATTGAACAAGATTCTGGTATTCTAACTTTGTAGACACTACCAGCCATTCTAGAATTTGGGGGCTTTGTGTCTCAAGGCTTTTACATTCAGGACTCAGGTATGAATAGTTTAAGAAGGCGGACAGACACAAAGTGCCCGTTTTCAGCAAGCTCTCAGCCGCTCATGAATGCTCCTCGGCTGAGAATGGCCCTTGTTAACAAATGATGCCCTTTTCTTCTACCGAGATTTAGTAATGATAGGGCCCTTTTGTCAATTTTTTCAAGGGCATTTTTTTTTTTTTTGAGCAAATTCACAATAGAGGGTGCATATTTTTCAACAATGCGGCCAAGTTTATTTGCTAATGAAGAAAGCCAGTGTGTTGGACTTTTTTGATGGAATCTGAGTGTCAACTCAACCAACTGCCGGCTGACAACTGCAGACAGAAAGGCTGGATGAATGCCAGCGAGGAAACCTTGCCAGGGAGGTGAAACCGATGAACACCTCCATTCTTACCTGGTTATAAATTGGACATTGATCCGAATCTGTGAACTTACATAATCTTAAAATTTTTTTTCTTATAGCTCTCAGATTTTAAAACCTATATATTTTATATGTGAAACAAATGAACAGGCTTATGCAAAAAATGTACATTATCTGCTCACTCACACCTACACAATTATTGAATTTATAGCAACAAACTTTTAATGTCTTTTTTATTTTTCATTTTTGAGACAGGGGTTTCGCCATTTTGCGCAGGCTAGTCTCTAGAACTCTTGGACTCCAGAGATCCCCCACCACCTCTCCCTCCCAAAGTGCTGGGATTACAGGCGTGAGCCACCACCGGGAGGTGGAGGCTATAGTGAGCCAAGATCGTGCCATTGCACTTCAGCCTGGCGACAGAGCAAGACTCCGTCTGGTTTGGGGGGAAGTATACATATATATATGCATGTATGTGTGTGTTTATATATGTATGTGTGTGTGTATATACGTATATGTATGTATATGTGTATGTATGCGTGTGTATATATATACACACACATATATAGAAAATTAACCTTGATTATAAGGTTTACTAAAAACCGAATACAATATTTAATACATTCAAAGGTAATTAAAACAAAATTATTCCTTTCGTGTAAATTTTCTTCCCAGATATTTTGAAGGTGAATACTTCAATGTTGCTGGGAAGTTAATCTTACTAAAAGAAGCTTATAACCAAGTAGGCTTTCTTGAAAAGTCATTCAAATCAACTAAAACTTACTCTGCTATGCTTTGTCTTTCATTGAAACCATCAACTAAAAGTTACTTTTATATGCATTTTGATTAATTTATGTAAGCGTTGTTAACTGCTATTTATTAGTGCAAAAAGTCAAGCTAGTCAAGCGCGGTTGTGGGGGGAGACAATGTTAAATCAACTTAACAATAACCCACAACACTCGGACCAACTGTACTACTCGCTGAGTACCTTGTTATTTATAGTGCCTATTTGAAGTCTTTTCTAGGTAAGGAGACTTTTCAGAGCCTACGCCATGATCACAAAAAATAAAATTTGTAGAACCTTTTGATTAAATACAAATGAAAACAAAACAAAAATACTCTCTCTTAAGAGCGTTTGTAGGAATTATGTTAATCAATCAAGGTTTTTCTGCATTTATTTTTACAAATGCATTGTGGGTAGCGCCTAGCTAAATATGAAAGTAAACCGGGCGGGTGGTTCGCAGCCACGCGGGCTCCGGGGAGTTGCGCTTCAGTCTGGGTGGACAGCTTTGCCGGGGCTGGGAGCCCACGACCTGCCAGACCGGGGCCGGGCAATGATTCAGGAAATCGAGTCACTCGCGTGCCTGTGGCTGAAGCGCGGCAGCTTGTCTTGTCCGTTTCGCGTCAGTTTCAGGGCTGAGTGGCAGCGTCTGGACTTTGTGGACGCCCAGGGCTCAGAAGCCTGGCTCCTGGGAGGGAGAGGGCGCCGGCCGGCCTGTCCCTCCCCGGGGATTTGCAGGTACCACCTGTCGGCTTTGTTTCATCATCAGGAGCCCCTTCCCCCGGAAATTCCAATCGTCTACACCCAGGTCTCTACTGATCAGAGATTGAGAGTGAGTCAACAGGAGTCCAACACGTGACCCCCTTAAGAGTACCCTCTTTCCCCCCAATACTTGAAGATACCACCCAGTAACACCCGTGTGTGCTAAAATTCCTGTTCTGGGAGTTCTTCGGCAGTTTAAAGCGCCCATGAATTACTCACATTTTCTCAATCCACCATGAGCCTGGTATATTTCTTTTCAATAATTGATTGGCAAAGTGCAAGCCATTGGTGACCTTTAGAAGTTTTAAATGTTTATAATGAAAGGGCTAAGAACAGAGGAGATTACCCACACTTAAGTATTTTGCACATTAAAAATGCCAGCAAAAATATGAACTTCCATTCCTTCAGGGAGAAGATTTCGTCTGAGGAGGCAGGCCGAACCTTGTGTTTTATAGGTCATATGAGTTATGCTCCGAAACTAAAATATGAAATAGATTCCATAATTAAGCCCTTTGGAATATCAGCCTCATCTGAATTATTTCTAAGGATATTTTTGCCTTTTTTGGTTTATTAAAAACTTCATTTTGGGGAAACTTGTATAGATATTCTGCACTTATGCAAAATAAAGCACTTTATTCAAAATATTTCTTTTTTTTTTTTTTTTTGAGACGGAGTCTTGCTCTGTCACCCGGGCTGGAGTGCAGTGGCCCGATCTCAGCTCACTTGCAAGCTTCGCCTCCCGGGTTTACGCCATTCTCTTGCCTCAGCCTCCGGAGTAGCTGGGACTACAGGCGCCCGCCACCTCGCCCGGCTAGTTTTTTGTATTTTTAGTAGAGACGGGGTTTCACCGTGTTAGCCAGGATGGTCTCGATCTGCTGACCTCGTGATCCGCCCGTCTCGGCCTCCCAAAGTGCTGGGATTACAGGCTTGAGCCACCACGCTATTCAAAATATTTCTTAGGGTTTTCCTAGAACTTACTCTTCTTTCTTTCTATAAAGACAAATCTAGGAAATTGTTCAGAAAAAGGCTCAAGGTGATTTCCTAATTATCTGTAGTGATTAGTGAGAAAAACTTTGGATGCTGGGGATTTCAGGGTTGAGTTGACAATTTCAGGAATTCATTTTCCTGAAAACCTCAAATTTAAGATATTAAAATGTTTAAAAATTGTCCTAGAGAAAATGGTGGTACTAAAAGCTTAAAAATTTCTAAAGATTTAGATAGCTGACAGTGATTAAAAAATACATTTAATCTAGGAAAGGCAGTAGATTAAGATATTAGGAATGTTGTCAAATGCTGTCTTTTAAAGGTGGATAATTGCTGTAGTGACACTTGTAATTTTTGGATTTTGTCTTATGATTAAGGTGGCAATTACATAATAGTCATCATTCTAGATTGTATAAATTGTACTTTTTATATTATTTCATTATATTAGTAGTATCTTTTTCTTTAGAATTAATAGAATGCATCAGCTTTTTATCTCCCTTTGTAATAGTTATTTAACCTAAAGGAGTTCAGACTAGGCCATGCCAAAATATGACACTTTGTCATCAGGATTATTTTGAGCTGAAGGCAATTGAGAATAAACACATAGAAAGAAACTTTCTCAGAGCTTCCCTTATCTGACTAAAAGCAGTGACTTCTGAGAAAGGAGGCTGCTATAAATTCCCCCTTGGGGTTAGGTCTACTCATAAATGCATTCATCAGGGAAGTTTTATGGTCCTGAAGGAGACCATCTATACCTGTCTAGACAAACAGTCTCACAAACTTTCTTATCTCCTGTTTCTTCTCCTGAAAACTTCTATTTGTTTTTCCTAAGGAAACCCATTTGTTTTTCCCACAATGGCCTTTCTCTCCCCTCTTTTCCCTCAACTAAGTTAGGTATATAAGCCCTAAATACTAACCACCCTTTTGAGTTACTCATCACTGAGCACTCCTGTGTGTATGTGTATTACACACATAAACTGCTTTTTTCCTTTTGTCAAAGGTACCTGTCTTTTGCAGCTTAATTTGCAAGCCCCCAGTTATTGAACATGAGAGTGCAGAGGAAAAGCATTTTCTCTTCCCTACAGGCCTAAAGGAAACTACATGAAATATTAGAACAAGTACTGATTCAAAAGGTTAAGGGGTTATGTGAGGGGAGGGGCGTTTTGTTGCCCAGGCTGGTATTGAACTCCTGAGTTCAAGGGATCTGTCTGCCTCCGCCTCCCAAAAGTGCCGGGATTACAGGTTGTGGGCTACCGTGCCCTGCCTCTTTAATGTTTTATTGGGATGTACCTCCATGGATCTTCACTAGTATTATTTCATTTCATCCTCAAAACAGCTCTATCAGGTAGTTAAATCAGATAGAGTAAATATCTTCCCAGCTTATGCCTATTATGGGCATGGTCGCTCACACCCATAATTCCAGCACTTTGGGAGACCAAGGCGGGAGAATCACTTGAGGCTAGGAGTTGGAGACCAGCCTGGGCAACATAGGGAGACACCCCTACCTCTAAAAAAATAATAAACAATATTAGCCGAGCATGTTGGTGCATGTCTGGGTGTGCCTGTGGCCTCAGCTACTTGGGAGGCTGAGGTGAGAGGATGCCTGAGCCGGGAGGTCGAGGCTGTGGTCAGTCATGATTGCACCACTGCATGCCAGCCTGGGTGACAGAGCGAAAATGCTGTCTCAAAAATAAAAAATAAAAGCAAAATAAATATCTTCCTCTAGGACCACAGCTGTAAAGGGTGGAGCAGGTTTCCTCTCAGCTGAAAAGGCTAAATGCTGATGTGCCTGCATGCTAGTGCTTGGCCCATGCATCTTTCTCTACCTCAGATACTATTGCAGGGGTCAAAGGTACCTAATCTGATGCCTACCTATGCTCACTAAGGTTCATTTGAATTTATTTATCTTAATTAATTAATTAATTTTTTGAGATGGAGTCTCACTTTGATACCCAGCCTGGAGTGCAGTGGCATAATCCTAGCCCACTGCAACCTTTGCCTCTTAGGTTCAAGTGATTCTCCAACCTCAGCCTCCCAAGTAGCTGGGATTACAGGCATGTGCCAACAAGCCTGGTTAATTTTTGTATTTTTAGTAGAAATGGGGTTTCACGATGTTGGTCAGGCTGGTCTCAAACTCCTGACCTCAGGTGAGCTGCCCAGCTCCGCCTCCCAAAGTGCTGGGATCACAGGCGTGAGCCACCGCGCCCGGCCCATTTGAATTTATTAAGTAATGACCATTGAATTTGATTTTTCTGAGTTTTAGTTGTTTTTTGTTTGTTTGTTTGTAGGTTTTTGAGACGGAGTCTTGCTCTGTCGCCCAGGCTGCAGTGCAGTGGCACGATCTCGGCTCACTGCAACTTCTGCCTCCCAGGTTCAAGTGATTGTCCTGCCTCAGACTCCAGAGTAGCTGGGATTACAGGTGCCCGCCACTACAGCCAGCTAATTTTTTTTGTATTTTTTAGTAGAGATGGGGTTTCACCATATTGGCCAGACTGGTCTCAAACTCCTGACTTCGTGATTCGCCCACCTCATCCTCCCAAAGTGCTGGGATTGCAGTCATGAGCCACAGCGCCCGGCCTGAATTTTAGTTTTGAAACTGACCGACACTACATTTGTGTCCTCTTTTCATCTCCTATTATCCAAAGCATTTATGCTAGTAATACCTTCTTTTTCTTTTGGCTATTTAGTTGAATATAAGCAGCTTTGTTCACACAGCTAGAGAAAGACCTACAGTCAGCCCTGTTTCCCTATGTGTGGGTTCTGCATTCATAGGTTCTTTTTTATTATTATTTTGAGACAGAGTCTTGCTCTGTCTCCCAGGCTGGAGTGCAGTGGTGTGATCATGGCTCACTGTAGCCTTGACCTCCTAGGCTGAAGCAATCCTTCTACCTCAGCCTCCCAAGAAGCTGGGACTACAGGCACATGCCACCATGCCCAGCTTGCTTACTTTTTTATTTATTTAGAGACGGAGTCTCACTGTGTCACCCAGGCTGGAGTGCAGTGGCGCAAGCTCAGCTCACTGCAAGCTCCGCCTTCCGGGTTCATGCTATTCTCCTGCCTCAGCCTCCCGAGTAGTTGGGACTACAGGCACATGCCACCATGCCCAGCTAAGTTTTTGTCTTTTCAGTAGAAACGGGGTTTCACCGTATTAGCCAGGGTGGTCTCAATCTCCTGACCTCGTGATCCGCCCGCCTCGGCCTCCCAAAGTGCTGGGGATTACAGGCATGAGCCACTGCGCCTGGCCGCTTTTTTTTTTTTTAAACTGAGTCTTGCTGTATTGCCCAGGCTGGAGTGCAGTAGTGCAATCTTGGCTCACTGCAATCTCCGCCGCCCGCGTTCAAGCAATTCTCATGCCTCAGCCTCCTGAGTAGCTGGGATTATAGGCACCTACCACCATGCCCGGCTAATTTTTGTATTTTTACTAGAGACAGGGTTTCACCATGTTAGTCAGGCTGGTCTTGAACTCCTGACCTCAAGTGGTCTGCCCACCTAGGCCTCAACAGATGTGAGCCACTGTGCCCAGCCTAATTTTTGTACTTTTTTTGTAGAGACAGGGTTTTGCTATATTGCCCAGGCTGGTCTCGAACTCCTGAGCTCAAGCAATTTGCTCACTTCAGCCTCCCAAAGTGCTGGGATTACAGGTGTGAGCCACTGTGCCCAGCCTAATTTTTTTATTTTTATTTTATTTTATTTTTATTTTTTAAGAGACAGGGGTTTCCCTATGTTGCCCAGGCTGGTCTCAGATTTCTGGGCTCACAGGATCCTCCTGCCTCAGCCTCCCAAAGTGCTGAGATTACAGGCATGAGCTGCTGTTCTGGGCCATTCGTGGGTTCTCCATTTGTGGATTCAACCAAATGCCAACCAAAAATACTTGGAAAAAATATTTTCCAAATGTTTACAATATTTACATTGTATTAGGTATTATAAGTAATCTAGAGATGATGTAATGTATACAGGAGGATGTGCATAGGTTATATGCAAATATTACACCATTTTATATAAAGGACTTGAGCATCCATGGGTTTTGGTGTGAGGGCATCCTGGAACCAATCCCTTGAAGATACAGAGGAATAACTATATTGTATTGGCCAGGTGGGTCACATGTAGGAATGAGACAACTTAGGTGTGGACACATAGTGGCGCTGGGAAGAAGGCAGCCTGTTTCGGCCCTGTTGTGACTGTTCTGCCTCTGCACCATCTTTCACACCAATGCATGGTGGCCGCAGTTTAAATCCGATGTGGAAAATTCAAGTAGGGAATAAGAGCCACGTGGTGCCGAAGGTTGGCCCTTGTAGGCCTGGAGGGCCTCAGGCTCAGTGTTGCCTCAGTGCTTCCTGGCTGCCTTCTGTTGCTGGCATCCCAGGGCCCACATGCCAGGGTACACAGGCATTCTGAAAAAGGTGCCATCGCTGTTTCTGATTAGCAGAGCAATATATGATCATCGATAAAATTTGAAAATGCAGAAAAATAGCAAGAGGAAAATAAAAATTACTTGATACGCTCCTTACTCGGAGTAGTTATTTTCTTTCTTTTTTTTTTTTTTTGTTTTTTTCTGAGACAGAGTCTCGCTCTGTCGCCCAGGCTGGAGTACAGTGGCCGGATCTCAGCTCACTGCAAGCTCCGCCTCCCGGGTTCGCACCATTCTCCTGCCTCAGCCTCCCGAGTAGCCGGGACTACAGGCGCCCGCCACCTCGCCCGGCTA